>NC_138977.1:65037506-65665734 GCF_964341445.2 Mesoplodon mirus | reverse complement strand
TGGGATCCAGCCTGGGCCCAGGCACCCTGGTCCCAGAACCCCCATCTTCACCACCGCACCACACCCTCTGTCAGCTCAAGGCTGGGGAGCAGCTTCCCGCCTCTGCCCAATTCTCCTCCACGGTGTTTCTGCCCCAGAGCACAAGACCAAGGCCCTCTGCCTGGAGCGCATTCCTCTGACGCCCACCCCTCCACCTCCTCCTCCAGGACCCAGCTCACCTGACGTCCCCTCTGCAAAGCCTTCCTTGACATCCCAGGCTCAGCCTTGTGTGCCCACGTGGCCCTTCCTCACCTTCTAACAGTGCCCTCACACTGCAGGATGGTCATTTGCACATCTGGTCCCCCAACTGGATTAGGAGATGCCGGAGCAATGGATCCTGTCTTGTCCTCTTTAATATCCCCAGTACTAGCACAGCCGTGAATTAATGACTACACGCCCAAGGTCACAGAGCTAGGATAAGAGCCCCAGGCCTGCAGATGGCCAGTGTCCATCAAGCGGCTCCTCCCTGCCCTCTCCTCTAGAAGCAACAGAAGATTCTAGAAGTGAAAAGGAAGCAGTAGGTCATCGTGTTCAATGCCTTGGGTTTGCAGATAGAGAAACTAAGGCCCAGACAGGGCAAGAGCCATGCCTAAGCCCTCCCGACGGCCTGCCCATCCTTCTGCAATCTTGTGGAGCCAGATCCCGATGCTGCCTACAGGGGACTAAGGAAATGTCTGTGTTTGGCCACAGCTGTGTGGTTTTACAGAGGATGCGGCTGGAAGCTGGCCGCTGTGGCCCCCACTCAGAAGGCTCTTTGCCCATGGGTAGCTTCGTATGAGTGTGTGTTATCAAAGCATTTGACCTGGACTGAACCAGTGGCCAATTACAATTTCCCATGGTGGGCTGGGCTTACTCAAGGCAGACAGGCTGGTGGGAAAACAACAGTGCATGGGCATGCAATCCAATGACTACACCTACTCGTGCCTGGCATGTGTCCAGGGATCCATTAGCCGTGTTACTCGCTGGCTCTCCTTCAACTCTGACAATAACTCTGGGAGGTACACATAATTACCCCAGTTTTAAAGATGAGAACAAATACAATTCGGAGCGGGTCAGGAAGCTACCTGAAGTTACACGGCTGGTCACTGGATAAGGAGGGATGTAAAACCAGGCCTGTCGATTGCAAACCCATACTCTGCCCACTTGACAGAAATCCCCACATTCTGTCAGAGAGACACTGGCCCCCTTCAACTGAGCTTTATAGATCATATTGCCGCGAAGAATGCCATGAGCTTCCTTGTACTACGATAAGGGTCTCTACTCACTGCACAGATGAGAAAACTGAGGCATAACAGAATGGGAGAACACTCCTTCTGGAGCGAGCAGTCAAAGCTGAGACCCCGACAGGCTGAACAGTGTGCCCCCAACGCTCACCACCCACTCCTGCCTGCAGCAGTATCAGTAACACGTACCTCCAGTCCATGTAGAACCAAGGCAGTGACCTGCCAAGCCCGTTCCTGGGGAATCCTCTCCCCCAGGAACTGTTCGCCAAGGCTTCCCCCTTCCTCAGGGCACACAATCTCTGATGGGTCCCTACATCTGTTCCTTCCCTCACCCTCGCCTCCCAGAAAACAGGTCTCAGAACTCTGTAACTGTAGGTCCTGTATGTGTAACTCTTCACAGGTGCAAACCACCTGCACACACATTCTCATTTAACCCTCAAAGAGCCAGGTGACAGGAGAAGCCGTAACTCCATTTCACAGTTGAGGCTGCCAAGACCAGAGAGGTTAAGTCATGTGCACAGCTGGGAAGTGATAAGTGAAGCTGGGCTTCTCTAAACCCATTCACATCCTTCTCCCATTTCAATCCACTGCCCTGCCCACCTCTTTCGGGGGTCCTCCCTGGATCATACGCCCCCTCTGACCTTCCTTCTCAGGGAGAAGAACCATGCCAACATACTTCTTCTACCCCACCCTACAGAGTTACCCCTGACAGCAGCCATGGCCCACGAGCCTATGGAATATGAGCTGCCCTTTCCAAGCAGGGACCTCCCTGAGAGATATGGGTGTTCCCACCATAAGCCCTGGTGCCAGCCCCGTAGCCCATTGTAGGAACGATGGGCCGGACGTTGGGTACCGTCCCAGACCCTCTGCGCCTTATTGTGCTGAGAATGTCACAGGCTTCACAACAACCTTCCCCTGTTTGGAAAAGAGCCTCTCGTTGGAGTCACCTGTGAACTGGCTCTTCTATCAACCGGGAAAATACTCCTGGCCAGGCACGGCAAGGCACTAGTGGGGGCTGAAGAGGCGTGAACCCACATCAGAAGCCCTCCCTTCATCTCCGAGGGGCACAGTGTCAGCTACCACGCTCAGCGATCATTTGTCCAACTGAAAGCCTGTTCACCAAGGCCCAGTAAGGATCTGGATGCCCAGGGGAAAACCCAGCCTGGATGGAGGAAACGCTGTGTCAGAGAGTCACAGTACCAGTTAGCATGGAACGGCAAGTCAGGTGCGAGGTCCCCCGTCAGCATCACCGAGAGTGCATGCAGTGGAAATATCCAGTCCTCCAGTGTTAGGTAAAGGGAAATGCAGATGAAATGCAGATTCTGTGGACAATTGGTTTAGAGAAACCGTGAGCTGAATAAAGCTAAACAGGTGACGGCAGAACTTTTCAGAGCCTTTAAAATGCTAATATGCCTCGCAGCTCTCTAAGCCAAGGATAATGTGCAATAGTTTCTGAACGTGCAGTTTTCCAGAAGATTTCAAAAGAACAATGTGGAATTCCCTTTAGAAAACACTATGCTGTGGGTCCTCTGAGGAGGAATAAAGCAGGACTAGCTACGTGGGAAGGTGGCCTTTAAAGTCTCTACTTAATTGATGGTGCTGGGACAGGTGACTAAGAGGAGGTCATACATTACCAAATGGGGGTTTGATGTTTGCAAAAATGCAGCATGGAAAATACACAGGCTGCGTTCAGGCAGTAAGGCTTCCTCCGAAGATACCCTCCTACAAGCTGGCATCCCCAGAGCAGCCCCACTTATTATTTGGTTTGCATGCCCGGCTTCCCAGTAAGATTTTACTTGACCAAAGGGTTCTGCAGCAGAAGGGGACATCTGTTGGTTTTCCGGCCCAACATCCATTCTCCCTGCTTCTGGTAATAGCACTTCCATTTTCTTTGAGGAACGCACCCTCTTCTGCTCCCAGCACATGTGGTTCAGGGGTATTCCAAGCCCCAAGCTTCTGGCGCTGTCAGTCAGCGTATTACATCTCTTAACACTATCTGACACCCACCTCTGTGATTGGCTTACAGGTGGGCAGATGATCAGTGGTCCAATGAGACCCAAGCCAGGACTTCTGCTGGGATTATTAGGAAAGAGGTTCGCTTACTGCCCGGGTTCCTACACTGGGAGCTGCTGGAGGCCGTCTCTGCCACCTCTTAGAGAGAGCTTGTCTGAAAATAAAACCATCATAAAGGCAAACAGAGCCTAGAGATGGAGTGAAACAGATTTCTATCAACATCCTATGGGTCCCTGCTCCCAGCCACACCTGAAGTTTGACTGTACCTCTGGGGCCTGGACTTTTTAGTTACAGGCAATAATAAATTATCTTGTTTCTGAAGCCAATTTGAATTAGGATTCTGTCACTTGCAATTCACAGAATTAACAATAGTTGAAACCTGTACAGATTCTTTTGCTATTAAACAAATTATTCTTCATGTATGTTTTTCATTTAGTCATTCAGAAGAAGATATATTAGGCATATATCACGTACATGTAAGCTGTACAGGTAAGGCTGCCATGTACAGCCCTTCAGCTTGTGCACTGCACAGCTCCTCAAGTGGTTCCCTTTCACATGGCAGCACCCTGGGATAACACAGTGCAGCAACCTAGGGTCTGCGGGATACAAGAAGATATACATCAGCCCACAACCCAGAAGGGTCCATGTCTCACTCACACCCACTGTCCCTGCCACTCTCTGAATGACAACAATCTTCCTCCTCACCCTGTGGAATCCTTCCCACCCTTCAAAGCCCAACACGACTGCCACCTCCTCCAAGAAGCCTTGCCTGATTGCTTCACTGATCACAAAGTGGTGACTACGGAGGAAAACAGAGGGGAGGAAAAGTACATCAAGACTGAAGAAATGGCCTGGGAAGCTGAAATCCGAGCCCAGCTAATGCAGCCTATTTTTCTTAGTACTTGCTCACAGCAGAGTGGAGGTAGGAGGAACAGGTTCTGAGCTCTGTCAGGGGATGATTTGCAGAGTGCCTCCCGACACCCCAGAGCACTGCCTTGAGTTAGGGAAGGACAGCTGTGCTCTTGTCTACACCTCCAGAGTGACAGGGAGGCCTCTCCGTCACCTGTGCCACCAAAACCCAAGCACTCATCAACTCTGGCGGCAGTGCCTGTACTTGCCACCCAGACAGGAGCTAATTCCCAAGGGCACCAGGCTGCATTCTTCTCATTTCTGCCTGTTTTTCCCATGGTTGGGGGAGGGAGGTGACCGGTGGGGGGAAGAGATGTCACATCTAGCTTGTCATTCTCCCCCAGGTTTCAGGGCAGAGGGAATCCCCCAGTCACCCAACCTGCATTCCCCCTGGGACCCCTCCTTCCCATCCAGGCTCACCAGCTTGCTTCTGGGCAAGACAGAAAACACCATTCCAGTCCCTGGGATTTGTTCCTTTCCTTCCCCCTCCATCAGGACACAGCATGCCTCCAGTCCAGCTCGTGTTCCAGAGCCTTCCAGACTCCCTGATGTCTGCATTTACATGGAATCCAATCTTCCACACCCCCTCCCTCCCAGCCCAGCCCTTTCTTCAAACCCCCAACCTAGGTAAACAGCGAATAACCCTCATTAACATTTCGTAGATGTTGTATTATGCTTTTTTCCCTTGTATAAAACATGATACAAAAGACATTCTAAAAAGAAACAAAATGCCCTTCTTGTGTGTTATTTACAGCAGGGCCGCTTCTAATCTAATCATCTTTCTTCTCTCCCCCTCCACCCAATACTCCCCCCCTCCCAGAGCACTGCAACTTTGCAGGCGTGTTATTGAAATGAACACGTTGTTCCTGCAGCCCAGCTCCCTCCCTTTCAGGCCTGGCATAAATAATTTATCTGAAAGCTGATTTGGTTGGCTACGCTTCTGTAATTGAAGGCCGTCCCCCACAGTTTACTGTCGAGCGCCGGGACCAGCCACTCAGAGCTCAGGCCCCAGATGGAGCAATTCAAAGGCCCACCGTGGGCCCTTTCAAAGCCTGGGGAGGCCCTGCTCATTGATGCTGGCTCCCGCCCCGCCTCCCTCTGCAGCCCACTGAGCCCCAGCAGCCCTCAATCTGTCAGGAGGTCAGGCTGCCAGGTTCTTCCCCAGCCGAGCATGCTCAGCTGGCCACAGACTGCCCTGCGTCGTGGACTCTCGTGGCCCACAGTGCAGCCCTGCCTCCACATCATCCAGCCTGCCGGGCACCCTCGGTGGCCAGCATGTGCCACGAGTGAGCCCTGGGGTGCAGGACAGGCCTGGAGACACTAAGGAGAAGCAAAGGAAAAGCAATCTAGACTTTGAACTCATGGTCTCAAGTCTTAAGTGGGTCCTGCGCTGCCAGGCAATGCCCCGGTGTTTCCCTCCTGGCTCATGGAGCATCTCCCCTGCAAACTGCCAGCAACCCCTCCACCCCCTCACTCAGGGGAGGGCTGTGCTGATCTTAGGAACTGGCACACCAGCCTACAGCATCCTGCCCTGTGCCTGCCTGCCTGTGCTCCCAGCTAGGACAACTCCTCCATTTGCCCACCCAGCCCCATCCATCTTGCGTTTCTCAAGGACGACATTCCAGCAAGCCTCCCCTCGCTAGCCTGTGTCATCGATTTTCCCCTCTCTCCTTGAATTCCTATCAGGTGGAAAGATGCACATAGCAAGGTGGTTAAGGTACAGCCTCAGAGTCATATTGCCAAGGTTCAAATCCTGGCTCTGCCACTAAACTGTCATGTGACCTTAGGCAAGTTACTTAACCTCTCTGTACCTTGGTTTCCTCATCAGCAAATTGATGAGAAGAAATAGTAACTACCTCACGGTGTTGGTGGTGGATTAAGTGAGTTAATATATATGAGGTACTTAAGGCAATGTTCATCCATAGAAAGTGGTCCATAAATGTTTACCATCCACATTATGTCAAAAATAAAACTGCTCTTTACCCCACCTTCCCCTCCAGCTATCACCCCAACTTTCCTGCTATCCATTCATAGCAAAACTCTTAGAAAGAGACATCTGTATGCCTGTCCCCAGCTGCGCTCCCCTCATTCCCTCTTGAAGCCACTCTGATCAGGCTTCCCACCTCCCCCACATCTCCAGAGCAGTTCTCCTCACATCCTGGTGACCTTCACCTTGCTCAATGAACCCCAGGCTCACGTGCAAGTCCCCTCTGTTCAGACCTGCAGCAGTTACCTGACACGGCAGGGGGCAGGGGGTCAGTTTCCTCCTCAAACCTCTAAATGTCAGATGCCACAAGGGCTCAGTGCTGTGACTTCACTGCCTGGGTCAGCGCTGTCCAGTGGAAATACAGTACAAGCCACAGACGTGATTTGAAATTGTCTAGTAGCTACTCTAAAGGAGTAACAAGGAACAGGTGAGATTAATAGTGATAATAGACTTCATCTAATCCAATATAGTCAAAATATTGTCAGTTCCACATGTTAGCAATCTAGTTATTATCAATGAGATATTTTACAGTTTTTGTTCTAAGTCTTCCAAATCTGGTGTGTATGTAACATTTTCAGCACATCTCCATTAAGACCAACTACGTTTCATGGGCTCAACGGCCAGGTGTGGCTAGGAGCCACCATACTGGACAGTGCAGCCCGAGGGGATCTGCTCCATCCTCATAGCATGAATGCCATTGGTACTACCAGGACTCAGGGATTTTTTTTTCACCAGTTTGGACCTCTCCCTCAAGCTCCAGATTCTTGGATCCACTTGGGTGCCTCAAAGACATTTCAAACACAAAGGATCCCCATAGAACTCTTCGAAAGACTTTAGAACCTCCCTGACTCCTCTGGTTCTCTCAAAGCCCACATTCCATCCAAATCCTGTGGGCTCCACCTTAAAAACAGACCTGGAATCTAAGCCTTGATGCCTTCCCTCCTCCTCTCCTTTGTCCAGCTCCCACCATCGTTCCCAGGTTTACCGCAATAGCCTCCAGCCTCATCCCCCAGCTTTCTTCTCAGCCTGTGGTCCAGCCCCCACCCTGAGCCAGAGGATCATTTAAGAGAAGTCAGATGCTGTGCTTCCTCCACCCAGACCCCCAGTGGCTTCCTCAGCTCTCTCAGACCAAGAACCAAAGCCTCGCCTGGCTCCCTCCCCACCCCTTCCCATTCCTTGAACACGGACGGGCCAGACTCACTCCCAACCCAAGGTCATTGCACCTGTCCTTTTATCTGCCTATAATGCTTTCCTCCCAGACATCTGCAGGGCTTCCACCCTCCCTGCCTTCACGTTGTTGCTCAAATATCATTTTCATCCAGTGTCCTTCCCTGTCCACACTACAGAAAATTACAAACCCAGCCCCACACGGTATTCCCTACTCCCCTTCTCTGCTTTCTTTTTCTTGACGGCATTTAATACCAGCTTATATACTGGAGGTTTGTTTGTTGTCTCTCCCCCTATTAAAACATAAGCCCAGTGGAGGCAGCTCTATTTTGTCCCTGATGTTTTCTCTTGCACCAGAAGAGTCACTGGCACAGAGAGTGTGCTTGATACATTTTGTTGAATAAATAAATGAGTGAATGTTTGGAATAGTAAGGGAGGAGGAAAGAGGAGTCAGAGGCCTTTTTACCACTGGAAAAAAGATCACAGCTATCTTTGCTCTACCTGTAGGGTGCACCTTCCCCCAAAATGTCTTGGGAGCTCAATCAGCATCTTCAGTAAGATAACTGATGAATACTCCTGCTGAGGTGTCAATCCCTGCCCTGCCCAGTCCATTCCACCTCATGGAATAACGGTGATAACTGTAACCACCAGCACCGAGATGCTTACTGAGGGCTAAGGACTTTCCATGCTTTAACTCATTTGAGTCTTTACAACAAATCTCTATCATGACCTAAGCCAGCAGCGGGGAGAATCTGAACCACCCCCCAATCCCATCCTCCCCCAGAGAGAGGGGTCTGGAGTCATCCTGGGCTCCCCAACACTGGCCTTCTGCCCAGTCTTTGCCCTGTTCCTTGGTTTGCAGCCCTTGGACCAGCCACATAGAGGGGACAGTAAATGTTAGTTCTCCTTGCTCCCATCCAGAATCCCATCCAGCTCGCCTGGAACCCTACTTAGTCTTTGCTACTCCTTGCCTTTCCCTGGAGAGCTGACCTTATCCTTGGCCCTCTGGTTGCTGTTTGGAATCTTGTTTGAACTTAAGGAAAGCCCCACCCCTCTCAATTTCATTTCAGAATCAGGACCCGGTTTCCAATCTCGTGATGATATTCATTACACATGAAGCTGCCACCTACATCTCCCTGCAAGGAAGGACTCTGTTCCAGCTGCTGGGAGTGCAGCCCTCAGCTGTCAGCCCCCTCAGGGCTGCCTGAGCTTCAGAGAGCTGCCTTGCCCAAGGTCACAACCTTTCCGGGATGCCCTGTAATAATGACTGATAGAGGTAAGGTGCAGAAAGCTAGCTGTTTGAGCCCATGCGGATGACTCTGGTGGGCATCTGAGCTCAGATGATTCTGGGACTGTCAGGACTGTCACCAAGCCTGCATCACAGCTCAACTTCTCCCCTGCCCTGGCCTGCCACCTGCTTTCCCTCCCGCAGGAGTTTGTCACAAGTGCCCCCCTGAGATGCATTCCGCATAGTAAATCCCTTCTGGAGACTGCTTCCTGGGGAACCCAACCTACGTCACCCACCCCCCACCAGATCCAATTCACAAATTCTCCTGGACAAAGCAGGGGGGCAGTGGGCCTTTCTTCCTGGCCCCAGCACATGAGCCAGCCAGGCCCTGACACCCACACAGCTGACTCCTGGCTCTGACCCCCGGCCTTTTACCAGAGGCCCACATATGCTGAAGGCTTCGGAAGCAATGATCAGTAAAGACTCTTAAAACCTACCACCTTGGCTTTTGTCATTATCAACTAAATTTCAGGGACCATGATGCCCAAGGCCTATGGACACTGAGGGTCCAGAGATAAGAGGTCCCCTGTCACTGTGCCCCAAGAACAACCGGCCCAAGCCCCAGGCAGCCCCTCTTCCTACCGCAAAGACTGTTGCTGCCTTTTGCCTTGACAAAGGATATCATCTGACCCACAGAAGTGCAGGAGGCCAGACTGCAGCATGGCGAAGCAGGACCTGGAGACCGCAGTGAATTTACATGTCTAACGAGTGCTCCCCTCCTGCTAGAGGAGAAGCTTACACTGGGATTGCCAGTAAAAGGGTCTGCTAAGACCAATCCGAGTGAGTAATTGCATCTGGGAATCTGTCCAGTCTTCTAGACTTTCTCAGGAGACAGCACAAGCTTGTGTTGAAGAAAGAACTAAAGACAGAAGAAGTTAGACAGCACCCTTGCTGGGCAGATGGTGACTTTTTGCCAGCCTTGCAGTCCACAGAGAGGACTTCCATGAGACCAAAGGGCCACAGTCTAGGGGCAACGGGCAGCTAGGCCAGGGAGGGGAAGCCTCAGTGAGTTAACTCACAGATATTCACTGGGCATCTACCCTGGGCCAGCAGCTGCTCATGGGGGAACTGCTGGGGGGAGGGGGGATAAAGGTACCTCTGCAAAGAGCAGGGCAGGAGGCTGGGATTCCAGAAACCATGGCCAATTCCCAGAGCGGAGGTGAGCACAACCTAGAAAACACAAAGAGCAAGAGAGCTGGGGCCGGAATGCTGAGTGGAGCAGGCCTGCTGTTCTTGAAAGCCCAGGCCCCTGGGGACCCTATGCCCAGTGATACAAGGCCCCAGTCACTCAGGACCAAGAACAACTGAATACAAGCCCTGGGCGGCCCCGGACAGGACAGATACTCTGGGCTTTGGCTATCAAATGAGGAGTGACACAGAGTCCCCAGGAGTACTACGGCATCCTTAGGGTGTCACCTTAGGGAATCCCTGTGCGATCTTTCCCCCTCATCCACCCTCTACACATAGTAGCCCATTTTAAAAAATGAAAGCATCCAGTAAGCTATAGGACCCAATAATTGGCTTGATTCATGGACCAGGAATGCCTCAAAAGCAAAGAAGTGTCTCCCCCTTTGTAGCTCCAGCAACTAGCAGGATTCTCTTGCAGTTGAACAAGCATAGCTGGGCTTGCATTCACCTACTTGTTCCCGAGTTCTCCTGAGACACAATGTTGGACTGGTGGGCACTCGTATATTCTATGCACAGATGCTGGAATAGCGCTATTTAAAACAGCTTAATGATAGTTGTACATGTGCCCTGAGCAAGGCTGCATGAATAACTAAAATGTCACATGTCTTTGTTTTAGCTGCTACTCTATCAACTCTGTAGGTCTCATAAGCATGAGCCACATGCCAGTTAGAATCTCTGATGGTTAAGTATAAATGTCTTTGTTTCATAAAAATGAAAGAATGAGTTCATTATTACTTAAACTCTCTCTTGAAGAAAAAATCTTTTAAAAACTTAAGATCCATGAGTGGTAGGAGGGAGGGTTGTTAAAGTGGCCCTTCCTAAAGATGATTTCCTTTCATTTGAATAGAACAAATCCAAGGGAAGAGTTCCCTAGGTCTGAACTGGAATTCCCCTCTGGAGCCCAAACCTCAGAGAGCCCTGGACATCTCTCTATTTGTCAAAGCTGCAGACACAGACACACATCAAGCCTGGAGGAGGGAGGATCTCAAGAGTGATGGTGTCCACAGAGGCTTCTGAGATAAGATGAGGAGTCTTTATGGTTTCCAAAGGGAGGAAGCCCAGCTACAATCTCCCTGGCACCAAGAACTGGAGAGGTCAGCAGTCAAGGGCCCAGGGAGACAGCTGCTCTCTGAAGACCCTTCCCTAATGATCTGTGCCTCAGCTACAAAAAAATACAACCACAAATCCTGTGTTTCTAACACAGTTCCAATTCCAGGAAATTTCATTCTCTTTAATCAATGAAAGTATATATGTTGCACATACATACATGTATGCATTTGATACACATATATGCATATATGTGTGCATATATGGGTACCATCCTCTTTCACCAAGGGAAGTCTATTATATACATACAAATATATACATACATATACAGGGATATACTTGTATATACAGACACATATATACATGTGTGTGCATAAAATATGATTTGAGTTATAGACTTATACCTGTCTTTTCACCAAACAAATAAATAAGCAAACATGAATTGATCCATCGGGAAAATTCAGTTGTCAGGATCCTTGTTCAGCTTTTACTTGAGAAAATATCACTTGTCATTTTGTGGGAGGGGTGTTGTCTAGAGCTGAGCAGAGGGCTGATGTGGGTCATTGGAGGCACGGCAAGGATGAATCAAGGCTGTTCTACTTTCCCCAGGACTCTGCTCTGTTGCCGGGTACGTGTGTGGGTGAGGGTGGGGAGAGGAGGTGCAGGTCCCAAGACCTGGGTCTGCCCTCAGGGAACTATGGCGCTCCAGGAGAAGCCTCAGTCCTGCGAATCACTGCCATGTGGTGCCTGTGGGATCAGACCACCTGCCTTCTAGGCCCATCTCCTCACTCACTAGCTGTGTACCTGGGTCTCAGTTTCCCCATCTGTCCATTGAGGACAGTCATACTGACCTCGTGGAATGGTCAGGTGAAGTCAGTGTGAAAATGACGAAAATGCAAGACAATTAGTGGTGATGATCAGATGAAGTCTAGAGGGAGGCACTGACTCACAGAACACAGTTGGTCAATGAAAGACCTACAATTGAAATCTGCCCTTGGATTCTCAGACCAGAGCTCTTTTAAATGTACCAGGGATTTCAAAGTGGGATCCACAAATATACCATTAGAGGTTTCTTGGTGGTACGAGAAATTTTTTTAATTTGATGTTTTTGTTTCAAAAATGGAACAGTGTTAGTGTGACCTTATTGGGGTTGATGTGGATGATCATGTAACCAAATAAAGCCTTGGGAATTCAGAGCTCAAGTTTACATTTGGGTTTACGATCACGTTTTTGCAAAATGAAGGCCAAATAACTTCATGGGCTGCCGTGCAAACAAAGGTTTAGAGATTGTTCAAATAGAGACAAGTAGAGGGAGGATTGAGTCATCAAACAGTAGAGGGGACGCTGACGGCCACGTGCAATCAGCTCTGTGCTGAAGGGGGCAGAGTCATAGTCACCACTTTGCAAGCAGGTGCTGGAGCGAATGCCATCTTAGTTTATGATGACCTGCAAGACAGAACTAGCAGTAAAGGTACACAACTGAAACTGTCTTGCAAAATGGGATATACTTAATATATTTAATATTTTTAAGTTGTAAGTTTAAGTTGTTATATTTTCGGGTGCTCTATTAAATTGATGCGCCCACCAAAATCCTAGGTCTGTGGTTAAAAGTTTCTCCACTGTAACATATGAGAAATAATAATATTGATAAAATTTCTATATTAAAATACTAATAATATTGACAGTCACTCTAATGACAGCCCAGCATGTTCAAACATCAAGACAATCTAGTTGATAACAAGCAGAACTTAAAATGGGAAGACATCCTCCTTCTATTATTAAACCCAACATTGGTTATTTTACTCTCAGCAAAACATCATCTGTCACATTAAATTAATGCCATTAATTTGAATTTTAATAGTTTTGTGGTTTTGTTTGCATTAAATTTGTAATTGTGTTTTGGTTTTATAGCTGTGTAAGAGCTAAAAGCATAAGGAATTTATACTTACTTTTATGTTTGTATATATTTAACTAACAATATGATCAAAATAATTTTAGTCAACACTGGGGGTCTGTGATAATGTTTTCCCTTTAAAATGCATATATTAGTCAATTTTAAGAAGTACTGAGCCTGCACCATAGCACACTGTTAAATGCACAAGAACGATTTAATTTAAAAAGTCACAGGTGAGTGACTTCCCTGGTAGCGCAGTGGTTAGGAATCCACCTGCCAACGCAGGGGACACGGGTTCGAGCCCTGGTCCAGGAAGATCCCACATGCCGCGGAACAACGAAGCCTGTGCACCACAAGTACTGAGCCTGCGCTCTAGAGCCCATGAGCCACAACTACTGAGCCCACGTGCCACAACTGCTGAAGTCCGCGCGCCTAGAGCCAGTGCTCCACAACAAGAGAAGCCACCGCAGTGAGAAGCTCACGCACTGCAATGAAGAGCAGCCCCCGCTCACCACAACCAGAGAAAAGCCCGCATGCAGCAACAAAGACCGAACACAGCCAAAAATGAATCAATCAATCAATAAATTTATTAAAAAAAAAAAGTCCTGGGTGAGATTGGATTTGGCCCAATGCATTGTGGGATGGGGGTGCAGGGCAATTAGGAATTTAGACATGAGCTTTTCAAAGAGCTAAGCCAGTTAGTCCTCATCTCAGATGGCTCAAGGATCCTAATAGGCTACTGATATCTTTCTGGCCTCTTTCTGCTGTTCCTTTCCTAAACAGTTCGGAGCAATTCCATGCAATTTGGTGATCAGCTGTAGAGCGCCCAGAAACTCATAACCTGAATCATATATGACAAAATTTGCATACATGCACTTTGCTGGAGGAGAAGGTCCACAGCACTTGCCAGTGTCAGGTCCACACTTTCAACATCCTTGGAGGTTGGTGACCAACCCCAAACACAGAGGACAGTGGCGGGGCTCCCCTTGCCTGACTCCACCACAGACCTTTCTTCATTACCCTCCATTGCCACATGAAAGCTGAGGAAACAGAGGTTTGGAAAGGCTGGGTTGCTTACCTGAGACCCAAAGCTGACTAAGTGTGAGCGGGGACTTGAACTTGTGTCCCTATGATTCCAGAGCCTGGGCTCCCAGCTCCTTGGCTTCACTGCCTCCCTCTCTCCCAGTGGCTGTAGGTGAAAGTAGAAAAAAGTAGAGATTGGGGCCCTTGTGCTCAGGAAGGAGCTAATCTCATGCACATACAGTACTTGCTTATCTATGTAAAGGGTGGGAAGAGCAGTCCTTCAGCTGAAACCCCAAAGCCAGGGGCCGGTGACAAATACCCCCATATTCCAAATGGTAGTTGCCAGAGTCCCGTCCCCATGTTTGTTGAGAAGTGTCTACCATGTTTTCCTCCTCACTTCCTCAGCCCACATACAGCCTATTTAAGGGAAGAAAGGGAACCTGCGTGAGCATGTGAGGGCAATTCTATGTTATGTAAGGTGCCACGACATTACTGCTCCCCGCACCTCCATAGCTTTCAGCAGGGGCTCTGGAGAACCTCTTGTAGAGATGAGGAGACACAAGTGCATTCCCCAGTTGGAGGCCCACAGAGCTGAGGAAACCCCAGCCCCACCCCCGGGCACAGATACTTCCCAGAGAATTTATCACACAGCCCCCCAGGTTGGCGTGGAGGGCATCTCTCTGAGTAGGGACTGAGCCTGTCCTGCTGACTGCGCTCAGGACAAGAGCTTGTCTGGAGGATGGTAAGGTCAAGGGCAAGCTGCACAGCCTGCAGGCCCCCCTTGGCTTGTGGAAAGAGAATGTGAGTTTCTCCAGGACCAAGAGGAGGCCACAGAAGGTAACCTGGTTCTAACACTGTGATGGGGACCACCCCAGAGATGGCAGAGGACCACCAAGGGAACACCTGCACCCCACAAAATACCCAGCATTGACAGACACCTTGAAAGCCAGGCAAGAATTTAGGCAGCCCTGGCCATCTGAAAAGATAGGGCTCCCTCTCCTCCATTCCCCCCTCACTTTGCCTGGGCCCTGGAGAAACCAGAAGCAGAAAGATGGATGTAATCGTTTCCTAGAGCTTCCATAAAAAAATACCACAAACTTGGTGGCTTAAAAAAAAAGAAATCAATTGTCTCACAGCTCTGAAGTCTAGAAGTATGAGATCAAGGTATCAGCAGGGCTGTGTTCCCTCTGATGGGTCTCAGGGATAATCCTCCCTTGGCTCTTCCAGCTTCTGGTGGTGACTGGCAATCCTTGGTGTTCTTTGGCTTGTAAACGCATCACTCCAGTCACACAGTCATCTTCTCCCTGTGTGCCTTCAGGTCATCTTCCCTCTGTGTACATGTTTCTGAGTCCAACTTTCCCCATTTTGTAAGGAAACAAGTCATATTGGATTAGGGCCCATCCTAATGACCTCATTTTAACTTGCTTACCTCTGTAAAGACTCCATTTTCAAACAAGGTCACACTTTCAGGGAGTAGTTATTAGGGTTTCAACGTATCATTTGGTGGGGGGGCAGCAGGGGGAGGCTACAATTCAACAGCAAACAAGGAAGAAGAAACAAAGAATGGACAACCCATCCCCAGGCCACTGCAGGGCTCCATCCATCCACATGGTCAGGCCTGAGCTGCAGGGAGAGAGAAACTATGAGCTGGATGGAGAGGGAGGCTATGCATGGGCTGGACTGGACCTTTTTAATATGTGAGAGTAAAATTTGTTCTGTGCCTGAAAATGACTGGGATGCTCCAGTATGTGCCTGCCATATCATCAAGGGGATGTAAAGGAGATCCAGCCTGGCATGCTGGAAAGCACTGAAGGGAGAAAAATAAAGCCATTTTCTGTTCGTACCCCATCGAGTTCAGCCCATTCAATATATGGTTATATATACAAGAGGCGACTAGGGACCAAGGCAGCACAATATAACATCAAGTGAATTAAATCAAGTGTGGATTAAAAAATGCACAGAGAGAAAGTACTAAGATAAGGAAGAAAGACTCGGTGTGGGTCCTTACAAGAGACAGGTCTGGATGAGCCTTCAAAGATGGGGTAGATTCTGCCCAGTGGGCAGAGAGGCAGGTGAGGGCAGGACCCGTGTGAGCAGAGGCCCAGGAGCCAGCCGCTGTGCCAGAGCTGGAGACGGCCTGGATTCCATCCCAGGAAGGTCTATGACCCTCTTAAAGAACTTTTATGTCCCCCATCCTGGGCAGCGGATGCAGATTTTATGTGTGTCTGCAGCAGGCTAAAACTGTCTTCAAACACAAAATTATAACGATCAGATGTCTGTCTCGGGGATGGGAGCATTTCCTTGAGCTGAAAGAGCACACAGACAGTGCCAGAAGTGGATAATAAATAACCCACTACCACTTCATTCTTTCCGACCACCGAGGCTCCCGGCCCTGAGTCTCTTTCTCCCACTTGGCAAGAACCCAGATTGGTTTTAATTAACCGTTTTGCTTTCTCAGCTGCATGCATCCAGGTTTTTTCAGATCGAAAAGATGTGCTTCTGCCTCCTCTTGTCTCCTGGCTTTCGAACAAAGCAGAGGCTCTTTGGGGGCCTTAGAATGTTGGAGAGAATAGAAGGGTACCACTCACCTGTCAGGAAGGAGTGTTTAGAGGGAACTACCCTACGAAGAGGAGGCCTGAGGTTTCACAGAGAGGTTCTCGGCCAGGTGCTCACCTTCATGTCTGAATTCAGTGGGTCACAGGAAATCAATGGCAAGGTGTTTCTAAATGGAGGCTCCCACGCTAAGCCCCCGAATTCTGCTGTGACCAGACCCAAGCCGGAAGAACTGATGTAGCCTCTTTTTTCAACCCGATGCCTGTTCTCCCTTTTAAGCCTGCTAGAAAGATTCAGCCAAATGGGCCATGTCCTTTTCACACCCACTGTCCTTGAAGGTGCCACCCTCCACAGTTGGCTCTAGCTTTTCTGCAAGACCCTTCTCCCACCCAGGTCCCCACCTCCAAGTCTAAGCCTCCCTCCAAGCCCAGGACTCACACAGCCAGAAGCTGCCTCCCTGGACCCAAGATCCCATCTCCTGTGCAGACCCAGCATCTTGTATCTGTTGTCCTTCCTAGGTAGTCTTTTCTACTGGCCATCAGAGCCTTGTTTCCCAAAAGGGGTACTGCTGCAGACACGGAATGCCCTTTGCATTGCAGAGGGGAGGGGGCAGTTAGGAGGAAGTGAAGTAGAGAGCCCAGATTCTACAGCCCCCCTCAGGAGAGTAAGGAAGCACAATGCATATTGAAGCCTCTAGAGATTCTTGCATAGGAAACACACTTAACCCCATTTGAGTCAGTATTTCCCAGGCTCTTTTTTTTTAAATTAATTAATTTATTTATTTATTTTTGGCTGCATTGGGTCTTCACTGCTGAGCGCTGGCTTTCTCTAGTTGAGGCGAGCGGGGGCTCCTCTTGTTGCAGAGCAGGGGCTCTAGGCACATGGGCTTCAGTAGTTGTGGTACACGGGCTCAGTAGATGTAGCTCGCGGGCTCTAGAGCGCAGGCTCAGTAGTTGTGGTGCACGGGCTTAGCTGCTCCGCGGCATGTGGGATCTTCCTGGACCAGGGATCGAACCCATGTCCCCTGCATTGGCAGGCGGATTCTTAACCACTGCGCCACCAGGGAAGTCCCTTCACAGGCTCTCTGATCATGGAAACCTCTGTTCCCATAAC
Organism: Mesoplodon mirus; assembly: GCF_964341445.2. NCBI lineage: Eukaryota > Metazoa > Chordata > Mammalia > Artiodactyla > Ziphiidae > Mesoplodon > Mesoplodon mirus. Next base: position 65,648,290 of record NC_138977.1, on the reverse strand, counting down.
GTCTACCAGAGGCCCCCAGGTGTGGCATGTGGTATGTCATGGATCCCACTTTTGGAAGAGCCACATGAGGGTCTGTGGTACAGTACCACCCTCCCCTGGCAGGTCCCTGAAGGCAGTGGGGTCCAGGGGGATGAATCCATGCCCCGTGTCTGATTGGCCTTTCTCCTGACACCGTGCCCTGCACCCATGCAGCAAGCAGACACAGGGAGATGTTAGCTTGGGTGCTGAGGTAGAAAGAAGGCACGGGCTCCCCTTTTGCCTTTTAAGTCCACTCCGCAGTACCTTGTCATGTGTCCCCTGTCTTCTCCACAATCAGAAGGACACTGAACTTCGCCAAAAGGTGGCCAGTTTTTAGTAACCACATAAAACCTCTCAGATGATGAGGTGTAGTGGGAAAACCATGGGCTCTGGGAAAAGACAGACCAGACCCTGCTCTTCTCATTTGGACAAATTACTTCACCCCTCTGAGCCTCAGTTTCCTGATCTGTAAAAGAACCACGGTCACACCAGCTGCACCAGGTCAGCATGAGGTCTACCAAGATACTCTACAGGTGGGAATGGGCACCAAGTCTGGCACAAGGGGGAGGTGGGGCCCACAACATGCTGTGATTCTGGATCCTGTCTGTTGGCAGACTTCCTTTTGCTGACACACAGGGTGTACATTTGGGTCTTCAATACTCCCCTTAGAGTCTCACTTAAATTAGTAACAGATTTGGTGGCTCCAGAGCTGATTTGGGGCCCTGGTGATGTTGTGGGGAGCTCCTTCTGTTTGCCAGGCCCGCTGGAATGGAACAGATCAGAGGTGCCATGGGGGCACATCTGAGCCTTGGACGAGGGGGCCATGGCCCTGGGATGGAGATCCAGAGAAGACGTTGGTTCGGCCCCTCTGTCTCCATGGGCCCAGCATGGTTCCTCCCTCGGGCCTCTGCCTCTGTCTACATACGCAGTGTTCTCCAGGTAGACACTCTTTCACCTAAGCCCTGGAGGTCTGTCTAACTGCCTCAGGGAGAGGATGGAGCTGGAGGAAACAGAGACTGGACATCTCTTTCTAGTGTGGAACTCCAGAGAGCCATCCCATCAGAAACCAGAAAGACTAATGGTCTCTGATAAAGGCTGTGGAGGATACACAGTGAATCAGAGCCAGAGTTCCCAGATCCCATGTCTGGGTCTCCCTGGACACAGAGGGGAAGGGGAAACTGTAGGGAGTGATATCAAAAGAGTCGTCACTAGCTCCCAGAGAGATGAGCCCTACACATCCCCATTCGCCCACCAGGAAGGCAGCAAAATTCCCACATCGATTCATGTGATCAAGAAGACGAAAGCCTGGGCCCCATGGCCAGAAAGACCTGGGGAGGAGGAAAGGTTCTGGAAAATAAATGGCTATAGGATATGTCTAGGCAGATGGGGCATCAGGCAGCCTCACAGGTTTTCATGCCCCAGTGGATATCAGAAAGAGCACATTGGTTCTGTGAGTGCCCAAGCCTGGTGAGAAAGCGGCAGAGGACACTGCCAGGCTGCAGGCGGCTTACAGACCGTGCAGCCACATCTCAGCACCACCTACGGGGAACACACCTGAGGCCCCGTTGCCTGAAGGACACGCCCAGGAAGCCAGGTGCCCCACCCACCCCATCACCTTCATAGGCTCCCAGGACTCACACATCCCAAAGGAAGGAAAGGGCCAGAAATGCACAGGGCCCTGTGTGTATCCCCTTGGTAGAATGGGAACCAGACACAGAAAGTGAATTGTGACAGGAAATTTGAGGAGATCCCATTTCTGGCACACCTGAGCATAAATGACTGACGTTCCCAGCCGCTGAACCTACTCCGGTTTCAGAGCCATCCCCCCATGACCATCAAAGACACACAGATCCAGAAGGGGATGTGCCGGGGACTAGCTGGGAGCACGGAGCACTCTGTCCATCACTGTCCACGTGCTGGGGGCCTGGACAAGACCAGCGGCCGGTTTCTTCAGGGCCTTGCACTGCAGCCTCACTCCATCCTCTGACTCCCTGAGCCTTGGGTCACAGGTCCTTGGTGTTGTGGGTGAAACGAGATGCTGTGTAACGTTAGGTCCTTAGTACTGTGCCTGGTGCAGATTAAGAGGCCCTTGGTCAGTGGTGCCTATTGTTCTTATGATCACAGAAAGTGCCCCTGTGCCTCTCCCTCTCCTTGGCATTTTGCTCACCTCCCCACCCCACCCTCCTAAAATGGGCCAGCACTAGTCAGTTCAATTTGTGCTTGGCAGGTGATTGCTAACGTTTCTCTTCTCTCCTGGCTGTCATTTTCCACTGAGGACAAGTCATGGCCATCACAGCCCCCGTCCACAGCACCTGTCGGCAGGGAGGGAGAGGGGACCTGACTGGATGTGGAAGCGAGCCCCAGTTGGCCCATTTGGGGGCAGAACCGGTTGCCTCTGGTCCCTCACTGTCACCTGTTGGAGGATGGGACCTGGATGGACCCCCGCATAGAAGGGCGCTCACACTGGTTCTACAGATGGGAAGGCAGCCAGGAGGATGCAGGGCGTGTCCCTGGGCCACACTCGGGGCAAAAGCAGAGCCCGGGCTGGGAGCCAGAGCTGCAGGTCCAGCGCACCGCCTTTCACCGGCCTCACGGAGGAGAAGGAGAGAAGGACTGCTGACGCCTCACATCTAATGACGGCATCACTCACTCCCTTGGATCCAGTCCCAAAGGGGTGGTCTTGGGAAGTCAGCAGGTGGCAAAGCAGTCAGCTAATCCCCCTGCCTGCCCTCCAGAGACCAGCACTGAGCTAATGGGCTCAAGTCTGCCTCCTTCCCCATGCCCTACCAAGCAACAGCCCAGACCCTGCAGCTGCCTGGCAGCTTGTACGACCCGGAGGCCCCATCAGTGGGCAGGTGGGAGAGACACAGTCCCCACTTGCTCTGCAGGCCCTGCCATGGAAATTCCACCTGGGAGGGATGTCACCTGTTTTCATTAACACTGCCAGTGGGCCTGCCCTGTGCCTGGCACGGAAGGCCTAAGAGGGAAGGAGAGGAGGCCCTGCTTGGGAGACCCCCACCCGGAGCCCCCGTTTCTGTAGATGGCTGCACCTCCGCCACGCCCTTTCTCATTCTCCTCTTTTCTTTCCCATCCTGTCCCACACTGGTCCTAACCATCTGACGGCTTCAGTATCCTGCCGCCATCTGCACACTCAGGGCCACAGTATCTTGTGCCTGCAGGTGACAGCCCACCTCGCCCTCCTCTCTACTCATCCTGGCCCGCATACACCTTCCTTTGCCAGGTGGCCAGAAGTCTGACAGCCAGGTGATGTCTCCCCTTACACGATCATAGGCATTCCAAGAAGCCCTAGCCACCAAGCTCTGTGGCGGTGATGGAGCCCAGACCAGTCTATTCCAGACCTGAGGGGGGCACATTCTCCTCCGACCCTCTGCTCCATTCCCCACCCCCAAAGGGTGTTACTAATTTGGTTTTAGCTCATCAAGCTCATGGCTCTGGCCTTCGCCTCCTCCCTCTAATAATAGTTTACTGCCTGTGATAGTTCATACTCAGGCCTCCTGTGAGCTTGAGGATCCAGTAAGAGGTAGGATGCAGAAGAGCGTAACTACAGGGTATCAAGGCATTGCCTTAGAGGTGATAGGTAGACCTTGGACCACTGATATCAACCTAAGGTATAAAAGGCAGTGACATGCAAGGGAACACCAACAACAGTGAGAAGGAGTCCAGTACAACCAGACTCAACAACCTAGAGACATCTCACAATATTGAGACAGAAGTCAGACACAAAGGAGCACCGCGATCCCTGGGATGCTGGCCACAATCTGCTTCCGTTCTGTTTTGCGTTCTGAATATCAGTACCGGTTACACGCGTGCATTCACTCTGTGAAATTCCATCGAGGTGGACATTTGCTATTCATGACCTGTTCTGAAAGTATACTGTACTTGAGTAATAAGTCTATAGAAAAGGCAGTGAACCTGCAGGTCTGGGCTCCTAGGGCCTGGCAGATCCCCTGCTTTGTGCAGAATGTGCTGAGTTCTGTACTTCGGGCACACTTTCAAAGTAAGGATGCACAGGGACCCATGCTCACCTCTGCAGCCTGCTCTGGGTCCAGCCTCGGCACTGCTTGCTTGCTTTTCAGCAGCAAACCCAGGTGAGAGCATCCAGGAACCGAGCCCAAGTGATTCTCACCAATCTTTTAATCTAGACCAGGCAGCCTGGCTTAGATCACCAGCAGGCCAACCTCAGAATCTCAAAGGCAGGACCATTTCCTGTGTATGAGGACCAAAGTCATGCCACTCAGCACCCCTCTAACTATCAAACCAATTAACTATATTAATCACTCAGTATCTCATGCCCACTCTTGTATAAAATTCGATCTGTCCAAACTCCTTCCCTATTATAGGTGGGGAAACTAAGGCGAAGAGGGAGGAAGGAGCTTGCCCAAGGTCATCCTGTAACTGTTCTGCAGGCATGTCCAGGGTCCTCGTCAAGGGCTCAGACTGGGTCTCTCACCCCAGCAGCTGCCACATGCCCCGCATATGATTTGCCCTTCAGTGATTGGGAGTGGGGTTAGTTAGAGGCTTCCTTCTTTTAAAAGAAGACTTCTTAGAGGGCGAGGCTTAAGCCACAAAGGGAACCTCACTGGGTGGATTCCAGGCATCGGGGAGATAGTGGTGGGGAAAGGGCATTTCTGGGGCATCTAAAGGGGCCCACAGCAGGCTGGCAGCCTTCATCCCTCTCTGCAAGAGGCAGGCAAAGACATGATCAGCCCCAGACTATGATTTGCAAGGTTGTTCAACACTTCAGGCTGCTGTCCAAGGGAAGGAAAGGCAGTCCCTCCCCAGCCTGTGCTCCAGGCCCCAGTGGCCCTGGAGAGGACGCTCCTGCAGCAACCACCCAGTGGCTGGTCGGTGCAATTCTTGGGATACATGTAGCCTGACTGGAGGTGGTGAGGGGAAGAAAAGGAGAGAAACTTTGCTTGCTGACCTTCCAAAGCAAATGAGGACCAATGCCCTCCCTCTGCTTCTCCATTCTCACTTCTGCTCATCCATTCACCCCTCACCTACTCTTGGCTCCATCCTTTAGGCCACACTCATCCATTATTAGTCCTTCGTTCACTCATTCAGTCACTGGTTCATTCACTCCTTCATTTCTCCTTTCACTCCTTGATCGCCCTCTCCTCATTCTCCCCTCCTTTCCTTCAGTCATGCCTTTGACCCATCTCTTCTTCCCATCCCTCTTCTTCATATCCTATGATGGGTATTCCTACATTCAGATATGCCCAGCTCTCCCGCTTCCAGGCAGGCAGTGGACTTTCACTTGCTGGGTCCCTTATGGTAGATGATCAGCTCTGGCCGGCCGATGGGTTACCAGTGGAGTTGACATGCATCTCCTTTGAACTAGAGCCTTTAGTTGCCAGTGGGAGCCCCCCCCCACCCCGCACGGTATCTTTTTAACTCTGTCCCAGTGACCAACGACATTCCAGGCAGTGGCTTCTCCAAAGAGCCTGGGTTCAGAGTGTGGAGTGCATGGATACTTGCTAGTATCCATGTCTGGGATACTAGAACTGGGCCATTCCTGCCCAATGTGGAATTCCACTGATGGGCACCTTTGGGTTTGGGGCTCCCCATCAGCGTGCTCCAGACTTTCTCGGTCCTGCCCTGTAGTCAGGCTCTTCCTGCCCAATCTTTCCTTACCTATCCTTTTACAGGTCTCAGACCTGCATCACAGTTGCCGGTTCTCTCCACCTTCTCCTGCCCCCTCCACCTTCATCTTTCATAGGCACGACCCTCAGTAAAGTCCTATCCAGTCCCGTCCTGGAGTTCCAACCGAAACAGGCACCCAAGCTCACAAAGGACACGTAGCGCAAGCGAGAACGAACCCTCACTCTGTCACTGCGGCATGATGTAGCCTTACTCCCTCCTCGTTCTCTCCTCCAGCCACTCAGCCTACACTCCTCAGCTGGCGTTTCCCAGCTCCACCCAACCCCCCACCCCCTCCCCGTTCACTGACTCCCTTCTCACATCCACATGTACCTGTCATGGGTGCAGCTCCGGCTCTTGGTGTGGAGGCTCCAGTGGTAGCCCAGGTTCCTGATAAATGTGAGCCCTCTGTCTGCCCCACGCCCAGCCCTTTCTAACGCCTATGGGACGTGGTCAGGGTGAAGCCAGTGCTTGACTCCACTGAGTGGAGCACAGGACATCAATCCTCCTACACATAACCACCCATGAGAAAACTTAAACCATGTCAACCCCGTCCCAAGCAGCGAAGGGACCTTGCCTCATGCTGGGGATGGAGCAAGCAGAGGTCGGCGCAGACAGCTGAGCCGAGATTTGGAAATGAGACACAACAGCGATTACTGCCTAATATTAAATCAGCCCCTCATTCCCCGACCCCTTCCTCCCTCCAAGTGATGGATATCCATGGCTCCGCCACACACGTCACAGGCTCCGTTCCCTTCATCAGCCTGTGAGGTGCGTTTTCGTAGGGTGAGTATTTGGGAATCCAGCCACCTTCCCAAGGCCCTTGGGACCTGGATCCCCTCTTTTTTTGCCATCCTTTCCTGGGGGTGATATCTGGGGTCAGGGAATCAAACAGATGAGTGACTACCGACCCTTCTTGCCCTGATCCATCCTCCAGATGCCTCCAGAGCATTCCCCTAAAGATCCATTCACATCCCTTTAAGCACCCTAAAGAGCTCCCCTCGCCCTAAGGAGAAAGCCGAACTGCTTAGAAGGATGGTTCACAGCCCTCCTCCTGCTGGCTCCCCTCCTGTCCCTTCCCCTGCACACACTACGCGTGTCCCATCGCCCCGGCCACCTCCCTTTGCTGAGCGAACATGTATTTGGTGGACTTCTGCCCTTCTGACTTTGCTCCTTCCTTCCCTCTGCCTGAAGTATCTTTCCCACTGCTTCTTCACCTGGCACAGTCCACCTTGTTCCTAAGGACACCATTCAAGGGTGAGCTTCTTTGTGACCCTTGACTCAGCTGCCCTGAAGTGAGTGCACTGGTCTGGCCCCTGTGGGGTGTGGTTAAGTGCTGGAACAATCCCTTGCTTCCCCGCCCGGCTCCCTCCTAGACATCAACGTTGAGAAAGAGCTCTGGACTTGCTATCAACCTGGCTTGGTGCTGCATCACAGTCCTACGACCTTGAGAAAGTTACTCGACCTCTTTTGAGTCTCTATTTTTCCATCTCTAAGGTGAAAATAATGACACTAACAACCTCATAGAGTGGTTGCGAAGACTGAGAAAGATAAATAGTATATACGATCCTGTTTTAGTTCTATGTTTAAGTACGCATAACTGTAGTCACAGGAAACGGTCTGGAAGAATATATACCAAAGCACGAACCTTGGTTGTCTCTGGGTGGGTGAGATTTATGGGGATCATTTCTGCCTTTGTTTTCCTTAGCTGGGTCTTCTGTATATATTTTTAAAATAATAAGCATGAACTGCTTTCATAACGAGAAAAATATAAAAGAAATATATTTCAGGGGGTAAAATTAGTAAGTGAACGTGCCTGACCTGCAGCAGGTTACCTGCCTGCAGGAAGGCTGTGGGCTCATCTTCCTGTCTTTGATCCTCAGCACCTCCCCTAGTGGCTGGTACCTAGTGGGCACCGATGAACTCATCTGGTCCACCTCCCTCATTTAGACGATGGGGAGTCTGAGGTCCAGAGAGGGAAGAGATTCACCCAAAGCCACGTGTGAAATGAGTCTCTGAGGAGGGGCTGAACCCCAGACCTTAAGTCCCCCAGCCTAGGCTCTTCTTCCACTGGCAGAAACCAAGCTGAGGGGGTTGACTGATAGAAGCCCATTAGCCCCTTTCCTCCTGCACCACCTGCTCTCCGGTTGAGTCATCAGGCCCCGTCTGGCCAAGGTTGGGCTGATTCTAGCTCTGGAATGATTGCAGCCTATGTCCTAAATCTGACGGCAAGATCATAAGACCCACCAAGGTGTTGGAGCACATCCATGGGGGCAAAATCACTGAGACGTGCCGAGGCTCGTGTCAGGATTGGAGACCCTGGAGGAGGCAAAGCCGCCACACCACAGGGCAGGACGAAAGGGAATCTAACTCAGAGATCCAGCCTTGCCTTGTCCTGCCCCCACTGCTACCTCCCCTTCCCCTCGTCCTCTTCCCCTTGTCCTCTCCCTCCTCTTCCTCATTTTTAGATTAACCTCAGGAAGACCCATTTAAAATAAAGGCCAATTTTACAAAGTTCACATAAATAGCCACACTTGAAAGTAGCATTTAATTTTCAAGGGCAGCAGAATAGCTCTCTGGTGACACTGAAACAGGAGTGGCTGGGCGCTCTCGCCCTGAGTCTCTAATTTCCCTTTCATGATAAAATCCTAGTAAAACATCAAGGATTCCCAGCATTCAGGAGACTAAGACCTACTTGGATCCGCTACTTTTTCAATCCTAAGGAAATGGAGCCATTTTAATATCAAGACCCGGGCTTCCCTGGTGGCCCAGTGGTTGAGAATCTGCCTACTACTGCAGGGGACACGGGTTCGAGCCCTGGTCTGGGAGGATCCCACGTGCCACGGAGCAACTAGGCCCGTGAGCCACAACTACTGAGCCTGCGCGTCTGGAGCCTGTGCTCCGCAACAAGAGAGGCCACGATAGTGAGAGGCCCGTGCACCGCGATGAAGAGTGGCCCCCGCTCGCCACAACTAGAGAAAGCCCTCGCACGGAAACGAAGACCCAACACAGCCAAAATTAATGAATTAATGAACTCCTACCCCCCAACATCTAAAATATATATATATATATATATATATATATATATATATATAATCTCAAGACCCCCATTCTGGTCTACCCCATATAGTTGAAAGTGGCTGGGATGGGGTGGAGAGCGCTGGAGCTGGTGGGGAAGAGTTCTCTAATATCTGGGTCTTGTTGTGGGAGAGGAAGCCCACATATGTGGATATTATACATACATGATCATCTCTCAATAATCCCAGAATTCCAATACTGCCCACCTTGAATGTAGTTGGATCAAACCCTGGCATCCAAAGGTAGAGGAAGCACCAGTGTCCACTCTATAGCACTAGTGCCCCTTGTATTCCTTCTAGCAGCTTAAACCTGCCCAGAGCCCAGCCCTGGACAGCCCCAGTACCACAGCTCTGCAGAGGGAACAGAGGACTAGGAAGGGCTCCATGTGAGAGCAGGTGTCTCTGAAGCAGGGCATGTTCCATTTAGAGCCCTTCTCTTTTTGAAAGAGAGTGAGAGTGAGGAAAGAAAGGAGGGAGGGAGGGAAGAAGGAGAGAGGGAGGGAAGAGGGAGGGAGGGAAGGAGGAGGGAGGGAGGGAGGAAGGGAGGGAAGACAGGCAGTTGCAAAGAAAAGAGCATGAACTCAAGTGAGAAAACTGTTAAGGACTGAATTGTGTCCCCCCAAGTTTATAGTTGAAGTCCTAATCCCCAGTACTTCATAACAGACCATATTTGTACATAGGATATTTAAAGAGGTAATTTAGTTAAAATGTGGTCATTAGGGTGGGCCCTAATCCTAACCAGTATAACTGATGCCCTTGTAAGAAGAGATGATTAGGACAGAGCCAGGTACAGAGGGAAAACCATGTGAAAACACAGGGAGAAGGCAGACACCTGCAAGACAAGGAGAGGGGCGTCAGAAGAGCCCACCCTGCCCACACCTTGATCTCAGACTTCCAGCTTCCAGAACTGGGAGAAAATAAGTTTCTGTTATTTAAGCCACCCAGTCAGTGGTGTCTGTTATAGCAGCCCTAGCAACTAAGCAAGATCTGAAGACCACTATCACTTAACCAGGAACACACCATGATGTCATCATAACTTTGGTGGGCATTTTTTCTTTTCACGGGCCCCTTCATATATATATATATAAATATTAATTATAATACTGATTATATACTTATATATAATTAATATTAATGTATTAATAATAAATATTGATATTATATCATTATTTTGCAATGCATTGGTATAAAGATTTCATATATTAATATGATATACTGAAAGATTCTCTTCAGTCTAAAAGTTTTTCTTTTCTTCTGATTTTAAAAGAAATTTAAGCATTTTTGTGAGCACCTGAGAGTACCATGGGCCCCAAGCACCGAGCCCACTTGCCTGTTGGAGCAGTGGTCCTGCACAGCCCTCTCTGAAGCGCCTGGTGCTAAACCCATATCACTGGCTGGGCTGAGACCCAGCTCGGGCAGCTAGGAGGAGCGAGAGCTGAGCTCTTGTGCGAAGGTGGCCCAGTGCGGGTGGCAGGAGCCGGCCCTGCACCTCGGCAGAGCGAACAGAACACACTTCACCTCCCAGGCAGGCTGCCTGCCTCCTGCTTCCTTGCCAGTGAGCTGACCCAGAGTTAGAGAAGCACACTTTGTGTGGCTCCTGGCCGCATCGTTGACTGTTTCCAGCACTTTTTCTCCTGGGTCACAGCAGGCAAAGCCAACAGGGAGAATGAACCACTGCCTCCTGGCAGGCTGTCCTTACACTCCCCAACCCTGACCCAGCCCCTCCTCCTCCTGTCCAGTTCTCCCTCCAATGATCCCAGAGCAGTGTTGGGAGGAGAGGCCCCAGTCCCCTCCTCTGCAAAATGCACGGCTGGACAACATCAGTGGTTTCAGACTTTTTTTCCTGCCACAAAGCCTTTTCTCCCAGTGAATTCCTGTGTGGGAACCCAGTGGATAAAAAGAGTAAATAGAGAGCTGTCCTGGTTGAATCAGGGGCACACGCCCTAAGGGACACTATTTTTTTCTTTTTTTTTTTTTTTTACGGTACACGGGCCTCTCACTGTTGTGGCCTCTCCCGTTGCGGAGCACAGGCTCCAGACGCGCAGGCTCAGCGGCCATGGCTCACGGGCCCAGCCACTCCGCGGCATGTGGGATCTTCCCGGACCGGGGCACGAACCCGTGTCCCCCGCATCGGCAGGTGGACTCTCAACCACTGCGCCACCAGGGAAGCCCAAGGGACACTTTTTGAAAACCACTGTGCTGGATAATCTCTGGGCCCCAGAATGGGGAAGGAATGGCCTAAGTCTCACACCTAGTGGCCAGCAGAGTCCTCCTACTTCCGGGCCAGGAGACCAAGGCTGTGGCAGCAGTGGGAACAGGAGGCCAAGGCAAGTTTGTAGGCGTGGGGCCCCAGAGGGCTGAGCAGGGGAACCAGAGCGAGGGTGGGACCTTGTTCTGGGGAGTCCAGAGGGTCTTGAGCCTCTGTACACAGCGGTCATGGGTACAGTAGTCATGGACACAGAGGTCACAGACATAGCACAACAGTCATGGACACAGTGGTCATGGGTACAGGGGTCACTGACACAGTGGTTATGGACAGAGCAGTCATGGACACTGGGTTCACGGTCACTGCAGTCAAGGGCACAGGGGTCATGGGACAGCAGTCATGGACACAGTGGTCATGCACACAGCAGTCATGGACACAGAGGTCATGGGCCAGAGGTCATGGCCACAGTGGTCACGGGCAGTTTCCGTGCACACAGCAGTCACGGACGCAGAAGTCACGCACACAGAGGTCAGGGGCACAGCGGTCTTGCAAACAGCAGTCGTGGGCACTGCACTCACTCAGGCACACTGCAGTCATGCACACGGCAGTCATGCACAGCCCGCAGGGGCACTTCTGCAGAATCCATTAGCAGACTGATGGCAAGTCCCCACCCCTCCTTGGGAGCTTTCTGGCAAGCTAATCCCCGCATAGCTGGGACGTTAAATCATTGCTTCTTCGGCCTGTGGGCTGGCCAGGTACATCTGGCTTCATTTAGTCTCCCCCTTCGAACAGAAACACATGTGGGTCCTGGCGCGCCTCTGAGGGGAGTCTGTGTGTCAGGGCTCCCGGGGTAGGCGGGGCGGTGGAGCTATGAGGAGGGAACCAAGGCATCCCTTTCAAAAGTGTGGGTTTTGGCACACAAGTGTCCTGCCAGATGTTAATTAGGTACTATGGAAAAAAGGTTTCCTCGGTCAAGTAAATTTGGCAAAGTCTGCATTGAACAAAAGTAAGCAGAGAATTGTGGGACTTCTCAGAGACTTTGATAGGTGACCCTAAGCAGAGGAGAGAATGTACAGTGTTTCCCAAGCATCTTCTGCTGGGCTATCAGGTAGGATGCTTTCTGGCTGCAGGTAATAGGAAATCCAGTTCTAAACAGGTTAAACTCTCTGGGAAGGTATTCGTTCGTGCAACAGGAAATCCGAGGCAGGCACCAAACAATATCCCCAAAGCTAGAGCCCCTCTATCTTCCCCCTCTGCCACCCTCAGAGCGTTCTCCTTGGGGTAGTTACCCTCACGGGACCAAGATGGCAGCTGCAAGTCCAGAACTCCCACCGCGTGGACACTATAACCACCAGCAGCTGAGGGAGATGCCCCCTTCCCAAATGCATTTATGAGTGAGGTAAGCCTTTCCCACAAACCTCCCAAGACCTTCCTTCCTATTTCATTGGCCGGAGTCGTGACCCATGCTCCTGCCCAAACCAATGGCTGATTGCTTTAGAGCCGTCGCTCCCAAACTGTGGGCTGAGGCACCCCAGACCACCACAAAAACCTCAGGGGTGCTGCAGGATATTTAAAATTTTCAAGGGAAACACAGCAATACTGGCCACCACGTGAGCTACTGGCCCATGTTACGTCATAGTTTCCACGTTAGCTCACACCGCATTCCTCTGATGACACTACAGTCTTGAGAAGCAGTTCTCGGTGGTTGCTGTGATAAAAATCAAGCCCCGTACGAAAACCAATGTGGAACGGAAAATGGTGGTGATGTCCAATCCAAATCCAAAGTTTGAGACGTCGTGCAGTGCCCAACAGGTGCACCCACCCCCTTAGCACGTAATTGTAGTTTTAAAAATAAATTTAAATCATTACTTTTTCTTTCCATTCATGTACTTTGTTTTTGCAGTTGGCTAATAAGTTGTTCCAGCATAAATATTAAGTTGTTTGAGCCTAGCTAAGCAGGTACACTGTGAAAAAAAAATCACCGAGACAAAGGACCAATGAACAAAGTTTGGGAACTTACAGCTTAAACTTATCATGGTTTGTTCCTTGTGATGGGGCTGGGGCTCAAACCTGCCTCACCTGAAACCCATGAAAGGTTTATATCTGCGCAAACCCTGTTAAAGAAGGAGGAGGGGTATGTGTTAGGAATGCAACCGCCAAAGGCTACTAAGCTAGGGCATTGTTCCTGCCCCGTGCAGGGAACTGGTGTTCAGCAGAGCACACTTTCAGAATTGCTGATCCAAGCAAGCAACTCTGTTCTGTAGGTTCCTTTCTTCCCTCTGCAATGTCACTCCTGGGACGTGGTACTCCCCGCCACCCCAAGAATGCCTGTGACGTCTTGGGAGCTCCAGGGGCAGCTGACTGTAGCAATTCTCATCCCCCCATCCTTCAGCCTCACCAGCTCTGCTCTAGCCTCCTTAATCCTTCCCTCCATCCACCAGAGGCAGGCTGAGACCTCACAGTCCCCCAGACATGCTCAAACACCAGCTCCCACCTTCCCTCCAGGCCTGGACCTGACCCTTGTGCTCTGACAGAGGCTACACGCCAGCCTGTGCTGCCCACACTCCTGCCTGAGCTTGCAAACTGTGGGGTACCCACGGTGGCTCCCCTTAGCATCCTCCTATGTCAGATCGAGCCTGAGCACATTTGAGCATCCACTACTGGCCAGGCCCGGCTCAGCCCTCATAACTGGCCCCAATACTTCTCCACCACATCCCTCCCCACCTCAAATGCACACCAGCTGCTGGCCTCGCTCCTGCCCCAGGATCTTGGCACTTGCAATTTCCACAACCTGGGATGCACTATACCTGCCTCTCTCTCATCCCCAAACGGCTCCTAACCCACCCAGGAAATTCGCTTGTGTTCACATTGCTCTGTTATATCATAATCTCAATGTGAAGGGATCCTCTTTATTCCTTTTTTGCTTGTCTTTTGGCTTCCTGCTCCACTAGAGAGGGAGCCTTGTGAGGATGGATCCCCGATCTAGATCACACCAGTTCCCCTTTCCGGAGCAGCACCTGGCACTAGACGATACCTCTCTAATCTCTATTCGATGAATGTCTGATGCACACAACAGCCCTAGGAGGTCAGAGTCATGTCCCCATTTCACAGATGAGGCAGGTAAAGCCCAGGAAGTAAAGCCACATGAGCCACGCCACAGCCTAGACAGGCGAAGCTGGGTCTCTTCCTCCTCTCCCAGGTAATCTGGGAGCCCCCTCTCCACTGTCCAGTTGACCCCAGTGCCTGTGGTCACTTTTATAGGGAAATGCAGAGAACAGGCCAAGGGGGCAAAACATTCTGGACTCCTACAGCCATCTGCAGGCCAAGTGCCCTCACAGGCGGAGTCCAGGAAACCGGCAGGTCAGGCCTGACTCAGCCACTTCCCTTTCTGTGGCCTCGGCCAGAAGCATACAACCCCGCCCCCCGGCCCTGCACGGTGGGCCTCGGTTTCCCGATCTCAGCAATAAGGGTGCTAGCTTGACTTTGTGCATCACTGGCTTCCCCTCCTGATACCAGATCCCCAAGTCCAGGAGAACACAGTGGATTTGCAGCAGGAGGAAATGAGAAGAGTCTGCCCCTACCAGCCCCTTGACACGCCATTCTCTTTTCTTTTCCCAGGGCCATTCCTTCACTCTGCCTAAGATCCAAGAACCAGCTGTGCTTTTTTCCTACCCACTCAACTATACCTTCTTGAGGACAAGGTCATACATGACCAGCCCCATTTGCCAACAAGGACCTCAAAGCCCAGGGGAGACCCAGCTTTCCTAAGGTCATACGGCAGTAGGTGGCAGAGCCAGAGTTTGAGCCCAGATCCGGGGACAGCACCCGTGAGCTCTGACTGCCGCCGTCTGTGTCTGCTACCAACTCCTAGGCATCCCCGCATCCTGCACGCCACACTGCCCTCTTTGAGCTTCTCCGGATGCCAAACTGCCTGACGTATGGACTATTTTCTCTGTAGGTGGCAAGTATCAGGCAGAAATGTTTCCCAGCAAGTTATTTATAGAGCTTCTCGCAAAGGCAGAGCTCTGAAGAGTTTTCTTTAAAAAAAAAAAAAAAAAAAAAAAAGTACTTCCATGAAGGGCTATAATGAAAGAGGACGTGGAGCTCACTGGGCCACGTTCCTCACTTGAACCCAGAGGGGAAAGCCAGCCCCTCCCACAGGCATCTCTGCCAGTCCCCAGGCCACTAGGCCAGACTGATATAATTTTGGAAACATTGCTGGCAATTCAGATGGTCTCTGCATCTGCTTTGCTGAGTGATCTGGGCTTCCTCTGTGGGTAGGGGGATTGCTGAGCTGTGTCTGCTTTTTCTCTCCGTCTCAGACATGCTTTGCCGGGCTGCAGGGCCTTCAGGGGCTGCTGTAAGCCGATTTCCATATCCGCTTTAGATCCTGGCCAGGTGGACAAAGGCCCAGTGTGTCTGTGGCCCAGGGAAGCCCCAGTGGTCCTGCTGCAATTTCTGTGTTCTCAACAAGGACACCCCACAATGGACACAGCACTAAGTCATCAATCATGTCAGCCACGGGCCCTTTCCCCACCTGATGAGGCAGCTGGTCACCACAGAGGTTCTCAGGGAAGGAATTAGGGCCAGAGGCCAGAGTGTGGATTTCCAAGACTGGCCTGACTACCAAGTGCTGTGTGATCTTACACAAATTACTCAAACTCTCTGTGTCTCCAAGATCATTTCCTGGTTCTACTGGAGAGGAAATAAATGTACCTTCCTACTTTAAAAAATACAGTTGCTCCACAGTAGTCTGGGAATGGGCAAGTGGGGTCAGGGAAATGACATTGTTGGTGTGTTTTCTCCTGGATTGGGCAATCTTGGGGCATGGCTAGGCTTCATCATGGGTTTCCCACCAAGGAAGGGGGTCCTTTGTCATGTGCTGAGTCCTGGAAGAGAAGCCAGAGACAGGTAAGGAACTGGGGAGAGGCACATACAGACCCTCCAGCAAGGGCCACGAGGGAGCAGGGCAGCAGGACCAGGGCAGGAAGAATGCTGGGCCTGTCTTCAAGCCTCTGGTGGCCCATCCCCAAGCAGGGGGACCCACAGGACACAAACAAGATAAATGTGCAGAAGCTGAGAGGAGGCAGATGCTCTCTGCTCCACGGAAGGAAGACCTCTCTAGTACCTGCACAGTGCAGAGTGGCGGGCAGTGGACTGGGGGTGTGTGCCCCATGCCACCGCATCCTTCATATGAGCACACGAGGTCCACAGCAAATCAGCCACCACATGGCAGCCGCCGTGGCAGAGGGTCCCGTGGCTGCTGCTGCTGCTGCTGTAGGACGCTGCTGAGCACAGCGAGTCACCCTGAAGCTTCTCCCCAAGACCAGAGAGCTTGCGTGTGCCTGGCCCAGGCCAATAGTGCGGCGTCTCCTCTCCAAACTGCTAAGTGACAGCGCTCAGGCCCAGGCAAGTGAGCCACAGACGCCTGGAACAAAACACCCGGCACCCCCAGCTCTCAGGAGCCTTTTCCTGGTAACATGCCCCGCCCAGGCCATTGGAAGACATTCAGCAAGTACACTTTATGCTGCCACTTGGGTTCTAGGTACCTGGCTTTGTCAGGAGTTAGAGATACCCTGTCCCTGTCCTGGGAAAGCTTCCCCGGCATGGTACCGTGGAGAGTTACAGGTGGGGCGGGGACTCCATCCCACTGGGGCGGAGAAGCAGAGCCAGTGAGGTCAGCTTCTGCAGGGCCCACCCCCAGCCTAGTGAGCCCTTTGATGCCATTTGGGGAGGGGGTGCCGAGGCTGGCAGGGCTGGGCTCCCCACTCCACGTCCCCCAGCTGATAAGTAGAGTAACCAGCCCCGAGCCCTAGGCTGTCAGACTCCAAAGCGTTCCAATAGCCAGGCTGCCGCATGTCAGAGACAAAGCCCCATTGGCTGGGGGCTGGATGCGGAGGGAAGAAGGGGGCAGGTGGGCATGTGCCTCGCCCATCACCTGGGGACAGGAAACCCCCAGGCTTTCTCTACAGGGGTCCTCTGCATCACACCTCTGGGACCAGGAAGTGCACCCCTGCCCCATCTCCTACAGCGTGCTCAAATCCCCCACATCATCTCCACGGAGCAGGCTCTGCCCAGGTAGCAGCTTGTCCCACAAAGAGCGATGATTTGCATTCTGGCTCTGCCAGTCATTCGAGGTTTACCCAGCCTGACCTCTACCTCAGCCTCCCGTCTAGAATACAAACGCGGGAAAACCCATGTGGATGAACTGGAGGCTTATAGGAGGGTCCAGCTATGCCAAGGACAGGCCCAGAACCCAGAACACATTCGGTGGGTGAACAATAAACACACACTTGCACACTCCCTGCCACCTGTCCAATGACGGGGAACTCGCTCCATTTACAGGGCCACCTTTCCAACTTTTCGCCTGACTCTGATGGATAGTGACGTCATCTGAGCATAGAAAGAGGCCTCCCTTTTCCATCTTTGGTACAACATACGCTCCTTAAGGACAGTCTTTCCCCTCTGCTCCATGACGACCCTGCAAATGTGCCAAGATGAGACAGGGCTTGGCCCCCCCTGTGTCAGTACTCCCCCTCCCACTGCCTCAGGCTAAACGCCCCTGGATCCTACCAACCACCTTCCGAGCCTGTGGTTTCTAGGACCTGCACCAGCCTGAGCACCTTCTTTTGGACTTAACATCACATACCCCTCTCCACCCTGCACCCCCAGTGTGAACGAGCCTCTCATCCGTGATGCCCTGCTCCACACACAGCCTGCCCAGGGCCAAGGAGAGGGCAGGGGTGCCCTGAGCAGGACTGGGGAGAAGCTGGGGGACTCCACTGCAGCCCCAGCTGCTGGGAAGAGGGACTCTTCGTCTGCTCTGAGAGCCTGCACATGCTCCCTGAGTCTGGAGCCAGGGCCCCAATTCTCCACACAGCCATCTTTCTGAGAAGCCAGATGCTCCGCTGCCTGCCTGCCTGCCTGTGCTTCATCAGAATTCAGCAAAAGGGACGTAAATAAATAAAGGAAACTCTGCTTAGTTCTTTCCTCCTAACGATCACCAACATGCAGACGCTTAAAGAGACAACTTTTTTCCAAAGGAACAATGGTGAAAAGCATCCAGACAGGGGAAGAGTTTGCTGTCAGATATTATTGTTAGCTGCATTTTTTTTTTACAACAGGACGAAGCAGGGGGTGGGGGGACATCACTGAGATTTCCATCAGACCCAGGAGGCCTCCTGCATTTCAACTTTTGTTTATTTGTTTGTTTTTGTCAATACGTTAGCGTCTGAAATTTGTAACACACTCACTCGCAGCTAGAAAAATTCCCCAGTCAGAGGGCAGTGTTTGAAAACACCATCTTTTTAATTTCTTTCAGCTGGGCCTCTGTCGCTGGCTCTTTGGTTAATACGGATTCTTTATTCATGATCTTTCCCCCTCCCCATCTCTGTGCAGCTAATCAGCCGTTGGACATATGGGATTGTTCATGCTCAAAGCAGTTCTCAACACCCCAGGCCAGACTGGCTTCAGACCAATGTGTCACTCACCTTTGGGCAGAGGCCCTCAGACCCCGTTAGGCCTTCTTGGGCAGGAACCCCCATAGCCGCAAACAGAACCCTCAGAGAAGACTGTGCAGGGCCGGGAGTGTGTTTTCCCATGGGGCACAGGGCAGGGCGTTGGGTGGCTGGAGGGCTGCTTCTGGCTCCCCACTGCATGCTGTGTGACCATGGCAATCCTCTTTCCCTCTCTGGCCTCCTGCGGCAGTCAAGGGCAAGGTTGAACTAGAAGCAGGGAAAACACTGAGAGGGACAGACAGCCCGGGACTTCTTTGTAGGGGGAACTCTGGTGACCTAGGACCACCCCTATGCAGGCTCTCTCGTGTAATGACAGCCAGTGGTTCACTCAGGCTGACCTGTTCCATCGGGGAGAGACAAAAATGGGGGTCTCACAAGAGCAGGTCTGACTCATTGAACACCCAGACTTTTCTCCATACACTTTGAAGGCATCAATCCTGCCCGTCAGATGGTACTGAGCCAGGGGCTAGTATGAAACAGGCAGTCTACCCTCCATGGAGGTGGAGGGTCCTTGGCTCTCACTGGCCCCCCTCCTCATCTTAGTGGTGCTGATGAAGCAACAGACTCCCAGAGAGGGTCTGCCATCCACTTGCACAGTCCATAGGATTGCCAGACAAAACACAGGGTGCCCAGTTAAGTCTTAATTTCAGATAAAGAACAAATAATTTTTTAGTATAAGTATGTCCCAAATATTGCAAGGGACAAACTTATTCTAAATAATTTTCACTGTTTATCTGACACATAAATTTACTTGGGAGTCCCATTTTTGTTTTGTTTTTGCCAAATCTGGCAACCCTACCAGGACATAGAGTGTGTAGGCACCAGACCTGGGGCCAGAACTCAGGTCCCACCCCCAGCTCTTACCTCTTTCCCCAGCACCTCCCATCCCCTCCCTTCTTATATCCTCTGCCCACAAAGCTCTGCAGGGAGCAGGTCACTATAATGATGCTTGGGAGGAATTGTCCCCATCCTCCCCAGCAGTCAATTCTTAAAACTCTGGAGCCAGAATTGGGTTCTGAACAAATCCAATGGCTCTTTATTCATCTTGAATAAATGATGGAGCCCTGCCAGGGCCTAGAACAGGTTCTAGGATGCTATAAGCATCAAGAGAGGTTTATGGAATGAATGAGGGGGATGTATGGGTGGAGGGGGGGGCTGAGTTGCAGTACCTCTGACTGGCTCTTGGGAATGGAATTTATAGAGCCAAGGAGGATGCTCACATCAGTGGAATTTTCTCCCTAGGCAGAGCATCAGCCTCCCCGCCATGCTGCGACCCTCCTGCCTCCCAGGCCTCAGGACCTGGGCCGCACAGACGTGAGTCCTCTTCAATGAGAGTCTGATCGTGGTGAGGGGGCAGAGCTCTACCATGGCCCAGTCCTGTGCCTGAGGCCCCTGCTTGTCACCCCTAATGCTTCTCCATCCTGGCCCAGCACTCCTTTCAGAGTCCATAGAGCCAGGGAAGCAGAGAAGGAGGGGAAGAGAAGGCTGGGAGTGAGCACTGGGCCGTGTCCTAAAGTGCCAGCCAGATGGCCATCTGTGCAGCTTGGCCTCCCCAGGCCTACAGGGGAAGGAAGTATGAAACCAGAGCCAGACGAGGGTGGGGATCCAGCCAAGTGCCTCTCTGCAGGCTCCTCCAAGCACATGCCACTTCCTCGCCCTGCAGACGTGCACACACAAGTGTGCACACACGCCACTCGGTCATCTATCTGTTCAACACTGATGGGTCTGGGGGAGGGCCCCTCCTCTGCCCAACCCACCCAAGATCATGGTCCACCCTGCAGGAGCATGGGGAATGCTCGAGGGCTTTCCAGAGCACCTACTGAGTCTTAGGCACTGTTCACCATGTCTGGAGATGAGTCAGATATGGGAGGACAGGCCCCAAAGACAGGATGGCGGCACAGAATAGCCCAGAACTCAGAAGTGGGAAAGCCTGATTCTTTCTGGAATCATTTGCGCTCCCCAGAGAAGGTCATAACCCCTTTCTCTTTCAGGCCTCAGCTGCAGCATCTGTAAAATGGAGACCTCCCCCTGAACCCCTATTCTCCCCACCTCTGTAGAAAGGAAACTCCTTGTAGACTAGAAAGGACCAGCAGAGTAAGGCTCCCCTGGTGGCGCAGTGGTTGAGAGTCTGCCTGCCGATGCAGGGGACACGGGTTCGTGCCCCGGTCCGGGAGGATCCCACATGCTGCGGAGCGGCTAGGCCCGTGAGTCATGGCCGCTAAGCCTGCGCGTCTGGAGCCTGTGCTCCGCAACGGGAGAGGCCACAACAGTGAGAGGCCCGCGTACTGCAAAAAAAAGAAAGGACCAGCAGAACTCACAATCTCTGCTTTCTGCGTGTGCTTCCAGGACTGAAAGGAGGCTTTTCTATTTTCATTGGGTGTGGTATGTCTCCACTCAGCCCAGGGTCTAGTGCTTGTACAAACAGTCAGGGCCAGAAGAGCTCAGATACTGAAGTTGCTATAGGCTGGTCTCGTGTGTCACACCAGCCTATCCCTCGTTCTGCCCACTGGACCTCTATTAATGTAGCCCCTGACTCTCACAGAACTTACTGTCAGCTCCAACCCTATGCCTGTTTCCCATGCTCTGCTGCTAGCATTCCAGCTCTGGCTTGGGTGGGCCTGGGGCCGTGTGGAGCTCTGTTCCCAGGCCTGCACAAATCCTCTCTAGGGGCACCTCCAGTAGGCCTGGGCTGAACCACGTTCCTGAGCCAGGAGGGGATTAGAGGCCCCCACTGAGCCGGAGCTGGGGATTTGGCAATGAAAACCCCTCCCTTTCAGCTGGGCAGAAAGGAGAGGGAGCAGCGCCAATAGCCCCAGGGCTTCCCGAAGAGACTTTGCACCAGAAGCCTCCTGTTTCCTGAGTTTCTGCTGATGGAGCTCACTTCCCTCAGCCCTTAGCTGCCCAGCTCCTGAAACAGGCTGCCCTGCAAACAGGTACCGCATGGGGGCCCAGGGCCAGGCTAGGATGGCAGGCACAGGGCTCCAGCTCAGGTCACCCCTCCCACCTCACCACCCACCCAGCTTTTTGCTCAGTGGCCCCCAACAGCCCCTTCCCTTCCTGAGGCCTTGATTTGCTCAGCTGTAGAATGGAGCAGGGAAATAGGGCTGTCCAATGAAATTCCAGAATTGAATGGGTCTTAGAGAAGCAGATTCTATATGGGGAAGGGGTCTCAGGTGCCACCAGCTCTCCTCTCACTTCTACTCCCCTTCAAGTTGCCCCCTCTCACAGCCTAGCCCTTGCTGCTCCAAGGTGAACTCTGGGCTTTCATAAACCCTGGCCACAGGGCCAAAGGACAGAGGAAACAACCTGAAAGGCCAAGGCTGGGACAATGTGAGCAATAAAATAAATAATAAGAATGCCAAATTATAACTCATTCATCAACTAGATACCCACAAGTCCATATGGTTATAAATAAATAATTGAATCAATAAGTAAATGGGGGCAGCTCTTTCTTATGGAAGAATTCCAATTAATAAATGTAGAATGGATGAGGGAAATTTAAGTATTCACCATTACTACACCACAATAATAATTATTATAGACAAGGTGCTAAAATTAATGGGTGAAAATTTGAGGAGAAATAGAATATTTGAATTATCTCAAAGTATCTCCTCCAAGATATTTATCAATACAAAGGCCAAAACACACACAGTAATCTGCAGTGGAGAAACCCAGCCACCCCCACCTTTACCACGTGATCAAGGTTAACATCACCAGTAATGGGACATATAGACACCACCTGGCCCCTGATATGATGCACTAAGAAAGGTATATCACATATGTGATATTCTTGCCAAAAAAATATAACCTCAATCTAATCATGAGGAGAAAATCAGACAAATGCAAATTGAGGGGCATCCTATAAAATAACTGCTCGGTACCCTTCTAAAAGGTCAAGGTCATGAACAGCAAGGGCACACTGAGGCACTGTCACAGATTGGAAGGAACTAAGGAGACATGACAACTAAATACAACATGGGGTCTTGGACTGAATCCTGGAACAGGGAAAGGACATGAATGAAAAAAACAGTGAAACCTGAAAGAAATCTATAGTTTAGTATTAGTGTTTCCCAATACTAATTTATTGGTTTTAGTAATTATAAATTATGTAAGATGTTAACATTGGGAAAAGCTAGGAGGGTACACAGAAACTTTCTGTACTATATTTGCAAATTTGTATTTCAAATAAAAAGTTAAAAATAAAACATCTGCCCATATTCCATTCTCTGGGGCTCTTCACTGATGCCAATCAGCAGATCACAGTGTTTCCTCCCATGGTTCCACCCCTTAATAAATGGTGGGTCCTCTGTGCCAGGTGTTTTACATGCACAATTTCACTGAATCCTTACAATGATCCTCTGAAGAAGGTATTAGTAGCCCCATTTTACAGATAAGGAAGCTGAGGTCCAAGGCCACAAATTAGAAAGTAGAGGACTTCTGCATTCAGAGTCCATCTGAATGCAGAAACTATAAGTGATGCCTTATTCAAATGCAGGAGCTCATAGAGGAGGTTGTAGACATATGACAGGGCATCAGGGGCAATGCCTTTTGGTCCTTCGAAGTATGGTATTCAGATGCCACCTACTTAATCCAAACACAGGGCTGTCCTCTGACAGTCGGGTAGTGGTTAAAACCACGTCTCTAAGCTTTAGTTAAGAACTGTTTCGGTACAAATCCCAGGTCTGCTACTTATCTATCGTGTTCTTCCAAAAGTTACTTAATCCCTCTGTGCCTGAGTCTCCTCCTGTATAAAATGAGGGTAATGTTTAGTGCCCGTCTATAGCCTGGCTCTGAGGGTCAAGCACTTAAAACAGTTATACACACTTCATAAGTGTTAACCATCACTTTTTGTTTTCACTCTCTGCATCTGTCTTCAGCCACCTGTAAAATGCCAGCTTGATGAGTGGGTTTGTCTAAGCCAGACAGTGAGTCAAAGCCCAAGCAAAAGCTAAGACTGTGCTGTGGAGAGAGGAGCAGAGAGGGGAGTCATCTGGCTGCTATTATCAGCTTAAAATCTGAAACTGGGTATCAGCCAAGAATCATCTAGGGGCGTTATGGAATTAGAAAAAATGTCAAGGCAGGAAAGGAGCACTGGAATAATCCAGTTCCCTACTAACTTGCATGTGGTTCCCAGGCAGAGGCATCTCACTACTCCAGGTGTGACCAACCTAGGGTTAACTTTAAAAAGAGAAAGAAGAAAGAGAGGGAAGCGGAGAGAGAAAGAGAAAAAAGGGGGAAAGGAGGGGAGAGGAGGGGAAGAGAAGGAGAGAAAAAGGGAAAGAAAAAATTCTCACCTAAGGATCTCACTAAAGAATCCTATATAGAATCCCTGCAATTCTAAATATGAATCAATAAATCTCAGAATGCTACTCAGTATCAAAATCTAGATAATATTTGCCTCCTGCTGGTTCAGTGAAAGCACTATTTTTTTAATGCATAGAATGACTGAAACCAAGCTGAGAACATCTTTGCTGATATAAACCTGGAAATGGAATTGATAGGAACACTGGCAGAATATGCCCTGGGGTTCTCCAGAGTGCTGAAGTCTGTTAAATAGCAGAATTCTCATCAACTTGATCAAAACCAATCAATGACTCATACCAGGTCTGTATGTGGGCACTATAGTGGTAATAGGCTGATTTAAATGATTTGGGGACTGCAGAAATCCATAGTTTTGCATAGCTAATGGGTTGGCCTTAGCTACTATGTTTGGAGGATGTACATCTTGAATTCAAATGCACTGCAGACCTCCTGACACAGTTGCAAATACCTGGATGCCAAGAGACAGTCTCCTGGGAGGATATAAGGTATTATACATATCCTGTACTCTGTTTTAGGTGGGCTTTGCAACAGACTGTGATCTTGCCTACATTTGCTTCTAACCATGCTTCGCTTCAGTGGTCTCAGCTCTAACTTGGGAAGGTTGGGTGAGGTCAGTGGCTTTCAACCCTGTGTGCACATTAGAACTAACTGGGAAAAATTTTTAAATACTAACGCTCCTACTCTGACCAATTAAGTCAGAATATTTGGAGTGGGTCACACTCCAGTATTAAGTTGTCTACCAAATGTGTAATTTAGAGTCCCCATAGAAAAAGCACACAAAAATTATTTGAAGAATAGCTGAAAGTTTTCTAAATTTCATTAAAAATATAAATGGACATATCCAAAAACTTCAACAAACCCTAAGGTAGGATAAATACAAAGAAAGTCACATCAAGGCATATCATAATCAAATTTAAGAAAACCAATGTTAAAGAGAAAATCTTCAGAGAAAAAATACTCATTGCTTACAGGGAAACATAACTAAAAATTATAAAGACTACTCAAGTGAAACTACGCAAGCCAGAAGACAATGGAATGATATCTCTAATGTATAAAGACCAAGGGGACTACCCTGGTGGTTCAGTGGTTGAGAATCCGCCTGCCAATGCATGGGACGCGGGTTCAAGTCCTGGTCCGGGAAGATCCCACATGCTGCGGAGCAACTAAGCCTGTGCACCACCACTACTGAGCCTGCGCTCTAGAGCCCATGAGCCACAACTACTGAGACCGCGTGCCACAACTACTGAAGCCCACATGCCTAGAGCCCGTGCTCCGCAACAAGAGAAGCCACCGCAATGAGAAGCCGGTGCACTGCATCGAAGAGTTGCCCCCACTCAACGCAACTAGAGAAAGCCCACGCACAGCAACGAAGACCCAATGCAGCCATAAATAAATAAATAATTTTTTTAAAATGTATAAAGAGGAAGGAAAAATGACTATCAACCTAGAATTCTATATCAAGTGACAGAATCCTTCAAAAGTAAAGGCAAAATAAAGAATTTTCAGATTAAAAAAAAAACCAGAATTCATTACCACTAGCAGACCTGCATTATAAGAATTATTAACTAAAGATCTTCTGGCTAAAGGAAAATATCAGATGGAAATCAGGTCTACACAAGCAAATGAAGAGTCCTGGAAATTCTAAATATGTGGGTAGATAAAAATGTACATGTTTTCTCATTTCTCATTTTTTTAAAGGTAGCTGACTACTTAATATAAAAATAACAGTATACTGTGGGGTTTATAATGTATGTATAAGTAAAATATATAACAACACTGGCACAAAGGACAGGAAGGGAAGAGGAATTGTACTGTCGTAAGATTCTCACATCAAACATAAATTGGTATAATATTAATGGAAAGTAGACTTGGTAAGTTAAACGTATATTACAAACACCAGAGCAATGACTGAAAATGTAAAACGAAGAGGTACAGCTACTAAACTTACAAAGAAGATAGAATGGAATTCTAAAAAGTACTGAACTCATACACAATAAGGCAGGGAAAATGTGAAACAAGGAACCGATGGAAAAAATAGAAAATAAGTATCAAGTTGATATATTTGAACCCAATCTACCAATGACCATTCCAATTCAAAGGCCCAAGATTGATAGACTAGATAAAAATCAAGACCAAAATACATGCTGTCTACAAGATATACACTTTAAATACACAGACACAGATAGATTAAAAATAAAGGATGGAATAAAATATACCACCCAAACACTAATTATAAGAAAGTTCTATTCAGCATGGGGTATATAGTCAATAATACTGTAATAACTTTGTGTGGTGACAGGTGGTAACTCTGCTTATCATGATGACCATTTTGTAATGTACATACATACCAAATCACTGTGTTGTACACCTGGAACTAACATAGGTAAATTATACTTAAATTTGTCTAAAGTAGCAGCAAAAAAAAAAAGTTCTATTGTCAATATAGCTTAATAAAATAATAATAACAAAATAATTGTTTTAATTTTTATAAAGGAAGTTCTATTGACTATATTGATATCAAGTAAAATAGACTTCATAAAAAGGAATAAAAAGGAATATTACATAATGATAAGGAGTATGGTAAAGATAAACAGTATAAACAATTTTACACCATAAATTCAAGAGCTTAGAGAAAAATGAACAAATTCCTTGAAGGGTACAAACTACCAGAATTCACTCAAGAAGAAACAGAAGGACTAAATAATCCTATATCTACAAAGTAAACTGAATTTATAGTTATAACTTCCCTTCAAAGAAAGTATCAGTTCCAATAGTTTCACTGGTAGACTCTATTTTTAAAAATTAGAAATTTTTAAATTGGAAAAAAAATACCAAATCTGTCAGACACTTTCAGAAAACAGAGAAAGAGAAAACCCTTTACAACTCATTTTATGAAGCCAACTTATCTTGATGCCAAAAACAGAAAAAAAAATTATTAAAGTAGAAAACTACAGACCAATATTCTTCATGGGACAAATATACTTTTAAAATATGAGCAAACTGCATTCAATGATATATAAAAAGGATAATATACCATGACTCTTTGGGATTTATCCTAGGAACAAAAAGTTAGTTTAATATTCCAATATCTGTGAAATCATATGATTATCTCAAAATAAAATTTTTTAAACTCATTTGACACAATTCAACATCATTTATGGTAAAAACTCACCATATAGCAGGAATATATGCATTCACTTGCAGGACACGTTTCTTTGCATGGGGCCCAGGACCTTGCTTTCCTCCCTGAACTGGCCCTTCTCCCCAGGTTTCAATCATGCTGAGGCCCAGCAGTCCAATGTCAGCCCTGGGGGAAAAAAAAAAAACGGCAGCTGAACACTTAACTGGGATCATTTTCCAAGTCAGAGGCTGAGTCTTAGAACAGCTCAGAGGTGGCCCAACAGGCCCTAACCT
The DNA here is from genome assembly GCF_964341445.2 of Mesoplodon mirus. Classification (NCBI taxonomy): domain Eukaryota; kingdom Metazoa; phylum Chordata; class Mammalia; order Artiodactyla; family Ziphiidae; genus Mesoplodon; species Mesoplodon mirus. Next base: position 65,621,075 of record NC_138977.1, on the reverse strand, counting down.
AAGGCTCCGGGGTGGGGAGAGCAGACTGGGAGTTCCAAAGCTCTTTCTATTGATATTCTAGAATTTCCACTGCACTTCAGAAACTGTTCACTGATCCACAGAGCCTCTGAGTGTGGCAGATCTCAGAAATCTGAAACAGCCTGTCCTTCATTTAAAAGCAGAGAAACTGAGGCCCTGACAGTTTTGCAAAGTCACACACAATTTGGAGGCAAGGCCAGAGCTCCAGCCAGGGACAGAAAGAAGTAGCCACCACCCAGTCACCAAACACAAACAGATCCCAGCATCACCCTGGGTCTTCCTTTTGATTATGAACATTTTCAAACGTACCAAAAGGTAGAGATAATATAATTAACACCCACAGATATATATCTGTCATCTAGATTGAACAACTGCTAACATTTTGTACTATTTGCTTCATCCTTTTTTTTTTTGCTAAAATATTTTACATTACAAATATCACTACCTTTCACGCTTAAATTCTTCATAACCCATTTCTTTAAAAAATAAGAGCATATTCCTATGTTAATTACAATGTCATTAAGGTGCCTAGCAAAATTTTTTTAAATTCCTTAATAATGCCCAGTCTCAATTTGTAGCAGATCCTGCTGGTGTCCATCCCACCTCTCCCGGCCCTCCTCCCTGGAAGGCAGTTGCTGCTGCAGTGGGGTGCACCCTTACACAGACACTTCCAGCTCAATCAAGTACCTGCATGTCCATCTGAGGGCAAGCTAGCACTGTAAGACTTTTCACAATAACAGGGCAGGCTCAGAGTGCTAGGCAGTTAAACCCCAGGAAGGACAGGACTTGGTCATTAGACAGCCAAGCTTCCTTGCCCCTTGGAGGAACCCTTCTGAGTGTGCAGTCACTAAGGGGGTCCCAATGCAACTGAATTCCCATGGCCCACAGAAGGAACCCACCCACTAGCTCAGCCTGCACTAGTTTTCCTCCCTTCCCTGTGTCACTCTGCAGCCCTTACTGTGCTTCGTGGGGTAACTTCCCAGGTAAACATCTCACACCCTGATTCTAGTCTCAGCACCCACTTTTAGGGACCCCAAACTAAGACAATGTTCATGTTTTCCAATCGTCTTAATCATCCCGTGTTTCCAATAGGTCAAAACCAAGAGCCTAAGCAATGTGGGATTTGGAGGGGGCAGGGGTGCGGTCAGGGAAGATAAGAAGCCACCCTAAGTTCTGTCACTGGGCCTGGGCTGCTTGACCAGTGGGACTGGACATGTCTTGGTTTTGCCCACTCAGCTTCTGAGCCCCCTTCCTACAGAAACCACCCCTCCCTGACTCTCTACTCCTGGCCCTGGGGTGGGCAAGTGAGCCAGGCCTGGACGGTCGGGGTCCCCCACTCCCCAGACCACAGGCATTTGTTCAGGGAGGAGCAACGACCCTGGTGAACCAAGGAGAGTCAGTACTAGGCTTTGGTTGCCACTGGAGAAGAGAGGTTTACTGCCTATCAGGCAGGATGTGGGCCTGGAGCTGCTGGGGCCATTTCTGCCACCCTGTGGGGACAGCTAACCTGAGGATGAAGTTGACACAGAGGAACAAAGGCTGAGAGATGGAGCTGACAATTCCATACAAAACCTGGGCCCAGTCATGCCTGACTCCTGGCATGTGAGTCAATCACATCCCCTTCGGCTTAAGCCAGGCTGAGCTGGATTTCTCTCCCTCCCCTACAAAAAGCGAGTGCTGACTGCTACACAGTCAAAGAGTTCTCCATTCGCTGGGAACCCCTGATTCCTGAGCTCAGTGGCTGCGCCTGTGTCATGTACCAGGTGTTCACCAAGGTGGTAAAGAAGACTGTTTTGAATGGACAAGGACCCGCAAAAAAGCCAGGCCAAATTCTCTCCATCATTGTCCCTTGCCTCCTTCCAGCCTGTTGTCTGCACTGCCTACGAGAATGGCCTGTGTATGCCCACCACTGTGCTTTACAGGAAAGCAAAACCCTGATGCTGGAGGGTATTATAATTTCAATAATTTGTGAATTCCCTGAAGGCCCATAACACATACTAGTTTATACTATGCTGAAGCCCAATTTGTTTTAAATACAATAATAGCTGGTGAAAGGAGCAAGTCACTTCCCTGGGGAGTGAGCCTAGCCTACCACCTACATACATACACGTCTCTTGAAGGGGAAATTACATGCTCTGGGAATGGTCAGCTGCTTGGGGACTCACAGAAGCCCAGGAACTGTCCCTGTAGAGCTGCTGTGGGTTTCCTCTGGCAGGAACAGGCTACTGCTGGTTGAGCACCTACTTCTGTGCCAGGCATTGTACCAAGTGTTCCACATACATACCATGTATGTCTCCTCAAGACAGTCTGGAGAGAGGCACCACTGTCCTCATGGGACAACTGAGGGAACGCAGGGACAGAGAGGTAAGTGACTTCCCAAGGTCACGAAGCATTTGTGATGGAGCTGGTATTCATTTCTAGGTCTAGAAAACATGCTTTCCCCATAACTCTATCTTTTCCCACTAACTTTAGTAGGGGTTCAATAAGCACATATAGGGCTGTGAACAGAATTTCAATTGTCTGCACACTGACCCTCTGGCCAGTGAATTGGGAGGTGAGACCACACAGATGTTGTCCACATACAGAGAGCATGTTTAGAGAAACAGGGCTTCCTGAACTGGCTGGGCTTCTTTTCAGTAAATCTGGAGCAGGTACTGAGCATCCCTACTTTTTTAACGAGAGTCCTAGGTGGTTCTTGTGATTAAGCACTGTTGACAGCTGTGCCATGGGGAGCTAAGACAGACAGAAAGGACAGACAGAAAGTGGCTGTGACACTCCTCTTACTCAGATTGAAGTGGAGGGAGTAGCAGCGCCTAGTTACCGACCAAGGTGAGTGCAAGTGGGGGCGAGTGAGGGCGGGACCAGAAATCAAGGAATTTTACTCCTGCCAGTGACAGCGAACAGAGTGGTTTTATTCTCCTCCAACCCTGAGGGTTTTTATCTGTACTGAGACTACAGCCAGAACCATAGGTATGGGGCTGTTGAGCGGCTCACACTATTCAGGAAAATAAGACATTTGCATTTTTTATTACTATTTCACTTCTCCAAGTCACCTCTGCTGCCAAATTGATGAACAAAGCCTTCAAGACATCAGCTCAAAGCTCAGAGAAGAGAAAGCACAGGAATGCCTTAAATGTCTGCTGCCAACTTCCACACCCCAGTCCCCTGGTCGGGCCAGGGAGCCATGTGGTAGCGTGTGACTCTTCCAGAACCAGTGAGGGCCCTGGGAGTACCCTGGGCTGGGCAGGTCAGGGCAGCCTTACCTGGAGTTATTCACCCAGAAAGGAGGGAAAGTCTGTGGACTGGGAATTATGGCACCATGGAAGGGCATAAGCCTCCATTTCTACAACTGAAAATGGGGATAACTGTATTTTTTCATATCCTATCTGTTAGTATTCTCACCTCATCTAAATGCAGATTCTACCTTCAAAGATCCATTCATTTTTCACCTGACTTTGAGCACATAATTATATAGTGTCAGGACTGGAAGAGCCTTCTAGAGATCCCCCATCTAGTCAAACCCCTTTATGCCATAGATGGAGAAAAAAAACAGAGAGGTTCAAACACTTAAGAAGGTCACAGAGAAGTTGGTCTACAGCCAAGACAAGCCCCAGCCCACCCAGCTCCCGGTTCCTCACCACCCCACCAGCAGGCCTGGCAGTTTCCCATACTGCAGACATGGTGAGTCTAACAAAAATTTTGGTGTATCTAAAAAAAAAAAAAAAGATTGATTTTGATGTTTTGAGGCTTCGTGAAACCAGCAATTTTAATCAATTTTTCAAAATTGCTAATTCCATCCATCCAAGGAACTCACACACAAACAGAAGGGCTGATTGAAATTTAAATGGCGGCTGGCTTGTTAGCTGCAGGCACCAGGCTGGGTATCTTCATATGCAAGTCTGCAACTGTGTCCCAGCCTGGCAGCAAGAGGAAGCAATCTCCCTGAGACACTCGAAGGCATTAAGAATTCAGGCAGCCAAAACGAGAAGCAACAACATGAAATGATAAAACAAAGACAGATCATTATTAGCGCCAACATAATGTGTTCCCGTGTCCTCCGATCTCATTTAGAGCCCTGCCCCTCGTCTACTGAAACTATAATTAGGCTGATAGGAACCAGAGGATTAAAGTAACTTTCTCCCCCGAATTGCGAGGATTTCAAACGAGCAAAGAGGGGGAGGAGATAAACCTGAGAACGATTTTAATATTCTGGGCTGCTGCTCCCACAACAGTACAGGCTGACAAACAATGGCCGGTTCCTTCCCGAGGTGGCCTGGGGAGGGATGTTACATCGCTGTCCAGCCCACCTCAGGGATGGCAAGTCCACCTCCCTCCCCAGCCAAACCTCCGCCTTTGTCCTTGACACCTCGCGCTTAGTGACCCCTTCTAGGGGCTGACTCAGAAACCCTTTGCCAGTCCGTCCTCCTCTCACTTCTCACAGCCTCTGCTGGTGGGACCTCGTCCTAACACACCTGCCACAGCTACTGCATCAAACTCCTGTCTGGCCTGGAAGCTCCAGAGGGCGGGGACCCCCGATCTCTTCAGTCTCTGGTGCCTTTAGTTAGATGCCACTTTCCCGCCTTAGTCGGGCTCCTCATGGCCACCAAGGTCACCTTTCTCATCCCTTCTATCTATAAACCAATTACGGGACCCACTCCCCCACCCACGAAACAGCACCAACCCCAGCAAACATTGAAGCCCCTTCCCATCTGTCCCCACGCTGCCTCTCTGGCCCCTCCTATCCCTGGCTCTGGTGGCAGAGGACCACTTGCCCACCAGAATATGCTGCACACTTTGCCCCTCAGGCCGGCGCACACACACAGCTCCAGCCCACCGCTCCTTTATGTGTCAAAATTCTATATGTCCTTCACTATTCCCTTCTCTTCACCAGAGCCCCTCGGGAGTCTATCATTCCCTCCTCAGAGCACCCACGGGACAGTCCTCACCCTCCTCCCAGCTGTGGCCCTCAGTGTCAGTGAGCCTCAGGTGGACTTCAGCTCTGCAAGGGGAAGGACCAGACCATGCTCAGGCTCACATTGGTGGAATCCAGTGCTTGGCCGGAATCATGGGATCAAAGTTCACTTTAACACTGATCAACCTGGACATGCTGTTTGGGACCCCGGAAGCACTCAGCCTGGAAAACTCTTACTGCCCCTCCCTCTATCCTCTTTTCCCTGCAGGTCTCATCAACTGGAGAGTGTTTCCTGTGTGAGTGTGAATGCGTGTGCAAGAGAGTATGTGGGAGTATGTGTGCATGTGTGTGTACCTGGGGTGGGTGCACAAACATGCACACGGAGAGTCCGGACGAGCTGGGTGAAGAGGAACTCTCACTTCCTGGCTGAGGCATCTGTACAAGGGAGGAAGAGCGACTGTCTTCATCTGGGATCAGAGGAGCAGGTCAGCATCCAAATTTCCCACAATCACTTGCACAAAATGTAATCTTGCCTCATCCAGGCCTTCACATTCCAAGTTCTCAGATGCCTCAAGAGCTGATTCGAAAGTGGTAAAACAGCAGCATCTGACAGTCCTTCACCAAGTGTCCACTGAGCAACTAGGAAGTGCCAGTCATGGTGCTAAGCGCCCAGCCCTTCCCCTCCCAGCCTCAGTTCCCCCACCTGTGAAATAAGGGGGAATCTGAATAGCTAAGGGCCTGTGCAGCCACTGACCTCTACTTACTGCCCCTTGAGGGTGTGACTGCCACATTCCATCACCTGGGCCAGCAGGGAAAAGCTTTGTGGCCCATCAGGGAGAACTGGGCCTTTCTAAATGGCCACCACATGCCTGCGCTTAGAGGGGCCGAATAAAGGGAATGGAAGTGCTTCATCCTCACTTGAGCGATGTGGAAACTGAAATCCAGGGAGGTAAAGGCGAGGACCAGTTCATCCCTGGAAAGGTCCAACCAGGCCCTCAGGCCCCTCCCACCTGCCCTTTTCCTTTTGTTTCCCTGCATAAAACTACTCATTGTCTCTGAGAGTTGTGGGGAGGGCAGAAAGCAGCTGAGAACTCCTGGCTCACTTTCCTCATCCCCTCCTTTAAGAGATAAGATTTCTTTGCTCAGAGAAAAAGCATGTGCAAATGTGAGTTTTCCGTCTATGCTTGATGTGTATGTGGGTGAGCGTGTCCACGAGAGGGAATGTGTGTGTGTGAAGGCAATTTGATGTGGGTTGTGTGCATGAAATCAAGTCATATGGGTACACGGGCGTGCATGTGAGTACACCAGCAGGTGTATGTGGGTGTGTCATTGTGTGAGCAGCATCGTGACTGTGTATTTCAGATGTACAAGTACGAATATGTGTACCCACGTAGGTGTATGCGTGTGTGTGCTGTGTTACACATATATGTTGTATTTGGGATTGGGGAGAATAAAAGGGATAAAACGCACATGCTTCCAGAGATGAAAACCACATAGCCTGATCCCAATGACAAGTGTCAATGGCTTTTCCCAAGACCTCTGTCAAATAAAATCATCCTCATTTAGGCTAACTTACGATTCCCATATGACCCCAAAGATCAGACAAGTAGCATCAGCTAACGTCACATGCAGGCTCCCACTTCCTGGATGGGTTCATTGGATTCAGGGTACCAAGGAAATCATAATGCGGTTTCCTTAGAGTTTTATTAGAGGTAGATTTCCTTACAGTCAGGCTGATCCAGAGGCAGCTTCTTCATCTGCAAACTGGATAGATGGTGCCTGCCTGGTGGGGGTGTTGTGAGGGTGAAGTGGGGTGGCAGATGTGTGAGGCCCAAGGCCAGCACCTGGCACATAGTAGGTGCTCAGCCCACGTCACCTGTACTTCATTCTGACAGCTAAGGGGCCTGCGCTTTGGCTGCCAGGCATCATTAATGCCCGCTCCTCTTGTGCTGGACCAAACAGGCTTTGGCAGGGTCACCCCCGCCCAGCAGCCCCTCATTGTACATGCCCCATTAGTTGCACAGTGCCCCAAAGTACAACGGGAACGCTTCCTACACTGTTTCCTCTGCTAAATACCTCTGTGACAGCTTCTTGGCAGGAGTAGAGTGCCAAGGTTAACATATGTTAAGAATATGTGCTGCAGGCATCCCACCTCAACGTGGAAGCAAGAGGGAACTGCACCTCATCAGGGCCTTCCCTGAGCCCGCAGCCTGGAAATCTGGTTTCCCCAGTGCCCCATGCAGCCTCACCCAGGAGCCCCCAGGGGAATCTCAGCCCAGGACAAATCTTCTTGGTTATCTCATCTGCCCTTCTCAGAGTTCAGAACACCCTCCCCTGCATCCCTGCCTAGTGACCAACCAGCCTCAGCTCACACAACCACCAACAGGACACCCATCACCCCCAGGGGAAGCTGAGTACCCTTCCAACACTTCCTCTGGGTCAGGCTCTGAATAGGACACTGGGATGAGATTGTGGAGAAGTTACAGCCATGCCCCCAAAAGGCTTACAGTCAAATGGAAATTTCTAACCAATATCATTATGAGGGTAGGGATTGCTTGCATATTCTCCCTTCAGGGGTCCTGCCCCACCTTTCCAGCATGTCCTCCAATCCCAGAAAAGGCAGTGACCAGACATATGGCAGGCCACAGTCTGAAGCTTCATGGCCCCAAGAAGGGCCTTTCCCTGCTACATCACAATTTTACCTTCTTTACATCTAATACCCAGGAGCTGGGGAAAGCTGAGTATCACACCTACACAGCCACAGTAGCATTTGGCCCCAGAAGCCCCCGTCTTCTGGGGAACATGCTGGTCTTCCTAGAAGGGCAGAACTGGGGAGTTCCAGGTCCCTGGAGCAGACATAATTTGGTCATTTTGTGGGTGATTAACTCAAGGCTTTGAGAGGACATGTGATTATTCCAAAGTCATACAGCTATGGGGATCCCACCTCTGGTCTTACTTCTAGGTCAGCATGCTACAGGCTTCCAGACTTTGGTCGGTGAGGTCAGTGGATGGTGGCCTTTCCAGGAAGCTAAGTTCAAGGGTGGTTTTTACTGGGCATGGTGCTGCTGAGAACATCCTCTTAAGTTGTTTCATTTATGAGTTCCATGTCTCAGTTACCATACCATGAAATTCATCATTTAGACTAAAAACCCTCACTGACTGAATCTATATTAGGTGACGTCTGTGCTCAGAGCTTCCAGGAAGAGGGACGTGAAGATGGTTGGGAGGAGGAACAACAAAGGAGATGTAGTATTAATGTTAAACAATGCTGGCTGCTGCATCAGAAAAATCCCCAAATCTCAGAGACTTAACAGGATAAAGTCTGTTTCTTGATCATATTACATGTCTACTGCAGGGCAGTAGGAAACTCTGATCCACGTAATCATGCAGGGAACCAGGCTGACAGAGGATCTGTCATCATGTAGCTGTGCCACCTGGATCACACAGCATCTGTGGTTGCTGCAGAAGGGGAAGAAAGGGATGGAGGACTCCTGCCAGCTCTTAACTGTCTCCGCCAGGAAGTGACACGTCACTTCTGCTCACAGTCTAGAACTAGTCACACGGCCCCACTTTCCAGCCAGGGAGGCTGGAAATGTAAGGGATGACATGGGATCTTTGGTGAGCACTCACTGTCTCTGACACAGACATTTTGGCCTCACTCCTCCAGGGGCTTACAAATTGGCCAGGGAAAAAAGAAACATCTTCTGGGGAAGAGAAACTGGTCCATGGGTTTGTGTGACACTGGAGGCCAGAGAAGGGAGAAGTCCGTGAAGAGGATAAAGATAATCAAGGGAGGCTTCCTGCAGGAGGTTGACCTAGAAAGAGGTATTTATTCAACACCAAGGTGGGAACAGATAGAATCTCTCACTAGTCTCAGAAGAAGGAAGGTGGAGGCCCTGGAGAGAGGGAGTTTGGTCAGACCTTTGGGGCCAAAGAGAGGCCCTTGAGGAACAGCCTGGGGAACTGGATTGGAAGGGGGTGGGCAATTAGTGTGAAATAGGCATTTAGGGAAGGAGAGGCTTCCTAGGGAAGGATTAGAAGCAAGGGACATTTAAAGGGCTCTTCTGGGAATCCTGGAGAGAGGAAATGAAGACAGAGAGGATGGCATTGAGCAGGGATCAGACAGGAGAGACATCTTACATGGAGCCAGCTAGTCTCCAGGACAATCACCCAGCTGGTGATGGAAATGCCTCTGAGCCTATAAAATCCTGACCTCCATCCCACACAAGGAGCTTCTGGAAAAGCTGCAGCATTAACCCCACGAGAATGTCTGTTCAATAACTGTGCTGAAAATGAGATGATTTGATTTCGGGAGGTAAAGTACATCTTGAAGTTAAACTCTTGGCTCTACTTTTAAACCCTCTCAAGTGGGTTAGAATAGCTGGCTCATCCTTAATGGATGGAGCTGGGCACTCCCTTCCCCTACCAGCCACTCGAGAGGGTGTAAAGACACACAAGGTCTCCCTTTTGATAGCACATTTCTCCCTTGCATGGGGGTCCCGTTGCACTAGGGCTTGGAGGCAGGGAGGGGAAATGCTTGAGGACCTGGATTCTGGAAGGCAAGAGGGAGCAGGCCCATCTCCTCTGCATAGGAGTCTCTCATACCTCAAGTTAAACTTCTGTTCTGGAGCCAATGACCCTCTCTACCAGCACCTGGACTATGTCCTGAGGTCACAGGTGGGAAAGGAGGGTGACAGGACATGAAGTCATGACCAGCAACGACCTGGGAGGTTGCCTGGAGGGTACACGGTCAGGCTTCAGTGGTCTGATTAGTTGATCAATATCATATGCTTGGCTCTGCAGGGTAAAATTCCAACTGACAAGTGGTTCATGGGATTTACCGGGAGGCCCAATTTTCTAACAGTCAAACTTACCAATGAAATGTGCCACCTCAAGGAAAGGACTGTGGTCTCTATCACTGGGAAGCCCAGACAACCACCAATTTCTCAGCTGGTATAAAAAGGGGTCAGACAGGAGCGAAGCTAATGCCCTGGCAATTCTGACGTACTAAGGGGCTTATTCACAATCCCAGTTACCTGACAAGTCTGCACATTGTCGTAGGTGGCTAGTTTGACTCAGTTTGCCCAGAACATTCCCAACTTTAGTACTGAAAACCCTTAGTCCCAGGCAAACTGAGGCAACTGATCACCCTACTTTGTAGGCCCCGTAGGTGACAGCCTTGAAACTCACATTTAATCCTTTAGGACCAGGTAATTCAATGGTTCAAGGTTGTGACATGCCAGGCTTCACCATCATTTGTTATGCATGCTAAGGTTGAAAAAAGGATCAAAGATTGGAAAGATTTTTTTTTAATGAGTGGATTCAAGGTTGTTCATAGACAAACACCATTCTAACCTACATGCATCCTAACATGCTTTCTTGTATTGGATGAAAAGAAGCAAAACTCTGGGTAGTTAGCATGCCAGAGCGCTGCTTTATCAGCAGCTGAAGTGAGCAACCAATCCTGATATGAGCCGGATGGGAAATCACTACAGAGCGTTACTACCTTGAAAATAAGAAAGCAAGCACCACCCGTGAAGCGTTCTTGGCAAAAGAAATGAACCTGAATCTGGAGAAGCCTTTAGATCTAGCCTCTAGTGTAACAGATACCAAGGAGAGAGGAACCAGTTCTGCCACCACAAGAAAGAAGGCAACCAAATCCTGAATGTGGGATATTCTATTCTTCATCAAGCCAAAAGCAGGAGAGATAAGGGGGTGGGAGAAGCGGGCAGAGAAGCTGCTCTGTTTCGAGCCATGAAAACCAAATACAAAGAGAGGGTTGAGTTTGGACAGGAGTCAAACAAAGTGACTGAAAACAAGGACATATTTTCTGGACTTAGCAGAAATATTTGAATACGGATGGGACATTAGAGTAGTAAACTCAATGCCTTCTGAGCTGTGAGTTTTCCAGGCTGGCTGGTGGGAACAGAAACTATAGTCATCCCTGTGTAAGCTCCATGCTCTATTCCCGATAATCCTCTGGGTGTTCCCCCTCACCCCCCCAGGGAATTGCCTCACATGCATATGCTGATGAGAACTCTGCCAGTACTGGAGGGGGACCTGGTGCAGCTCTATCAACTGCAGTCTCCCTGCACCCTCGGCTCCATCCCCTCCAATCAGGGAGTTCACCAGGCTCCTTGGACCCCCCTCCCTGTGCTGCAGCCTGGGATTCACTCCAGGCAGGTAACCGGGGACAATCATAGCGCTCACCTCACTTGTCTCCCATCTCTCGTAGATCACAGCACTTTGCTTCCTGATGCCCACCGTCTTGAAAACCGTGGTTCTTATGTTCTATTTTTTCTTCAGACAGGAGGCTAGATCCAGTGCCCATTATTCCATGTGGGCCAGAAATGAAGTCCTCCCAACAGCTTCGACAGGTGGACAGAGCAGGAAGGACCATGTCCATTTCACAGACCGGGACCCCGGAGCTGGCGGACCAGCCTGCCAGCTCTAACTTGCTATGGACTCTAGCCCTGGGCTCTAATTTCAGGACACTTTCTGCTGCAGCAGGCTCCTCAGGTAGGCTATCCTGGCAGGCCTTAAGCACCCAATTTGGGCCTGGCCTGCTAGGAGGAGGCACTTTCTAGCTCTTTCCACTGGCGTCTGAAGAGCTGGCGCTAGCCTGTGCTAGCTGTGAGTTTCCGTCAGCATTTTTTCCCCTGTTATCAACACTATATAAAATAAACATTTGTCTGACTTGAGGTTTTTGGCTTTCATGGACTGTTTCCCATCTGTTTCTTTTTTTCCTTCCCTCTGCCCCACTCCCTAACTCTCATTCTCACCTCCTGGCCCCCCAGGGCCAGCAACGCCATTCCTACTCACCCCTAACACAACACACACTCACACACATACTCTCTCTCTCTCACACACACACACACACACTCTCTCTCTCTCTCTCACTCTCTCTCACTGGACTATGTTCTTTGTCTTGGGAAGCACTGGTAGTCTCTTTCCTGTCTTCGCATTGCTTTGCCCTCTTTTGCCCTTTCTCCCACATCCCAGCTCTTTTCTGAGCATCTTTCTTTATCGTGGTGTGAAGCATCACCATTCTACTTCCAGCTCTGCTCCTTGCTGTGTGACCTTGAACGAATCACAAAACCCTCTAAGCTTTTATTCTCTCTGAGCCGTAAATCCCCACCAGGTACTGAGGGTGTGCGTCCCAGAGCACCTTCTGCTGACTGCCAGAGGCGGCATGGCATGAGGCACGCTGGGGCTGGAGGTCCGAGGACCTGGGCTTGAGCCCCGGTCCCGCTGCTCCTGACCGTGTGGCCCTGCAGAGATGCACAGGCTCCCCAAGTCTCCGGTTCTAACCTGTAAAGTGGAGACAAGGATCCTGCACAGCTGGCATTGTGGGTGGGGTGTGAGGGCTCTCTGCTTCCCTGGGGCGACTCTCACACTTGACACAAACGGTTCATGGGGTTCTGGCGGCACGTGGACACATGGGGCAATGAGATGACCCCAATCAAGCATGCTCAGAGAATGGAGGGGACTCTCTGGTGACACAGACCCTGGCCTAAAGCCTTGCTGTTACCCAGAACGCATCACCTACTGGCCCAATTTCCCTGACACAAAGAACATAGTTCATAGCTAAGAAAGAATACAGATATATAATTATTTTATCTTTTTGATCATCTTTACCTGAGAAAATTAGAAAGATACAGTAAAGTATATTAAGGAAAATTTTTTAAGTAGCTCATAGTCCCTTCACCCAGAGATAACTAATACACTGATTTATTTTTTCTTTCAATTTTTATATATATAAACACATAAGTACACATGTTTTCAAATTATAGACAGGACGGAAAACATGTAGATGCATGCCGTGGTAAGAATTTCATAAGCCACATAGGCGTGTATGCAAAAAATATCATTTTCATGGTATTTTTCTACATGTGCAGTTCATTTCTTCCTTGAGTCCCATTTTCCCTGACAGCAGAAGTGCTAACCCAGTCAGTCCTGGGTGAATTTAGTCACTTCAGGTTTTCTCCTCAGTAAATGCAGATTTCAATGCAGTCAGCTCAGAACTTTTCTCCCTCCATCTCACCATTCCTAAAAGGTTGGTCTAAGGTTCCCTTGAGGCTAGGATGGGGGCTTTGGACAGGGGTCCAGAGGAGGCACCTGGTCAGCTGTCCTGCACTGGTGCTCGGCTGTGGACATCCATGAGGCCATCCACACGTCCCCTGTGACCCGGGCCACTTGGTCCCTCAGCTCAGTCACAAGTCCCCTTGTGGGGGGCTGCTGCCTCCTTCTCCTCGTGTCACCTCTCAACGAATATACACTACACACCTTGCTCGAAGGAACAGGAAAATTCAGCGGCCCTTGGGTGTCCCACTGGGTTGTGGGAGAGACCATGGAGCCGAGGTGCACAGAAAGAAGACAATGCATTGCTTCTTGCTTTACAAGGCCAATTCGTCACGCACCCTTAAGGACATACTTATCCATCTATCCAGCTCCCTCCATCCCTGTTTACTAATTACAACAGCAAACCCTTATCTAGTGCTCACTAGGGCAGGTGCTGTACTACGTACTTTATGTGTAATAACTCATTTCATCCCCACAACCACCCTGTCAAACAGATATTGTTATTATCCCTCTTCTTTACAGAAAAGGAAACTTAGCCCTCGAGAATTTAGGCATCTCACCCCAAATCACACAGCTGGAAAGATGCAGAACTAGGATTCCCCCCAAAATAGCAGGACCCAGAGCTCACACTCATGACCAACATGTCACTGTGTCCATGACTCCCCTGCATAGACACACGTGCACACACACACACACACACACACACACACTTTAGGTTCTACTTTCTCATTTAAGATTACAACAGTACAGCAAGTGTCCTCAAATTAGGCCGATGCGAAGGGTCAGAGTCCCAGAGACTCCCTCATCCTCCCTTTGTTTGGTCGACCAGCATGGAGCACCCATCAGGGGCCGCAGTACAGAGTGGAACCAGGCATGGTCCCTGCCTGCCCAGGCAACTCCAAGCCCCCAGTGAGGGAGCCAGACGTGGAGACAAATGAGATTTCCCCCGGTAAGACGGGGAGGTTGATCACCGTGCCTCTCTCAAAGGGCTGGTGTGCAGGCGAGATTAGATAATTTGCGTAAGTGTGCACTGCACTGCCTGCACGTGCCACTGGATAAATGTCAGCTATTACCAGTATTTTAAAATGTCACCACCCCATGATCCAGGGCAAAGGAGAAGAGCATGCTTCCCTAAATGGGCCCAGTTGAGGGATAACCTAGGGAGGTCCTCGTGGGAACCAGCGCTCCCGCCCGGGAGCCGCCCAGGTCTTGCCCTGGCCTCCATGATGTGATGTGATGTGAGTGAGGCAGGTCAGACAGCACTCCAGCCACGGGTCTGCCGCAGCACTGGGAATCCCGCTGTCACTCAAGGGTTCCTCCTCAAGGCCTTGCACAGTACCAGGCAGGCAGGTGACCTTGGCTCCTGGGCATCCCCTCCTGTGTCTGCATAGCATGAACCGAGGGAACACACAGGAGTGCTTCCTAAAAGTTAAAAGCTCTGTGCAGGTTCCCTCCCAGGGGGCAGCTAGCTGGGCATTGGTGGAGAGGAGTTCCGGCCTGTCCCACAGAACGTGGAGCAGCCAGTCCTGTGTGTGGATCTGGAAGCACCAACCATGCACCCCGTTTTACAGCTGGGGCGAAGCAGACAGAGGCCGGTTGCTGGGTCTCTTCCAGCCCCCATGAAGTCAGTCTTCCGGCTGCTGCTGAGAAGTGCTCAACACAGAACACTGGAGGCCCTCCAGAGGCTGAGGCGGAGCCTGCTTGGCACCAGCTCCTGGGAAAGAAAGCTGCAGAGAGCAGCCGATTCCCAGAAACTGGAGACTGGGGTCTTCTGCGAGGGCCAGACTGCTTTCCCGAGCTGCAGGCCTGGGAGACAGGGTGTTGTGAGTGGCATATCCAGGCCTGAGAGTGGCTGTCCCAGAGCCCCCAAGAGCACAGCGCTCCTGCCACCTGGCACAAGCCTGGCTCCCTGCCCGTCCCCAAGCCCTAGCAACTTGCAGGCCACGCAGGGCTTTGGCCCTGGGGCATTGGCCGAGGCTGACCTCCCCGCAGGGGCTTCACAGCAGGAAAGAAAATCTGCCCTTGCCCATCTGCAGAGCTGGTCCCACACTACGTCTTTGTCCTCAAGGAGAGCTGGTCACAGATTCCTGTCCCCAACTGACACCTAAGGAAGTAGAGGCTCAGAGGGTGGAGGTGAATTGCCCAAGTTCACAGTAACAGGACAGGCCTCGAAGCTCAGCCTCCTGCCTCACCCCTCACCGCCCTCTTCTCTCGCGGTCCATCCACACTAGTTCTTTGGACCAGGTATTAGGGCCACATGGAAAGCTTTATGCTATTAGCTAGAAGTGGCACAGAGTGGAATGAACACCTGAAAGGGACTCAGAGAACCTGGCTTCCGATCCTGGCTCTACCACCCAGCTGTGTGGCCCCGGGAAAGTTTATTTACCTCTTTGATCTGTCTCGTCATCTATTACAGGAGAACGATACCTGGGACCGGCCACACAGATGAGGCTGTGGTGGAGAGTGAAGGAGCCCAGGCATAGAACAGTCCTGGCCAAAATCACTCTTTCGTGCTCCGTGATCCTAAAGAGAGGCAGGACCGCCCAGCCAGAGGCAACTGGGGCCTAAGCCATAAAAACACAGGCAAGCTCTCCACTTCCTCAGCAGGAGATGATGAGCCCAGCCGCTCACCTTTCTGGACATCAGTTTTGTAAATGGATACAATAACACTCGGAAGGTCACCGTTATGATTAAAGAGCACGTATAAAACAGCCTCAAGGAGGGGAGTTATTAGCATAAATATTATCCCATTTGAGATAGCTCAGGAGCCCCATTTGACTTCTTGAGGCTGTGAATATACCAAACATCTTGTGACACTGAGTTTAATGTTTAAAAGGTTGTCCTAGGCCAAGGCCACCCCACTCCCACCCTGTGAGGCAGGGAGATGAACCCGATCATCTTCAGTTTCCAAAACTGAAGACTGAGGCCCAAACTCTGGGGGACGACTAAGCAAGCCCGGAGACCAGGATTCCCTTGTCTCACGTGAGAGGAGTGCACCGACTTCATACAGACAGGGAGACCTGGGGTACACTGGCCCCATGCACACAGGGGAGGGGACCCAGGGTCACACTGGCCCCATGCACACAGGGGAGGGGACCCAGGGGTGCACTGGCCCTGTGCAGACAGGGAGGGGGACCCAGGGGCGCACTGGCTTCAGGTAGACTGGTTGCAGGGGAGAGGAGCTTTTCAGAGCAGCTTCACAGTGAGCTAAGTTGGAGACAGAGAACCACCAAATCCCCCACGTGGCACAGGCAGGCCCAGCCAAAGCCCCTCCCCCCACCCCCTGTGGCTCAAGCCCATCTGGCAATCCCCTAAATGGGGCAGGAATGTTTACAGGCCAAAGGCCCTGGCCCAGAAGCCTGAAACTCCCCTGCCTCCTCAAGGCATCCGGCGGCCAGGTGGGGTGGATCCAGGGCGGCGGGATGCGGTGAGAAGACCCAGCTGGGCCCAGGCCCTCCCTAGGTAGAAATCAGGCCAGCGATTGCCCCTAGTTGCTTCTTATATTGTGACACTCTGAGAGGTCATGAGGGAAGGGAGCAGCAGAGATCTGGGTAGGGATGCGGAGAACCTAGGGTGGCAGGCGGAGCTAAGCAGCTCATTGGCCTGCGGGTGTGTCGATCATCACTGCTCTGCAAGGAGGTGAAGAGGAGCCACGGGAAGGAGGGTAGGCACCTGGGAAGCTTTGCAGGCAAAAGGCTTCTGGGAGCTGTTGGGAGGAGCACAAGAGCAGCTGGACCCAGGTCCTAGGCCTGCCCGGGGAGAAACACGGGTGCAGAAGCCTTCACTCAAGTATGGGGGCAGCTTTGCCAGCCCTGCTGTGACGTGCCCCAGGACCAGCACCCTCACCCAGTGCTCGAACCAGCCACCTAGGGGTCCACCTTTGTCACCTTCCTCTCCCTCGCCTACCTGCCAGCCACAGCCAAGCCTTGCCGACTTTTCCTACTACCTGCTCTTTGGGTCTGTCTACTTTTCCTGGCCCCATTGCCACCTTCCCTGCCCCACCCCCTCATCATCCCCAACCTGGACACTGCCCTGACTTCCCAGCGTTTCCTTCCACCCCCTACAATCCATCCATCCCTCCCCGCTTCCACCCTGCGGGGGCTCCCCACTGCATTTATTTAGCTCACCCCCGGGTCCTCCAAGACTTAGCACACTGCCCAGCCTAGTCGGTACTCAATAAACTTTTGTTGACTGAATGGAAGGAAGGAGGAAAGGGAGGGAGGGAAGGGCAGCAAGGCCTCTTGCCCAAGAGAAGTCAGACACCAAAGGGGCAGAGTAGAGGAAAGCTGGGAGGTTGGCATGAGCACCAGGTCAGCCAGTATATCTTAATCCCCTCATTTTAACCCAGGTGACAAACCGTGCTGGACCAGGCTGGGCTTGTTCCTTCTCAGAGCCTGTGAACCAAGCATTATAAGGGGCCCCTGCAGTTTCCTGGTCCCTTCTCCTGTGACAGGCCACTCCACAGAGCCGCATGGGCAGTCAGGTCTTCTGCTCAGACACCTCCAGTGGCAGCATGCTCACTACCCATCAGGACGGCCCATGCTGAGGGTTATTAAGATCACTGGGCAAAGGGCAGTGACGCGCTCAAGCTGACCAACACTCTCATGGTAGAGGCCGGCTCTCCAGCCCCCCAGCCTCCTCGCCCCACAGGCCCGGGCCTCTGCTTTGCCACGGTCAGCGCCCCTCCCCACACACCCTGGCTGCCCGCTCTGGCCTGGCGCCAGTTGGTTAACGCCACTACTTGAGTTTGGAGCCCAGAACTAAACACAGCTCTCCCAGGAGCCCCGGAGGGAAGTTGGTCAAACGTGGGGAAGCTGATGAGGAGAATGAATGCGCCCACATCCGTGCCGGGGGCGGACGCCATCGGCTGGGGATTTAGATGTTCTCTAGAGCTGCCCCTGGGTGTGGGGAAGCTCGACCTCAGGCAGGGGTTGGGGCTTGTCCCATGCCAGGGCTAAGGATCTGTCTTCTCTGTTTTCCAACCCCACCATCGGCTCCATCTGGAAAGAATGGAGAGGGACCCAGGCTACAGCCCTCTCCTGGTCCCACCTCTTCTCTTCACACCTGCAGGCAGTCCCTCACCCTACACTTCCTCCCAAGAAAACAGACTCTCAGGGGAGAAACTGGACCTCACTGCAACCAGGGTGAGCAGTTAATAACATCTTAATGCATCTTCCTTCCAGGGGGATTAGCATTGGCAGGATCCAGGATTTAAGCCAAAGCAGCAAAGCAACAGTGAGGGGATTTCAGGCGCTGGCCAACAGATCGGGAGTGAAGAGAGGACCTGGGAACCCTCCCAGCACGCGCGAGACCATTCCAACATTATCAGCAGGACAGACACAGGCCTGGGCTTTGTCAGCTTCACTATTTGTTTGCTGTGTGGACCCATCACTGAACATTTCTGACCCAGTTTCCTCATCTGTACAGTGGGGGTATCGCTCTCACTTTTATCAAATTGTTGTGAAGGGCAAGAAAATAATGAGGTCAGCCCCCTGGCACAGAGTGGGCGCTTCATCGCCATTTTCCTTCCTCCTGCCACGTTTCAAGCTTCTAGGCCCTTTTCCTGGAGGAGTGGACAGAGAACGGGCTGGGGCAGGATGCGGGCAAAAGCATTCTATCTGTGCACTTCAATCGTGGTTATTTCCTACAGCCTAAGGTAATCCCAACCCTCCCCCTACCTTCTGCCCCAGGGCAGGCTGCAGAGGCTAAGGGGGCCTTAGAGATCAAAGGTGTCCCACCCCCTAGTCCCTTCGTCCACATCCTGAAAACTCAAAGGCCAGAGGCCCTCTGGAGTCGTCCCCAGAGACAGGGCTCAGCAGTCATGTCCTCGTCCTCCTCCAGTCAGCACCGAGTCCAATGTTCCATTAATCTAACCGCCAGCCCAAAGCCCGGTGACTGAAAACAAGCATGTATCATCACCTCTCATGTTCCTGTGGATTGACTGGGCTCAGCTGGGCAGTTCCCACCCCAGGTCCCAGATGGGACTGCAGTCAGATGTCCTCTGGGGCTGAAGTCATCTGAAGGTTTGACTGCTTGGACATCCCAGATGGCTCCCTCACATGGCTGGGCTGTCATCTGGGAGCTCAGCTGAGGCTGTCCGCCAAATCACCCACACGTGGCCTCTCCATGTGGCTTGGCCATCTCATAGCATGGCAACTGGCTTCCCAGAGGGTGCATCACATCCAAGGAAGCCAGGCAGAAGCTGCAAGGCTTATTGTTGCCTATTCTTGGAAGTCTTGGTGCATCACTTTCGTCACATCCTATTGGTCAAGCAGGCCAAGCCCAGCCCAGATTCAAAGCAAGCAGGATAGGAGTCCACCTCCTGATGGGGGATGGGCAAGGTCACACAGCAGAAGAGCATGTGGCATGGAGATAGTGTGATGGGCATCTCTGGAAAATACAGTTTTTGTGCCCCAACCAAGGAACTTGTGCTAATGGGGGAGGAGAATCAGCACTGTCCCAGGGGTCAGACAGATCTGGGCCTTACTTTCAGTCCACCCAGAGGCCAGCCAGCTGTCACTCACACTGCCAAGGCAGCAGGTCTGTCCCAGCTAGCTTCGAGTGTTTCCCCATCTGGGTTAGGGGTGGCTGTAAAGATAAAATGAGATCTCCTGCTTCTTCATTCTAGTCTAACAGGTGTTCATCAAGCGCCTTGTTTATTCATTCATTCAACAACCATTTGCTGAGGGTCGACTTGTACCAGCCCAGAGAGGAAGCCAGCATGGCCAGGGTCCGATGGAAGACACGCGCTTGCTCAGACAACTACAAAACACTGCTCAACGCAGCAGAGCCAGGGTGGACAGAGTTGATGGGGTGCAAGGAAGAGGAAGGCTGGCTTTGGTTGGGGAAGGAGAAATCGGGGAGGGCTCCTACCTTCAAACACAGACCTGAACCCCTTCTTGACAGACCCATGCAGGTCCCCCAGGAGGTAAGGAGGGAAGAGGAAAGGTCCCCATATGGAGCAGGGTATGAGAAAGTATAGCAGGTTTAGCAAATGGCGGCCACCTGGATGGCTGTAATGCAGGGAGGGGAGAGGAGTGGGTGTGGGGATGCAGTTGGGAAATGTGATGGGGGTGGGGATAGAAAAGCAGGGGTCTGATGGTCATACAAAAGTTTAGACTTTAAACCAAGGGGAAATCCATGAATGACTTTATCATAATCAGACCTATCTTCTAGAAAGTTCAAAAGGATATGCTGCATAGAATGGATTAGAAGAGAGTGACACAGAAAGTAGCACGATGATGTTACTTACTATTCGATTATTTAATTACCAGGTTCCAGGCCCTGCTCCAAGCTCTTTATACTCACTAGTCTAACAAACTTCATGACAATTGCATAATCTAGGTAATATGATAATCCCCATCTTATAGATGAGAACACTGAGGCACAGAGAGGGAAAGTTTCCTGCCCAAAGTCACCAGGCAGGGAAGCGGCAGAGCTGAGAGCTAACCCAGGTGTCTGGCTCCGGGGTCTGCCTGTTTCATCACGGGCTTGCTCTGCTTTGCCATAATCCAGGTGAGAAACACATCAGGGCCTCAGCAAAGGGGATGGAAGGGACAGGGCAGCTGTTTCCTGCCCACCACTGAGTCCCCAGGGGCTGGCCCAGAGCCTGGCAGGGAAAAGGTGCTCAATGACTACATGTGGGCACAGAATGAGTGAAAGGAAGGAACCCCACAGCCCATTCTGAATCTCCACATCACAAGGATTACTAGCCTTCCGTTCATGAGGCAACATGACCGTCACACCCACCACCAGCCCAGCCCACTGGGCACCAGAGATGCTGATTGAGAAATAAGGTGCTGAGCCGGCCTGCAGACTGACAGGCAAGGCCCCTCGGGGACCCGGGCAGACAGATGCAGGCTCGTTTTGCACTGTCTGCCACAGCATCCAGGGACCCCAGAACCAAGCGGCACCTCTTCCACAGGGAGCCCTGGCCCCCTCCTCCATCCCCCCCACCCATCTCTGTCCCCTCCCGTCCCCTGTGGAGAATGCTAACAAAAGCACTGAAATGAAGCCCATTTTAGGCTTAGAAAGAGTCCCCTGCTGGAAGGCTGTTTGCAGCCGCGCTGGGGAGGCTTCACTCTGCGGCACACACAAAGGGTCTGCTGGGAATTTCCTGAGGGGCTGGTGCTGAGGGAAGCAAAACAGATGCTCAGTGGGGACAAATTGCACTTTACAAATACTTAGCACCGTCTGGGTACAGAGGCGGGCTCTCACTGGCGCCGGGAATTGTAGGCACCTGACTGGTCATCTCATGAAATCCTCAGTGGCTGTCTTGCCCTATCAGGGCTCCAGCAACTGCTCAGCTCTCTGGCTCCAGCTCTTCTGTTCTCCTTCTTGCAAGAAATGCCAGTGGGCCCCAGCCCATCAGGCCTCATCACCTGCTCTGTGCCCAGAGCCTTTGCACACTGCCTTGCCCCTTACATCTAGCTTCCCAACAAGCCAGGGTGAGAGAGGTATAATTGGCTCCATGCAACAGGTCAGAGAAGCCAAGGAGGTGAAGCAACTGGGCTCAGTGAATACATGGCCAAATCAAGATTTCCAACCCGTCTTCTGACTCCAAGTGCAGTGCCCTGTCCCCCTCACCCCTTTCTTTCTTGTGGTGTGGGACCTTCACATGAACCATGTCTTATTATACACCTCTAGAGAGACACCACTTCTGGCTGAAGATCTCACAGAGGGCCAGGCCACGGGCATGGGGGAGTGGAGGAGGATGTACTGCAGAGCAAGTCTCAAAAGGGGAAGGTACAGACACAGTGTTTGGGGTTGGTGAGCAGAGAATGCCTGGCTGGGTCAGAGCATCCTTCCATTCTGAGGTCAGCAGAATGGAGGAGAGATGGAGGGAGGGAAGGGGAGAACTTTTTCATCCTTGACCAGTTACCTGGAAGAGTGATCAGAACCTCACAAAGCATGGCCCAGCAGAGGGTCTATTAAAAAGCCACTGGTTTATTCCTTTGGCCCTGGGGGGAATTTACTGCATGGACCATTCATATATTTTTTTTCTTTGAAGCAAGTTCTGTATCTACAACAAAGGAGGTCTAGGAGAGAAGACAGACCTGGATTTTATAGCTGAGCTCGTGAAGCAGAGTATAATATTCAAAAATGCAAGAAGCAAGTTCCAGAATCTCCTCCAAAGATGCATGTCACCGAATCTAACCCTTTGATATTTTTAAATACACTTGGATAAGATGCCACAGAGTAATATCCATCAGACCTATGGATCCCCCCTGTCATACAGGTCTGACCCTGGGATACCATTTAGGTCCTGGGACGCTGTCCAAGGTCACTTGCTGAGGACACTGATGGACCAGCAGGAAGCAGCGTGACTGCTCAGAGCAGCGGTGGGAGCTCCTGAGCCTGGATTTCCTGAGTGTTACCATGGCCAGGACACAGCAGCTACATGGCTGTGAGATCATGGCCAAGTGTCTTCATCTCATACACTCATCTCCACTCTGGGTCTCAAAGATTCCTCTAGACACTAACATTCAACGATTCTTATCACATAGCCCTGGTCAACCCTAAGTCTCCAGAGAGATGTCCAGAAAAGAGACTGTGAGCTGGACCCCAGGGCATCAGTTTGACCCAGAGATCAGGGTGGGGCATTTCTGGGCCTGACCAAGAAAGGAGTTCAAGTGCTGGAGGCTGGTCCAGGTGCCAGCCAGGGATGGGATTCATCTCATCCAGCTGGCCATTCGTGCTCATACGCTGCCCCCCACCCACAGAGCCTGAAGGAGCCAAGTTAACATGGCCTTGATTTTCTAATCTGTAAAATAGAGTTTTATTTCTTTGTTTTATCATAAAAGAGAGTTACTGTGCCCGTCAGTCTCCACCAGTTATGTGTTCCAACTCTTCCTATCCTTTCTGGGTTACCTATTTTTCCACATGGTGGGTGGGAAGGCTTCCAGACAGGAGTCAGAGTTGGGGGGAGCCTTCTCAAAGGTCTAGCCCCAGCTGACTGTGGACCACAGCAGGTCATTGGATTCTCACAACCCAGAAGGAGGCCAAGCAAGGATTATCAGCCCCATCGCTTAGTCAGAGCCCCTTCAGCTGCTATAAAAACTCAAGAGAATTGGGGCTTCCCTGGTGGTGCAGTGGTTGAGAGTCCACCTGCCGATGCAGGGGACACGGGTTCGTGCCCCGGTCCGGGAAGATCCCACATGCCATGGAGCGGCTGGGCCCGTGAGCCATGGCCACTGAGCCTGCGCGTCCGGAGCCTGTGCTCTGCAACAGGAGAGGCCACGAGAGTGAGAGGCCCGCGTACCGCAAAAAAAAAAAAAAAAAAAAAAAAAAACTCAAGAGAACCAACTTCTTCAAAAAGAGGAGAGACCTGGCTGGCCACAGGAACAGTGGGATCCAGGCACTCAAATGCCCCAGGATACTCTCTCTCCTTCCTCCATCTCCATCCTCTGTGCTTCTCTGAGTATTCACTTTATTCTCCCATTTTCAGGTTTTCAGGAGGATGAAATACTGGCCACAGGCATCTCTGGTTTATATCTAAGCAAACTGGTACCAAAAAAGGATTGAACATTCTTCTAGGCCAGCTCGAGTAGCAAAAATCCTGGAGAAGGGCTCTGATTGGGCTAGCTTGTAGCACACAGCCACCAGAGCCCAGGAGGAGTAGATGGGCAGTGACCAGGAGAAGGCAAGGTTAGGGGTCAGGGCAAAGGCAGTAGCCACCATACCCCCATCTGCAAAGGAGGCTAAAGAGGGTAAGGAAGGAGGAAATACTCTGAAAAGTGGCAAATGCTGCTCAGATGCCAGCAGGCTGTGCCAGCAGGTGCCACACTTGGCCTGGAGGAGTCTACTGTCTTTTAAGTGCTGGGCCAGTCCGTTAGAGGGTGCAATTCACCTCCTCTCTCAAGTGTCCCCAATATTATATTCCCAAAGTGGTGACCAAAATGAGGGTAACTTATTTTCTCAATTTCAGCATCCACAAGGTCTCCCCAGGATCTGAATAGAGCAGCCCAGGGGAGAGGCTGCCCTCAGCCCTGCAAATGAGCAAAAGAAAGATTTCTGGCCAACAAGGACACTCTCGGGTTCATGCAGGCAGAGGGAATGGCAGGTGCAGAGGCAGGACACAGCAAGTACTCTCAGGATAGCTCCCCAGGATTTTTCAGCATTCTCTGCTGCTGGCCCCAGGCAAGCAGAGCCGGATCCCAGCCCCGCCACACGGGTCTGTGCCTCTGTGCTGATGGGTCCTTATCAGATAGAAATGTGATTGCCACTAGCATGCTCACTTCTTGCTTCTCCTACCATCCACCCAACATTCAGACAAATTCTTCTCTCTGCTTCATGTTAATTCTTTCTCCTGGTCCTCATTGGTCCCAACTCATCAGAGGCAGTGGGGTACAGTGGAAAGACTATGGGTAGAGGATTCAGGAGTCTTGTTTTTCATTCTGCCTCCAATTTACTGTGTATCCTAAGACAGGAGTCACACCCTCTCTGGGCCCTACCTACTTCCTCTGCAAACCAATGGAGTTGAACCATTCAGTGTTGGAGGCCCTTCCAGCTCTTTCTGGAAGAACATGGCATAGCTGGGCCTGGCACTGCCACTTTTAACCCCTCTCCATCTCACTTCATCCCCACATGTCAACTCAGCCACACTTAATTCCGGCCAATTAGCCCCTTACAAGTTAGGCCACTGACAGACCAGACACAGGCAAGGACATTAGCAAGGCAGTGCTGAAAGGGAGAGATATAGCAACACTCTAGTTCATCCATACCAAACCTCTGGGCAGGAAGCATCTCGACTTAGGGCAGCTGTAGACCAGGTTGGTCACCAGAAGGGGGTACCTCTCTCCCATCAAGGGTTCTCTCCCAGGGTTTGGTACATTAAGCAATCCCCAAGGATACCATCAAAGGGCCTACATACTTGGAGCTGTTTTTGCTCTAAGTTATCCATTGTAAAACTACAGCACTGAGCCTCAAGGAAAGTGACATGACCAAGATCACACAGCACACTGATGTCAGAGCCAGGCTCAATCTCAGGGTTCTCAAGCCTTGATTTCCATTCTGGGCTAAAACCCAAGATGCCTTTTAGATGGACTGTGATATAACCAGAGAGCAAGCCAGCCCATCCCTGGAATCGGCTCCCTCTCTTCTTCTGTCTTGCTCCACAACACACCCATTTGCTCTGCAGAGCCAGCCCCGACGCTGCTGCCTTTTTCCTGCTGCTGCTCCCACGTGGCTTGCTTCTCTCTGCAGTCTCAGTTTATGCAGATTCTCCCTGCAGGATTCCACTCAACTCCCGGACTTTCAAGACACCTTCTGTGTCTCCTCCAGCTCTCAATAACCTTTTTATTTCCACTCTCTAAGCCCTCCAGCGACTTGCATCACACTCAGGATAAAAGTCACGGTTCTGGGGGCTTCCCTGGTGGCACAGTGATTGAGAGTCCACCTGCCAATGCAGGGGACACGGGTTCGTGCCCCGGTCTGGGAAGATCCCACATGCCGTGGAGCGGCTGGGCCCGTGAGCCATGGCTGCTGAGCCTGCGCGTCCGGAGCCTGTGCTCCGCAACGGGAGAGGCCGCAACAGTGAGAGGCCCGCGTACTGCAAAAAAAAAGCCACGGTTCTTCCTGTGGCCACTGAACCCCATGGCTTGGCCTCTTTCCAGCTCTGCAGCTTCCCCACCCCTCTCTGCGTCCATCTCCTGCTCCAGCCACACTGGCCTCCCTGCAGTTCCCCAAACCCTGGAGCCTCTTCCCACCCAGGGCCTTGCACCTGTTTGTCATCCTCCTCTGGCTCTCCACTCAGCCCATCCCACACTTCACTCTGTCCCCAGGCCACCTCCTTAGAGAGGCCTTCCCCACCATCCCATTTCATCTGCTTTTGTGCCCTTCAACTCCCTATCCTAAGGCTAATTCATTTTCTTTCAAAGCACTTGTGATTGCCTGAGATTATATTAAGTACTTAGCTAGCTGGTTTATTTATCTGCCTTCCCCATTAGAATGCAAGCTCCATATGGGCAAACAGATGCTTTGTCCACTGATATACCCCTCGTTCTTTTTTTTTTTTGCGGTACGCGGGCTTCTCACTGTTGTGGCCTCTCCCATTGTGAAGCACAGGCTCTGGACACGCAGGCTCAGTGGCCATGGCTCCCGGGCCCAGCCGCTCTGCGGCATGTGGGATCTTCCCGGACCGGGGCACGAACCCGTGTCCCCTGCATCGGCAGGTGGACTCTCAACCACTGCGCCACCAGGGAAGCCCCCCCTCGCTCTTAATACAGTGTCTTGCCCATGGGGGCCCTCAACTAATAAATCAGTGAATGAATAAATGAACTGTTGTAATAAAATAACAACTCAGAATTAGAAAGAGCTAGGATACCCCAGTGTGATCAAGGTAATATTTTTCAGGAAGTCCTTGTCTATATAAATAATTTGAGCCATTCAAAATCAGTGTGTCAGCACCATTCTGATGACCCAATCGTCATGTAATCCCACAAAAGAAATACCATGTAATGAAGAATCTGAAGATGAAACTAAGAAAACAATTCCATGTGACACTATTCTGCAATAGTGTCAAAAGGAATACTTAGGAATACATTTAACAAAAGAAATATAAAACTTATACGCTCAAAACTACAAAACATCGTTGAAGGAAATTAAACCTCTAAATAAATGGAAAGACATCGCATGTTCATAGATCAGGACACTTAATATTGTTAACATGGAAACATTCCTCAAATTGATCTACAGATTCAATGAGATTCCTATCGAAATTCAAACTGGCTTCTTTGCAGAATTGGATAAGCTGATCCTCAAATTCATATGGAAATTCAAGGGACCCAGCATAGTGAAAACAATCTTGAAAAAGAAGAAGAAAGTTGGAGGAATCAGTTTTCCAATTTCAAAACTTACTTCAAAATTACAATAATCAAGACAGTATGGTACTGGTATAGGATAATCATATAAATTAGTGGATTAGAATTGAGAATCCAGAAATAAACCCTCACATTTATAGTTAACTCATCTTTAACAAGCATGCCAAAATAACTCAAAGGAGAAAGAACAGTCTTTTCAACAAAATGGTGCTGGGACAACATGCAGAAGAATGAAATTGGATCCCTACCTCACACCATAAACAAAAATTAACTAAAAGTGGACCAAGGGCTTCCCTGGTGGCGCAGTGGTTGAGAGTCCGCCTGCTGATGCAGGGGACACGGGTTCGTGCCCCAGTCTGGGAAGATCCCACATGCCGCGGAGCAGCTGGGCCCGTGAGCCATGGCCGCTGAGCCTGCGCGTCCGGAGCCTGTGCTCTGCAACGGGAGAGGCCACGGCAGTGAGAAGCCCGCGTACCGCAAAAAAAAAAAAAAAAAAAAAAAAAGTGGACCAAAACCCCAAATGTAAGAGCTAATACTATAAAACTCTTAGAAGAAAACACACGGATAAATTTTTGTGATCTTGGATTGGACAATGGTTTCTTAGATGTGACCCCAAAAGCAAAAACAACAATAGAAAAAATTAAAAATTGGACTTCATCAAAATTGTAAACTTTTATGCTTTAAATGACACCATCAAGAAACCGAAAAGACAACCCACCCAATAGGAGGAAATATTTGCAAATCATATATCTGATAATGGACTTGTATGTAGAATACATAAAGAACCCTTATAACTCAATAATAAAATGAAAAATAATTAAAAATGAGCTAAGGATCTGAATAGACATTCCTCCAAAGAAGGCATAAAACGGCCAAGAAACATATGAAGAGATACTCAATATCATTAGCCATTAGGGAAATGTAGATCAAAACCACAAGGAAAGAGATCTTCACACCCGTTAGGATGGCTAGAATCAAAAAGTCATATAATAACAAGTGTTGGTGAGTATGTAGAAAATTAGAACCCTAATACACTACTGGCAAGAAAGGAAAATGGGACACTTTCCAAATGGCCACTTAGGAAAAGAGTCTGACAGTTCCTCAAACAATTAAACATTGAGTTACCATATGACCCAACAATTCCACTCCTAGGTATAAACACAAGAGCAATAAAAATATATGTCCATAGACATATGTACACAAGTGTTCATAGAAATATTGTTCATAATAGCCAAAAGGTGAAAACAACACAAAGGTCCATCTATGGAGGAATGGATAAACAAAATGTGACATTTCCCCACAATGGAATATTATTTAGCCATAAAAAAGAATGGAGTACTGATACATACTACCACATGGATGAACCTTGAAAATATTATGCTAAGTGACAAGTAAGTCACAAAAGACACCATGTTATATGATTCCATTCATATGAAATGTCCAGAACAGGCAACTCTACAGACAGAACGTAGATTAGTGGTTGCTTAGGGCTGGGGGAGATAGGAGAAATTGGAGGATGACAGTTAAACAGTACAGGATTTCATTTGGGGCGATGGAAATGTCCTAAAATTTATTCTGGTGATGGTTGCACAACTCTGAATTAATACTAAAAACCAGTGAACTACACACTTTAAATGGGTGACTATATGGTATGTGAATTATATCTTAATAACACTGCGATTAAAAAATTAAAATAGAAAAGAAATACCATGCTGGCCGATGTAGGTAATCCACTTGACAGATGGCCCTCCCAGAATTAGGCTCTGGTCAGCCTCATAGGCCTGAGTCCTGCAGCCTACCTAACCTACCTGACATGGGGAGAGTCCCAAGTGGAGAAATTGGGACCAGGGTCACCGTACATTTCCTGAAAACTTCAAGGAAGACACTGCAGAGCATGGGGCCTGGGCAGGAGCCAAGCTTGTCCAGGTCTAAGGACAGGAGTGTCCCAAGGTATTCTGAGCATTTTTAAAATAGTAAATTATTTCTTCCCCACAATAACCCTGGGGTGGCATACTAGAGCCAACTCATACCAACTTCTAAGAGCCAGCTGTTACATTTCCAGGAATAATACAGGATGTGTATTAAATACAGCTATTATTTAAAAATTAAATTACACAAATTCATAACCCATCATTTCCCAATTATCTTACTACATTTTATTGTTATCTATGCTTTTCAAGGTTATTATATTACATCTGTGGGGTGGAAATACTATATAATGGTGGCTATCAAGTCTCTCTTCCCAATTCTGCTTTAGGTGATATCACACGGAAATCGTTAAGGGCTGCAAATCAGGACTTGATTATTTTCTTTGTTGATTTCCTAGACTTAAGAAAGTGATAGAGAAAATATTAATCATGCAAATGAAACTTAAAGGTGTACCTGAGTCTGCAGCTGTTGCTTTGTGACTAGCACCCAAAAAAGGAGAAAATATTTTTCTATATTCAAAAACGATCATCCGATTCATCAAAGAGGTCCCTCAGGTCTTTGAAGGATGAGTGAAGTTTGTATATACCTTTCACTGTTTCACTTTCACCTTACCCATTACTGTAAACAAAAGTGCCAACCAACTTTCGGGCTGGAACTACACCTGGAGAGCCGGCTGTTAAGTGTTTACCGGCACACACTGCCTCCGAGGTAGGTGCTGTCTGTAAGCCCACTTTGCAGAAAAGAAACTGGTTGGGGGTGGGGGCAGAGCAGGACTCCTACCAGGCAGCCTAGGCTCGGAGCCTGAGCTCTGAAGCACACAGAAGGGGAAGGGGTATCCCAGACAGTCCCAGGCAAGGCCCAGGGAGAGCCTGCTTCTGATCCAGGCTGTCTGATTCCCCCACCCCAGACAAGGAGCACAGGATAGACACAGGGATGGGCAGGACACGCCAAGGGCAGCGAGGGTGTCTTGAGGGCCAGAGAAAAAAAGGAAGCTGAGTCAGGCAGCATCAGGCCTGGGTTGAGATGGCACTTGCTGGAACGAAGCCATGGGTACGCGTTCAGGAAAGTGGGGAGTGGGAGTTGGGGCTGCCTGAGACTCCCAGAGCAGAGGCCAAGGGCCTCAGTCACTCTTCCGGGACCTGTGGGCATGAACAGGAGGGTCCTGCCGTGATGCCAACCAGGCTCAGAAACTCTTCCATTTCCTGGGCCATTTCAGGTGCCTGTGACGTGCCCTCCACAAAGAGCAGCCTCCCTGCAGGACTATGAGCAGAGAAAGATAAAGGGAGCAGATTCGGGGCCATTGCAGGGGTAAGCAGGGCTGGCCCTGGCACCTCGTTCTCACCACAACGATGGAGCCAAACTTGCCGGGCCTCTGAGGCCTATCCCCCACCACTCAGCTCCCTTTCCAGCCTCTCCCCGTAGTGCATTCGACACCCTGGCCACACAAACCTACTGTCTCCCAATGAGCAGGGCCCTTTCCTGCCTCTGCGCCCTTACACGGGTGGATGCCTCTGTTGGGGAAGTCAAGGAAGGCTTCATGGAGGAGGGCTATCTAAACTGGATGCTGAAGGAGTGAGCTAAGGTTTGGGGGAAAGGTATCTAAAATAGCCCGTGGCTCCCTCTTCCACGTGCACATAGCACGTATAGCAGGAACAGCCCTGCTGTGATGCTGTTAAGTGCTGTAACGGAGGTGCAGTCTCTCCAGCACACAGTAAATGTGCAGGCTGCACAGCTCAGGTAGGTTGCCCAGCTGTGAGACCCGCAGTCGTGCTAGCTGGGAGCCACATGCATTTGCTGACACAGAACAATGTTTGGCCTACAAAAGTAGCAATTTCATGTTTTCCAACCTAATAGCCCCTCTGTGACTCTGTAAGTGGGGTTAATTGCAGTACCACTCTCATAGGATTGATGGAGGGATGAAATGAATTAACACCTGTGCATACAGCTAGCCGGTGCCTGGACCAGAAAAGGAGGTGCTCACAGCAACCACTCACACTTCGTGGCTCCCACTCTATGCTGGGCAGGGTCCTAAGTGTGCTGCCTTGTTAACACGAGCTCCTCCAACACTCAGGGCCAAGTCCTATTTTTAGCCCCATTCACAGAAGGGCTTACCCAGTCATGGGTGCAGCTGGACAGGTGAAAATCTGGGAGAGGACCCGAGGGAGGCTTCCGTACCCAAAGCACTGGCACAAGTGGGTGCTGGCGGGAAACCACAGCGCATCCGGCTACTGAACAGGAAGCTCACAGAGAGGCTGCCGCCTCTGGGGGATCTTCTGTCCAGCACTTGGTGGGGGACTTGGGGCCACCAATGATCCCACTGGCAAGGCCGGGTGTCAGACAAATGAACTGGAAGCTGGCACCTATTTGACATATCTGGGTCTGTCTGTCATCATTATCTGATCGCTACAACCTGCTGAGAAGGATGAAATCTTCTTCGCTTCCACCTTCCCAATCTCACACAATTCTACTTTTGGCCAACCCTAACTCAGAACCCCACAGAGAAGGGGATTCTGGGAAATGCAGGTCCCCTCCTTAGCCAAGCCGGCAGAACCCAACCCAGCGCAGATGGCGATTCCAGGAATAACATTATGGAGTGAATGGAGGTGGGGTGGTGTGGGCCTGCCCCGCATGCTTCCCGTTTCCCCTTCTCCTGGTAACAGAAACCCACCGTCCCGGGGAGAGCCCGCTCCCCACAGGGCCAGGGCGTTCAGACTCTGCCATCACTGGGCGGCTGCCGCTCAGCCCCCTCTCTAGCTACCCCCCACCCACCTGGCTCCTGCCACCCCCAAACAGGATGCCCATTCCCAACACCATAACTTGGCATCGATGGTTTCCCCAGCCAAAAAGCCCTGCCCATGCATCTTCCCCTCCCAACCCCCCACCCCTGTGCGGGCTCTCTTCATTGCCTACCCATCCCCCATTCCTCCTAGCCTCAATTTGGTGCTGGTATCCTGTCCTTTTCACAAAGTCCAGTGGCTCAAGGGACGTGGAGCTCATTCTCCCCAGGCATGGGTCCTAGTAGTCTAAGCCAGTTAACACAGGGGATCACCATGGTGACTCACTGGTCCAGGGCAGGTTCATCTCTGAAGTTGCCCCAATTGAGTTACAACCCATGCTTGGGGGAGTTATTTCTCCCTCTCCCACTAGACCAGAACAAGAACACACACAGCCTCCAAAGTTGCTCACAGCCATCTTTTGACTATGGACTGAAACCAACACAGTGGATGACAGTGTGGAGAGAGAGAAATAACCTGAGTCCCAGGTGACACGACAGAGATGCTGAATCAACCAGCCCTGAAGCCTGAACTGCCTGTTTAAGATAACAAATTTTTTTCTGTCACTTGTAAATCTAAAAGCATCCTGACAGATACACCTGCTTCTTGACCAGATGTACTCTTTTTTTTTTTAATAAATTTATTTTATTTATTTATTTATTTTTGGCTGTGTTGGGTCTTCGTTTCCGTGCGAGGGCTTTCTCTAGTTGCGGCAAGCGGTGGATACTCTTCATTGCGGTGTGCGGGCCTTTCACTGTCGCGGCCTCTCCTGCTGTGGGGCACAGGCTCCAGATGTGCAGGCTCAGTAGTTGTGGCTCACGGGCCTAGTTGCTCCGTGGCATGTGGGATCTTCCCAGACCAGGGCTCGAACCCATGTCCCCTGCATTGGCAGGCAGATTCTCAACCACTGCGCCACCAGGGAAGCCCTTGACCAGATGTACTCTTATTCACCCCCTCCAAGCCCAGTACAAAGGTACTTCTCCTTCTGGAAAGTCTCTTCCAGCCTCTGAGTGGAGTCCCTCCCCGGAGTGCCCACGGCACCCTGAGCCTCCACCTATTCCAGCGCTTTGATACATCCTTCATTCCAGTCCCTGAGCTGTCGTCTCCCCTATGAGTTGCTGAGCTCTTTAAAAGTGAATCATCTCACTGAGACTAGAGCAAGATAAGCGTATCCATTTAATCTCATTCACTCCACATTCGCTTAGCAAACATTTGCTGAGAGCCTGGAAGACAGTATTGGTTTTGCATATACTTTGGGGGTGGGAGGATGGAGTACATTCACTGCTGGAGAGAGGGAAACAGACAGACAGACAGACTAAAGGGCAGGATTAAGATACCAGCAGAGACTTCACTTGAACTATGGACTTGGCTCAGTGGTAGGGAGGAGTCACCCTTGGGACTTGGGGTCTTTACCCTCCTCCTATGTGTCTCCTCCTGAGTGTGTGTGTGTGTGTGTGTGTGTGCGTGTGTAGGTTGGGCGGTGGGGAGAGGGGCTTGAGAAAGCTTTGGGAAGAAACACAGCACCGAAGCCAAGATCGCTAGGATGCCTGTGAGAGGCAGCATCCTTCCCCACAGCTTTGAGCCAAGAGTGAGCTCAGAGGATTCAAGCATTCACGCATTCAGCTCACATTATAGTGTCTCCTGTGTGCCAGGCACTGTACTCAGTACTTGGGATTAATCCATGAACACGGAGTCAGTTGACCCTGCTCTGGCTCAGGGGGTCAGAAATTCCCTTCCCTGAGATCTAGAGATGTTCCTGTTCACCCTCCACAGTAAAGACAGAGATGCTGGAATCAGAATCAGCTTTGGGGGTCCAACCCCAGACACAGAGCTAGGTGACATCTGGGGGTCCCTTCACATCTCTGAGAGTCTATGATAAGCTCGTACAAACCTATCCTCTCCAGATGGCTCCTGTCTGCACCCCAAGTCTCTGAACAGAGCCTCCCTGCCCCCTGCCCCATGCCCTTGCAGCTGTGAGGAATGCCAGGCACACAGAGTGAGCCCTGTAAATATTTCATTCCTGTATGATGGCAAATGCTCCCTCGTGAACCACATGTCAGTCAGGACTCGTGCTGCCAGTGACAGAAACCCAACCTGAACCAGCTGAAGCCAGAAGGGGAATTAACTCTCTCACGGAATCCAAAAGAAGACTGATGACAAAACTGAGAAAAGGCAGGACCCAGCTGGACCTCAGAACAACGGGAACCCAAACTGGACCAGAACCTTCTCTCTCCATCTATCACCTCTACCTCTCTCTGCACAAGGTTTCATTCTCTCTCCTCAACATGGCTCAAAACCCCGAGGCTGAGTGCTCCTGGCTTTTACCATCAAGAGACTGCACTGGAGACTTCTTTCCAGTTCCATCCTGAAAAATCCCAGGCAGAGACTCTGATAGGCCCAGTGTGGGTGCAGTGCCCACGCCAGAGAAACTGAGTCCTCTAAAAACACAGCAGCATCTACAGGAGTCTAGTGGCGGGAGCAAAGAGAATAGAAACTTCCAGAAGTTGGAAAATGCTTACAAGAAGGGAGTTGTCCCAAATAAAGGGAGCAGACACTGGTGGATGACACAGTAGTTGTCCACTATAGTCCAGAAGCTGAATCAGAGAAAAGATTTCTAGGGAGTCACTTGCAAAGCCATTCACCTCCCTTGCAGTCTCCTGGTCTCCGGTATCTAATAACAGAATTAGCTGGTTGCATTAAAAAGTTCACTGAACCTAGAGCCAAAGAACTAAGTTTAAAACAGAACTCTGCCACTTACTAGCTAGGGCAGATCACTTAACTTCTCTCCACCTTGATGTCCTCATCCGTTAAACAAGTACAGGTTCATGTGGGTCATGTGCAAGAATGTTATCAGCAGCTGCTTCCCTCAACAATGGTGGTGAAAGACCCCAATCAGAACATCAGTTCCGGGTCAGCCACATGGACTCCAAAGCTCCTAGTTCAGTTTAGCTCCATGGAGCTACACGTATCAGCCCCAACAAGGAAACCTGGGAACCCTCTGCTCACTGCATCTGGGACATCCATCCCCCTTCTCCTAAGCATCCTCCAGCTTCCAGAAGTCCTTGTTCTCCTTGCTCCTACCACTAGACTCCTGCAGATGCTTCCAGGTTTTCCAAGGACTCCATTTCTCGGGACTTGAATGACTGTTTGGTAAGTGGGAGTAGGAAGGTAAGTGATCAGCTTCCCCTACCCCCTGGGCCAGGGTGTGCACCTGGAGAGGGTCCCCTTTCTTGCAGTTACCAGGCTGCCACAAATAGCAACACTGCCTCCTTTGTCCTGCTCAACTTGGCTGACTAAAATACAGATTTTCCCATGTCACTCTCCTGCGCGGGGACAACAATGGCTCCCACTGCTACCAGCTCTACCCAGATTTCCAGGCCCTCCAGGGTCAGGTACCAGCTCGGCACTCAGCTCCATGTCCTCACTCTCCTCAATCACACGCTTATGCCCCACTCGACACTCTGCTTCCTGATATGCCCTCCCCTCTGCCCTCCACCCGCCCCATCCTGCTTATCCCCCAGGCACCTGACAGGCCCTCCCCACCTCAGGAAGCTGCTCACTGCACGCTCTCGCTGACTTCTGATGCCCCACCTTCTTTCCTCCTGAACTCTGCATGTAAGTAAAGGCTAGACTGGGCCATGGTCCTGATAGTCCTCACCTCTGAGTTCTTACACACGGTGACTAGAATACCTACTCTCCTGAAACTTAAAATCTGGCCAGGAAAATAAGTTTCTTTTTACTGGATCCTTTTCTCCCACCTTCTCCTCCAGCAGTTAGTATAAGCTGATCTTAGCATAGACCCTTGGAGAAGTTATGTACCTTGATCACAGGTTAGAGGGCAAAATTCAAAAAGCTAAGATCCTAATTGAAAAACAGATGCCAGATAAAGAGATCTCCCTTCTTTAGGAATCGCCAGTACATGGCACACATGCTACTGAGGCCTCCTGTATCACCTGCAGCAGACATCACCAATGGATGTCTTTTCCAGTGAACTTGGACCCAGCCTCGGTATCTATAACATTGCTCTCAGAGTAGGTGTGACCAATCAATGGGATTTGGGAAATGAATTGAAACTCATTTGCCAATTGTTGTATAATTTTTAAAAAAGAAAAAATATATATATATATTTGGTCTTTGTCCCCCATTCCTGACTCAGAGCTTCAAAAGCTCTTAGCTTTTCTGAATGAGAAGGAGTATCTTTTGTTATTCACGATGAGCACCTTTTGGTGAATACCTGAGATGACTCCCTGTGGGCTCCTAGATCATTTCCAAGGAGGGACTGGCCACACCAGAAATACCAAGCATGTAACTACAGGGATGGAACTTTCAGCCCTACCCCCCAACCTCCAGGGAGGGGAGGGGGGGGCTGGACGTTGTGTTCAATCACCTAGCCAATGATGGAATCAATTATGCTGACCTAATAAAACCCCAGATAAAAACAAAAACAACAGAAGACATACAGATGGCCAAAAAGCACACGAAAAGATGCTCAACATCACTAACTGTTAGATAAATGCAAGTCAAAACTACAGTGAGGTATCACCTCACACCAGTCAGAATGGCCATCATCAAAAAATATACAAACAGTAAATACTAGAGAGGGTGTGGAGAAAAGGGAACCCTCCTACACTGTTGGTGGGAATGTAAATTGGTATAGCCACTATGGAGAACAATATGGATGTTTCTTAAAATACTAAAAACAGAGTTACCATATGATCCAGCAACCCCATTCCTGGGCATATACCCGGAGAAAACCGTAATTCGAAAAGATACAAGCATCCCAATGTTCATAGCAGCACGATTTATAATAGCCAGGACATGGAAGCAACCTAAATCTTCACTGACAGGAGAATGGATAAAGAAGATGCAGTACATATATACAGTGGGATATTACTCGGCCATAAAAAAGAATGAAATAATGCCATTTGCAGCAACATGGATAGACCTAGAGATTGTCATACTGAGTGAAGTAAGTCAGACAGAGAAAGACAAGTATCATATGATATGGCAAATGAACTTATTTGCAAAACAGACTCAACAGACATAGAAAACAAACTTCTGGTTACCAGGGGATAAGAGGCGGGAGGGATAAATCGGGAGATTGGGATTGACAGATATACACTACTATATATAAAATATGTAACTAATAAGTACCTACTGTATAGCACAGGGAACTCTACTCAGTACTCTGTAATGGCCTATATGGGAAAAGAATCTAAAAAAGAGTGGATATATGTATATGTATAACTGATTCACTCTGCTGTACACCTGAAACTAACACAACATTGTAAATCAACTATACTTCAATAAAAAATTTTTAAATAAATAAACAAACAAAAACAAATGTTTATGGAAATGAAAATTTAAAGAAACAAAAACAGGGACTTCCCTGGCAGTGCAGTGGTTGAGAATCCTCCTGCCGATGCAGGGGACACGGCTTCAGTCCCTGGTCCGGGAAGATCCCACATACCACGGAGGAACTAAGCCCGTGTGCCACAACTACTGAGCCTGCACTCTACAGCCCGCGAGCCATAGCTACCGAGCCCACGTGCCGCAACTACTTAAGCCCGCGTGCCTAGAGCCCGTGCTCCACAACAAGAGAAGCCACTGCAATGAGAAGCCCGCGCACCGCAACGAAGAGTAGTCCCCGCTCTCCTCAACTAGAGAAAGCCCGCACGCAGCTATGAAGACCCGACACAGGCAAAATATTAATTAATTAATTAATTTAAAAATAAAATAAAAATAAAAAAACAAAAACAACAAGGCTCAGGGAGCTTCCAGATTGGTGAACAAATCGATGTGCTGGGAGGGTGGTGCACTGGGATTCCTGGAAGAGAGGGTATAAAAGCCTGCAAACCCCCCACCAAAGACCTTGCCCCTGTGACTCTTTATCTTGCTGTTCACTTATATCCTTTATAATAAAATTATAAGTATAGGGCTCTCCTGAGTTTTCTGAATCATTCTAGCAAACTTGAAGGTGGGGGCACGTGCAGGGGGGCAGTCTTGTGAGACTCTAAGCCTTTAACTTCTGGAGTCTGTGCTAACTCTAGATAGTTTGTATCAAAATTGAGTTGAATTATGATATACCCAGTTGGTGGCAGAGAGTTGGTGTTGGAAAGTTACACCTTCACTCCCACACACACTGCTCTCAGACTTCTAAAGGAAGGAACCTCTAAAGACAAAACAGAGTGCCCACACAGACTGAGAGCAGGGCTCAGCAACTCTGGGCCCTGAACCCAGTCCAGGCCACCACCTATTTTTGTAAAAAAAAAGTTTTATTGGAACACAGCCATACCCATTCCTTTCCATGTTGTCTATGGCTGCTTTCAAGTTACAAAAGCAGTGTTGAGCAGTTGCAACAGAGACTAGACAGCCTGCTGAGCCTGAAATAGCTACCTCTTCCTTTATAGAAAAAGTTTGATGACCCCTGACCCAGAACACCAGGAGATGTTATCCAAGCCAACATTATAACCCCCAAATCCCTTTCAAGTCTTATGTTTTATGGTGAAGACTCGGGTTAATGTTGCATTCTTTCTGTTTTATATGTCTATGTATACACATTTCACATGAAAGTAATTTTTTAATTACCACCAGGTATATAAACATGCCAGGAAGATGCTCCACATTTTAAAGATGCTCCAAATTTGGGTCAAACCACAGTTTAGGAGGCACCATTCCCAGCAACAAGCTCTGTTTGCTTGGTGAGTGGGAGTCAGTCTTCAATTTCCAAAAAGTTTGTGATTCCAAGATGGGAGATAGAGGGCTGAGTGAGGCTGAGGCTCAGGGTGTTGCTTAGACACACATCAGAAGCTTCACACTTTGGGTTCTTCTAGGAAAAAATGTAGAAGTGATGAGAAGATGCAAACCACGGGCTTAAGCACTGACTCAGATACTCATTTTCTATGTGAGCATGAGCAAGTCAGTTGTCCTCTCTAGGCTTCCCCTGGAGCCTCTAAGGGCTTCTCAAACTCTGCTGGTCTTGACCTCCAAGGTGTTGGTTCCAGGCAGGGCATCTTCTGTTGAATTTCTGGGGTCCATAGGATGTTGCCACTTATTTGTTCTCCGTGAAAACCATTTGTAAACCATGTTCTGTGGGATTTCCACAAATTTCAAAGGACTCCTGGGATGGGAGGTAGAGTCCAAGTGAGGGGAATCCCAAGTCCACACCAACCTTAACCATGAGATTCCCTATCACCTGCTTTATAGTTTGAGAAAAAGGATCTGCTGATAAAATAAGATTTGAAAATCACAAATCTAAATGACAAACTCAAACACTTATGGGGACAGACAGATAATATAAATTAGCAAATTAGGCAAAGCATGGGACAATAGGGAGCGGTGAGGCCTGTGGCAAACTGTCTAAAAAAAGCAAGTGGCCCTGAGATCTAGCCATGTGGGGCAACAAATTCAGTGTGTCCAGGTTCTTCA
This sequence comes from Mesoplodon mirus, assembly GCF_964341445.2. Lineage (NCBI taxonomy): Eukaryota > Metazoa > Chordata > Mammalia > Artiodactyla > Ziphiidae > Mesoplodon > Mesoplodon mirus. Next base: position 65,582,112 of record NC_138977.1, on the reverse strand, counting down.
AATTTTCAGTAGATCTGAAATTTTATGTGGATATTTTATAGTTATTAAGAAATGTGTGGGCCAAACAGATTCACAGCTGTGAACCACATAAGGCCAGTGGACAGTAAGACTGCAACTCTTGGCTTGGGCATTGTCTTTGAGAAAAGCCAGCCAGGAAGAGTTGCTATTTCCTTGAATTCATTCCTAGGACATTATGGGGCAGCAGGAAGACACACCAAAAAGACAGAAATTACAGTCCTGGCACTGGCCCTTATGGCTGTGTGAACTTGGATAAGGTCCTGGAACTTTAGCAGGTTTCTGCGCAAATGTGATGATAATAGCAACCAAGGCAAGTGGTAGGGAGGGAAGAACAGAGAACATGGTAGGTAAAGGCACTTCCTGGCACATGTGGTACAGGGAGGGTACCCAACGAAGGGTGTCCTCCCTGTTTTCCTTTACTGGGTGGAGCAGGGCTGCTCAGTATGAATGGAATCAGCCCCAGGGGTGCTGCCAGCCCAGAAAGCTCCAGTCCCCCTACTAAGAGGGATGAGAAAGACGGCCATCTTCCGTCTCTGCTCATCAGTAAACAGATGAGATGCGAGAGCCCCATTGGAGTGGAGCCGGGCGCCTGGGCCCACGGCTGTCTGGAGGGATCATTAATAAGATAGATGCTCCTAATGGCTCCAAGAAGGATCATGGAGCTACTCATTACCAGGGACTGAAATTGCTAATTATTCGTTCCTCTGCAGCTGTCACTGGCCGCACCCACCCAAACCATGAGGCCCCAGCAAAGGTCCTTTCTCCCGTGGCCAACAGGGGGCTGTGAGCACGCATGGCAGCCTCAGGGCTAGGGGCAAAGTCTTCTTCCTGCATTAAATACTTATTAAAGTTGATTAGAACTCAATGCACCATTAAATCTCTTTCAAGTCAGTGAAATGCCTTTGGCTACAGATTTTTTTCCCCCAATTCTATCCAAAAGAAACTCCCGAGCGCTCAGAGAGTATTGGAAAAATTAGAAGAGGGTTGAGGAGGGGGAGTGTGGCATTCCAGATGGGGAGGAGGGGAGGTGATTTAGAAGAGTTATGGGAGAAGATAGCAATGCCTGGAATGAGGGGCATCCAGGACCAAAAAGGGAGTGCGGATTCAGGAGGGGTGCGAAGGCTGCCGGATGCATGTATTTTTAGGAATGATATTACCCTGGACCTAAAAATATGAGACATGGCTTTCTTTAAAAGCGATCTAGGCCCTATTTACATTTCAGAGCAAACAGCATATTGTTTTCATCAGGGGGAAATAAGCACTCATGTTTACCTTATGTTTCCTTCAAAATATTTGCATTTCAAAGCCTTCTGAGCTTTAAGTTTCAGAGCTGTTCAAAACGTGGCACCTGGGCTTCTCCCAGATGGGCCATGTTTACAGCAGAAATCCATACCACCCAGCCAGGATGGCACCCCAAAAAAGGGCAGCACCCCCATTAAGACCCATGGCATATGCCCAGGGGCACCGCAGCTGTGACCAAAGGTGGTGGCCAGATGAGGGATGGGAGGGCCAGGCAGCCCAGGCACAAAGCTGTTGTGTGTCCGCAAGTCTTCCTTTGTGGACTGTGAATGAGAGAGGAGCCTTGGGGGCCTGAGCTAGAGAAGGAGGAAAGGGGATGTCCTGGAGCCCTCGGGAGATGTTACAAGTGAGGCCGTACCGAATGAACAGAGTAGCCATCCCACTGCCAATGGGTTGCACCAAACGACCTCAACCACCTCCTCTTCCCCCAAACTTTCATTCATTCATTCAACAAACAATTAGTGAGGGTCCACTGTGTGCTGCGCCTTACACTAGGGACTAGAGTCACAATGATAAAGTAATCAGAGGTAATAACATTTATTAGAAGTTACTCTGTGCCAGGCACTGTTCTCTGCTATACATTAAAATCAACTAGAGGGCTTTTAAAAATCCCAGTACCCGAGCCACACCCCAGACCAGTTAGATTTGAGTCTCTGCAGGTGGGCCCAGGCATCAATAATTTTTAAAACTGACCACATGACTCCAGTGCACAGCCAAGTTTGAGAACCAGCGTTCTAAGCATTCCACACACAGGAACTCATTCAATCCTCAAACAACCTTCTGAGGCAGGTAAGAATGATCATCCCCTGTTTAACAATGGAGCACAGAGATACTAATTCAGCCACGGCAGAGGAGAAGAGCCAGAATCTGAACCCAGTAGTCGGGTTCCAGACGCTGCCATCCTAACAGCTCTGCTGCAATATCTCCTGGAATCACTCGCTGTCTTCACAGAGCTCCTGCTTTGGAGAGAAGCCAACAGACAGTTGATCCCAGTGTTGGAAAAGCAGTGCCCAGAGGGGCAATGTGGAAGGCACCGTGGGTTGTCCAGCCAGCAGCCATTTCCACCTGCCTCCCACTATAGAGGCTGAAACTCCAGACTCCCTGTCCCAGCTTCCCTTGCATCTAGGGTTCTGGCCAATGAGATGCCATTGGAAGTCAGCTTGGGTGCTTCTGGGAAGGGTTTTCCTCCAAGGTAACGGGACAGGTGTGTGAGGAGCACTCCTATCACCTTTTAACCCATCCTCATACTTGTGCCTGGGACGTTGCTGCTGTGTGAGGACACCAGGTTTGGAGCTGCTGAAGCCGTCCTGTGACCAAGAGAATCGCAGAGACAGTGATCCAGGCTGCGGAAGCAACCATGGAAGCTCCTCCCTCCAGATTTCTTGTTAAACGAGATAACTAAAAAGTCTTCCTTGCTTTCAGGTATTCAGTTACTTGCACCTGCATCAATCAGAATGAGCTCTGATAGAAGCTTACTTCTCTTTCATATAAAAGACATCTGAAGATAAGCAGTCCAGAGTGATAGACAAGCATTAAAGTCATCAGAGAGCCAAGCAACTTTTCTCTTGTTCCCCTGACATTCTCAGCCTGTGACTACAACTCACGTGGATCAAAGATAGCTGCCCAAGCTCCAGGCATCACATTTGCATTCCAGCTAGTAGGAAGGAAGAGGAGAGGTGGAAGAAGGGGGTGCACCCATCCTTTAAAAAACACTTCCCAGAGCTCTTCTGTTTATATCCTATTGGCTAGAATTTAGTGACATGGCTACCTCTGAGGTTGGGGACCATGTTTATTCTAGGTAACCATCAGCTTAACCAAAATGAGAGATTCCACTGATGAGCAAGAAAGGAAGGATATCTGGGAGCAGTAAGCAGTCCCTGCCATCCAGCCGATGCCAACTAGTTAATCCAGGTGGTTGGCTGACACTTGGGTGAGGAGAGGCTCAGAGATCCTTCTCTGATGAGGAAGGAAGAGGACTTGGGAGTTAGCCAGGCCAAAGGTAGGGAGAACAGGGTTCCAGATGGGAGCAACAGATGGGGCAAAGGCCAAGAAGTGAGAGAAAACTTAGTACATTTGGAGAACTGAAAGAAATCCCATCACTCGGTGATAAAATCAAAGTGGGTGAGAGGCAAGGAGGGAGAGGCAGCAGGGGACCAAGTTGTGCAGGAACCTTTTTCTACATGGAGGAACTTGGGCTCGACCCTAAGGGTAACAGAGACCCACTGGAAAGTATTTGGCAGGAAAGTGACATGACCAAGGCTGCACTTTGGAAAACTCATTCTAGCTTCAGGGTGGAGGATGCATGGGGGTGGAGTAGGGTAAATCTAGAGGCAGGAGACCCACTGGGAGGCTCCTGGAGGCCAATATGCAGGTGATATTGGCTTGAAACAGCACTGGGGCAGGTCCTGTCTCACACTGGGAGGCAGATGAGGGATGGGGTCAAGAGTGCTACTCAGAGGGCTTGTCTGCAGTGAGATTCCCACCTTGCACTAGAACATAAGTCAACACACTGCTTCCTTCATTGAGAAAGTCTTACTTCAAATATTTCACAAATATTTTACATACGTGTGCTTTGTGTTGTATTTGCTTTACACTCTGGTGCAAGCTCCTTCCTTCTTTGTGAACCATTAACACTTTGCAGACCAGCACTGGTCTCTGCAACCAGACCACCCTTCAAACATCACTGGTTTCAAGGCGAGAGGACCCTGAATTCTTCATGTAAGGCTGCCCTCCTCGACCAGGGAAAAGACTGGTTTCTCTGTGTCAGACACAAACCATACTAATTCTTAATTGCTCCAGTGTCCAATGCCAACCCACGAGCCTAGACTAAAGGCAACCAGGTCCTCGTGTAGAGATTCATCCTCATGTCAGCACAGACTTCCCTGCAATATCCTGGCCACCAATGTATCAGTCAGGGTACCCGGGAGAGGGGCTCTGGAACCTCTAAGCAGGGCTCCAAGGAGAGGTGGGGTATGGAACCCCACCAGAGTGTAAGGGACAGATCCTCAGAGCAGGATCTTCCAAGAGCATCCAGCCTGACCTGCTCATTGGACAGATGGCATATCTGAGGCCAAGAGGGGGAAGTAGCACAAGGTGACACGTAGAACCCAAGGTGACTCTAAGGATGGCAGGGCTGAGGCCAGGTATTGTCCCCGACAAACTTTGCATCTTCATGCACTGGCTCCCCCTCAATGCCCAGAACAGTGCTACACAGGGAAGAAGCCCACACAGTTCTCCGGAACACACGGGGTGACCCAAAGGGGACACCAACCCCTCGCTGAGGCCCTTTGGTAGCACTGACCAAGGAGGAGGGCTAGAATGTCCATGATCCTTACTTCTAAACGCTACCCTGAGAAATCAGGTCGGTGACTGGGAAGCAAGCCAAGGAACATCAGAGGACAGACCAGCCACCCTCCCTGCTGGCTGACTTCTCAGTCAGAGGCCAAGGCACCCACCCCTGACCTGGCCTCCTAGTCCCTCTGCTGTAGGGGAAAGCCAGCTCTGCGCACTTCCACCCTGGCCAGTTGAGCCCTGACCTCCCCGCAGCTTCTGGTCTCCAGCTTCATGTTTTATGTAAAGGAGACTGAGACTTGGGAGGGGTGGGTAGCCAGTGGCAGGCCAGAGAGGCAGGAGAGAGGCAGTGAATGAAATTCTTTGTTTAAGAAAGGCGTGAGCCACACGTCGGCAAGCCCGGGAGAAGCATGTCATTTTGCTGGAAATGCGATTTTCCCTAACAAGTACAGAATTCTACATGACATGTTGAAAAGTGTATCTCTTTGAGAAGCTGCTCTGTATCTCAGAGGCATCGCCAGTACAGAACCATGTAATGTGGCAGTTGCCGTGGCAACGCCTCGTTTCCCATAGACAGGAAAATCAGAGTGGCTAAGTCGATTGAGAGGCCCCAAATAATGCCTTGGGAGCAGGCTGAGATGTGGTGCAGGCTTTCATGGCGTCTGGGGTGCTATTTGGTGGTCTCACGGCCACCTTATATATGCTTCATGGAGAATCCCCAGGATAATGCTGAGCGCCTCCTCCTCTTTTGTCGGGGCCTTGGAGATTGTAGAAGAGGTTGCCTAAGGCCACCAGGCAAGGTGGTGACAGGGCCAGAATGACCAGGCCCCTGCCTCCTTGGGCAGGCAATGCTCACAGTGAGGTGACACTGGCCCCCATCCTCCCTCCCACCAGTGTCCCCTTCTACCACTGGCTCAGCAGAACTTTCCTCTGTTGTCCTGAAGACAGTCATTGCCCCTTGGCGCCAGCTGAGTTCGATGAAAACATGCCCCCAGCATCTCACGCATGCATGCTACTGGACACACGTGCTCCCAGTGTGAGCTCTCCGAGCACAGGGACGGGCCACAGCACAGGTCATATGTACCCAAATACACCCTGGGGAGACCTTAAGCTCAGGGGCCACAGCTCCATCACCCCAGGACCTGGCACAGTGTCTTACAAGGGGTGGACATGCATGGATATGACACCTTGAACTCCACAAACACACACACACACACACACACACACACACACACTCGCTACTGCCCCTGCCCACTAGTGTCATGCCCGTACTTCACAAGGCATCAGCATAAAGCAGTGTACCCCTTGTCCCTCCCTGAGCACAGTGCTTTGAGGTCCACAAAGGGAAGAGATGGTATGCTCAGAGGGAATCAGACCAATTTGGAGCCCATGGATGAAGCATCTTGACCCCTACGGATTCCTGAGTGTACAGGGCTTGGCCCGGTGGTCCTCTCCACTCTCCAATGTTCAGGGCTCCTTCACGTAGCTGTAGGTTGTGTACTTAGCCCTCCTCCTTCCCGGGGGGTGGCTAGAAGCTAACATGGGGGCAGGACAAGAAAAGCAACCTTACCATTCTTTCCTTTCCAAATACAAGTTAGCATGGGAAACCAGGGAGTTTTGGGGCGGACGGGCAGGGGGAAGGCACACACCCCCTTCTCAACTTCCCAGAGGAAAAATTTTATAAAACTGTCAGAGATGCAATAGAACTGTCAGAAGTACAGGGAAATCAGCTACACAGATTACAAAAACATATGTCAGGGACCTATTGGTTTCATGACAGCGTGAAAATCACAATTTTTCTGTCAAGATAGAAAATAGAAACAGAGAAAAACCAGGAAAACTTTAGCATACACCAGCTGACAGTGGCAAGTGCATCCTGCCGTCATGACCAGAGATCCCCAGGCGCAGAAACAAGTGATCCAAGCTCCCCAGCCCTAACCCCAGGGAAAAGCCACACTGCCTTCCGTCCCCTGTCCCCCTCCTTCTGAGTAAGTAGAACTGGTTCCTCGCTGTCGCCCCACCTCCAGCTAGTAGCCGTCCTCCAATGACAGGCCTCTCAGGTTCGGAGAATCCCAGACAGTAACTGGGACACATGTCAGCCTGGCTGCCTGCAGTGGAAAAGCCAGCCATGAACTCAGGCCTCCTTGCTTTTCCCTTCTGGGGTCATGAGAAAGCCAGTGGTCCCCTGGGAGTGCGGAGGAGGGTGAGGCAGGGTCTTGGGGGAGCCCACGGTGCTATGACAGTCACCACTGGCAGGTCCCTTGGCCTCCTGGTGTGGGGCTTTGGAATCCTCTTTTCTCTAAAAACCTTCACATCCCAGGCTGACCAGCAGCATTCCTGGGGTTGTAACCAGGGTTTGGGTGGAAGCATCCTCCTCTCAGAGCCCACAGGAGGTGATGGATGTTGGCTGTCCATCAGCACATGGACAGTGAAGAAACACCTCAGAGCAAACGCTGAGATGCGTTTTACGGTCGGACAGACCTGGGTTCGAATCCCAGACCTAGAGTCGGCGTGCCCTTGGCCAAAGCACATCTCCCAGCCCGATTTCCTCGAATGTTCACGGAGACAAGAGCGCAGTACCTTCCGGATCCACTGGGTGGGTTTCGGGAGGTAGCAAATGCGTACTCCGGTTCCCAGCAAGGCCTTGGCCTAATCCCTAAGCCCTGCAACAGCAGTCTACACGGCCCCTTCTCTGAACACCATGCGGCAATTGGAAAAGCGTTTTCCATCTAGAACTTTGCAAGATGACAGTTCCGCTCTCAAGCTTTCCCACGAAACTGAAATGAACCCTCAGTTCCCGAAGCACTTCCTGCTTGTGATCATCGCGGCCTTGCGAACGCAAACACCACATGGGATTCAACGCGCCAGGGATTTATTAGGGAACCCTCCTCCTCGTGAGAAAAAATGCAGAGGGAGACAGGAAAGCTGGGCGAGCCCTCAGATCACAGCGCAGGTCTGACCATGAGCAAAGGAGAGAAGGAAGGCACCACACAGGCGGAGGAAGGTTGCCTCCTGGGCGCCCCTGCCGCACTCAGCCACAGACATAGCCATGGAGGTCAGAGCACAGCCCCCGGGGTCCGGGGTAGTTCTGCCCCCGCAGTGGGAGGTGTGCAAGGCTTTTCCTTGCCACTCTCACAGCCCTCTCCCCACGCACTGTCCCCCTCCACCTGCAATACTCTCGTCTCCTCATGGCCTGACCAATCTCAGCTTGTCCAGTGAGTCTTGCAGTAGAGGTCCCTTCCTCCAGGCAGGCTTCTCGGATCTCTGTCCCTTCCCCCTGGGCGGAGACTATGCCAGAACTTGTGCGTATTGCTGAATGGTGAGAACGGATAAATGACCCAGGGGCTAGCAAGGGAATTTGAATTTGGAAGTGCTGATTCCAGAACCCCTCACCTGCCCCAGTGTGAAGCCCCCTGCTCAGGGAGATATGCAAATGATTAGTAACAGGAAGAGCATAGGTACCAGCCAGCCAGAATGGCACTAGACATCGGTAGGCATTTGCCCTGCCTCTGCCTGAGCCCAAATCCAGGATGCTGGGGTCCATGCACTCATGTGCCAGGACATAACAGGTACTCAGGACCTTTCTTAATGCTGGCTCAGGAAAGACAGCATCCAGGAAGCAGGCATTCCCATCAACAAGCTGGGAGACACTTAGAGTCACCAGGCGTCACCCTAACAGGCACGTCTGGCTTAACTACTTGACACTCCCCGCTGCTGTGCCAAGGGTGAGTGAGTCACTAACTTTCTGAGAACGTCGATCTCCTTACCCTCTTTGGGGCCAGAGTATCCCTGGGGCATCCACAGCCCCCAAGCTGGCCCCTCCTAGCTGTAAGCAGCCTTGCCTGTTGACCCTATATACTGCACAAAGTTTATTCTTCTCTATGTGTACCATGACATTAATTACTAAAAGGTCAGGAGGCACTAATTCTAGTCCAATCCCAATATACAGATGAGAAAACTAAGGCCCAAGAAGAGAAATGGCACTTCCTCAGAGGCACCAAGAATGAGGATTCTGGTTAAACTGACTTGGCAGGATTCTTGCTAAAACTGGACGATGCAGAGATGAACACGAAAGCCTAAAAGCTGAGGTCTAGCTGGGAGGAAGATTCAGAAGAGCCTGGCTAGAATCTGGCCAAGGAGAGAATCTCTCTTCTGGGTTCTCATCCCAGGTCTGCCACTGGGTCCACCATCCCAAGTCAGTAGGGCACCTCACCTCTGCTCCTACCAATCCCAGCTCCCTGTCCACTCCAGATCCAGCTGGGCCTTCATCCCCAAAGCAGCTCCCCTTCTTCCACGAGGGCCTGGAGATCCCTGAGTCCCTCCTGAGAGCCTCCCCAGAAAGCTCAACTCTCGGCAGCTACCTCCACCTCCGGTTTCCCTCTCATTGGGGAAGGCATCACATGGAGTAGGATGTTCAGCTAATAAATATGTATGCAGGATTTTTATTACTTAATAGTTGTAAGGTTAATCGTCGTGGTGAACGCCTATATTTAATGTGTCAATGGAGCTGCAAAATGCCAAACTGAATAGCTTTAGCACACATTAGTTCTACCTGTGAATCTACAAATAGGAACCTTGTCAGAAAAGTATTCAAACCAAGATCAGTATTGATTTCGGTCCTCGGGAAAGGCACTGAACTGTGACAGTTTAAAATGATAAATGTCTAGAGAATTATTTGCCCGTATTGATAAAAAGAAGCAGATATAAAGCTGACAGTCTCAGAGGCGTCGCCACTGAGTGAGGGCAGCACATGTAACATTGTTAGGGGCTCTGAGCTAATCTCCCCTTTGTTATGGAGAAGATCCTCATCTGATCTGGCCCTGCCCTGAGACTGGGCTTGTAATTGCAGAGGAGGGGGCCCTCTGAGCATGTTCAGTCGGCTCCAGGCTCCCGCCCAGCCCACCCCCACCATATTTTTGGAAGGTAGCATTCTGCAGGGACCCAAGGACCTTTCATTCCATCCTTTCCCTCCTGCCCAGTAACCTTCTGTGGCTCAGAATGCAAAACTGAGGTCCTCAGCCTGGCCTTTAACTCTCATCCCAAATGACACCACCTCCCTCCCAACCTCGGTACTCAAAGCTCACCCTACAGACCCTCCGTGCCAGCCAGGCTGGCGGGTTGCTGCTCCTGTCAACTCCCCCCAAAGGCTTGGCTCACACCATTTCTCTCGCCTAGAATGCGCCCCTCATCCATTTCAGCTGTCTGAAGTCGATGCTTTCTTCAGGATAACACAACCCCACATTCTCTTCATTTTTACTCCAGTGCCACCAGTACTTGAGCAAGAGAGGGCACAGACCAAGATTCTCTCCTTGGCCAGATTCTAGTCAGGCTCTTCTGAATCTTCCTCCCAACTAGACCTCAGCTTTTGGGCTTTCGTGTTCAGCTCTGCGTCGTCCAATTTTAGCAAGAATCCTGCTAAGTCAGTTTAACCAGAATCCCCCATCCTTGGGCTTCCCTGGTGGCACAGTGGTTAAGAATCCGCCTGCCAATGCAGGGAACACGGGTTCAAGCCCTGGTCCGGGAAGATCCCACATGCTGTGGAGCAACTAAGCCCGTGGGCCACAACTACTGAGCCTGAGCTCTAGAGCCCACAAGCCACAACTACTGAAGCCGGAGCTTCGCAACAAGAGAAGCCACTGCAATAAGAAGCCTGCGCGCCGCAACAAAGAGTAGCGCCCGCTCACCACAATGAGAGAAAGCCCGTGCGCAGCAACAAAGACCCAACACAGCCAAAAATAAATAAATTAAATAAATTTAAAAAAAAAGAATCCCCCATCCTTGATGTCTGATCACCCTCCATATCTGATCAGGTTCCTCATCCTCCATCATTCCCTCCCCCGCCCCCCGGTGATGTCTGACCACCCTGGCCTGCCTGCAACAAGAATCCTGCTGTAGGTTAGTTTAGTCAGATCCCCCTCGTCCCTGATGTTTCCTCTTAGTAATTTTCCATCCATTGACCTCCACCCTGCTCCTTGCCCGTAAATCCCCAGTTTTCCTTGTTGTATTTGGCATTAAGCCCAATCTCTGTCCCCTACTACAAAACCCCTTTGTAGTAGCCACATCCCCGAATAAAGTCTGCCTTACCTTCTTTAACAAGTGTCATGAATAAATTTTTCTTTAACACTGGACTCCCAAGCAAAAAGAGCATCCCTCCCATTCTGTCTCCTTACTCTACTGAGTTTTTCTTCTGAGCCTGTTTCACCACCTGGTAGATATGTTTATATGTTGGTTAATTTCTGTCCTCTCCCCCAACCACCTGTAAAGACAGACACTTTATTTTCTTCATCTCTGTGCAATTGTGTCTGACTCTTGGAAGGTTTGAGATAAGTATTTGTTGAGTGAATGAACGAATGAATGAATGAGTCCTTCAAGAAGGCTTCCAGACACCCTCCAGCTCAGTGATTATCTGTTCCTCTCTATTCTTCAAGCGGACCAGGATATTTCCAGTTCTCTCACCACCCACTCCTCTGCTCAAAAACCTTCCATGGCTCCCTATGACCTAAGGACCAGGTGTGAACTCCTCAACCTGACCTGCAAAACCATGCCCCATCATGGGGTCACTCCCCAAGCCCCATCTCTTCCCTTCTCTTCTGAATCTCAGGCTGCTGCCCAGGACCTGGCTGCCCCCTCTCTGCAGGGCACCTTGAACCTGAGGCTTCTGGTGGACATCCCACTTGGTCTGAGTGTGGCTTCATGATGTTTTGCCTTAATGGACAGCTCCCAGTTATGCAGACAAGGACCTGTGCTGCCCTGTGTCCACTCCAGGGCCTGGGCTAGAACAGCAGAATCCAGCCCATGTCTGAGCTCCTCTTGTTTCACGGGGACCTTAGTCATGAGCCCAGTCACAGGCACTCATGTTCCCATATGTTTCCACCAAATGGTGTGCCTGGCTGCTATTTTAAAACACCAACTCATGGAATCTTTTCCTTCCTGAATTTTCTGCTTTCCTTTCCCTGCCCCTGGTCTCTGTACATCCTTACTTCTCAAGAGGATTGCTGCATAGCAGAAAGCAGAAGCTGCCTCCGGACATCCAGACTTTTGCTTCCCAAAGCATAAATCCATTAGAAGAATGTGGAGGGTTTGCAGAGAAAAAAAGAGGGAGAATCACATTCTCAGCAAGAGATCTTGGAAGAATCATGAAAGGGGAAGGGTTTCTCTCCAAATCCATGGAGATTTCTCCAAGGTGGAGGGAGGAGAGCAATGAAAGTTGTTTCTCCAGGAGAGGGGACCTGCCCGCTGCTTCCTGGTGCTTGCCCCAGGGAGCAAGAAAGACCCCAGGGCAGCGGCTCCACGGGGGTCAGGACCATGGCAGTCCCCAAAAGAAGCCCTTGACCTAGACACGACTTCTACTATAAGGTGGCAGAGAACAGGTTGTGCCCTGAAGGGACCATGCAGGCAGGGCGAGGGGCAGGTCCTAGGTGCCTGGGGGTGATGACCAGAGGGCCCTCCCTCTGATATCTGGGCACACTGGACGGTGCCCTCACCTGGGAGGCAGGAGAAACCCAGAAGAGCTGAGGTGAAACGTTTCTGCTAGGCCCACAGGATGAGGGGAAGAGGAAGCCATGAGCTCTAGGGAACAGGGACAGGTGATTTGCCTAAGCCAGCTAAGTGTGGATGAAGACTCATAACCACGGTGACAGTACTGCCAGCTCCCCCACCAAACTAGGCATCTCTGGGGGCAGGAGCCGAGTTCCTTCCTCCCTGTCACGTCACACCTGTGCAGCCTGGTGCCCCATAAGAACAGGTGGGACTGTGCCTCATCCAGAGTGCCGGCTCCCTTGCACTTTGGGAGCTGGTTCATGCCCACTTCCCATCAAGAAGGGCCCACGAGTAGATGTCACCGGCAGATTCCCAGGAAGAACACTGGGACAAAGACACAGGGCAAGATGTTGCTCACTGAGCCAGCTGGGGGCAACAGGCAGACCCACATGCCGTGCTCCCTCCAGGGCCCCCAAGACAGGGAGGCAGGGAGGAATTCCTCCACGTCCTCACATTCTCTACCAGAAGCTTCTCCCTTGTCCCTCGGGAAAGAGCCTGACATTACCTAGAGCAGGGGTCCCTGAAGAGACTTTGAGAGATCCCAGAGTCAGACCGCTCGCTGTACAACTACGGCGCTGTGGGTGAGAGGAGAGGGCAAGCTTCTTACTCGTCATCACGCGGTGGCTTAGCAGATCTGACACCGCAAGCCCAGGCTCTGGATGCCCAGGAAGTGACTCCTTCTAGCACCCTCAATACCTCACAGGAGAGTGCCTGTGCCTCAACGTGACTTTGACCTCCACAGCCACAACCAGCCAATATAACAACTGCCAAGGGCACGCAGCTTAGCTGGGCTGATGAGAACTGCACGGAGAATCGGAGACCTGGGTTCCAGCACCACCTCTGGCTCTTTCCCTTTCTGGGCCTCCAGGACCTTAGAAGCCTGGTTTTCTCAAGTGGGAAGGGAAGGTCATGGAGTAGGTCAAAGGGAACATGCGTGCATGTGTGTGTGTGTGTGTGTGTGTGTGCGTGTTGGGGGGGAAGGGAGTGCATCATAAGAAAGGAGCCCAGAATCCCGCTCTGCTGCTTTCACCCAAGCAGCTCTGCTTTCAAACGTTTTACATCTGGGGCCTCTGCCTAGAGTCCTTAGGAAAGGGATTCCACTACTAAATAAATGCATGACACTCCCCTGTCCCAACACATGTCCCACCTCTCGTCCCCAAGGAGGCAGACTCTGTAAGAGGCTACACTGTGGCTCCGTGGGAGGAACTTCACATGGGCAAAGGGTCCCCCAACAGCCTCTCACCAGGGGCGCCCTCAGCTTCCGAACCATCCACTGACCCAAGGCAGTTTTGAGAAGAACCTTGGACAACAGGCGCTTGTTACAGGTGACACGTGAGCTCTGAGGAGCTCTTTATGAGAGGTAGCAGTGTGTCCTGGGAAGAGAGGTACCGTTCCTCCTTCTTTGGCGCATCCAGAGCCTTTGGCCTGGTCAGAAACAGCTGCGCAGCCGCAGGGCATGCCGGGAGCTGCTGCCAAGGAGAACAGGAGAGTGCAGCAGAGACCAGGGAGAGAAATCCGGCCAGGCAGGGGGCTCGAGGGAAACGGGCGTGGTCCTGGGTAATGAGATGAGCAAACTCCCCAAGGCCTGGCCTGAAACAGACATGGAGGGTGAGACGGGCAGAAGTTTCAAAGATTCCAAAGCTGGGAATTAAGGGAGCCCCGGAATCTGAAATGCCCTGCAATTTAGGTGGAGGAGATTGTGAGTCTTGTCATCATGAAGGCCTGAGGCCCCCACCCCAGAGGAATACAGGGAGATGGCAGTGGGATCAGAGAGAGACAAATGGCCAGGAGCCTTCAAGTGGCCAAGAGCAAGAGGTCAGTAGCAGAGAGTCTGCAGCTGGGCTCCCCCATCAGCCCAAGAGGCTGATGGACCCCAGGAGCAGCCCCAAACAGTTCCCAGACTCGGGCCGGTGTCCTCACTCCCTGCTTGTAATTACCCTGTGATAGATGTTGGTATTGCTGCTAAAGGTATCTGCGTGCAGCCTTTATGATCATTTTCCAACAGCCCAGACCTGTACGCTCTTGTGGGAGCAGGTTAAGATGATTATGCAGATAGATGGACCCCAGTGCAATATTATGTCAGCGATGGAGATGTAGGCACTGCAGTCAAGGCACGATTACCACCAAGAAGAGGCTGCCGCCACTGGTGTGAGACAGAGGGAACCTGCAGGGGAACCCTGGGCTCCTGAGCATTACACACTCACACACACATGCTCACACACTCACACTCACTCCTCAGCCTCTATAGTTAGTTCTCTGGCTACAGCTGGACTCTGTTCCCATGGAAACATGAAATGTCAGCCACGTCTGTTAGGATGCCGGGAAGGCACAGGTCTGCGGGGAGGAGAGGCAGCCAGGACCCAAGGAAGACCTGCTCCCAAGCTTGCTTGGCAGGGATGGGGAGAACGAGGTCACATGCGCAGGCAGACCCCCAAAGGACTGTCCAAAGTGTCACCCAAAGGGACCAGCACGCTCCCTTCAAGCCCTAGGCAAGGGTGAGGTCGGCACACAGAAGTGTTGATGCTATAGTTCTAGGCACCTCTTAGAGAGGGCTGCACGGCTCTGTGCTTCCCTGAAGACAAAGCAAGGACGAAGAAACAATCAAGTCCAGACTCATTCCACTAGACAATAAGAAACTCCCCGTGGTCCACCCCCCTTTTCCAGGTTCTAAGAGTGAGAGAAATGTCTCCCAACAACTTCCTTGGCAGGACCCCTCCTAGAGAAGCACTATAACTAGCTTCTTAGGGCTGGTTTTCCTAACACTCTGCCTTCAGCACAAGCCAACAGCCGAACACCAATGTGGAGCTCAGCAAGGCAGTTCTATCAGAAACGACACAGGCAGCGGGGTAGGGAATGGTCTGCAATGAAGGTGGAACACAGACGTCCCTGGGGGACAAATGGAAACACAACCTTCCAAAACCCTCCAGAAACAGTATCTTCTCCAGACTGCAAAGCGCTCACAATCGTCCTCTCTGAGAGAAGCCAACAGGGCAAATATCCTGTGTGCTAATGAAGGGTGGAGCCGTACCTTCTGACATCACCAAGCAGAGAGTATGAACTACCTATATAAAGCACCTGGCACATAATGGGGGTCCAAAACAGCAAACATCATTAACTGCAGAAGAAGTATTTACAAGCCTGGCTGCCCATGGCTCGCCCTGGACTTGGGCCTTCTTGTAACTAATCCTAAGACCACCGTGAATGGGGTGGAGGCTGCTTCTCTGCTGACAGCCCATGTCTGGGCTAAGTTGAGCCTGAGCCGGAGAGGGAACAGCCACGGGAAGCTGGGGGACAGGGGCAGGGGAGCAAGGACTGGGTTGGTGCTGCATTTCCCATATGGATTCCATTCCCTGGGTCTGAGTATAGAAGCATAAGCCACGACCTGTATTTTCTAAAGCTGGGAATTGGAAGCCGGTAAGAGAAATGGATTCTTTCCATAAGTATAGGAAGCAGAAACCTAGCACCAACTCACATCACCACTTACTACGATTAGAAGTTCTTACTGGCCAAGCACCCACTAGTGCCAGGCCTGAGTAATTTACGTTCATCCTCCCCACTCCTCACTACAAACCTGCAAAGGACGTGTAATTACCCTCTTTTTACAGGGGGAGGATACTGAGGCTCAGACAAGCAGTGTGACTTCGCCAGGGTCACCCAAGGAGGAAGGGGTCAGGCCCGGCACATCGTCTGCAGAGCTGCCCAATAGACCAAAAGAATCAGCATCAGAGGGCCCAGCCTTTGGAGCCAAACACATCTGGGCTTGAATCCCAGTATAGCTGCTTCCTTAACTGTGTGACCTTAGCTGAGTGATTTAACTGCTCTGAGCCTCCAGTTCTTCATCCATAAGTTGGTGTTAATAATGCACGTCTCCGGGCTTCCCTGGTGGCGCAGTGGTTGAGAGCCTGCCTGCCGATGCAGGGGACACGGGTTCGTGCCCCGGTCCGGGAAGATCCCACATGTCGCGGAGCGGCTGGGCCCGTGAGCCATGGCCGCTGAGCCTGCGCGTCCGGAGCCTGTGCTCCGCAACGGGAGAGGTCACAGCGGTGAGAGGCCCGCGTACCGCAAAAAAATAAATAAATAAATAATGCACGTCTCCAAGAGTCACTGTCAAGACTAATGAGACTGTGTACAAAGTGCAGCCAGACCACAGCCAGGCCCACTAACTGGGAGACAGTATCACCCTCTGGGACGTAAGGGCCAGCCTGTCACATGTACCACGGGATCCACGGGGTTTTGAAAGACCTGGCACTGAATAAATAGCTGCAGAATGCATGTGGGCTTTTTCCCCATTGAAAAGCAGCATATGCTCATAGAACACATGAGAAATGGAAACTCGTTTTCAAAATGTCACACCTAAGTCCCACCTCTGCAAAAATAATTGCTTTTCTGCTTTTGCTTTTAGGTAAATCACTTGAGTCTTATGAATTCCTCACCTCCCAGCCAAGTTTTCTGCTGCTCAGATTTCAGCCAAATACTCCCCAAACTGAGCCAGTGATAGTCCAGATGCTTGGGCCTCCTCCCGTGTGAGCCCATCTGAATTAGGATGGAAAGGGAGCTGTTTCTTCCTGGGCCCTGCCCGGTCTCCGCTGTCCACCGTCCCTCAGCCCTGCTGCAATCAAGATGGAAGACTCCTCTCAGGAACGGTGGCCACTCAAGGTGGCCCAAGCTCAGTAGTGGGGCTTCAGAGCTGCCACTGTGTGAAGAAAGTGGGCAACCAGACCCTTCAGAACAGAAGCCTTGGGGTGGAGGGAAGGGTGTTTAACCAGATCCCCTGAAGGTGCTTCTGAGAAGTGGTCCTGGCCCCTAGCACGGTCAACATACAAGGCCCTTCATGACCTGGTCCCTGCCTGTCCCTCACTCCTTCCTGCCATCTCCTCAATGCTCCAGTCACACCAAACATCCACACAGGTCCCCAAACAATCAGCCTCCCTCTCGCGTTTATTCCCTCAACTTAAAGGGTTCTCCTCCTATTCATCCTTTAAGATCCCACCCAGGTACCACGTCTTCCAAGCCAGAAAGCTTTCCATAAGCCCGCAAAGTTGGTGAGGTGGCCTTGTCTCGTGTTCCCTCACCCCTAGGCTCACCTCCGCTGCAGGCTGACCATCTCATTGTCACAGCCTGGTCACTTGTCAGACCAGGAGCACCTGGAGGGCAGGGGATGGTGCTGGTGACAGTAGGACAGTTCTGCCATCTCTCAGTGAGTCCAGGGGGATAGGCGGAGCTGTCCAGCCCCAATTCCTTAAAGACAGGTCTACACCTCCCAGTATCTAGAAGTGGGCCTGGGAGACAGTCAGGCTCACTGAATGTCCAGGGTAGGAAGGAAGAGACGACAGAAAGCAGAGAAGGCTAACAAGTGAGTTAATAACAGGATGCTGACTGGGACTTGCCCATGGGTCTGGGGTTGGCCGCTCGGGCCCATGGAGCTGATACAGGAGGACCAACGACACCACACAGAGAAAGCTGCTGACAAGCTAGCCAGGTCCCCACGGGACTGCCACCAATCATCCTCCCCTTCTTCTCACCCTGTCTTCCATCTAGGAGCCTCAGAGCGGGGTGGGGACTGCTGAGACCCTTGGCCTGCAGAAGAGCAGAATCCTCTCCTCTGCCAAGCCAAGGGGAAGAAAGGTCTCCAGGAGAATAGTTCCGAGAGACAGGGATGCCTGCAAGAAGAGGAGACTAGCATTTCCCCCCAGCTGGATGCTGGCTGAATGCAGAAGTGTGAAGCATGGGATGCGGGCAGTCCTCGGAGGGCTTAAAATATGTCCCTTGGAATTCAAGGCAAGCGTGAATACAGGAAGTGGTATCTTACTTGTTTGGGGGTGGCCACAGAGCCCCGTACTTGCCAAGGGAAAAGGGACCAGGGCTTAGAGGGTTGGGAGAAAGATGGGGGACCACTGACCCCATCCAGGTTTTCCCAAGTCCTAAAGAGCACAGAAGAGGACCTCAGGGCTCCACACACGTGAGCACAGAGGTTCAAGGACAGGGCAGGGTCATGGGCTTCCCTAGGTGGCTGCCACCCAGATGAGGCCACACCTGCCCAGCCAGTGAGATAGAAGTGTGGACCTCTGGTGGCTGGAGAAGGAGGCTCCCCGGCTCTTCCTTGGGAGCATCTCAGGGATGGAGGGGGCCAGGGTAATCTGGACACTGCCCCTGAGGCATTCGGATTCACCTTCTACCCCAAGACCACGTCTAGGGAGAAGGCCGCCACTGGGAGCTGCCGACACACAGCAGGGAGGTGGAGTTTACAGAGCCAAAGCAAAGCCAGTCCATCTCACTGATAGGAGATGAATGAAGCAGGGACGTCTCACACCTCCCTTCGGGAAGAGACACAGGAGGAGGAAGAAATGTTGCAGATGAGAAGGTCATTCCTCCCTCCCACTCAAGGAGAGAGCTTTGACACAGCTGCGAGACTGATGTTTCCGACCAGGCCAGAGGAGGTTCTAACAACTGAAAGTGGCCAGAGGTCATGAGACTGCCCATGACATTGTAAGTGACAAAGAGAGAGATGCAGCAGAGGAGAGGGGTAGGAGAAAGAGAAAGCCGTGGAATGACTCCACTCCACACAGCCGGGGTCCTTCACTGAACTAGTTGCAGGAGACAGAAAGGGAGGGAGGGAGAGGAGAGGGGAGTCCCAGGAAAGGAAAAGAAGGAGAGAAGAAGGACAGGCAGACTTGGCATCAGAAGCCAAGACCAGGAAGCTGGTACCTAGGCGTCCCCATCCCGCCGGCCTTCTTACTCCTATTCAAGCTGAGCTTCTCAGAGACTGGACAAGGGCCCCTCTGATCCCTAGAAAGTGGGTCCTTGTATGCCAGGAAAGGGCCTGGCTGGTGTTCTCACCCCCAGCTGCACGTCCGAATCACCAGGAGAGTCTTTTTTAAATATCCACCGCATAACCCTCTCCAGACCAGGGGACCCTCGCTTGGGGAATAGGCTGGAAACTGACGGTTTTTAAAGCTCCCCAGGTGATTCTCATGTGCAGCCAGGGATGGGAACCAGTGGACAAGGAAGTTCTCAAAAGGTGGTCTTTGGGGCTTCCCTGGTGGCGCAGTGATTGAGAGTCCGCCTGCAGATGCAGGGGACACGGGTTCGTGCCCCGGTCTGGGAGGATCCCACATGCCGCGGAGCGGCTGGGCCCGTGAGCCATGGCTGCTGAGCCTGCGCGTCCGGGGCGTGTGCTCCGCAACGGGAGAGGCCACAACAATGAGAGGCCCGCGTACCGCAAAAAAAAAAAAAAAAAAAAAAAAAGTGGTCTTTGGGCCAGGAGCAGCAGTAGCACCTGGGAATTGGTAGGAATGCAGATTTTCAGGCCCTACCCCTTACCCATGGAATCAGACATCCTGGAAATGGGGCCCAGTGATGTGTTGACAAGCACTCCAGGTGAGTCTAAGCCTGGTCAATTTTTAGACCCACTGGACTAGAGTATATCTGAAGAGAGGGTGAGGGAGGAGGAGGTGGTAGATGGGCTGAGGGGTAAAGAGAACATGGGGGTGGGAGTGGTAAGGGCCTCTCCAGCCAGCACCCAGAACCCTGACATCCCATCCAGGCCATGTCCCTCCTCCCCAGCTCTTCAGCTCCCAGGAGACACATGAGCACTAGGTGCCATGCACCCCAGAGGGGCTCACTATAGCACGAAATGCTGAGCTCCCCAGAGCACCATCTATTTACTCACTCTTGGTTTCCCAGGCGTGTGGGGAGTGAGGGGAGCTGCTTGTGCTCCCATTAACCAGCCCTGATTAAATCAGCTGGGCTCCTCAAAGGACAGCACCACACAAATGGAAACTAATAATAATAATTTACTAATTGTCTCCAAGCTGGAGTCACTCTAATCACCCATGGACAAAAGAGAACAATTAAAACTCTCCCAAATTCCAGGAACCAAGGCTGTGCCCCTCCCCCAGCTAGATGGACTGCAGGAGGAGTGTGCAGGTGGCAGGGGTTCTGTGCTAAGGCGCCAAGATGCAGAGTAGAGGGAAGTGTATAGGGAGGGGTGCATCCTGGATGGTGAGAAGGGGACAATGAGAGAACCCAGGGAACCAAGGCTGGGAATGGACTCACCCATACCCTGCAAACTTCCCCTACCCCACCCCCCTCCTTCATCACAGCTTGCTGCTGCTGAGAGACACACAGAAGCTCAGCCTGCAGTGGTTGAACTCCCAGCTTCATCTTTTATCCAGCAACCCCCTTCTGTACCTCCTCCTCCAGGAAGACCTCCCAGGCTCCTGTGTGAGGGGATGGGCTGAGCACACAGGTGTGGAGCTACACGGCAGGAATGATCTGTTCCCATGATCAGTGAGCCTTAACTCTATTTTACACATTAGGAATCTGGGGCTCAGAGAGGTGCAGTGACTCGGCCAAGGTCACACAATAAACTGATTAAAACCCAGGTCTGCAAACACAAGGCTCTTCCCAGACACAGAGCCAGAGAAACAGGCAGGAAAAGTAGCTGTTCTTTCTAAGCACTTTCTCCCCAGATGTCATCTTTTCAACTATTTTTAAGGTAATAAGTTGACAAGAGAGTTGTTTTCACTGTGGTGAAAAGTCATTAAAGAAAACAGTGTAAAAACAAGCCTGTAAGTCATAGAGAGCAGGCTGGCTGAGGGGTCGGTGCTTTCCACAGGCTCTCTCCCCCAAGCAATAAACAGGCCCAGCCCTCCCCACCTGGACCGCCCCTAGCTCCTTCCTGCCCTGTCTAAAGCCCTCCTCCTCTCTAGGAGCCCCCTAATCTCCTATTACCAGCTCCCAGACCCACTTATGTGAGACTTAACAGCTCCCTGTCTAGACTGCAGACTCCAAAAGTCTTAATTGCTCTTTCATCAGCGGAGAAGGGCTGCTTCATCAAACAGCCAACCACTCAGCGAGTCCTTGCTGAGCTCCTACGGGGTACCAGGCTGTGCAAGGGATTCACAGACGTCTGAGGATTTGATGGATCATCCAGGGTCAGAAGAGGACAGCTGCCTGGGCTGGGCCTCACGCCAGATGTTAGGCCTCCAACAAAAGGGAGAGCCAAGTCAACCAGGAGCTCCACTAGCTGGAGAGAGAAGCAGGGGAGACACCCGGGCTGCAAATGGCCTCCCTAAGCTGCCTTTCCACAAGCTGGTCCCAAGACGGCATGGCCTGGGAGTGCTCCAGACTGATGCTTGGGCACTACTCCCCTCAACAGGGATTCTGAGAACTTACTGTGTGCTGGGCACATGCTCTACAGAGGGAGAGTAGACACAATGTACGTGCTCCTTGACCAGGTAGAGTTTATCCTCTAGTTGTGGCCAGATAACCTGTCCTGACTCTCATTCCCGCCCTGCCCCAGTGATAGGCGGATTTAAGGGTAGGTGTTAATGGGTGATGATGGCATCTGGGTCCAGCTCTGCTAGCTCTCTGCTCTCTCTGACATCTCCCTGTGAATGGGTTCCGGCCTGTCCTGCCCTCTGAGCCCATCTACGTGGCTCTCCTCCCACAGCACTCTGCTCTGGGTATCAGCGCTGCCTTTTCTCCCACCAGCCCCCTCGCACATGATTTGGTTGTCCTCCTCGGGCTCCGTGAGCTATAGCTACAGCCGAGTGATGTTCCCCCATCTCCTGGGGACAACTAAGGCAGGAGGTCCGTGGGCGCCTGTGACGCTGGTCCCCAAAAGACAGTTCTGAGGGGCTCACTGGAATCACAACCACTCCTTGGCATCCAGCACAGAAGAGAAGAGCCCTCCTTTGTCATCATTCTGGAAAGAATGGCCCCCTGGGAGCAAGGCTCTGGGTTGTCACAAACAGGATTGTCAAACTGAGAGCCATTTATTCATCCCACAATCTCCTAAGTGCCTCTGTTGTTTTGTTTTGTTTTTTTAATCATCGATTGTGTGCAACATGCCAACCCTTGCTTCTGCCTCAAACCACCACCACCACCCCCTACAGGGAGGAAGCTGGGCTCAGAGAAGGGAAGGGACTCGTTCAGGGCACCCAGCAAGTTAGGGCACTCTGGAACCCAGCCCCCCTGGCTCCAGGTCCAGGGCCCTAGGCACCCTGCCTGCAGTGGCTGCCTCTGCTGCTGCTCCCGGCCCCTCCAGGCAGGGGAACACATCAGCCCTGCTGCAGGCGCCCGGGGACCTCGCGGTGGATTAACTACCTGAGGTCGTGCCTCGCTCTCTACCAGCCACCTCTGCGGCAACTGCAGTCAGGATGAAATAGAGCTGCAGAAAAACCAGCAGAGCCTCGGCCATAAACCATCTCTCTCTGCCAGGAATGGCCCAGTGCCTCTCACAGGAAGGCGGGGGACAACAGTCTCCGGATATGGCAGCTAGAATGGAAGAGGGGAGGGTGAGGGGTCACTTCTAGGTCCACGTTGCACCCTGGGAGGTTGGAAGCCAAGCCAGGAGGGGAAAAAGGATGTTCTGCTAGACAGAGGCCAGGTGCTGTTCTATTGGGGGACGGGGGCAGTCCCATCTGAGTGGGGACCGTATTTTCCCAGTGACATTGGCCGTATTTCTGCAGGGGAGCCCCATGGTGGCCTCGTGATGGAAAAGTTAGGGCTCTGCTGTGCTGATATGTCCATCAAATCTGCCCCTGAGGGGAGACATTGTGCCTTCCAGAGCAGAGAACAATGGACACCCAGCTGCGGGTGTGTGTGTGTACATGTGAGCGTTCTCCCAGACATCGTCAAAGGAAGAGATCAATTTAGAGAATTAGAGGCCAGCTCACTTTGCATGGCTTCTAGGAGGCTTGTATGGTAAATAAGGATTCAAGAAAAGAAATGTTGCATCATTCAATTAATTTCAGCCTTGAATCGCAGTGGCTGGGTGGGGATCGGGGTGGGGGGGTATTGTGGGGGGAGTGTAATCAATACCAAGCATTCAGCTTGCTAACATGAAGCACATTTCATACAAAGCTGGACATTTTTCTCCTTGTCATACAGAATTATCTTAATTATTGTTTCAAGGAACAGCCTTATATAGCATCATCTAGTAGTCCAGGAGGCGGCTCAGAAACTCGTCACTGGAATAATTTATGATTTTTCTTTCTAACATCTTGGTCTTGTTTGATATGCTTGCCATTTCTCCCTGACAGGGAGGTCGATTAAATCACATTTATATTGTAAACGTATGCATTGCTTTTTACCCAAGGCGCTGGATGAAGAGATACAGGGGCCCCGAGGGAAGGAGAAGCCAATCCACTTTCATATTGCAAATTTCTGCTGTTCGGAAGAAATGAATGGTTGCCAGGGAGAACTGGGAATTACTTGAGGATGCAAAATGTTATTTTAGAATCCTTTTGAGAGGGTTTTTTTTCCCTCCCCCACCTCTTCCAGAATTTTCACTTCTCTGGCTGCTAATGGAGGTCAGGACCATTCTCTGTGCAAACGCCGAAGGAATGCACTTCATCGGCATTCTTCAGGGGATCGGCCAGAGCCAAATTTCGTGCTGGCCAACCTTAAGCAGACTGCTTCTTGGCCTCAAAGGAGAGTGGGGGACACGTTTAGAAAAAAGGAGCTATTCACATTTTGCAAAGCACTTCATCCTCCCGTCTGGGGCTAAAGCTGGTTGGATTTGATGGAGGTTTTTGTAAATTACAGAAAGTGTTCAAAATCAAGAGGGGAAAGGTCATTAGCAGAGACCAGGAAGAAGGGACACTGCACTATCATTAACCTAACCAACTAATTAGGAAACATTCAGGTTTTATAAATTATTCAAGACGCTCAATTTATACTTTTTCAAATTCCTACCATAACATAGATAATGAGGGAACATTTACAGTAACAGCGTAACCTAATCAAGAAACCCTTTCATTAGCATGAAATCTTCCAACACGGTGTTTGCGATCACAACAAACGGAATTACAGATGTTGGGGGAGGCTGGGGGAGGCACAAGCTGCATGCAGGGAAGGTGGAAAGGGGCTGCTGATTTCACTTTTGGCCAGGCCTGTGGTTCTAAGAAACCTCCCCCACCCACCCCCAGCATGAAACAGATCTTCCCCAAGGCTCAGTCTTGCAAAAGGGCCAGAGAGATATATCTGGAAGGTCCCTATGACTCCCCAGCAGCCCATCCTGGGGTGTGAGTCAGCCAGTGGATGATTTATAAGGACCTCTGCCTTGACCCTCTAATCCTGGAAGAGTGATAACCAGGGAGCATGGCAAACCAGCCCTTTCTTCCAGTGGAAATACCCGCCCACCCCCAGAGGGCATGAGTCAGGCTCCTGTTGACAGTACTGTCCTCTGTAAATATTGGACAAACATCTTAAATGCCATTCACCAGGTGACTTTGCCTGGTACTTTTGAGATCACTGCCAGAGGACAGAAGACAAAGAGCACACTCCAGGCACCATGAGGAAATCCCAGGACTCAAAGGACATTTTCCAAGATCAACAGAGCCAGTTGAATCCCTACGGTAAGAACTCACTACCTCCTAGCGAAGTACCTTCCATGCTAATAGTGGCAAAGCCTTTCAAAGGCTCTCATAGGCTGCATGCTGCATACCACGGACAGGGTAGCTTAAACAACAGAAGTTGATCCCTCCCAGTTAGGAGGCTGGGAAGTCGAAGATCAAGGTGCCAGCAAGGTAGGTTTCATTCTGAGGCCTCTTGTTATGGCTTATAGGCACCCACCATCTCACTGTGTGCACACATGACCTCTTCTTTGTGTGGGCAGAGAGAGAGAGTGAGAGAGACAGCAAGCTCTGGTGTGTCTTCTTATAAGGGCACAAATCCCCTCATGAGGGCCCCACTCTCATGACCTCATTTAGCCCTATTTCCGCTCCAAAGGCCCCATTTCCAAATACCATCACTTTAGGGGTTAGGACTTTAACATAGGGATTTGGGGGAGACACAAATATTCAGTCCACAATACCCCCCAAATGGTATGTCTACCCAGAACGTGTGAATGTGACCTTATTTGGACTAAAGGTCTTCCCAGATGTAATGAAATTAAGGATCTTAAGATATCACTCTGGTTCTAACCCTCCAGTGCCAGGGATAACAGCCTGCTCCCCATCCTGCCTTCAGAAACCTGAAGTTGGGGGTACTTTATGCCCACAGATAGAGACCCCTCCCCTCGTTCTTTCTACTGTTTCTTATACAACATAGTTGTATATGACCTCACGGTTCTGGTAGCTATCTTTTGGGCAAACCAAGGCACAAGCCATGAGATGAACATGGGTGCAATATAGTGGAGCTGTCACATCACTTATTCCAGAACCATTCATGTATTCACTCATCATTCATTCATGCATGTGTGCATTCATTCACTGAACAAGAAATTTTAAGGAACTCCTAAGCATGAGGGTCCATGCTTGGAGCTAAGGGTATGGTGGTGAAAAGACACAGTCCCTACTCTCAAGGAGTTTTCAGACTAGCTTGTACCCAACTTCTACGCACCCAGCCAGGACTCCATTGTGTGGGAAAGGGCCCAGTGGGGGCAAGCCCTGCCTTAGTCCTGAGTTCCTTGAGACCCAAGGGCCTTGTATGAGTCCAAGCCAAGGGCTCCCTGGTTCTGTCCTTCATCCAAGTCTGGCTTCCCCAGCCCTGCAGTCTTCCCTGTGCAGTGGGGATATTTCAAACACCGTCATGGAAATTACCTTTGCTATAACCATTCAGAGCATGAGCTTCAATTACCCAATCTCTGGTTCTCTGGTGCAGGGAAACCCACGACAGTGCAGGAAACGTTCTCCCCCATCATGACCCACATTTCTATATTCCCTCCAGTCATCTGCAAGCAGCAGACTGTAAATTCTGCCAGGAAGAGGACAGAGGCGATGCTGTCTGCTTTACCTTCATAGCCGTGTGGGAGGGATGGTTCTTGGGCTTCTCCCCTCTGGTTTCACCACTTGCAAAGCAAAGAGAAAGGAGCAAATGTGTCCAAATTACTCCCAAATGTTCCTCTGAAAACCTTAGGCTGACCCTGGCTGCCAGTGAACTAGTCGTAGGGTGACAATTTCGTTAGATCTTGGTCAGTGAGCATAAACCTCTGGTTGGAGGGTGGGGTGATGGTGACCCCAGTTTGGGCAAGCTCTCACGCAGATGTTCCCAAACATCCAGCTGTTTGGCACCAGAATGGCACATCTGGATAAGAAGCTAGAGGTTTCGTATCCAGCAGTTTGGGGGTCAGGCCAAGATAGTGCCAACAAGGGGCTGGGATAACTGCTTTCTAAAGGCGGTCGTTGGAAGAAGAGCCCGGGCAATCCACACCCAGCCACAGTTCCCACTGCCCACAGACCCAGTTAGCGGGAAAAAAACCTCTGTTTTACAGAGGAGGGAACCAAGGGCCCCAGAGGCCAAAGAAGAAAAGAGCTTAGATTTAACAGATTTGGGATAAGATTATTTTTGAGGCTAGATGGAATGATTCAAGCACCGGGCCTAACCAGTGGGGTCAGCAAGACACAATGACCATCTCCATCTTATGTCAGGGCAAATAGAGGCCAGAAGAGGTGAAGCCCGGGACTCAGGGTCCTGGTCAGTCAGGGTAGAACCAGGCAGGTATTCAGACTCCAGTCTGTTGCTCATACACATACCCCAGTAGCAGCCTCTTCCTACACCAGGCTAGACCGAGCTGGAATGTGTGCCTAGCTCCAAAGGAGATAAGAAAAGTCACAAAGCCACATCTGGAAGTCATATCTTAGATATTTCATGACCATAAGTAAAAATTCAAGGGGAAACATATGTTTTGATTACATCATTTTAGTACCTAAGATTTAATAAGAGGAAGAGGTGAGGGTGTGGAGTGACAGGGTGTATGAGGAAAGAAAGAGGAGGGCAGAGCCAATGTGTGGGGAGAAGCAGGAACATCATAGAAGGAGGCTGCTCCCTGCAGCTCCATATTAAACATAATCACCCTTTGGGCTCAATTCCCATGAGGTCCCACTGGGGTACAAGTCCTGTTTCTGGAGCTCCATGAAAGCCTGTATCCTTTAAGAAGCCCTTTCTAAGAGCTGCTTGAGCAGGCCTCTATTCTTGGCAATTAAATGGACCCAACTGAAGGCATTGGTTACCATCTCCCCTACCAGCCCTTGTCAATGCACAGCTTTCATCCTTTCTTCCTCCCAGATGCACATGAGCATCAACCCTCCAATGGACAGCCCTCTCCGCTGGGGCCTGTGCCCAGATCCACTCCTAAAGTCATTCGCTGCAGTGTTCTTTCGACAGTTACAACTAACTCGAGTCAAACTCCCCTGAAGGTGAGATGCTAGTTGCTGCATCATGGTGGACATAACGTTGTGCTATTGAATTTTTGTTACAGGCCAGGGCTGCAAAGGTAAACAACATTGAAAATGGAACAGAGGGGCAAGCAGAGTTTACTGGTAACCAGGAGAGATATCAGACAGGGGAGTCAAGGTGGCTTCCCAGAGGGGATGCCGCGGAGATGGACCTTGATGGAACGTCCGCTTGTAGGAAGGGTGGGGAGAAGGTGGGAATGGCATACGGTAAGGGCACAGGACCATGAATGCATCTAGCTCATTTGGAGGATGCTGATGTTTCTTTTCCTACTGACCTCAGCTGGTCTCATCTGCTATGAGCCGCGGCCACTAATACCTCTGGGGCACGTGGGTGGTAGGGGACAGGGAGGAAACACAGACATATTTTCTTTCTAATTTCCTGCTTTGCTCCTATCAATTAAAGGCCAATGGTGTCATCAGATGTTATTATTACACGATGAGGTATCCTGGGGATGGGGCGCTCTCCAAATTTCACAGATGAGGCTCAGAAAGGTGAAGCAATTTACCTGATGTCACCCAGCAAGATAATGAAATAGCCATAACAAGGATCCATTTTTGCTGACCCCAGACCCCTGGCATCTTCCTCTGCACCCTTCTCAGGGCAGCCAGCTGTGAACATCTTTTGATTCTCTCCCCAGTGGACTCTATGGCAAGGCCTTCCAGGGCCTGACCTTTCATTATTTTTAATGCTGTTTACATATGAGAAAGAGATAAGACACATGGGCAGTCAGAAGGTACAAAAGGGCACCCGGTCAAATTTAAAGCCCTGGGGGCCACAGTGCCCTTCTCTCCCCTCTCTACCTCTCCACCAAACCCCTCTGATTGTTAGGAAAATAACTGAGGCTGCCATCTGAATCCCAGCTGAGGGGCTGAGGCTGGGTCAGGGAATTGATGGCCTCTCCTGGCAGTGATGGAGGGGCTGGAGGCAGCCAAGTTTAGAAATGCAATTTCACAGAGGAGTTGAAGATGCGATTGGCGGGGTGGGGCAGAAAGGAGAGGAGACATCATGGTTTCAGGAGGAGGGAGAGATTCGTGTGGAGAGCTGTTGAGGGCTGGTGGCAGGCTTCCCCAACCAAGCGTGGGGCTCCCCAGGGGGCCCGTGAGAATATGAACACTCTCCGTTGGTTTCTAGAGAGAGTTCCTTCTTAGGGGACTAGCTTTTCCCTCTTCTAAGACTCTCTGCCCTTTAAGACTCAGCTCACCTCCCCCAGGAAGCCCCCTTGAGCTCCCTCAAGACTAAGCTATAAATACCTTCTCTCCACAATCCCATATAATCCCTCTATCTCAGCCCTTATGGCTTGGTACCAGGAGTGTGTGTGTGTTTCCACATGTGTGTATGTGTCTACATACGCATGTGTTTGTGTGTGTTGTGTGTCTGTGGGCGTGTTATTGGGTGTATGTTTGTGCGTCCATGTATTTGTGCATGCCTGTATGTACACAGTAAAATCTCAACACGTGAATGCTGAATGAGTGAATGAATCCATTGAATGAATGAACTAACAAATGAGCTGTCTCTGGGACACAACTTGGAGGATGGGACCTGCCTCGCTGATTGTCCACCTCGCCCGCTAGGATCTAGCCTCCTGGAGGGTAGGGACTTGGTCTGGACTGCACACCACTGGGAACCCAGAGTCCAGAGCAAGGTTTCTCAGCCTCAGCACTACTGCCACTTGGGGCAGATAATTCTTTGCTGTGGGGACTGTTTCGTGCCCTGCAGAATATTTAGCAGCATCTCTGGCCTCTACACACTTGATGCCAATAGCAGGCCCCGCCTCCCAGTTGTGACAATCAAAAATGTCTCTGACATTGCCAAACGTCCCCTGGAGGACAAAGGAGCCCCCGGTTGAGAACCACAGAGGGATGGTTGGCACAGGATCAGCACTAACTAGTATTGATGACTAACTAGCTGGCCTTTCTCAGCCTTGCAGCTACCTCTGGCTTGTCCAAGATGACTGCCAGCCCAGGGGCATTGACTCCTGGGTCAGGGGTGAAATGCCAGAAGAGTGTGAGGGCAGGACTTTAGTCCCCTACCTGCAGGATCAGTGGGCAGCACTGCAACAGGATAGGCTGTGGACTCTGGGCTCACCGCTTTCCCCCTGCGGGCAGGAGCCGTCTTTAACATCCTCCCATCCTGGGCCTGGGATATTAAGGATGTCACTTCCTGCCCCAAGTGCTCAGCATCCATGTACCTAACAGGAATTGGATTCCAGCTCTTGAATAGAGAATAAACCATCCCTCACGACCTCTCCGTGGAGCCTACTTATCCAACAGTGCCGGAGGCAACACCCAGTTCCAGTGTGAGCTCAGTTAAACCAGGACAAATCTCTTGGCCTTTTTCCACAACGGCATCCGTCTAAGACCAACATGGAAATGTAGTCTCATGAAGAGGCTATCAAATTCTCCAATCCCTATGCCACAGTGGGTAACAAGGACGTGACCTGGAGGCTTTTCACTGGTGGGAGAATTGTGATTGTGTGTGTGTGTGTGTGTGTGTGTGTGTGTCCCAGCTACCCTCCCCAGGGGGTTAGAAGATTGAGACCAGAGGCTGGTGAAGGCAACCAGGACAATGTCCCACAGGTCTTGATGGGAGATGGGTGCAGGGAAACAGTTATGACTTGGCCAAGACAGACAACTGCAGATATACAAGGTAGAATGAAGCTGGAGCATTTTGGAAACTGGACCACCCACCAAGAAAAGTGGAGAACAAGAGAAGTCTAGAGGGCTAAGGGGCTTTCATACATAGTCCCTGCACCAATTGGCATCAGCATGCTGGACACACTTACTGGACCAAGAATATAAGAACAACGATAGTCATCATTATGGGGCTGAGACAGAGAGAACATTTGAGGACTCGTTCAACTGAATCTGCTGGGTTTTCTCCACTGACTACATTGTTAGTGTTTCAAGGGCAGGGACCAAGGGCCTTATGTTCCATTATCCTCCACAATGCCTTGCATATGGTGCAGAGTGCAATAAGTATTGTGCATTTGTGGCTGATGGTTAAGATAACCGATGCACATTGACTTAGAAAAGTGGACTTTCAAATAAAACAGTTTGCTCCCTTTAGTTCTCTCACTTCGGACCAGATCTGCCTGCTGGTTGCTGGGAGACAAAAACCAAGAGGCAGCTCTGACCATTCTTTCATTCAACAAATAATCCTGAGAACTCCCAGGCCACCTCAACACTGGCCATACACATCCATGCTCTACAGGGCACTGGGGGTAAATGATAATAAGACAGAGGGATTTCTTTCCCTCATGGAGCTAAACAAGACCCAGAGCCCTAGGGGCACAGCCACCATTTGGGAGAGAGGATGGATGGAAGAAGGGCCAAGAGGGTACCAGCCTAGCTACTGAGTAATAATCCTTTTGCACAGAATTGGTATACACGCTCATCCCTCTCACTTAAGCTCCCTAAAAGCCCAGGCTGCACACTGCTGTCCCAGAACTTCTCCCAACCCTGCCTGCTGTGCTCACCATGCACACCCACCTGCAGAGTCTTCTCCAGCCTCTGGTGGACTAATCTGCCCACATCACAGCTTGCCCTCAGCCTAACCCATGTGTATACCCAACCAGAAGTCCCCTGCTGTGGCACCAGGGACTCACCAGTGACCACAATCACCCATGGAGACTTGGGTCCCTGAGATGCCTTTAGCTGTGGAAGGGCCCACACCCAAAACAATATTCCCTCTATGGACAACCTGAATAGACCTATA
The DNA here is from genome assembly GCF_964341445.2 of Mesoplodon mirus. Classification (NCBI taxonomy): domain Eukaryota; kingdom Metazoa; phylum Chordata; class Mammalia; order Artiodactyla; family Ziphiidae; genus Mesoplodon; species Mesoplodon mirus. The sequence continues at coordinate 65,551,065 of NC_138977.1, read as the reverse complement.
ACAAATGAAGAGTTTGAATCAGTAATTTTGAAACTATTTTACAAAGAAAACCTCAATCCCTGATACCTTCACTGCTACATTCTAAGAATTAATACTAATTCTTCATAAATTCTTCCAAAAAATAAAAGAGGTGAGAATACTTCTCAACTCATTTTATAAAGCTGGTATTACCCTGATACCAAAACCAGACAAAGACATTACAAGAAAAGAAAATTACAGGTTAATATCTCTTACGAATATGGGCACAATAATCCTCAACAAAATACTAGCAAACTGAATCCAGAAAGATATAAAACATATATCCTGCAACATATAAAAAGAATTATACACCATGACCAAGTGAGACTTATCCCAGAGAGGCAAGGTTGGCTTAACATTCAAAAATCAATTGATCATCATATCAATAGAATACAAATGAAAATCACATGATTATCTCAGTAGATGCAGAAAAAGCATTTGATAAAATCCAGTAGCTTTTCCAGTCAACAAACTAGAAATAGAAGAAAACTTCCTCAACCTGATAAAGGGCACCTATGAAAAATCCAAAAGCTAACATCATACTTAATAGTGAAAGACTTATCTTCCCCATAAGATCAGGAACAAGACAAAGATCTCCATACTCACCATCTGGATTGGAAAGGAAAGAGTAAAACTATTTCTATTTGCAGATGAAATAACCTTGTATCTTAAAAAATCGTAATGAATTCACTAAAAAGCTGTTAAAACTAATAAAAAGTTCAGCAAGGTTGTAGGATACAAGGTCAATATACAAAAGTCAATTCTTTCTATACTCACAATGGACAATCCAAAAATGAAATTAAGAAAACAATTCCACTCACAATAGTATCAAAAAGCATAAAATACTTAGAAATAAATTTAACAAAAGAAGTACAAAATTTATACCCTGAAACTATAAAATACTGTTGAGAGAAGACAAACGGGGGAAAAAAATCTCATGTTCTTAATTTTGTTAAGATGGCAATTTCCTTCAAACTGATCTACAGATACAGCATAATCCTGATCAGAATTCCAGCTGACTTCTTTGTAGAGCTTGACAAGCTGATTCTAAAATTCATATAGAATTGCCTGAGACTCAGAATAGCTAGAATAATCTTGAAAAAGAAAAACAAAGTTGGAGGACTCATATTTCTCAATTTCTAATCTTACTATAAAACAACAGTAATCAAGACAGTGTGGTATTGGCACAAGGACAGAGGTATAGATCAATGAAATGTAGAAGCCAGAAAGAAACTCATATGTCTACGGTCACTAATTTTAAACAAGGGTGCCAAGACCATTTAATGGGGAAAAGATAGTCTTTTCCACAAATTATGTGTGGACAAGTGGTTAACTATATGCAAAAGAATGCAGTTGTACCCCTACCTCATACCATATACAAAAATTAACTCAAAATTGATCAAATACCTATGTAAGAGCAAAAACTAGAAAACTCTTAGAAGAAAACAGGGATAAATCTTCATAACCTTGGATTTAGCAAAGAATTCTTAGATATGACACCCAAAGCACAGCAACAGAAGAAATAGAGTAGAATTAGACTTTATCAAAATTAAAAATTTTTGTGCTTCAAAGGACACCATTAAGAAAGTGAAAGGACAACCCACACGGGAGGGAATATTTGCAAACCATATATATGATAAGGGTTTTTATCTAGAACATACAAAGAAGTCTTAAAACTCAATAATAATAATCATTTTTTAAAAAACAAATAGCTCAGTTGAAAAATGGGTGAAGGATCTGAATAGACATTTCTCCAAAGAGATATACAAATGGCCTATTGGCCTACTGGCACATGAAAAGATGCACAGTATCATTAGTCATCAAGGAAATGCAAATCCAAACCACAGTGAGATACAACTTCATACCCACTAGGATGGCTAAAATCAAAGTCAGATAACAACAAGTGTTGACAAGGATGTGGCATAATTGAAGGCTTCATATACTGCTGGTGGGACTATAAAATGGTACAGCCACTTTGGGAAATGGTCTGGCAGTTCCTCAAAAGCTTAAACATAGAGTTACTATATGTCCCAGAAGTTCCACTTCTAGGCAGATACCCAAGAGAAATGATACCCTATATCCACACAGAAACGTGAACAGAAATGTTTATAACAGCATTATTCATAAAAGCCAAAGGTGGAAACAACCAAATGTCCATCAACAGCCAAACAGCTAAACAAAGTGTGATATATACATACAGTGGAATGCTATTCAGCCATAAAATGGAATGAAGAAGTATTGACACAAGGTACAACATGGTTGAACCTTGAAATCATTATGCTAAGTAAAGAAGATAGTCTCAAAAGACCACATTCTATATGATTTCATTCACATGCAAGTCCAGAATAGGCAAATCTATATAGAGAGAAAGTAGATTAGTGGTTTATTAGGGCTGGGAGTGAAGGCCAGGGGTGTGATAGCTAAAGAGTATGGGGTTTCTTTTTGAGGTGATGAAGATTTTCTAAAATTGACTATGGTGATGGTTGCACATATTTGTGAATATACCAAAACCACCGAAGTCTGCACTCTAAATGGGTAAATTGTTTGGTACATGAATTATATCTCAAAGTGGGTTTTTTTTTAATCTTAAAAAAAAACCCTATATGTCCTCTAAAACATTGGATTGGTTAGAATTTTAGAAAAGACATCCTCCAGGACCTGTAGATTATCATACTAAGTGAAGTAAGTCAGACAGAGAGAGACAAATATCATATGATATTACTTATATGCAGAATCTTAAAAAAATGATAAAAATGAGCTTATTTACAAAACAGAAACAGACTTACAGACATAGAAAACAAACATGATTACAAAAGGGAAAAGGTGGGGGGGAGGGATAAATTGGGAGTTGGGGATTGACATATACACACTACTGTATTTAAAATAGATAACCAACAAGGACCTACTGTACAGCACAGGGAACTCTGCTCAATAATCTATAATAACCTAAATGGGAAAATAATTTGAAAAAGAATAGATATATGTATAACTGAGTCACTTTGCTGTACACTTGAAACTAACACAACATTGTAAATCAACTATAGTGCAATTGAAAATAAAAAATAAAATAAAATAAACAAAAACAAAGAAAGAGGGACTTCCCTGGTGGTGCACTGGTTAAGAATCCGCCTGCCAATGCAGGGGACACGGGTTCAATCCCTGGTCCAGGAAGACCCCACATGCCGCAGAGCAACTAAGCCCATGCGCCACAACTATTGAGCCTGCGCTCTAGAGCCCGTGAGCCACAACTACTGAGCCCATGTGCCACAACTACTGAAGCCCACATGCCTAGAGCCTGTGCTCCGCAACAAGAGAAGCCACGGCAACAAGAAGCCCGCGCACGGCAATGAAGCGTAGCCCCCGCTCGCCACAACTAGAGAAAGCCCGCGTGCAGCAATGAAGACCCAATGCAGGAAAAAAAGGAAAGGAAGGGAGGGAGGGAGGGAGGAAAGAAAAAAAATAAAAGACATCCTCCACTGTAACTCTCTCATTTTACAAATGTAGACACTCTGGCCCAGAAAGGGGTGTTAACCGTACCCAGGTCACAGAGCACATAAGTGAGAGGGCCAGAACTAGAGCTGTGCTCCAAATGCCACAGATTGGAAGCAGCACTAAGCCTCTGACTCAATTTTTCCATTCTCAACCTGGGAGCTCCCCCTCATCCCTTGTTCCCCAAACCCCAGCCCTAGTGCATAAGAGGAGAGGATGTGCATAATGGTTCAGGAATTCCAGGGGAGGAGGAACACTGTTCCCTGTAGCATGTTTTGGGAAGTCATTCCTATCTCTGGTGAGTCTGATGGCCCCCGCCAGCCTGGGCCTCTGTCCTGGCTCTGCTAAGCCCCAGGATGAAAGCCCAGAGCCTGGGTCTTTCCATCAGCATCTCACAGACTCTCTGGGTAACTGCTTGTGGAGAATGGCTGTGATGGATTGGTGACGACTGGAAGCACTTTACAACCAGCGACAAATCATGCTTAATTCCTCTAGCGTTCATTAGTGTGACATTAATGCTCATGGACTCATTTGGGGTATGAGGTGAGAGCACTACGCATGCCCAGTTCCCCTAAACATCTCAGGCTGTTGAGTTTCATTCTGGGCTAGCTGGGACACCCTTTTCTAAGAGCCCCCCAGAGTTCTCCGTCAGGGGGTGGGGATGTGATTGGAAAGATGCTAGCGTCTCTGTGTCCCACTAGGGACAGAGAGGAGGAGAGAGGCTTAGGACCCCTAGGTGTGGGTGGGAAGCCAACGCTGTCTGCAGTGAGCCGGCCACAGTCTGGGAAGCCTGCGCCTACTGGGGAGCTGCAGGGCTCTGGTGACCAGACACCAGCCTGGACTTAAGCCACAGTGTGGGCTGCAGGACCCACAGCTTCCTGCTTGTATGATGCCCAGGCCCCCAAGGCATCACTGCCCTGCTCTGGGGTTTTCAGGGGCTCCCCATTATCCACACAGCCCTGTCCAAGCTCCTCCAAGAGCCCTGGACCAGGCAACACCAACCTGGGATGGAATCATGCTACACCTCTAACCCTGTGTGTAGTTGGAGCAAATTATTTCCACTCTTGGGACCCTGATTCCCTCATTCTGAAAACTGAAATAGACGCTTGATTGAGAGCAGGGACCAGGTAAGCAACGTAATGAGTGGAGTAGCGGGGACTGGGGAAACTGGAAATGCAGGCTGTATCTAAAAGATTTTGAAAATTAACAAAATAATAATAATAATTAACACTCAATGGACCAAACAAAATATCCGCAATGTACATTATCTGGCCCAGGACCACCAACCAGCTGGTGACCCCCACTCTAGACATTTCTCAAGGTCCCTTAAAACTCTGATGCTCTATGGTGTTAAAAACAATCTATCGCACGAGCCTCCCCCCAACTCCTGCCTCACTCCCTCCCTCACTCCCCTGCCACAGGCTGACTTGTTCACCATGACCCTCTGCGCCAAGATTGCCACCAACTCTGTTTTGCACATGTTGTCCACAGCCCTTCTCTCTACCATCTCTCTCCAAACCCTCCCACCCTCCTAGTCCCCGGTCAAGGCTGACCTTGTCCTATTGACCTCCCATGGCCAGAGTAGCCTTTCCCTTTCCTGTTCCACACAGCTGTGCTCCTGCAGATGTGGCCTCCAGGGCCTGATTCATCACTGAAGCCTTCTGATAGCACTTGTGTGGACTGCCAGTAATGTGACGGCAGGGACCACGTGCTGGGGCATGCACCAGGATGGCACTGAGGCCCGAGATGCTGCCCAGCACTGTGGCAAGGAAGAGGAAGGGGCACCAAACTCCCATCAGGCAGCTTCCCGGTGTGAGACACGGGTCTGTGTGATCATCTATGTGAGCCCCCTTCACCCTCCGTGACTCCCATTTTACTTAGGAGAAGACTGAGATCCTAAGAAGACCTAACAGAGACCAAAGGGGAAAGTGGTTTAGATCAATATTTGCCTCAGTTTTTTGGAAAAACAAAATGGTCACAAGCTCCGCTTCTCCACTAGAGTAGGGAAAGGGGTGGGAATGGAAGAACGGAATTCTCACTGGGGCAGCCAAAGTCATCAATATCCTGTTTAAGAGGGAAATATGGTTAACAAATTATGACATGCGAAAAAGGGAATGGAAACAACAGCATCCAACTCTCCTTAGCAATCCCTTCTCCCACATCATCAAAACATTTTGGCATCTTTAAGATTAAGGCAGGAGACAGCCCCTGGCCTCTAATTGCTCTCAAAGACTGTAGCTAACATGTTATTAAATATGTAAATAATATGAAAGCCAGAAGAGAATTAATATTTCATATATAATGAAGTTAAGATGAATCCTCCTGTGTCTAATTTTCTGTTTTTAAATACATAATGCACTGTGGAGTCCAAAGTGATTCATGGTATTTTATATTGGTTAAAGATGTTCAAGGTTTCTCTAAAGCAGCTTCCTAAATGATTAACCTGAATATTATTATGACAAATAGGATTTGTTTTTTAAAAAATTAATTCTGTAGTTAATCAGAATGAAAAGCATGGAGTTCTTTGTTGGTGGGCCTACTTTAATGGGGAAAAGGAACTGAGATAAGGGTTACAAATACTAATGCCTACAGGGGCCTGGCAAGTAGATGAATGAGGCCAGCTGGGTGGCAATAGGGAGAGGTGAGGACTGCAGCAAACTGTGAGAGCCCAAGCCCCATCTAGAGGAAGAACCACAGTTGCCCATCAGAAATAGGAGCCAGAAGTTCAGATTTTTATGTGAAACTTACTGATTTATCAAGTTGGTTCCTAATTCAAATATTTTTAAACATCATGGATTCAAAAGAAGATGATCTGGGGGTTACCAGATTGCCACCTCCAGACTGAGACATGTAGCTTGAGGGAAAGTTGCCACCAAATCCAGGTCCTTTAGGTTCAGTGGAAACAGTTTGCTCTCACCTTGCCTAGATGGTGAACTGGTGAATATAAAATCTGATTAGTCAGGCTTTGGAGAGGGCAATTTGGCAAGATGTGGAGAAAGAGCAAATCCTTCAACCTACCAGTTCTACTTCTAAGAATTCATCCTAAAGAAATAATTAAGAATTGGCCAAACAACAAGGTACTACTGTATAGCACAGGGAACTACATTCAATATCTTGTAATAAACTACAGTGGAAAAGAATATGAAAAAGAAATACATATATATACACATATATGTTATATAAATACATATATATATACACATATATGTATAACTGAATCACTTTGCTTACACCAGAAACTAACACAACACTGTAAATAAACTATACATCAATTTTTAAAAAAAAGAATTGGCCAAAACTTCAACTATAATCATGTTCTTCATAGTACTGTTTATAATAGCAACGTTGTTGCTAAAAAAAAAAGGAACCAACCTTAAGGTCCAACAGTCATATGTGATTACTGAATCATACTATGGTGCACCTAAGAACATTACATTACAAATATGCAGTCTTTGACAAATATGAATAGGTATTCAAAAACAAATTTAAAAAGCATGGATGAAATATATTTTAGTATAATCATAATATTGTTTTTTAAAATGGACATACATTTAATCTGCCCAGGGAAGGTGGGAAGGTGATAGACATGCAATCAGCAATGGTCAACTCTGGGTGGGTGGTGTAATTGCTAGGTGAATTCCATCTGTTTCTGTTTGCTTGTCTATATTTTGTGAATGATTTCAACTGAACGTTCAGTGCTTCTATATAAAATCAATAAAAGCAATAAACTCCGTATGACACAGTATGATGTAAAGAACACTGGCCTTTGGAAGTTCCCCCATCTATATCCCCATCTTCACTCTGTTGACTCTGTGTGGAGCAATTTGGGCTTTCACTCCCTGAACGTTACAGTCCTTATCTATGTAACGAATGGTTGGGCTACATCATTTCCAAGGTCCTTCTACAATTTGAGACCACAGTCAAGGGACTCTGGGGACATGGCAGCTCACCTATCTATTTCTTCACAAGAACGATGGACTGCTAGATGGATGCCAAGCCTTGGGCTGGGCTGTAGACCTGACACTGTTTTCTATGAACACCCAGGTGGGAGGCAGACAGGTATAAGTAAGCATCACTCGCCTGTACTTTAACACGCTGTGTTTATACACAGGATTCTATAGAAGCACAGAGGAGGGGCACCTACTTTTAGGACTAGTCAGAGAAGATTTCCTAAAAGAAATGATACTTGAGCTGAGTCATAAAAGATGAGTAGGAATTAGCCATTCAGGTAAGGAGACAGAGAAAGGCCTTCCAGGTAAAAGAAAGAGTGCATACAAAGGTGGAGGTGAGGGTGGGGTGCCGAGGTGGGGGAGAAGAGGCGGGGGCTGATCAAAAAGGTGCTCTGTTCCCTGCTTACGAGTTTAGAGTTTAAACTGGGGTGAAGTGAGCCTTAAAGGTTTTAAGAATGAAGGAATTCATATGGCCAGATATTTAGAAATCCCCGTGGCAGCAGGAACATGGATTGGAGGCAACAGGCACAAAAGAGCCTGTTGTAATGGTCCAGGTTGGAAACGGTGGTGATGGAGGGGTTAGACTTCAGGACCCACTGTGTCGGGGAGGCAGAGGAAAGAAGCTAAGATGACTCCCAGGCTTCTGGCTTTGATGGTTAGTGAATGGGTATGCCATTCACCAGGACAGGAATTACTGGAGAAAATGCAAATTGGGGGGAGAATCCCACGTTAAGTTGTAGGAGTTTATGAAACATCCAAGTGGATGTGTCAACTAGGCAAATGGATGAAAGTAGCTGGAATTCAAAAAAGGTCTAGCGTTGGGATTCATCAAAAGATTGGTTACAGTAAATATGAGGGATGACATGGCCTAAGAGAAGAGAAAAGTGAGCTGTGCCCAGAGCCCGGAAACCACAAGCACAGAGGGACCAGCTAGAGAAAGAGGATGAAGATGAAGGAGGCTGAGAAGGAGGATTCAGAGAGGCCAGAGGAGAGTGTGGCAGCAAAGAAGCCCCAGGGGAAGATCATTCCAGGAAGAGGAAACGGGTGTCCAATGCTTCTGCAAGGTCACGTAAGATGAAGCCACTGGTGGCTTAGGGGAGGAAGTGGCGTCCGCGGGGAAGGGAAGAAACTCTTTCAAGAAGACTGGAAGTGTGTGAGATGGGGTGGATGGGCAGGTGTGAGTAACAGGAGATAATACACGTGCAAGCAACCAGCAAGGGCTGTGTGCCGCCCAGGGCCAGGCACAGAGCTGGGCTCCAGGAAAAGGGACTGGCTTTCTCCCTCTGCTGAGTTCCTATGTAAAAGCACACTCCTCTGTTTCCTGAAATTGTGCCACTGAATCGGGATCATAGGGCAGCAATTCCATAAGGATGCAATCGGGGGTCATGGAAGGAAAAGGGGCCGCACTGCCAGTTTTCCAGCAGCCTGAGTAAGTGACCTCATCTGGCCCTTCAGGACATGCTTCCCAGCCTTCCAAGAGCACTCGCAGCTGGGAAGACAGCATCGGAAAAGGAGCCCTCCTACAAAACAGTGAAGGGTTTTCCATGTGTGGGAAAGCAGGTCAGGGAAAGTGAAGGACAGAAACCCAGGGTCCTGAAGGCCAGTGGGGCACCAGACCCCTCTCTCCTACCCTCGGCACTCTCTGCCTCATCTTCTAAATTGGCTCATACCACCCAGGGGCATCTTTCTCGAGAACAGCTGGCTTCCCTGGCATCCTGCTTAGGTGGTCTCAGAACAAGACCTTCAGGAAATCTGAGACAGCTGCTGCTCCAGGCTTCTCCCATTCTGTCCTGATGCTCCTTCAGCCTCTGCTGGAATAGGGCACCCCCGGAGCAGTGGGAAGAGCTCTCAACCTGGAGTTTCCTAGGCCTGAAATAAACCCATGGCTCATGTATTGTAGCCAACAATGCTGTTCATCAAACACTTCCAGCTCTCCACCTTCCGGACACACACTAAGATCGCCCACCCTGGCCCCTGAGCTTGGCTGGGGTCATGTAACCAACGAGTCAATGAGTTGTGAGCAGAAATAAGGTGTGCAACTTCCAGGCCAAGCACTTCCTCTCCAGTGTGAGCCCCCATGGAAGGTCTCTCTTCCCTCTGCCGTGGGAACCAGTACTGCATCAGATGATGGCTGCTTTGACAGTCTAGGTCCCAGAGCGAGGGTGATGAGAAAGCAGAGTCCCAGCCGACCCCAGATGGCTTTGTAACATGAGCATGAACTAAACCTTTGTTGTCTGGAGCCACAGCGGGGTGTTACAGCGGCAAAACCTAGCCTATCCTGATTGACACAGCTTGGCTCCAGGCAACCCTGGACAAGTGGTCTCCCCGCTCTGAGGCCAGCATCCTCACCTGCGAAACTGGGAAGTAACCACCAATCTCCCTGGGACACTGGTGAGGATTAGAGTAGGGGGAGCACACAGATGCATGTAGCAGGCCCTCATGCACGGTAGGTACGCATTAAAAGAGCTCAATGCCTCCCGTGACAGAACTCAGTGCCTCTGGAGCAAGCCAACTCCAGGATCCGTGGAATTCTGACAGCTACACAATTTGTCCTCAGGCTTCCCCTCAGCCCTCCAAGAACATGCTTGCTCTGTCTTCCTTCTGACAGCCATTCAGAGAATTGAGAAATGTGGGGTGCGTGTGTGTGTGTGTGTGTGTGTGTGTGTGAGAGAGAGAGAGAGAGAGAGAGAGAGACAGACAGACAGAGACAGAGAGAGACTCAGAAGTTGGAGCTACCGTCTGTCAGGCTGTCACATTCCAGCGCCTGTGCTGGGACTTTCACACTCCTTATCAATAACCCTCCTTCCAAGTGTGTGGTGGTCCCACTGCAGGGAAAGGGGAGTGCACTAGTGATTGTTTGACCCGCCTGCCCCATCCATTCGCTACCCTCCACTGCCCTGCTCTGGCCTGGGAGGTGGGCCCTACTGACTGCACCAGCCGCCCTGTGCCAGCTGGCAGGAGTCTGGAGGGAGAGGAGAGAGGGTGGGTGTTTCTCCCCCACTTCCTTCTTGCTCAGGCCGCCTCCCAGCTGTCACTCCAGGCAACCGTCCTCTGTGAGTCCAGCCCTCACAGCCCTCTGCTGGCACTGTCTCCCAACCCCCGGTCCCTTCAGCCTCGGGGACGGTCATGACGTCCACTGTCACTAGTCGCTGAGAGCATCATCATCTCTCGTGTGTTCCCCTAACGCTGCCGACAGCGCAGTTCTCTCTTCACAGGAACCATCTGGGGTGAATGCTCTGTTTCCTGACAGAGCCCTGAATTCACACCCAGGCCTCTAAGGCCAGGCCCTGACTCTCCTATGACCCCACCACACCTCTCAGAGCCCCTATGCCTCCCCTTGTCACTGACACCTCCCTGCACCCCTTCTTCTGCACATGACAGTCTGGAGGTCCCTCACCTCCACCCCACTCCCCCAGCATATCAAATGGGGAGGGAGGAGGCCCAGCAGCAGCTGGGGGCACAGCCTCTGCTCCATGAACCCCCGCTGAGTTGCTCCTCCTGGCTCCCTCCCTGGCCCATGCCCAGTCTGGCAAGGTGCCGTGGGGTGCTTCCTCCACTCTGGCTGACCTTGGTGCTCCAGGGTGCCAGGATCCCGGCCCGGCGGTGGCAGGCTGAGAAGGACCTGTGGACACAGACTTTTGGGAACCCTCAGAGCCAAGACAGCCCAGGGCTGGGGCACCTAGCCTTTCTCCAGTTTGGGCTTCCTTTGTTTCACTCCGGTTTCTGCTGTGGCAAGTGTGTCAGATCCTTGTCACCCTTAAACCAACATTGCTCATGGAGCAATGGCCCCCAGTGACCATCAATTACCACAGGCCTGTCACCTTTGAAAACATCGCCAGGCCAGCAGCATCTGCCCTGGCCACCTGCACCCTGCAGCTGAGCAAACACGGAGTGACCAGAACTGGCCAGGGTCAGCCAGGAGTGGCTTTGTCTTCCTCCCCCTCCACGGCTGATCCCTAAACCAAGTCAACAGAAAGCTGGCCTCCTTGTGAGAAAGGCCCGAAACACTTCCAGGAAAGCAGGTCTCTGAGCAACTCTTGGAGTAAAGGAAACAGTTACTTCGGGAAGAGATCTCTGGGTTGGGCGGGTCTCTGTCACTATCAGCCACGGGATCCAGAGCAAGTCCCTCCACTTCCAAGCCTTGTCCTCATCCCCATGTCACTGCTAAGGAAGGAAGTCCTGACTCTGAGGCTGGTGTAAGGTACACATGCAATAAACAAGATAATGCAAACATTTCCGGAAAGCCTCCTGTGTGCCCAGCCCTGGGCTGAGCACTTTGATTCTACCATGTCATTCCTCTGCCATCCTATGAGGTTTCATGTAGTGATACCTCCATTGGGCAGGGGAAACCAAGGCTCAGTGTGGTTAAGTAACTCATCCAAGGTTACACAGCTAAAAAGAATAAAGCTGAGATCCGAACCCTGGAATCTCTGATCCTAGAGCTCTCATGCTTTATTTTTTCATTTATTATTATTTTTTAAATTTTGGATCTCTATGGCTTTCTTTTTTAATTTTTAAGTATGGAAACTTTCAAACATACACAAAAGTAAAAAGAGTAATACAATGGAGCCCCATTGCCCATCACCCAGTTTCAACAATTATCAACATCCTGCTGTTTCTGGTTCACCTATCTCTAACCCCACAACTTGTTTTTTTTCTTTTGGAGAATTTTAAAACAAATGCCAGGCATGGGATTTCATCAGTAAATAGCTGAGTGAACATCTGCAGAGCCCTTATTCCTCATCATCACTTGACCACCTTGATTACACTTCGTAAAGGACAATGAACAATTCAAAAGGCTGGGCTCTTTCTTGAAAGGCAGGGTAGACAGGGCAGGGGCCAAGTCAGACCTGGGCTCAAATCCCAGCCTTGTTACTGTGTCTCTGTGGGCCTCTCTGACCATCCAACTCTTCTGTAACTGGAACTTCAGTGACTTGTCATCTAAATGAGATAATGACTGTTGGTGGCCAGGAAATGGGATGGGCTCAGAACACTGGGTTCCCCTACCCAGGCCCAACATATTCATTTCCTAAGGCTGCCACAACAAAGTACCACAAACTGGGTGCCTTAAAACAAGAAAAATTCATTCTCTCACAATTTGGAAGCTAGAAGTCCGAAATCAAGATACTGGCAGGGTCATGCTCTCACCGAAGGCTCTAGAGGAAGATTTATTACAAGCCTCTCTCTTAGCCTCTGGTGGTTGTTGGCAATCCTTGGCATTCCTTGGCCTGTGGCAGCATAATTTCAGTCTCTGTGTCCCTCTTCACATGGCCTTCCCCTCTGTGTGTGTGTCTGTATTCAAATTCCCCTTTTCTTTAAAGATGCTAGTCATTGGATTAGAGCCCACCCTACTCCAGTGTAACCTCATCTTAACCTGACCACATCTGCAAATAAGGTCACATCTGCAGGCTCTGGGTGGCCGTGAGTGGGAGCGGCAGGGACACAGTGCAGCTCAGGACACTCGAGCTGCCATCTGCTGCCCAGGGCTGGGCGTGGCTGCCCAGCAGGTCCAGGAAGCAGCTGCTTCTGCTGCTCACCTGAGGCTGAAGAAGTCGACTCCTGGGAAAGGAAAGAAGATTCTCCCTGATACCACTTGCCCTACACCAACCATACTGGCTCCTAGTTGCTCAGAAAGCAAGCGCTGAGCCCTGGCACTTTGGAGAAGGAAACCCATCCTGCAGGATGTCCACCTGCTGCCTGCTTCCTGCTGCACGTAGAACAAAATCCTGCTCTCTGGCCCTGCCACCCTGGCTGGGCTCACCCCAGCCCACCCTTTGCTCCCTGCCACCCACCTCCGACCTTCCTCAGTCAGTGACCTTCCTTGGGTGCCTGAATGCACTAGGGCTGTCTGCCTCTGCACCCTCATTCATGCTCTCTGTCTCTGCGACCCTTTGCCTGGGTAATTCCGATCACACTTGGGTCTCATTTTCACCATCAGCCCCCCATCCTGAAGCCTTCCTGACCCCTCGTGCTAGTCTCTCTTGCAGCGCCCTGCTCTTCCCCCTCCAAAGCACTGAGAACAGTATATATATACATATACATATATATATATATTTTGTTTGTTTGTTTGTTTGTTTGTTTGCTGTACACGGGCCTCTCACTGCTGTGGCCTCTCCCGTTGCGGAGCACAGGCTCCGGACGCGCAGGCTCAGCGGCCATGGCTCACAGGCCCAGCCGCTCCGCGTCATGTGGGATCCTCCCAGACCGGGGCACAAACCCATGTCCCTTGCATCGGCGGGCGGACTCTCAACCACTGCGCCACGAGGGAAGCCCCAACAGTATATATTTATTTCATCGTCTGATTACTTGTGTCTTGACTTGCTCCCCACTGCAAGCCCCGCGTGGGCACTGACCAGATGTATTTCATCTGCCTTTGTATTCCCAGGACTCAGCACAAGGTCTGCACCTAGCAGGTGCTCAATAAATACACGTTGACTAAATCAATAATGAGGTTACCTCTTCAGAACCATCTAATTGTGCAAGGAGAGAGTTCAGATCAAAGAGAGAGGGGCTTCTTCTCCTGACAAGATAGATCCTCCATCTGGAGGCCATTAACACTCCCTTGTTATAAAGCTCCACCTCCCTGTGGCCTCCACATGGCTCTAAGCTTGACCTCCGGCATCACATGGAGCCTGCATGCCTCTGCCCATCTCCTCCTTTCCCTCAGGTGATACTGGCTCTCACGGTCCTCCATGTGGGTCTCCTTTTTCCCCAGCAGTGTGGCCCCATGCATCAGGGTCGAGGCCTCAGCCCCCTCTCCACTGCTCCATCTCATCCAAGCCCCTCCTCAGGTTCTACCTCCAGGTCTAAGACCTCAAGGGGAGGCATTCCAGGCTGTCAAGGATGGGGGATGCCTCAACCTGAGCCACCACCCCTGGCTGGCCCGGCACTTATCTCAGGCTAGCCTCCCATTGCTGATGTGTAGGATTCGTGGTTAGAAGCCCTGGATCCAAATCATGAAGTTAGCCGTAGGGTTGGCCCTCGACATGAAGATGAGTGGGAGGTGCCCGTGGCCCATGCAGCCGAGGAGTGGGGGCCACGTCACAGTGTGACCCGCCCACACGCAGCATAGGACAGCCTCGCCTCCCCTGCACCCAGCATTACACTCAATTGATGTCACTGATTTGGCCGCCGCACAACACAAGAGCTCACGGGAACCATTAGCTGGAACCCTCAAGAGAGAAGGCAAAGAAGTGCCTTATCCCTGAGGACAGACTCTGTCCTTTATGATCCAGGTTAGACCAGCAGGGCCTGGCCTGGGCCGAGTTCTACGCTCCTGGGGGAAAGGCCTGCACTCTGATGACTAGGAAGAACCTAGGGGTGTGATCACCCAAACTCAAGGCATGAAAGGAAACTGCCTGCTAGAAACCACGAGCTGGAAAACACATGTAAGCAACATTAGACGTAGCTACCTGCCTGCAGGCAAGCGAGGGATACTCCTGAGACTCCTGACACCTCGACTGGGGAATCGTCTTGGCCAAGTTTCCCAGCAAGGCAGGCTGAGAACCAGGTCTGGCGAGTCCTGGGCTAACTGGCCCCCTGCTCTTGCAGGAAAAGGCACCGGGATCCCACACCAAGGAGGAGGCAGGACAAGCAGAGGAACAGGTAGCACCTTGGTCACACCTGTGCTGCCTCCCTGGAAAGGGTCCCCACCTCCTCTAACCCGACAAGCCCACTTCCCCGTGCTCTGAAGGCTGCCCCCGGTGCTCCTCTCTTCCAGCAAATGAAGGTGACCGCTGCATGTTAAGAATCTAAAAATCCAAGGAAACAACAAAGATATCCAGACTTTGGCCCGTGCTTAAATAAACAGAACCAGACCTTGCATCCTGGCCTGCACTGTTTCCCTCTTCCCTGGTGACGGCATCTCCAGGCCAGCTCTCTTGCCTTGAGTGTGCCGTGGCTGGCACTGGAAAACCTGGGCTGTTTTGGAAAAGACCCAGCCCTCCCCAGCTGCACCCCGTGGGACAGATGTGGACGAGTCAGAGCAGGCGTCATGGAAATGTCCCTTCTGCCAGTTGTGCCCCTCCCGCTCACCCCCACGCAGCAGGTCCCTTCTCCCCAGTGTCGCCTGTCTGAAATGGAGGCCAGCCCTGGAACTTCTCAGTCAGAGAGAATTCCCACTGCTCCAGTGTTGTTTAATTTTTTCTTTCTCTCTCTGTCTCCGCTATGAGTAATAACTGGCTCTGATGCCTGCATGAGTCAGCCTTGCTAGAGGCCCAATTAGCTCACCCACATGCACCCATTAACTCTCCCCTGGACCCCGGGTATCAGGCAGCAGGCACCTCTCTTCATGAGCCTGGAGCCGGGCACATTCAGAGGCTCCTCCCTCTGCAGCCATACACATCCACCCCATCCCCCTCACCTCCTACCACTGCCCAGATCTGGCCTCAACACCTCTCTTGACTTGTTCCCACCTTCTAACAGGTCTCCCTGCCTCTGAGAGCAGGTCTGTCCCCTTCCCAGCTGCTTGCAGGGTGACTGTCTGAAACCAGACCTACTCAGGTCACTACCATGCTCAAGAACATTCCATGGCTCCCCATTGCCCTAAAAAGATAAAATTCACTCTCACTGGACTTGCACTTAAGGCCTTCTCTAGAGTCTGGCCTCTTCGTCCTCTACAGCCCTCCCCAGAGCTCTTCCTCCCTGAACTAAACACCTAGCCCCACCCCAGGCTCTGCACTTTTGCTATGGCCAGTCTTCCTCCTGTGAATATACTCTCTTAACAGGTTAATCCAGCCCCTCCCTGCTCAGGCCTGGTTCCCACCCTCCCTCCTCCTGAAAGCCTCCCTCCACTGGCTCTTTCAAGGGCAACTCCGTCCCTCCAGAAATTCTGTTTCATCTCTGTCACTCTGCCACAGGCACGTTCCAACTGCACTTTCATCTAACTATTTTTTATACGCCTAATCATCTTCTCAACAACACTGTAACCTCTTAGAATAAACCTAAGTAACCAACAATGGGGGACTGTTTAAATAAATTACAGAATATCCACATGATAGACGACTAAGTAACCACTAAAAATAAGTGGTGGGAAGAAAGACTGATATGAAAAGATAATGATTATACATTAATCTTGGGGGGAAAAGGTTACAAAACCAGATGCACCCGGAGTGCCCATTTTTGTTTCCGATATACACTTGCATAGGAAAAGAATCTGAAAGGTTCTACCACAAAATGCTGATCACTGTTTTTTTTTCACTTGGGTAGTGGGATTATGAGTAATTTTTATTTCTTCTTCTTACTTGTATAGTCAATGTGTATAACTGTATAATAAAAAAAAATAAAATGTGTATTTTAAAGATTGGTTGGTTATATATTTTAAAGCATTTTGGAACAAGGCAGGCTAGTTCTTCACCATTTTCTATGTTCATCACAGGACTGGCCTGCAGAGAACACACACAGTGTGTGTGTGTGTGTGTGTGTGTGAGAGAGAGAGAGAGAGAGAGAGAGAGAAAGAGGATGAAAGGCTATGAAGATCTACACCTTTCCATGCTCATCACTCCCAACCGCTTCCTTCCCCATAGGAGGAAGCTGCTGCTGAGAATTCCTCGGGACACGGCCCTCTGCAGGGCGGCCTTCACCCCTAGTCCCAAATCCACTGCTCAGTAGTGCCTCATGGTTTTGGAAAAGCTACTTCCCTCCCCCACACTTTCCTTTAGGTTTTTCATGTGTAAAATGGGGGAAATGACAGCACCAGCCTCTTTTCAGCATCAAAAGAAGCAGCACAGGCAATTTACAGCTGAGGACACAGTAAATATGCAATAAATGTTTGCTGTTGTTACTATAACATAGGTGTGTGGCCATTACAATCCTGTAAGCAGGCTCTATCACCACCCTCATGTCACACTTAAGGAAAGTAAGAGGACTGGAGAATTTAACACACTCACACACCAACAACAAAACCCAAAAACCTGCTCAAGGCACCGTATCTAGGAGGTGGAAAGGCAGAATTCAAATTCGGGTCTGTTCCCGCCATAGCCCATGCTTCCAGCACTAACTGCTCTGATACTGAGGTATGACATGACCCAAAGGTCACACGACTAGTTGGGGCGAAGCTGGGATTAAACCCAACATATACTTCAGAAAGTCATGGATCATCATACATCTTTTGTTTTTGGTTTTGTTTTGGTTTGTTTTGGTTTTTTTAATAGATCTTTATTGGAGTATAATTGCTTCACAATACTGTGTTGGTTTCTGTTGTACACCAAAGTGAATCAGACATATGCATACATATATCCCCATATCCCCTCCCTCTTGAGCCTCCCTCTCACCCTCCCTATCCCACCCCTCTAGGTCATCGCAAAGCACCAGAGCCGATCACCCTGTGATATGCTGCTGCTTCCCACTAGCTGTCTATTTTACATTCTGTAGTGTATATATGTCGATGCTACTCTCCTTTGCCCCAGCTTCCTCCTCCCACCCCATGTCCTCAAGTCCATTCTCTATGTCTACCTCTTTATTCCTGCCCTACAACTAGGTTCATCAGAACCATTTTTTTTTTTAGATTCCATATATATGCGTTAGCATACAGTATTTGTTTTTCTCTTTCCTCTTTATGGCTGAGTATTACTCCATTGTATATATGTGCCACATCTTCTTTATCCATTCATTTGTCAATGAACATTTAAGTTGATTCCATGTCCTGGCTATTGTAAATAGTGCTGCAATGAACATTGGGGTGCATGTCTCTTTTTGAATTACGGTTTTCTCGGGGTATATGCCCAGTAGTGGGATTGCTGTGTCATATGGTAGTTCTATTTTTAGTTTTTTAAGGAAACTCCATACAGTTTTCCATAGTGGTTGTATCAATTTACATTCCCACCAACAGTGCAGGAGGGTTCCTTTTTCACCACACCCTTTCCAGCATTTATTGTTCCTAGATTTTTTGATAATGGCCATTCTGACCCACGTGAGGTGATACCTCATTGTAGTTTTGGTTTGCATTTAGTGATGTTGAGCAGCTTTTCATGTGCCTCTTGGCCATCTGTATGTCTTTCTTGGTGAAATGTTTATTTAGGTCTTCTGCCCATTTTTTAATTGGATTTTTTGTTCTTTTGATATTGAGTTCCATGAGTTGTTTGTATATTTTGGAGATTAATCCTTTGTCTGTTGTTTCATTTGCAAATATTTTCTCCCATTCTGAGGGTTGTCTTTTTGTCTTGTTTATGGTTTCCTTTGTTGTGCAAATGCTTTTAAGTTTAATTAAGTCCCATTTGTTTATTTTTATTTTTATTTCTGTTACTCTAGGAGGTGGGTCAAAAAAGATCTTGCTGTGATTTATGTCAAAAAGTGTTTTTCCTATGTTTTCCTCTAAGAGTTTTATAGTGACTGGTCTTACATTTAGGTCTTTAATCCATTTGGAGTTTATTTTTGTGTATGGTGTTAGGGAGTGTTATAATTTCATTCTTTTATGTGTAGCTTTCCAGTTTTCCCAGCACCACTTATTGAAGAGGCTGTCTTTTCTCCATTGTATGTTCTTCCTCTTGTCGTAATTAGGTAACCATATGTGTGTGGGTTTATCTCTGGGCATTCTATCCTGTACCATTGATCTATATTTCTGTTTTTGTGCCAGTACTATACTGTCTTGATTACTGTAGCTTTGTGGTATAGTTTGAAGTCGGGGAGCCTGATTCCTCCAACACCATTTTTCTTTCTCAAGAGTGCTTTGGCTATTTGGGGTCTTTTGCTTTTCCATACGAATTACAAGATTTTTCTGTTCTAATTCTGTGAAGAATGCCATTGGTAGTTTGATAGGGATTGCATCGAATTTGTACGTTGCTTTGGGTAGTATAGTCATTTTCACAATACTGATTCTTCCAATCCAAGAATATGGTATACTTCTCCATCTGTTTATGTCACCTTTGATTTCTTTCATCAGTGTTTTATAGTTTTCTGAGTACAAGTCTTTCACTTCCTTAGGCAGGTTTATTCCTAAGTATTTTATTCTTTGTGTTGCAATGGTAAATGGGAGTGTTTCCTTAATTTCTCTTTCTGATTTTTCATTGTTGGTGTATAGGAATGCAAGAGATTTCTGTGCATTAATTTTGTATCCTGCAACCTTATCAAATTCATTGATTAGTTCTAGTAGTTTTCTGGTGGCATCTTTAGGATTTTCTATGTATAGTATCATGCATGTCATCTGCAAACAGTGACAGTTTTACTTCTCCTTTTCCAATTTGTATTCCTTTTATTTCTTTTTCTTCTCTGATTGCCATGGCTAGGACTTCCAAAACTATGTTGAATAAGAGTGGCGAGAGTGGACATCCTTGTCTTGTTCCTGATCTTAGTAGAAATGCTTTCAGTTTTTCACCATTGAGTACAATGTTTGCTATGGGTTTGTCATATATGGCCTTTATTATGTTGAGGTAGGTTCCCTCTATGCCCATTTTCTGGAGAGATTTAACATAAATGGGTTTTGAATTTTGTCAAAAGCTTTTTGTGCATCTATTGAGATGATCATATGGTTTTTATTCCTTAATTTGTTAATGTCACGTATCACATTGATTGATTTGCATGTATTGAAGAATGCTTGCATCCCTGGGATAAATCTCACTTGATCATGGTGTATGATCCTTTTAATGTGTTGTTGGATTCTGTTTGCTAGTATTTTGTTCAGGATTTTTGCATCTATGTTTATCAGTGATATTGGTCTATAATTTTCTTTTTTTGTGATATCTTTTTCTGGTTTTGGTATCAGGGTGATGGTGGCTTCATAGAATGAATTTGGGAGTGTTTCTCCCTCTGCAATTTTTTGGAAGAGTTTAAGGAGGATCGGTGTTAGGTCTTCTCTAAATGTTTGATAGAATTCACCTGTGAAGCCATCTGGTCCTGGACTTTTGTTTGTTGGAAGATTTTTAATTATGTTTTCAATTTCATTACTTGTGATAGGTCTGTTTATATTTTCTAATTCTTCCTGGTTCAGTCTTGGAAAATTGTATCTTTCCAAGAATTTGTCCATTTCTTCATGGTTGTCCATTTTATTGGCATCTAGTTGTTTGCAGTAGTCTTTTATAATCCTTTGTATTTCTGCAGCATCAGAAATATGTTGGATTAAGCCCAACATATACTTCAGAAAGTCACGGACCTTCATACATCTTTTAAAGCGTTAACAAAATAATCATTGTCACCCTTTTTGTGGAAAGCTGCTCTTTCAAAAACATGGCTGCCAAGAGCTGATTCTGGATTTTCCAGAAACGAGTTTGAACTGGGCCAGATCCCCAAGGGTTGGCTGAAAGGCTTCAGACAGGGCTCAAGGAAGCACTCCTTTGGGAACCATAGAGCCAAGGGACAAGCATTGCCAGGGCTGGACACTACAAGACACTGCAGGGGGTAGACATGCCCCCCCCACTGCAGTGCCACCTGTTTCTTAGGAGGTCTGCACACATTTCATGGTCCATGCAGCCTGCAGGAAGTAAGGAGCCCTCCATGACAATGGGAAGTGCATGCAGGCTGCCTTTTCAGGCTGGTAGAGGGGCTACGTCTTTATTCAAGAGTCCACCAATGACCACCATGAGAGAACGGTCTTGCTCTGCCACAATGACCTACTTCTGCCCTCAGTTTCTGGCTGCATCAGTCATGGCCAGTCCAGGTTGGTTAGAACATCGGGTTGATTCTGCCGCTGGCCCTTTTGGGGCAAGAGAAGGAGCAAATAAGATACCCCTGAGATCTCCTGTGTGAGGAACTGTGAAGCAGTGAAACTTGCTTTCCAGCCCCCAGTCACTTCTTGGGACACAGCACTGTTCCCCGCTGCTGCCTACCCCTGCTCTGTCTCCCCAGCTCATTTCTGAAAACCACAGCACAAGAGAGTCACACACACACTGTGTGAGCCCAGCCACCAGGGGTCCAGGTCCATGGCCTGGATCCATTCTTGAAGCTTTCTCTCTCACCATTAACTGTAAGCCTGCCAAATAAATTTCACAGCAACCAGGAGGCGAATGGATACATACAGTCACGTGTTCCTGAAATACTCTGCTATCATTCAGGATGCTATACTAGGTATAGGGAAGAAACCTTTCATTTGTCAGACTTTGATTGAGCACCTGGTGTGTACAAGACACCGGGAGCAACCATTCTTGTCCTGCCTGGAAACCTCACCAGGAGGAAGTCAGATGCCACCTCCACCAGTCTTGATACTTCTTGGAGCTACCCTCGGTTGTGAGAACAATGCCCACAGGGGTGTGAATTGCCCACACAACATTAAAGATTCCCACTTTTTAAAATAAAAACTGTGATTTGAGAAGTAAGCTCCGGCACACAGGACATGGGTAACACGTCTTACAATCTGATACACTCAGCAACTTTGCATCTCCTTCTGATGACCAAGTCACCACATTATCATCCTTTCCCATTTCTCTCATGAAGACAGGAATGTCCTTGTGGGGCAAGTAATTGCTGTTCGCTCCACACTGAACAGCCCAGGGTGCCTGAGTTTCTTCTGTCTCCCCTCACGGTCTGACTCTGCTATTCTGACAGGTTTTCTGATGCCCCAACAGGGAACCAAAGTACATAATCCCCGCCATCTTCTGGTCATACAAGTCCTATAGTCATCATTCACTCATTCATTCATTCGTGCATTCATTCATTTACTCACTCAGCAAAGGTTCTCTGAGCACCTGCTCTGTACCAGGTTCTAAGGTCTCTGCATAAGAGGTCAGAAATGAATTAAGCCTGTCCCTACTTTCTTCCAGACATGTTTGCTGACCTGCGGAAAACCCACCTAACCTCTCAGACCCTCAGTCTCTTCTTCTACCAAGGTGAAGAATTAGGGTTGGAACAGTCTTTAGAGATGATCTAATTCAAGGGTCAGCAAAATACAGTCCTCTAGCCAAATCTAGCCTTCCATCTGTTTTTGTACAGACTGGAAGCTAAATATGGTTTTCACATTTTTAAATGGTTGAGGGAAAAAAGGAATGTTTCATGACACATGAAAATTGTATGAAATTCAAATTCCAGTGCCATGCTCATTCATTTACCTATCGTCTGTGGCTGCCTGCCTCGCTGCCACAGCAGAACTGAGGACTTGCAAGAGAAATCATATGGCTCACAAAGCGAAAATCACTTTCTTTATAGAAAAAGTTTGCTGGCCCTGCTCCAGTCTGGTATTATACGATTCATCCAACTCTACCTCCTCCCAAAGCACCAGCTCACCCCAGAGGACCAAAGGTGGCCCACAGAAACTAAGCAGCAAGCCCCAGGGTTGGGGGTGCATGTGCACAAACAGGCCCTGGAACTTGAGAACCACGGTCCTCTCCCAGGGAGCCAAGTTTGTTTAGCGATCCCTCTTCCCAATCCTGCCCAGAGACTCGCAGGTCTCCACACTCCTCCTTCGAGAGGCCTGGCTGCTCTCGTGCTGGGCTGCCAGGGCCCCAGGAAATGTAGCCCAGTCCCAAAGCCGAGCCCTGGGTTATGCTGAGCGTTGGTCACTTTGGCTCATGGGCTCCCTGGGAAGCTCCCTGGGCACAGCTGCCATTCTGGCACCACAACTTCTGCTCCCATGGGCCAGTCTCCTGCTCTCCTGTTTTTACCCCATTAAAGTCTTCACGCTGAAGCTTTATGGGATCAAGAAAAGTTAACAAGACCTACATCATCAAAGAAAACACAGCTCCTCCTAACTCCTAGGTGGCCACTTCTGCACGGCCCTCAGGCTTCCTCTGTGGACCTGGGGACCTGAGTCCTCTGCCATGTGGCACCACAGCCAGGGGACAAGGAGGCAGCAGGGGGTACTATCTTGCTCCAAATTGTATTCCTGGAACCCAGATGCCTGCCCTCCTGCTGCAGGCCCTTTGCCCTTCCTCTGGCACCTTAAATCTTAAGGTCTACCCATACCTGACAACTCAACCACCTTCCTGTCACCTGAGATCTCACGCTGCCTTAGTCCCATGTGCCACACCATCCTCTCTGGGATAAAACTGCAGCCAGAGAGACAAAGAGGTGAGAAAGGGCATCCCAGCAGGGAACTCTACTCGGTGCTCTGTGATGACCTAAATGGGAAGGAAACCCAAAAAAGAGGGGATATATGTATACGTATAGCTGATTCACTTTACTGTACAGCAGAAACTGACACAGCAGTGTAAAGGCACTATACTCCAATGAAAAAAAAAAGGAAAGGAAGAGAGGAAGGGAGGAAGGGGGGAAGGGGGGAAGGGGGGAAGGGGGGAAGGGAGGAAGGGAGGAAGGGAGGAAGGAAGGAAGGAAGGAAGGAAGAAAAAGAAAGAAAGGGAAAGAAAGTAACGGCATCCCAATCCATTACATCAGAAATAACCTGGAGGGGGCTTATTTTACAATCTCATCAAGTAAAGAAACAGACCTCTACTCCCCAAAACACACCGGCCCAGAGTTGGAAGGGGGCTGGCGCATGAAACCACTGGAAGCACTGGCAGCACCCCAAACAAAGCCCTATGCTCTTAGCCACCTACAGAGTAGACAGAAATCAAATAAATAAACTCCTGAATGGACAAGGCAGTTTCAGGTAGGGATGAGTTCTGTGAAGGAAACAAGACATGTGGATGTGGTTGTGCGGTAGAGAGTACGTTAGATTCGATCATCAGAGATGACGTTTGAGCAGAGAAGGAGCCAGCTTTGAGGACATCTGGAGAAACACCTGCAGACAGAGGGCGTAGCAAGTGCAAAGGCCCTGAGACAACATGGTGAATACTCAATACTCTATCTGGGATCCCAGGGCCCACTTCCTTCCAGAGGACGTAAAGTGTCAGATATTTGCTCATCAGCCTCCCTTGCAGCCAGCACATGGCTCCTGTAGGCTCCTCAGTCGGATATACTGACCCCAGACTTTGAGTCAGAAGTGAGTGACACACAGAAATGGGGGCTGGACAGAATGCAGGCTGGCAAGGGTGTCCCCAGTACAGTGGTCATACTGTCTCTAGCGGGGTAGCTGTGGTTATGGCTCTAGTGGCAGAATCCACATCCAGTGCCAGCATTGTTGGTGGGGATGGCCGTGGGGCCTGTGCCCAGAAGCAGCCTCTCAGAGGTGCCCTGCAGCATGATTTGGGGCGTGATTTCTAGTTGCATACCCTCTGATCTTAGTTTTCTGGCCCTCCAGGAAATTCACTGCACTCCATAACATTGTTTTATTAAATTTCTTTTCTGCTTACAACACTGGAAGTCACTTTCTGTTGCTTGCTACTCAGAGCCGTGACCGATACGGGCAAGTATGGCAGAGACGGTAGTGCCCACTGAACATCCATGTGCTCCCTTCCATTGCCCAGCCTCCCTTCTGTTGATGTTGGGACCGTGTGATTAGTTCTGGCCAACAGACTGTGAGCACAGGTGACAAGTGTCATTTGGGAGTCTAATATATTTACCACCGTGGCCACTTTGGAAGCTACCAGTTGAGACAGCAGCATTATGAAATGGACGGAGCCTGGACCCCTGGGTCACCAGATGAAGAAAAGCCCTGCCAGCCCACGTCAGATATTGCAGAAAGAAGAAACAGGTGCATAGGAGCTGAGCCACTGAGAGTTTGGGGTTTATTTGTTACTGAAGCACAGCCCAGTCTATCCTAACTATTATAGCAAGTTTGAAGATCAGATTAAAAAAAAACGCAGGTGGCATGAAGCATAATGAATACTGGAAAGAGGAGAATAGGTGGGGAGAATGGTCTGAAATAACATTGAAGTTATTAATAATATGAGAAGTTTTTCATGATTTTATTCTAAGTGTGATGAAAAGGCACTGGAGGGTTTTAAGCAGAAACTGACATAGCCAAACACTGGGGCAGACTGCCTTTCCCACAGATTTTTGCAGGAATGAGGAGCTTGAGGGGGGTGAGGGGGTCTCAAAAGACATCTAATCAACCCTCAGCCATTGTCACACACTCCCCCACTTTGATGCTCTTAAGGAGATACCTGGCCTCTTCTTGCCTATTTTCATTGACAGGAAACGCACTTCCTTCTAGGATTCTCTCTTTTTTTTTTTTTTTTTTTTTTGCGGTACGCGGGCCTCTCACTATTGTGGCCTCTCCCATTGCGGAGCACAAGCTCCGGACGCGCAGGCTCAGCGCCCATGGCTCACGGGCCCAGCCGCTCCGCGGCATGTGGGATCTTCCCGGACCTGGGCAGGAACCCGTGTCCCCTGCATCGGCAGGCGGACTCTCAACCGCTGCGCCACCAAGGAAGCCCTAGGATTCTCATTTTATTCTGGGATTTCCCTGACCGTTTTCATTTTCCTGTAGCCTCTCTCTACTGGTAAACCCCAACAAGTTTGAACACACTCCCCATTCCTCAGAGGTCCCCTCAGAGCTTGCTGCCCTGGTCATGCTCTGCTGAACACACAGCCCCTGGACACTGGCCTCCCGAAGTTTGTCTGTAGAACTGGATTCTGAAAGCAGAGTTAGAGTATGGGCTTATGGATCCAGGATCTCTGCACTGAGAGTATGATCAGCCCAGCAGGAGAGTAGGGCATGCCAGGAGTGGGTTCACACAATCTGTTATGTTCTCATTATGCTCCTCACATGTCCCCTAGAGAGAGCACAGGGAACATTGGAACCTCTGGGCCTGACTGCCTCTGCCTGCCCTTGTCTACATCCCCAGCTTAACCTTCAGCTCCATGAGCTGATGCAGCAGGAATTTATTTACAAGCTCATTATCCCTGTGAATCATGTCCAGCTTGAGTCGGGGCTTAACAAGGAGCTAAGGGGTGGTCCTTCAAACAGCTGTGCCCATGCAGCCTGGGGAGGGGATGGGCCAGGACAAGTAGGGCCTCACTGTGCCAAGAGCCAAGAGGGCAGATGGAAGCAGGGGATGGAAGATGGCTTGTGCCAGCCCTGGGGTTTGTTCTGGCTCCAGCAATTGTAGGGCTTTTCCAAACTCTGGCTTCATTCCAACACAGAGGTCCCAGATGGAAGATCTGGCTTGCAGTCGTTCTTGACTTCTAAGTCCCAAAATGTACCAGCGTACTTGAGAGGGTAGGGAAGCAGCAGCCCAACATCTTTCTGACTTCTATCTCATCAGGAGTGCCCCTGCTCCACCAGCCCCTAGAGTGGAAGGTTTTATACTATAGCGTTACTCAAATGCAAATGATGACCATTAACTTATTCAAACTTCTCTTACAACCAGCGTTTTATTTGATCACTGCACATAAGTTTATCCATCTCCATTTGAGAGAAAAGGGTTCAAGGCTCTGAAAGGGGAAGAAAGTGGCCCAAGGCTGACTACAGTAAATGGTACAGTCCAAGACTTAAAGCCAAATCCTTAACTCCACATCCATATTAATCCAAATCTTAATACCTGCCTCTGCTTTCTGATCGCCTTCTGAAGTGCACAATGATGCTGTAACTGTCACACTTTACTCAGGGAAACAGAAACTCTCCAGATCTTTCAAGCAGAAAGGGATTTAGTTCAAGAAATAGATGCCATGGAAGATTGTTTGCAGCACTGGCCATGATTATTCTCCTCCCTGTATCCAAATGATGTGGCTTTGAATTTGGGCTGGTCTTGTAGCTTAGTTTGGTCAACAGAATATGGCAGAAGTGATGTTGCTCCACTTTCAAGCCTAACCTTCAAGAAATCTTGCATTCTTGTACCTGCTTTCTTAGAACCCTGCACAGTCACCATGCATACAAGAATGAGAGACCATGTGGAGTACAGACTAGTCATCCCAGTTAAGGTCACTCTGGACCAACCAGCCTGCAGACCACCTTGCACCTGACTTCAGATGCATGAGAGAGCCCAACCAAGACCAGAAGAATCGCCCAGCTGAGCTAGCTCAAATCCTGATCCACAACTTTGTGAGCTAAATATATCATTGTTGCTTTAAATGACTAACTTTGGGGGCTACTTGTTATTCAGCAAAAGCCAACTGATACAATACTTACAAAACTTTTGGAACAGCTAAAAAATGAAGGTTATTGGATACTTAAAGAGCGAAGTTTCTCTCTGAGCTTTCAGAAGTAAAGAAGTTGCAGGATCTGGAAGTACTACAGTGCTCACAGATGCTCCCAACATTGTTGACTCCTAGGAAAATTCTGAGGTTGTTTTAAAACCTCACATCTGCCAAAGACCACCAATCTACCCACCACAGTTAGAGGACAACGATATGGCTTCTGCTTCTTTCCTTCTGAATCTCAATTACCTCTCATTGAAAGAACCTGGCAACAGTTTGGTACGTGTTCTCCGAAATGTAGTTCTCAGGCTTCCATCCCCTGGTATAGAAAAGAGAGTATGGAAGCAGAAAAGTGAAACTAGGTTGCCAAAAGCACAGGGGTCTACTCTGCCTCAGACATTGCTTCTGAAGATACTTAATATCAGGAAGGACTTCTTTTTCCACTGCTCCCCATTGGCACTAGTTCTACCTTTGGCATCACACAGGCATTATTGGCTCATTTCATTCTCATTTAAGGTCTGCAAAGAAGGAATGGCTGAATGTTCAGGTACCTGAAATTACAGAAGGATAAGTCCCTTCTGTAATGAAGACAATCCTCAACTTCCCCAACTACCACTCTGATGACTCTATTCTTCTTGTGTCTACATCAGCAACTTTGGGATGGACGAAGGTGACAAATCCACTTCTCCCTACTGTAGAGATGGGAAAACTGGTCCAGGAGCATTGACAAAGCATAGCGATGACAAGGTAAGAGTAAAGAGCTTGGGACCCTGGGTTTCCTCTCTCTAGCTCTAAGTCATTAAGTTATGCTGGGGCCTAATTATAACAGCCCATGTTTGAAACAGACAGAGAGGAAGGATTTGAGGGTTTCCTCCACGGAAAACAGTTCCTCTGAGAATTTGAATTTATGAGAATTTGAAATTCTAAGTGCCTGCAGAATCTCTGCTCTAGCAGGACGATTCTCTTTCCTGCCTCCCCTCAGGGGTCAAGCTCCCCAGGTTGCCTTGGTCTTGACCCTCTTTGAACAATCCCATTCACTCCTATGGATTCAATTTCCATTGAAACACTGATGGCTCCCTGATCTCAGACTCCAAGCCCATACATCCAATCGCCTATTGACTACTGCTACTTGGACTGCCCACAGGGTCCTCCACCCTTTGGAGGTCCTTCCCTCTAACCCAGCACCAATCACCACCAATTCAGTTGGTGGCATCACCAAGTTACCCAAACCAAGAATTTCCCTATCTCCTAGTTTGATTTCCATAACCAGCTCCCTGCCTGGTCTCTTGGTCTCCAGTCTTGTGTCTCCTCAACCAATGAGTCCCACAGCTGCCAGAGGGAGCTTCCGAATCACACATCTGCCATGACACTTTCTAGATTGAAACACTTTATTAGCAACCTGTGACCTATAGGATAATATCCCAACTTCTTGGTCGGGCATTCAAGGCCTTCCCTGTGCTGAGCCCGGCCAACATCTTCAACACTATCAATCTCACATTATCCCCCAGCCACACTGAACTGTCTGGGATACCCAAAGCTGTCAAGCACCTTCATGCCTTTAGTCTGCAACACTCTACCTCCATGCCCCTGTGTCCAGGCTCGGTGCTCTTCCTGTGGGCTGTCACAGTACCATGCTCTTAACATCCCTCTTTGTCATTACCTATTAACTGTATCTACCCCACAAGATTGGAAACTCCATGAAGGCTGAGGCCATACCACCAGATGCATCTTTATATCTCAGTCCCCATTGGGAGTGGACACCTGTAAATGATTGTTAAACAGATCCATGAGCTCCGCCAGAGGCTGGGAAGTTCACGGCAGAGAGTGTGTTCAATCCATCATAACATAATAACAACAGCAATAGCTAAATATTTTTAGCACTTACTTTGGACTGGAGAGTTTACAGGCATTATTAGCGCATTTAATCCTCCTCGCAACCTCAAGAGATATTACTGTTATTATCCTGATTTGTAGATTAAAAAACTGAGATTCAAAGAGATTAAATAACTTGCCCAAATCATTCAGCTAGCATGTGGTGAAATCAGACACTACTTCTCCATTTGGGATCACGCAGGCATTATTAGCTCATTTAATCCTCATTTAAACCCATCTGCAGGCTCCAGCCCTGGGTGATCCCTATGGAGATAAGAAGATTTCACCTGTATGCCTGCACTTCTCCAGGCTTAAGAATAAAAGGAAGGGACAGAGGTCCTGGATGTGTTGGCTCAATGCTGTGCAATGCGATCTCCTCACACCCTCCCTCACCAGGCTAGCCTGGTGCTCACTCCAAGTCAGGTGGTCCACACCCTTGACCACTAGACATACGGCCTCTGTGGTGTATCCCCTTCACAGTAAAGTCATCTCCATCATGACAGGGTGAGGGCCGGGGTGACATGGAATCCCGTCTCCCTTGGTCACATTGTTAACAAGTACAGTCAGCCTCCATATCCTTGGGCTTCGC
Organism: Mesoplodon mirus; assembly: GCF_964341445.2. NCBI lineage: Eukaryota > Metazoa > Chordata > Mammalia > Artiodactyla > Ziphiidae > Mesoplodon > Mesoplodon mirus. Next base: position 65,521,308 of record NC_138977.1, on the reverse strand, counting down.
ATCTGCTGATTCAACCAATGGCAGATCGAATAACAGTCTGTGGAGCCCGTGGATATGGAGGGCCAACTGTATACCTCACTCTACAAATATCTGGGGGAAGTGCTTAGCTAATTAAAAAATCTTTCTTGCTGCAGGACTTACCAGAGGCTTTAATATGCCAGTGTACCTTAAACAAAAGATATGTAGCATTTCCTAAACTCATTGGACCACAGTGCTCTTCATTTCCTCAGGCATCTGCCAGAACTAGGGACCCATGGAACACATTTTGGCAGACACTGATTCCGGGTTCCTATCCCTCCAGAGTCCTGGCTGCACTTGTCTTCATGAGATAAACCAGGTTCTTTCCAATGAATTTTCTTCCCTGCTGAAGTTAACTCAGGTCAGTTTCCATAACTTGCAACAATAGACCTTGACTGAGACATGCCCTCACTTGCCCACAGAAAGGCCATACCTTGGGCGACTGCTGGGATTTACACTCAGAGGTGGAACATGAGAGAAGGATTTGGTGAGGCCCAACCAGTCAGATGTGGTTATGGCAGACTGCAACTGACACCCACCACTGACAGGTCATCCTCAGAAAAGCATGCTAAAGGGCTCCTAGCTCTTTTTTTGTTTTCAATTTCCTTCCTGATTAGAAATTTGCCATTTTTAAATAAAGAGAACTGTGACTTATGTTTTTGGATTCCTGTGGCTGAGTTCATGTACTTTTGATCTTTCTATCATGTTTCTGGCTGTTACAGAGTTGCCCTTCTTCCAGGATGTTGAGGTAGGGAGTCACAGGTCCCTTCCAATCTCCACTCACCTCAACTCTGATACATACACACACAATCAACCTACTTCTTAATTTCTCCCAAGTCCACTCTCTGGGCTGAGGAAGGGTTTATGGGTAGAGACAGTGCCCATCCTTGACCAGTGAATGCTCCATATTCGTTTCTAGGAGAATCAGAAGCCCTGGCTTGCAGAATATCCCCCCTTCTCCTCACCATGCCCCCACCCCAGGTGAGCTGAAGCTGTGTTTTCTTAGCTGACAGAGCCCATTTAGAATGTGAATGGAGATGGGCTGGTTGCCACCAAAATGGCATCCAGAGTGGACAGAATTGTACTAGGTTTCTCCAACTCTCCTCCTGCAAACTGTTCCTCACTGCCTGAGCCATGCTGCATGGCCACGCTAAGAGAAAAGGGGGTGACTTGGAGATACAGCCAGACATGGTCACTCCATGTGGGAGGAGATGCTGTTCCCCAGAGCCCTGGGCAGCAAAGACCACTCATTCCCATGCTCCCCAAATCGCAGGCTGGGAACAGGTCCATCCTGTCTCTCACTCCACACCATGACTCACCACCACACGTGAAAGCCCCCTGCTCTTTGAGGCTTGTGCCACCTGGCTACAGTACCACACTGCACACATCCTATGTGAGCCATCCACCATTCTTCCAGTCCCTCACCAAGATCATTGAAGGCTTTGGCACTGGGATGCAGCCCCCATCTCTACCCAGACCTTACCCTGGTAGATTCAGTTCCCACTGAATGAATGTCCCATCAAATACCTTGGATGCTCAGCTCCTTAATCTCATCCATGATGACCTTCTCCCTCTCTCCGCTCCAGCCAGCCACCACATATTTGGCCATACTCTGGGCTTTATCATCACCTCAAACTGGCCTACGTCTACTACTCTGAAATCATAAATTCAGCCCAGCCCATTCTTTCTGTTTTGCAATTTTTTGTTATGATAAAATACACATAACATAAAATTTACCATCTTAATGATTTTTAAGTGTACAGTTCAGTGGTATTATATATATATTCATATTGTTATACAACCATCATCAGTAACACTTGTTATTTTCTGGGTTTTTTCTGGTTCTTCTTTTTTTAAGAGGATAGTCATCAGGGCTTCCCTGGTGGCACAGTGGTTGAGAGTCCGCCTGCCGATGCAGGGGACACGGGTTCGTGCCCCAGTCTGGGAAGATCTCACATCCCGCGGAGTGGCTAGGCCATGGCCACTGAGCCTGCGCGTCTGGAGCCTGCGCTCCGCAACGGGAGAGGCCACAACAGTGAGAGGCCTGAGTGCCGCAAAAAAAAAAAAAAAAAAAAAAAAAAAAGATAATAGTCATCATATGGGTGTAGGGTAGTATCTTATTATGGTTTTGATTTGCATTTCCCTAATGATTAATAACATTGTGCATCATTTCATGTGTTTATTAGCCAATTGCATATCTCCTTTGAAGAAATGCCTATTCAAGTCCTTTGCCCATTTTTGAATAGGATTGTATGGGTGTTTGTTCTTGTTGAGTTTTAGGAGTTCTCTATATGCTCTGGATACTAATCCCTCACCAGATATATGATTTGCAAATATTTTCTCCCGTTCTGTGTGTTGCCTTTTTATTCTATCACTAGTATCTTTTGATGCACAGAGTTTTTTAATTTTCATGACGTCCAACATGCTTATTGTTTTGTTGTGGGTGCCTTTGGTGTCATGTCCAAGAAGTTACTGACAAACCCAACATGATGGAGGTCTTACCCTATGTTTTCTTCTAAGAGTTTTAGAAGAAAACTCTTAGACGAAAGAGTTAGTGAGTGCTCCAGCTTTGTTCTCCTTTTTCAGGGTTGTTTTGTCTATTTGGGATCCCTTGAAATTCCATATGAATTTTAAGATGGATTATTCCATTTCTGCAAAAAACAATCATTGGAATTTTGATACGGATTGACTTGAATCTGTGGGTCATTTTGGTACTGTGAACATTTTAACAATATTAAGCTTTCCAATCCATGAACACGATATGTCTTTCCATGTAAGAGTTTTCATTCTTAAGTATTTTTATGCTATTATAAATAAAATTTTTTTTAAATTTCCTTTTCTAGTTGTTAGTGTATAGAACTACAACTGATTTTTGTGTGTTGACTTTATTGAATTTGTGTACTAGTTCTAACAAAATTTTGTGGGATCTTTAGTGTTTTCTACATATAATTCATATCATCTGTGAACAGAGATGATTTTACTTCTTCCTTGCTAATTTGGTTGTCTTTATTTTTCTTGCCTAATTGCAGTGACTAGAACTTCTAGTACTGTGTTAAAGAGAAATGGTAAAAGTGAGCCTCCTTACCTTGTTGCTAATCTTAGAGGAAATGCTTTCAGTTTTACACTATTGAGTATATGCTCACTGTGGGTTTTTCATATAAGGCTTTTATAATGTTGAGGTAGTTTTCCTCTATTCTGGTTTGTTGAGTGTTTGTATCATAAAAGGGTGTTGAATTTTATCAAATGTTTTTTCTGCGTCAATCGAAATGGTCATGTAGGGTTTTTTACCCTTCATTCTGTTAATGTGGTGTATTACATTGATCCGTTTTCATATATAGAACCATCCTTGCATTCCAGGAATAAATCCCACTTGGTCTTAGTCTATAATCCTTTAAATATGCTGCTGAATTTAGTTTTTTAGTATTTTATCAAGGATTTTTGCTGTAGTGTTCATAAGGATACCAGCACATTCTTTAATGAGCATCTCCAATTCTTCTGCATCTCTCCCTCACAAATGCTCTAGAAAAGTTTTTAACCTCATAGAAGCCTATTCTCTCTTGATCCATCTACATTCTCCCAAACTATCCCCCTTTTGGCCTTATACTTTTCTCTACCCATTGAAGGCCCCAAGGTTCATTATTTTATCCATTCTCTTGTCAATATTGTTTACTTTTTGACTCCTCATTCCTAATAAAACCCCAACCCCATATATATTTCATTCTCTGATATTTTTCACTTCAACACTTGGGGACACAGAGCATAACCAGAAAAAAATCATATACAACCATGACTGTGAGTGTCATTGTAAATTTTGGGGCTCTAACTTTGAGTGAGCCTCATTATCCTGGTTCTAGTCATTTATTTCTCCCTCTCCCTGCAACTCTCTATAAACTCCACCATGAGCCCTCTTGTGTAAGCAGAAGACCATATTTCCTTGAAAATCAGAAGCATTAGACATTCCCTTTCAGGCCTCATTCATTCCCACCTGAACCCACCCTTGCCTTTTTCCTCCCTTTTCCAATAAGAGAGGTGCTCATTCCTGCCCAAAACTATTCCCACCCCTATGTTCTGGATTCCAACCTTGTTGGCCTTCACCAAAAAAACCCCACTTTCTTGATGATCCCTTGTAGTAGCCAGACTTCAAAGATACATCCCACCACCAATGAACTATTCCTTCTGGTATTCAGACCCTTATGTAGCCCCTGCCACACAAAATTTGTCCTGGCCACATATAATTAAAGAATGCAATGAAAGTAACCCTACATGACTTCCAAAGCTAGGTCATAAGAACCTTGTGGCTTTTGCCCTGAGCTCTTGGGACACTTGATCTTGGGAACCCTGAGCCACCATGTAAGAATTCTACTACTCTGAGACCACCATGCTGTTAGGAAACCCAAGTTAGCTACGTGAAGAGGCCACATGGAGAATGAGTGATGCTGGCCAGATTCCTGGCTGTTCCAGCCACCCCGGCCAAGATGTCAGACGTGAGTAAAGAAGCCATCTTACACATAGAGGACTGAGGTCCCACACAGCCCCAGCCATATCCTGCTGCAAGTCTCCAAGCCTTTATCTAAATCCTTAATCTCTCTGTAGTACTCCATGCCATGAACCACTCCCCCTTTCTTGAAATGTTCTCCTTGCCTGGCTCCTCCAGTGCCATTCTCTTCTAGCTTTCTAAGAATCTGACTGCTTGTTCTTAGTCTCCATCATGGCCTCCTTATCTTCTGCTACTCTCTTTGTTATTTTTGTGGGGGAGCACATAGAAGTAATATGTTTTGAACATTCAAAAGATGTAAAAGTGTGTACAGTGAAAAGTTTTCTTTCTCACTCCTATCTCTCAACCACAAGATTCTTCTCCCTGGAGGCAATCAATGTTATCAGTTTTTCAAATATTTGTCCACAGACATATTAGGTATAAACATGCATGTAGCTACAAATTCTCCCCCCACTACACACACACACCTTTTTTCCCCACAAGACTGGCAGCATTCTATATACAATAAAATACACCTTGCTTTCTTCACAACAATATATCTTAGAGGTCTTTCCATATCAGTACGTCACAAATGTCTTCATCCCGTCTATTATACCTACATAGTATACTTTTGTATGCATGTACCTGATTTATCTCATCATCCCTCTTTTTGTGCCTGTTTGAGGTACTTTCCATCTTTTGCTATTGCAAGCAATGTTGTAATAACTAATCTCATATGCATCATTTTTCACGTGTGGGAATCTTTCCATAGGATAAATTCTTAGAAGTGGTTAGGTCAAAAGCATTTCAGATGTCAGAAGATAATGCCAAATTTCCCTCCATTGAGCTGTACCATTTCCACTCGCATCACCAATGCATGAGCGACTGTTTCCCCATACAGTGTGTTATCAAACGTTTTGATCTTGGCCAAACTGAGAGATGAAATGATGTCTTAGTGAAACTTTAATTATATTTCTCCTATTATGAATAATGGGGCATCTTTTCTTAGGTGTCAGTAACTCTGTACACCTTGTCCATCTTTCTTCTGTGTTGTTGATCTGTTTTATATTGATTTGTGGAAATTCTTTATATAACAGGGAAATAACTTCTGTCAGTGGAGTTGCAAATACTTCCCAAGTTTGCCTTTTGACTTTGTGTATGTTGGGTTTTGCTGTATGGAAGTTTTGTTTTAATAGTTAAAATTATCAGTCTTTCGTTTTATGGCTTCTGAGTTGTATGTTGTGTTTAGAAAGTTTTAAAACTCATGTTTCTGGCACACTTAAGGTTTCATTTTGTTACATTTACATCTTTGTTTCATATGGAATTTATTCTACTATAAAGTATGAGGTATGGATCCAACTTTTTTTCCAGATGGTACTCCAGTTGCCCCAACCCCATTTATTGAATAACACATTTTCCCACTCAATTTGAAATGCCATATTTACCTTAGACAATATTCTCCTGTATAATTTCTGGAATTATATTTTGTTCCACTGAGTTGTCCAGTACTATGGTTTACTCAATATAGCTTTATAACACAATTTAATTTCTGATAGGGCTAATTATCCCTCTTTACTATTCTTTTCCAGAAATTTTGTGGCCATTATTGCCATCAAGGAACATGAAGAGTCTGAGGGAGCTTTTACTGTGCTTGCAAGCCAACAAGTTAGCCTCCCCTGTTTCCTGGATGCTGGCAGAAGACATGAGACTTCTGGGTCAGAGACAGAGGACTTTATTACTCACAACAATACCAACAGCCACAGTATCAGCGTTTGTGACAGCCCTGTGAGCCCCAGCTCTCACAGGGTGTCATGACAAAATCCAGGTGATGCCTGCACATGCAGCGGGCTGTGTTACAGGAGAAGAAACTTGAGTTTAGGGAACCCAAATCTTCTATAATGGGCAGTAAGCCTGCCTGGGTTTTGCTCCAGAGGGAGACCTTATCTTTATTCTACTGGCCAGTAAGCAAATTTGCCCTGTTCTCCAGAGGGAGACACTACCTCTACTTGCCAAGTGTGTTCACTACACAAACATCCCTGAACAGACAGTCTGGAACAGAGGCAGTCACTGCTTCTGCTCACCCAGAAACATGAGAAGCCCATGGAGAATTGTCTTTTCAACACTTGTTTATTTTTCCATATGAACTTGAGGATCAGTTTGTCTAAAAACAACAAAGCCTTCGTTTTTATGGAGAATCCTACTGAATTCTAAAATTTTCTGAGGGAGAAAGGACAATTTTATGATGTGAGTTTTTCCTATCCAAAGACAGACATTCAAATGCTTTTTTTGTCCCTTGGAAGCATTTTAATGCTTTCTCCACTTAAGATTTTGCACATTTCTTGTTATGTTTATTCCTAGGATTTTTAAATCTTTTTTTGTTGCTATTGTCAATGTTTTCAATTCCCATCTTGTCTCTAACGGGTTGTCATTAATTCCTGCTCTTTAAATGAATGGTTTTCCTCCAGGGTCCCTTCTCAAACTTCTTCTCTTCTTACTAAAAGACTTCCCTGGATGGTCTCATTCTCTCCCAAAACTTCAATGAGCACCTGTCAGCCGATGCCTCTCGTTCTGTCACCTCCAGCCCTGGTCACCCTCAGGAGCTCCTGACACACATGCTGTGGATGCCCCCTGAGTACTTCACACCCAGCCAGTGGTGAGATTAAACTCCTCATCCTTCTCCCCAAACCAGCTCCTCCTCTTTTACTCTAGCCTCAGTCAATGGCACCAGCATTCCCCCAGGTGTCTCCCAGCAGAAGGGGGAGGCTTTCCTTCACCCTCTTTTCCAACCAGTCGCCAAGTCCTGTCTATTCTTCCTCCTCAATTCCTCTTTAACCTGTGCCCGTACCTCCATCCCCACTGCCATGACCTGAGCTCCTCGCAAATGACTGGGGAGCCCACTAAGTGACCGCTTGGTCTTGCATCTCCTCTCTGGTATCAACTCCTATCCTGCTGGAGTGGCCCACAGTTTGGATCACACCATCTTCCAGAGGTTCGAGGATAATATAGAGACCACCATCCTTCCCTGCCAGCTTGGCATCCCCTGGCCATTAGCGACCTGGCCCCTCCCACCTTCTTGAACTTCAAGTCTTCCATTCCCACACTATCCTGCACCCATGCATTTGCACATCCCTGTGCCTTAGCCCCAGCCTTCACCTGGAATATACTAACCCACCATGACCCTCTTTACCCGACTACCTCCTACCCCTCCCTAAGGTTTCAACTCAGACATCAGCTCCTCCAGACTTCCTGACACTCTCATCTGCATGAGATGCTTTCATTCATTCATTTATTTCCTCATTTCAGCAGGCATTTATTTGGTTCCCCACTTGCCAGCTCGGTACCACAGATACCAAGATGAATTGAGAACACGTCACTGCCCTCTTGGAATTCGCTGTCTCAGTTATTGTCATTCAGAATATGGTCTGGAATCAGCATACCAGGGAGCTCGTTAGAAGTTAGAAACGCAGAGACTCGGGCCCCATCTTAGACGTGCTGAAGGCAGTCTGCATTTGGACAAGATCCCCAAGTGATTCATGTGCAAAATAAAGTTGAGAAGCACTGATCCAGGTGACATCTAAACAGAGGAATACAATAAACACAATAAACGAGGTAAGTGTAACCTTAGAGCAATGCAGAGGGTGTTCTGAGAACATGGGGGGAGAAAACTAACTGAACATGGAGGGAAGGAGGGAGAGAGGGAGGGGCTGGAGAGGTGAGCTCAGGACGGAAAGGTCTTCCAGGCAGAGGACACAGCTTGTGCAAAGGCACGGAGGGAGGGAAGTGTGTATGCTGGATTGGGAATGCAGGAACCACTGGGTGCTAAGTGCAAGGTCCTAACACAGACTACTGAGAGAAAAAGCACACTCCAGCTTCACTTACTAACACTCCACCCTAAACTCATGGCCCATCCCTTCAACCACGCATGGCTGGGGGCGGGGCGGGGGGGGCAGGGGGGTAGGTACCACTTCCTCAACTGCCAGGCCAAGGAGCTTAGGCATGCACTATTAAGTCCCTGCCAAATAAAACAGTTTGCATTTCAAAGGCACAATTTGCTGGATTTGAGTGTGAGGTGTCTTCAGCGGGGAACCTGATTAGGGATCACAGCTGTGCAGGCCAGCGGTGACACCAAACCCAACCCAGGCAGAGGCAATTTGGGTGGTGAGGAGAAAACAGATTCCAGAAAGATTTGAGAGGTCAAGTGGTAGGGATGGATGTGGGAACGATGCAAAGAAAGGAGCAGGTATAATTCTCATGACACAGGTATGTGTTCATGAAAGTAAAAACCAACCAAGGCAGGGGCAATAGGAGAAAGAACCAGCATGGGAGCGAAGTTAGTAAGTGCCGGTATTTACTGGTCCAGTGTTGAGCACCAGAATCAGTACTTTGCATGGATTTCCTCGCAGCAGGGACTATTACTGCCCTCAGTTTACTGAGGAGGAAACACACACAGAGAAGTTAAATTATTTGTCCAGAATCACACAGCAAGAAGTAGCAGAGCTGGGATCTGAGATGGGGCCATGACCACTTTGTCACCCTACTTTGTGGACTGGCTGCTGACGTGCTGGGAGCTAAGGGCCTGCAGACTTCCAATGGGAGAAGGATGAGAGGGACAGAGGCTCAGGTGGGCCATCCGGTAGGGTGTCAACCCACAAAGGTTGCCAGAGCCCTTGAGTGGATGGACGGGACGACGCAGGAAGTGGATGAGGGCGTGCTAGGGTTGGTGACAGTGGGTGGGGCTCCACAACCACAAGGCTCCTCAGTGCCCCTTGTGCTGCCATTTGCTGGTTTGGCCAGAACCCAGCATTAGGCAGATAACCCAGGAAACCTAGGGACCAGCCTCTCCTTCTGGGACCCAGGGCAGAAACTAGGGAGAGCAGGCGATCCTTATCAAAGAAGGGAGACAGACGAGCCAGAGCCAAGCAGGAGACGTGTTTCAGGGGTCAGAAAGCAGACATAATACTTCACAGGCCCTTCACCTCCCACCTCCCACCGCAGGGATTCCACAATAGTGGCACTCTGCCCCCACCCCCCCACCCCAGCTGTGTTGACAGCAAACCCCTTCTGTACTTTCTGACTCGGTAGTAATACCACCTCCAGACCACCATCTTCTCAACTGTAAGACAAAGGCTGTGACCCTCCAAATGGTCCCTCCACAAAGAAGGTACTAGACAGATTGCAGGGAGTTTCCACATCACTGGCAGTACCCCCACCACCCCGCAGTGGGGAAGGTCTCTTCACTGTGGGTATCAGGGCCAAAGCTAGCCAGGAGAACCAAGGCCCTCGCACTCCCAGCTCAGGCCCCAATGGCTGGGCGTCCAGGCTGGGACTCCTGGCTAGCTGACAAGGGCTCCGCAGGGAGCCCTCGCCTCTCACCTGGGCTGGCAGCCTCAAATATTCATTGAGGGGGGCGGGACAGCTGAGGGGGGAGAGCACAGCCTGAAGGGGCCCCTGCGGTTCAGCCCCAGCCCATTACAGCCGCCTGAAACAGGCCTCAAACTGCCAGAGCTTCTGGTTTTGCAAGGAAATGCAGAAATTCAAATCTTTATGTGAAATCACCAGGTTTTTAAACGTAGACAACTAATTTATAAATAGTGTAAACATTGGGGTGGCTAGTCTAGTCTAGATCATGTCTAGGATTTGAATTAGGTCTTACGTCACCTCAGCCTTTGGCAAGGACAAGGATGGCACCTGGCCGTGCCTCTGAGTGTGCACGGACTTGGCCATGTGTGTTCCTACATATGAGCATGTGAGCAGGGCATGGCTGCAGAGTCCACAGTGATGCGTGTGTCTCTGTGATCACATTGCAGAGATGTGTTATAGGTAAGCCCGTGAGTGAGCACGTGTGCTCGGTTCTCACGTGCGCATCTGTGAAATGCACAAACAAGCACAGGCTTAAAATGTGTGACAGCACGTGTGACCATGAGCTCGTGTGTTCGTGTGAGTGCGCACATGTGTGTTAAGGCACTTGCACGTGCACTCCAGAGTGGGCCCGTGTTTGCACACGTGAATGAGCCACTACCCCAGAGGGGAGCTGCGAGCACACGGGTGGCCACAGGAGCGCGCTCGGGGACGCGCGCGCGCGTTCGCGCGGAGGGGGCGGCGGCCTTGGCCTTGCGGAAAGCAGAGCCTCCCTCCTACCCCGCCTGGGTGTCCCGCGCCGGTCGGCGGAGAGGAGGGGAGGGGCGGCATGACAGCTGCGCCCCAGGCACTGCGGGAGGGAGGAGCGCAGCGCGCAGCCGCGGCCATTAGTCACCAGATGTCACCTTCTGCTGCCAAGGCGGCGCCGGGCGCAGACAATGGCCTCGCGGGCCGAGGGGCGGGCCGGGCCGGCCCCCGACCGACCCCAAAGCCGCGGCTCTGCTGACACCTACAGCCCCGTGACCACCCTCGGCCTGCCCCTCTGCGCTCCGCGACGCCGGGCTGCCGCTGCCGAACCCCTTGGCTCTTTGCCTTACCGCCAACCACCTTCTTCTCCACGTCCCCTCCCGTTGTCTGCTTTACGCCTCATTTTTCACGATGGCAGGACAGGTGTCACCTCCTCCAGGAAGCATTTCCTGGCCTGCCCATCTCTAGCTCTCACAGCCCTCTCTCCCCGCCGCCCCAACTTGGATACCAGTCTTGGGGCCAACCCTGTCCTCCCAGACTGGCTCTGTGAGGTCAGCACAGACTATCCTTTCTTCCCCTGTGTCTGGCACAGCGCCTGGCACTCAGGGCTGAGTGCCTGGAGTGACATTTGGTGCCTTCTAATTTGCAGGGGAATCATGCGAAATGTTGAAGATCACTGCCATCCACGCATTAGTGCACTAGACCCTTCACCCCAGAAATCCAACCAGGGAATCACTGAGCTTTTCCCTGGGCACAGATAACCCCCGAAATTAAAGTGGTGGCGTGAGGCTACCTCCTTTGCAGCAGGGGCCTAAGCGGTGGCAGAATTTGGGGGGTTCATTTTTAAATGCCCACCACTGCCACGGTCACGGCTTTTGGTACACAGCCTCTGCTCACTGCTGACATTGGGATAGCCAAGCGTGGAGGATGAGGATGCAGACCCAGAGAATCCTCCTTGGACCTCAGGATCCTAGGCCAGAGGTGCTCAAACTTCCTCCGTAAAGGACCAGAAGGTAATTACGTTAAGACTTTGCCAGCCACTCTTTCTCTGTCACTTATTTTTCCTTATGTAAAAATCATTCTGAGCTCCGAAGCCCTACCAAAATAGGCTGCATTCTGAGTTCTGAGGTCCTATCAAAACAGGCTGCAGGCTGGAGTTGGCCCTAGTTTTGCGATAGTTTGCCGCAGCTGTCCTAGCCCTACAGAATATCAGTTGCCAGGGAAGCATGGTAGCATGGCAGAATGCTTGGGTCAGGATCAGGGCCAAACCAACCCAAACTGGAATCCCAGTTTTTACTCCTTGAGTGAATCCCTTCACTGGCCAAGCCTCAGGGGTAAATGAGAATGTCATTAGAACCGACCATGCAGGTTTGCTAGAAGGAGAGCATGGGTTCTAGCACGGTGCCTGGCACGTGGGCACCCGCCCACTGCTGCCCTCCCCCTCCCCTACTGCACTCACCCAGTACATGTGTGTGTGACTGTACACACGCACGCACACACACACACAAACACACATACGCACGGCCCTCTAGCAAGAAGAGGCTGACCCATGATCTCTGGAGATATTGCCACAGGGTGAGGATGTCATTCAAGCCAGACAGACTGGGGTTGGAATCCTGGCTGTGTGACCTCCAGCAAATAGTGAAGCTTTCTGAGCCACAGTTTCCCCATTTAAAACCAAGATAATATCAGTACCAACTTCCTGGCATTGTCATGGTGACTCGCTGAAGTTACCAGTAAAGGCACTCAACAGAGTACCTGACACAGGTTAAGCTGGACAAGTGCGACAGTATCCTTGTGGCTACTGTGGTGTTCCCTGATGGGAAAGCAGCCTGCTTGAGAAGAGGTATGGGATCCTCAGCCCCATGAACAGGGCAGGTGAGGGGCAATGACAAACCAGTCAGGGGAGGCTGCCTAGAGGAGGTGCCAGCACTACCTCAACCCTTGTCTTGGAGTCACCTGGTCTCCTTCAGTCAAAGGCGCAGTGACTGGATGGGAAGGATGGTTGATTTGTGGAGCCATTTCTTTCCCGTGGGAACAAGAAACCCCAGAAACAGTGATAGGGAAGAGGCCTCCATTTCTGATCAGTTGGGATCAGACTAGCTGAACTGTGCGAGTTAAAAAGCCAGACAACTAGTAGAGTAGTTTTGGTTTGGTTTCTTTCTTTTTTCTTCATTACAAAAGTAATTCTTGTCCATTGCAGAAGATATAGATAAGCCAAAAGAAGAAAACAAGTAACACCCAGTCACACCATAAAGAGACACCATCATTAGAACCTTGCACCAAAGCTCCTCTTAGGTCAAGAAATGGGAAGAAGACCTAAATAGACATTTTTCCAAAGAAGACATACAGATGGCCAACAGGCACATAAAAAGATGCTCAACAGTGCTAATTATTAGAGAAATGCAAAGCAAAATTGTAATGAAGTACCACCTCATATCAGTCAGAATGGCCATCATCAAAAAGTCTGCAAATAATAAATGCTGGAGAGGGTGTGGAGAAAAGGGAACACTCCTACCCTGTTAATAGGACTGTAAATTGGTGTAGCCACTATGGAGAACAGTACAGAGGTTCCTTAAAAAACTAAAAATAGAGTTACCATATGATCCAGCAATCCCACTCCTGGGCATATATCCAGAAAAGACAAAAACTCTAATTCGAAAAGATACATGCACCCCAATGTTCATAGCAGCACTATTTACAATAGCAAAGACATGGAAGCAACCTAGATGTCCATCGACAGATGAATGGATAAAGAAGATGTGGTACATATATGCAATGGAATATTACTCAGCCATAAAAAGAGTGAAATAATGACATTTACAGCAACATGGATGGACCTAGAGATTATCACACTAAGTGAAGTAAGTCAGACAAAGACAAATATCACATGATATCACTTATATGTGGAATCTAAAAAAATGACACCAGTGAACTTATTTACAAAACAGAAACAGACTCACAAACACAGAAAACAAACTTATGGTTACCAAAGAGGAAAGAGGAGAGGGATAAATTAGGAGTTTGGGATTAACAGATACACACTACTATATATAAAATAGATAGCCAACAAGGTCCTACTGTATAGCACAGGGAACTATATTCGATGCCTTGTAATAACCTATAATGGAAAAGAATCTGAAAAAGGATATATATATGTAATATATATACATAGTATATATATATACTATACATATAAAAATATATATATAAAACTGAATCACTTTGCTGTGTACCAGAAACTAACACAACCTTGTAAATCAACTATACTTCAATTAAAAAAAAAAAATGAAAGTTGGCAATAGTGAAAATAAATGATATTCCATTAAATCTAAAAATAAATTAAAATTAAAAATAAAAATGCAAAGCACTATAGCTAAAAAGTCAAATAATCATATTAAAATGGAATTTTGAAACAGTCACTCTGACTCCTGGGTGGACTGCAGGGGAGAAGGGTGAGATCAGGGAGACCAGTTAGGAAGTCATTGACATAATCCAGGAAAGTGATAATGTTGGCTTGGACAAGGATGGAAGCACTGGAGGTGGTGAGAAATGTCAAGATTCTGGGTGTGTGTTCTGAAGGCAGAGCCGAAAGGATTTGTTAATGGGTCGGATTTGTGGTGTGAGAGAAAGAGCCAAGGGTGACCCTAAGGCCTGTGATCTGAGCTAGAGGGATGGGGTTACCATTTACTGCAATTCCAACGAAGGTTATTCTCCTGCCCGCCCTCCCCACTGCTCTGTGGTATCTGAGAGCTGAAGCAGCCCCTGTGCTTGGAAGCCAAGTTGGGCTGGAGGCCATGTGTGGAAGGAGAAGAGGACAAAGTCATATGCCATCCACAGTAGCCCTCGGGTTGGACTGGGGAGGATGGGGCATATGTGCCTTTCAAGGTTCACGCCGGATCAAAAAAGTCATACTTATGGCTTCTTCCATAAGGAATTCTTGGGGATGGGGCTTCTTCCAGCTTACAGAGCCCCATCCCCAAGAATTGCTTTCCAGTTGGGAAGTAATTGAGAATAACTGCTAATATTTCACAGAGATGGCAGAAGCCTCAGCCCTAGCCTCTGGTGAAGCAAATTAGAGATGAAGACGAGGTTTAGCCCTGCTTCTCACTAGCAATTGCAAATAAGATTACGGGGAAAATGTTTCTGCCATGAGGATGGTGTCTGCCTGGAAAAAATTAAACTCATTTTAGGGGCCAAGTGGAGACCCTGGACCAGGATTCAGGAATCTGGGTCTAGAGTAAGGCTCTAGGATTGACTTGCCCCAAGTCACAGGGCAGCTTTGCCACAACCTGTCTGAGCCTCAGTTTCCAAGTCTGTTAAATGGAAAGAGGCTGCAGGACTCAGCTCTGGAGCTGGACAGTCATTTCTCCTCCGTGTGAGATGCTTTTTGCAGCCAGACAGCCTGGGCCCACCAGCTCAGGCCCACAGAGCTGGATCGTGAGGAGGTGAGGAGAGAGCCGAGAGCACTGGCTTAGAGATCTACGCCTCGCCGCGGCCTTCCCCAGTCTGGCCTAGTTCCTGTATCCGCTTCCACCCCAAGTAGCAAAGGCTGACACTTACTGAGTGATGGGCACTGTTCTAAATTTTCTATCTGTGTCCATTCACTTAATCCTCACAACAACCCTAAGAGGTAGGTACTACTGTTATTCCCATTTTACAGAGGAAGAAAGTGAGACACAAAGAGGCCAACCGACTTGGCCAAGGCCACAGAGCAAGCCTGTTGCAGAGCCAGGATAGTGAACCCAGTCTGACTTTCAAACCTGTGCCCCTAACCATCATACCATCCTGCCTTTCAAGGCTTGTGAGTCTCCTTAACTCTGCCCCAGACTTCCAGAGCTGAGGGGGTTTTGGCAGTTAGCCCATAAAAGGATCCTAGACTCTGACATCCCACAGACTTGGGTGTGAATCCGAACTCTACCACTGGTGGCTGCGTGACTGAGCCTGTCTTCGCTTGTGTATGTTTTTAAATTGGTTATAGATTTGGCACAGATTTGCTCTAAGGAAGAAAGCAGGCCTGGGTATAAGATACCAGGCCCTGTCTGAGGGCCAGTTCCTCTCCCCTCCTCTGTAGCCCCATCTCCAGCCTGGGGCTAAGGGATGCTCAGGACTCCTTGAAATGCTCTCTCCCTCCAGGCTTCTCTGTCGTTTTCCTGACCCAGCACCAAGGCCACCTCCTGCTGAGAAGCCCTCCTATTCCCACTCCTTTTTGCCTGTGCATCGGTGCTCCTTCCCGGGCCTCTGTAGCTTCAAGTGTTGCCACCTGCGTGGCTCCCTTTTCCACCCAGAAATGCAGACCGTGGCTAGCTACTTGGTCCTTGGGGGTTCTCCCTTCCCTGTTGCCACTAAAAGTGGTGTTTGAGGAAGACCAAGTTCTTCAGCCTGGCATTCAAGACCTTCCCTACCCCTGCACTCTGGAATGCTGACCTCATTTTGGTAACCTCTCCAGGCTGCATTTTCCCTACACACACAAGAGCCTTTGTCCAAACTGTGCTCCCCGCAGCCCACACCCAGGGGCCAGGAGACAGGGTGGGGGTGGGGGTGAATTCTGAAATAAAGGATATTCTGGCCAGAGCTGCCCTGGGGACAGGCTGTGAAAGAGAGTCCTGAGGCCAAGGCAGAGGGGTCAGGTTACTGGAGAGATAATCTGATTATATCTAGTCAAAGGAGGAGGGGAATGGGGGTGGGGGAGATCCTTGAGCCTAGAAAAATGGAGAAAGAGACAAACCAGGATGCTGAAGCCAGAAGTGGGAGCCAAAAAACAAGAGGACAGAAGAGAACGCAGAAGGAACAAACGGTCCTGGGTTCCAATCCCAGCTCCACCACCTACCTCTACCTGCCAACTGGGTGACCCTGCACAGGTCACCTAACCTCTCTGAAGCCTAGTGTCTTATTCTAAAGTCAGGCCAACCCACTCGGTGACCCAGGCTTGTTGAGGTGATTCCAAGAGAAAGCATAGGAAAAAAGAGACCAGGCGCTGTGCTTTCTAAGTGTCTCTTCCCCTTGTCCCCCTCTCCATGCACAGAGCCTTCAAAGTGGGCCCACCCCACCCTGGGGGCTAGCAAGTACCCACACAGCATCCGCTGGCAGCTGGCCTGTCAGCCTGAGCGAGAATCTGCCCCCCGGGGAGGCTCCTAATTTAATCAGCTTCACAAATCAGCTCGATGGGCTTAATTGATCTTTTTCACTCCTAATATTGTCACTGTCACTTTCTGAGCTGTGCCTCCTCCTGCCACCCCATGCACCATGCTCAGCCAGCTGGAGAGGGAGAGGAAACACTGTGAGTACACAGCCAAGGGAGGGAGCTGGAGCACAGGAAGGTGAGAAGGGCGGGGTCGTGGGGAGGGTCAGGACTGACATCCCAAGCCAGACCTCGTGGACCAACCACCCCGTGCCCACGGTGGCCATGGTGGGAGTGCTGAGCAGAAGGGCTCCTAGTGAGTCATTGGCTGGAACCTCAGGAAAACCACTCTAGGGCCCCTCTAGGCCTCAGTTTCCTCATCTGTACAGATCACAGCAATACTCTGCCCTTCATTTATTCATTCGACAAGTGCTTATGGAACGCCTCCATATCTCAGGCATGTGCTGGGTGTAAGGAAGGATGGCAAGCCAAAACGAACCTGTTCTGGCCTCATGGGGTGCTCTAGACAGGCTGTCCTCCCCTGGGTGACTCCCCCCATGGAGCACATAGACTAATGGGGGGGCGACTGACATTGATTCAATAGCACATGAACCAATGTCAAATTGCAAAAGGGAGGATAAAAGCTGGAAGAGGCGGTCCATGGTGCCATGGAGGCCGATAACTGGGGGGCTCCCTGAGGAAGCCACGCTTGAGTTGAAATGCAAAGGATGAGGTAGAGTGAGCTCAGTGAAGAGGCAGGAGGAATATTGCAGGAAAAAGCCCTGTGTCTTTGACTGAAAGCTGAACGCACTTACAGCTGACCGCTGTGGCTAGGGGCGGAGAGCGAGGGGTGTGGGCAAGATGACGCTAGACCAGGAGCTCCTAAGCCAAGCTTGGCTTCCCGAGTTGTTAACATTGCCATAAGGAAAACATTTTGCGTGGTGACCCAGACCACAGAACACACATGGGTGCACACATATATTACCTGCATATATCAATTTTTAAAAATTGATACAACAAAGTTTCTTTTGCCACATTAAATGTGATCCACTCTGAGAGTTTCTATTTCTATTCTCCTGTTCTACTTCTTTGACTTAAGAAATCGCAGGTCACCAACGACTACATTGATTTCCCAGCCCCCTAATGGGTCACGGCTTTAGGTTAAGAGACACTGTGCTTTTCGGGGCCTTGGGGGCTGCGTTCAGGAGCTGTTATCTTTACCCCACAAGCAATGGGAAGTCCCAGTTCTCTTCTGCGGGGCAATCCAATGAGACTTTCATTTTGGAAAGGTCTCCCTGGGTGCTTCATGGGAGTCCATTGGAGGGGGCAGGAGTAGAGGCAGGGAGACCAGAGAGGAAGCTACTAATATCCAGGAGAGAGATGGCGGCGGCTTGGATTTGACAGTTTTCCAAAGCAAGTAAGGTAATAAGTATGAAAATGTTTTTGAGCCATTTTATAAAATGTTTTATGAAAAGTTGTACGATGAAACAGCAAAATCTCCAAATCTAGATCCAGGCAACCTGGGTACAAACAGCAGCTGCATCACTTCCCAGTTATACCATCTTGGGGGAATACTTTGCCCCAGTGGGTCTCAGTTTGCTAACTGTAAAATGGATCATAAGAGTCCCTATGCGCTAGAGCCATTGCCAGGTTTGGATTCAATGGTGCATATCCTCAGCCAAATGGCTGACCTGTAGCAAGAACTCGATAAGTCAGTTATAAATATGAAGAAAAAAAAAAAAAGCTAGAACTTACTCACTCATCGATATGCATTCAGTCCCTGTTCAGTGCTAGGCATGGGGGATATGGTGGGGAATAAAATCACACAGCACCTGCCCTGTGGGAACTCCTGGTCCAAGAGGAATTTCCAGAGCATAACAGATTTATCAGGGTTGAAACTGATTTTGAATTCTCTGACTGAGCTGCCAAGCTCACCTGGTCAAGCTCTCCCATTTACAGGTGAGCAAACTGAGGCCCAGGCCAGCTAAGGTTCATTTTTAAACAGGTTATACCTTCAGATGAACAGTTATCTGGAGCCTATTACCTGAGCCCAGTTCACTTCTGCAGGGAATTGTGCCAGCCCTGGTATATCTGGTACACCTGTGTGGTATCTCTTAAATATACAGCTCCCCACTCATTCCCTCTCCCTCAGAGGCTTCCTTGGGGCAGATTTAGGGACAGGCCAGAGCAACAGCAGGCTATTCAGCCAGAAGCTGGAACAACCGGCTAGGCTGTCTGTTCCCTGCAAGCCAAACTCAAGCGAGCAGACAGGGAGGTGGCTGGGAACTCCCTGACGGTGAGCATCACCACCTCCCCTTATTCTTCTGGGGCTCCATTAAATGGCCCTGGGCAGGTGGATACAGGTCTGTACTGCCCACCTTGGGCTGGGCTCTGAGCACCTGCCGGGCATGCAGAGAAAAGGTACATCTTCACCACAGCACCCTCTCGGCAGCCAAGACTCACTGGCCCTGAGCGAGCCATGTGGCCACTGAGCATCAGGCGACTCTAGCTGAGAGCCTGCCAGGTCTGCATCTGACTTTCTCTGCTCTTTGGCCCGATGCCTGGGGCTAGGGGAGAGACTCTCAGGTGTGTACGGCTGGCTCTGTCTCTCTCCCAATCCCACGGTCTTCACTCCTCCACAGCCATGTGGTTAATGTCCCCTCTGTGTCTCTGCCTCCTTGGGTCTCTGAATGCATCTCTCTGGCCTGTCTCTCTAAGTCTAGGCAGATCTCTCGGGCTCTGTCTGTCTCGGGGTGTTCGTCTCTGGCTTGCATCTCTGTGGATGTTTGGGAACGACCCTCTCGGTTGTCCCTGGCGGCTCTCTGTGCATTTTGGATTGCCCTCAGCTTTCCTTTTTTGTGCTTTCTTGTCTCTGTGTTTATCTCTTTCTTTGTGTGGCTGAGTGAGTCTCTCTGTCACCTACCTGGGGCAGGGGGAGTGAGAGTTGCCTCTCTCCAGGTCTCACAGTGAAGGGCTGTCTTTGGAATGAGCCAGTCAGACTGTAAAAGTCACTTCCCTGCCTGCCTATCTGGCCCTCCAGCCCCACCAACACACACCTGCTTCCCTAAGCTTTGTACCAGCAAAACGCCTGGGAGACACCGACTCTGCACGGCAATTCACCCCCCTCCACACTCCTCACAGTCAACGTGCTAATTCTAGTGCTCTCAACCAGCCTCAGATGCTGCTCCCACACACCTCAGCTGTGCGACCTTGAGCAAGTTACTTAACCTCTCTGTGCCACCACCCCCCCCCAGAGGTTCTCTACACAGCATTATGCTGCCTTCTCAACTGACTCCTCATGTAGAGGATAATTAGCACTAATTACCCTTAGAAGGCCTCTTCATTAAAGGAGGAAAACCTAAATTTGCCAGTGTGTGATCTCCCCTCCCCTCCCCAAGAAGAATCTCTGCACTGGGACAGTAACAGCGCTCTCTGTATCAGGAGTGGGATCAACCACTTTACCTGGAGAAGAGCCTGGCTGTCTTTCAGCTCTTTGCTAAACAAGAGAGAAAGACTTCTTCCTTAAGAAGCTGTTGCTCTGTGAAAAATAAAACTAAACAGAGCCACAGATAGCACACTGACAGTAGGAAAATCTTATTTGATCACCCCGATGCCATGCCTTTCCAAGGGCAGGAGCAAAATGGGAGCAGCCTTATCTGATGGTTTGTGTCTGCAGAGGGAGGAAAATGTCAGCTGGTAATAGGCCTCTACTTGTTTACAGACATCCCCACAGATGCTCCCAGCGTCCAGGAGAGGCCGTGGAGGGTGATGCACGTGGTCTGCGTGGGCAGGCTTTCTGGACGAGGGGGCCTGGGCTACTTGGTCAGCAGAGCTGCAGCGGGCATTTGCAGACACCATGCTCTGGACCAGGGGCTGCACTGAAGCCAAAGACAGACAAGGTCCCTGCCCCCGCCCATGACAGGGAAAGCTTCAGAGAACAGCCTGATACCAGGCACTTGACCTAGGATGCTTCGTTAGTGCTCACAACCCCTAATGACGGGAGAGTTTGTATTAGCCCCCGTTTTACAGATGGAGAAGAGGAGGCACAGCAAGGGTAAGAAACTGGCCCAGAGCCACCCAGTCACCCAGCTAGACTTGAACCCAGGCAGTCTGGTTCCGGAGTCTGTGCCCTCACCTACTGTGGAGTAAATACAGACTAGAAGGTACAGCAGAAAACTGAGCCAGTAAATTCACAGGGTGGGGTGCAGGCACCTGTCAGGACTCCTTGGGGATAAAGGGACGATCCTGCTATCCTCACGTTTTGGTTCTCCTAATACAATGTCTTAAAATGTCAAAACAGGGTTACCAAAACTGTGGATGGTTTTAACTGTTTACGTCTCACAAATTAATGCGTTTAGTCCTCGAAGTAAAATGCAATAAAATTAGACTCTTTCCCAGATAGTTACATTACCTGCAAACATAATGCGATTTCATAGTGCACTACAAGCACTGTGGGCTGGTGAGGGGCAGGAGGAATTGTGGACGATCATTTCCCTTTGAGGTTGCGTTGAGGCCACTAGTCTGACCGCTGTAGAGGATAACATTGTAAATCCAATCTGGGAGGAATCAGCCCAAGTTTGCTAGCTTTGAAGTTGGAGGAAGGTGGCCAGGAGCCAGAAATCCAAGGAATGGATTTCTGATCTACCAACAGTGGAATGGGACACTGAAGTGGTAATGAGTTCCCCAGCACTGGAGGTATTTAAGCAGAAGCCAAGGGCCATCTGGCAAAGGTGTTGACAGGAGATTCAAACATCAGGTAAGAGCTGGACTAGTTAATTTCTGAGTTTCCTTCCAGCCCTGAAAATCTCAGATACTATTTTGTCTTTGTATTAGAATAGATTCAAGATGTTGCCTTTGGGGGGAAAATAGTAATCAAAATGTAAATACCATGGGAATAATAGATTTGGCCTAATTATCAGCGATTACTCAGAGTTTGTCATTACTTCCGTACAATATATCCCAAAGTTCCGGAAAACAAATCAAAGAAAGTACCACGGGCCAATGCCATTAATAGAAGCAAAGCACTTCAAGATGAGAATTTAATTTACTGGGTGAGTTCTTGAGGCACGTTTTTGTTGATGAATATTTATAAAAGTGGGTTAGGCTGGACTTGGTAAAGATTGCAAAAAATTTTAATGCTGTCCCCCTCATTAATTTACTTTTAATGAATGACTTGGTAAAGCGTAACCATTCGTACGTAATGATTTCATTAATGGCTATGGCATATGCAATCGTTTTTTCACACGTTTGAATGTCACTTGAATAAAATGATACCTTAAATTATACAGTATAATAAAGTATGTTTGTTGAAACATGACAAGCTTCTGCCTCTTTGTACTCAGGCTCCAAGGACTCCTTGCATTTGGAATGGCAACAGTTTAACGGAACTGGAGTGATGGATTTCTTCTTGCATATCTGAGGTTTCTCTCAAAACTAGACGCTGCGCTTCCGCCCTAAAAAAAACCCTGTGCGTGAAAACTTGGAGCCAGAGACCGCAGTGAGTCCCTCATACCCCCGCAACACCACTCTCCTCGCCTCAGCCCGTAGGATTTGCTTAAAACCGCCCCTCCGAGCAGAGGCTCAGCCAGACTATCCCATAAAAAGCAGGCATTTGTGGGCATAACCCAGCTAGGGGCGGTGCCAGGCCTGGGGAGGGGCCAGGAGAGGGGCGTGGTCTGGTGGGTGGAGTCTTGGCTATTGCTTGGTTAGGGAAGGAGCACAGGTGAGAGCTGACTTTCCAGCGTTGGTCAAAAGGGCTGCCAGGCCAACATACTCCCTCAAGCTTTGTTGAAGCCAGTTTAGGAGAACAGAGAGGCCTCGTCCTATTTAAAATGGGTACCCTTGATAATTTCTTAGCTTAGTTCTGTGTCTGTTTCCACAGAGTGCTGATCCAGTTCATAAGTATTTCATTTCGCCGTTTATTTGTTTAGGGCAGGGACCATACCACTGTGTTCACTATTGAATCCTCACCCCTAGAACGTTAACAAGTGGTCAGAAAAAAAATCTGTTTAACATCTTTATTGGAGTATAACTGCTTTACAATGGTGTGTTAGTTTCTGCTGTATAACACAGTGAATCAGCTATATGTATACATATATCCCCATTTCCCCTCCCTCTTGCATCTCCCTCCCACACTCCCTATCCCACCCCTCTAGGTGGTCACAAAGTACCGAGCTGATCTCCCTGTGCTATGCGGCTGCTTCCCACTAGCTAGCTATTTTACACTTGGTAGTGTATATATGTCCATGCCACTCTCTCACTTCGTCCCAGCTTACCCTTCCACCTCCCCGTGTCCTCAAGTCCATTCTCTACGTCTGCATCTTTATTCCTGTCCTGCCCCTAGGTTTATCAGAACCTTTTTTTTTTTTAGATTCCATATATATGTGTTGGCATATGGTGTTTGTTTTTCTCTGACTTACTTCACTCTGTGTGACAGACTCTAGGTCCATCCACCTCACTACAAATAACTCAATTTTGTTCCTTTTTATGGCTGAGTAATATTCCATTGTATATATGTGCCACATCTTCTTTATCCATTCGTCTGTCGATGGACACTTAGGTTGCTTCCACGTCCTGGCTCTTGTAAATAGAGCTGCAACGAACATTGTGGTCCAGGACTCTTTTTGAATTATGGTTTTCTCAGGGTATATGCCCAGGAGTGGGATTGCTGGGTCATACGGTAGTTCTATTTTTAGTTTTTTAAGGAACCTCCATACTGTTCTCCATAGTGGAGAATTTACATGCCCACCAACACTGCAGGAGGTTCCCTTTTCTCCACACCCTCTCCAACATTTATTGTTTGTAGATAGAAAATATTTCTTGACAGAGAGAAGAAGGGAAGGAAGAAGAGAGCAGAAGAGGGAAGAGGAAGGAAGTGGGGGGAAGGAGTGAGGGAGGGGAAAGGAGGAAGAAAGGCTGACTGAATTAGATTAGAAGCATAAAGCAAAGCAAGCCACTGGCCAAAAAAAGAAATGTTGAGATCAATGTCACGGGCTCTGTGGAGCAGCTGTTTCCCTTCCTGCCACCCTCCACCACTCCCCATCAGGGCACAGGCCCCCGCCCCAGGTCTCATCAGCCTTGCTACCCACGATTATTTATTCCCTCCTGTCATGAAAGTGGTCCCAGAAAGGAATAAGGTGTTTGGACAGCAATGAAAACAATACTCTTCTGCAGGTGTACCATGGTATGTGGTTTTCAAAGTGTCTTCCTATCTTTGATCTCCTCAAATTCTTGCCAGTCCAGTCTATCTCACAGGGCTGTTTCATTATTCCCATTTTTTCCAGAGAGAATGGTCTCCATGGAATTAAATGCTGGCTCAAGGTCACAGAGCCAGGAAATGGCTGAACTAAGAAGACTTCAACTCAGGTCCTGGATTATGTGGCTGAGCAGCTTTTAATGGTTCTCAGCAGTTTAATAAGTTACCTTTCCCAAGGGTGTTTGCATTTTAAAAGAGAACTAAAAAGATTGAAAATGTATAATCCAAATGAATGAACTGTGAATAGTAAAATGTCCTGTACAAAAGCATGTGTACAGGAAAGACTAACATTGGGGCCGGAGGGACGAGGTGATCCCAGAAGATTCTCAACACACAGGCTTTCAGGGTCAAATAGATCTGGGTTCAAATCTCTTACATTCCATTCACTAACCCAGTGATCTGGAACCAGCAGTTTTCATTTTCTGAGTCTTTTTCCTAATCTGTGAAATGGGGATGATAATCCCACCTCAAAAGGGTGATGTGAGACTGGCATGCATAGAAATTGGCACATAGTGGGAAGTCAGCAAAGATTGGCAGCCTTACATGGAGGGTCAGAGGAATATCACCCATCCCAGTTGGCCTCCACAGGAATCAGGGTGCTGGGTGGAGCTGGCCCTCACCCCCCAGCTCCACAGGGGAAGGGGAAGGGAAGATAGGAGATGACGAGCCCAGGGCTGCTGCTCCAGGGCCATCTCTGTGCCCAGTGCTGGGCTAGACACACTAACCCTCATGCTAATTGCCCAGCCGTTAGGATCAAGCCGGGATAGGAAGGGCTGGGGTAACTACAGCTATGCTGCAGCCGTCATCTCTTCTGAATCCTCCCCCACCTCCTCGAAGAAGATTTATGGAAAGATTAAGGGGCCTTTTTTTCAATATCTATTAATATTCACGGCAGTCTTCACAGCCATCTGCTTTTAACGATTTTGTTTGCAAAGACCTGAGATTAAAATATGGCCTGCTAGTGCTCTGAAGCATCTGAACTGAAGGCGATAAAACAAAGGCCTTTTCAGGAGCTCCTGATCTGGCCTGTCGCTCTACCTGCAGCGGGGGAGACTAATGACTAGTGGGTGGGAGGGGCAGCGGAGGGGGGCGCCCAGACCTGGCTGAGATTGGATCCAGGGCTAGTGCTCCCCCTCAGGCCTGGCAGTGTTCACTGGGGGGGAGCGAACAGCCCCAGCTCCCTCCCCACCACCTTGCACAGGGCCCTGGGGATGAGGGGGCTTAGCTAGGGCAGGAGGAAGATGATAGCTAGAACGTCCAGGAGGCTCAGGGCTTTGAGGACTCCCAAACCCTGGGATCAGCAACCTGGAGAGGGGGCTGTCCACACTGGAAATGCCCAGGGGTACAGAGAGGGCAGGAGGAGCCCCTCGCTGTGATGCTGTGTCCCAGACCCATCAGTGTCACACCACACCTCCTCTATACATCAGTGCAACACAATCCAAAGCCTGTGTCTCTGTCCGGACTTCAAAGTCAGTCACTTCAATCTAGCTCTGTCTTGGGTGGAACCCGATTTGCCCACCAACATCTTGGGATGCCCGTGGCCAAGCTGGTGTCCTTCTCTTTGCCTCCTCCTGGAGAGGAGCTTCAGTAAGCTGTTAGGAGGTGGCCTGGGGACAAGGGAGGGACCAGCAGTGGCACTCGGGCCAGCATGTGTGACCGTGCAGATTGTGCCCTGCACAACTCCAGGGGCACCCTTCCTAGCCTCTGCGATGGTCCTGCATAGGCCTCCAGGACCCCACCCTGAGCAACGCCAGGGCTTTCTGCTTCATACTTTATATGTCGAAGCTCCACGCAGGGCTCATTTGACTGAAGGCTCCTGCTGCTTAGGAATGTTTGAAAACCAGCAGAATTCAAGTCACCTCTCATTAGACAGGCACCTCTCCCCTTTGGCTCCTTTGATTCTAGGTTCCATGCTTCCAAAACATCCCCAGCGGGGCAAAGCCCGGTTCCTGGGCGGGCAGGTAGACAGACATGGTGGGTTTCCATGTGCCTGCCCAGCCCCTCCCCATGCCAACAGGGTCACCTCTTAGTCTAACCATCAACCTTCCTGTCCCAGGCTCCCACCCTCTGGGCGTGGAAAGTAACAGTCTTTGTCCGTCCACCTGCCTCTGTGAGCCAAGACCTGACCTACGAGTGCCAGGAAACACCCCTTGCTTCTCCTCACTGGAGAGGACCTCCCCCAGGGACCGCATCAGTCCTAAGGGAACAGGTTCTGTTTTCCATCTCCCAAGTCTGGGGAATCCTCCTTGCATTGCCACTGCTTATGATTCTGGAGCAGGGCGGCCTTCCTAAAACACCGCGGATTCCACCTGCCCTGGGCCCCCTCCCCGTGGCCTTCCGACAGGAGTACTGCCTTCCCCGGCCCTCAAGGCCCGAGCAACAGAGAGGCGGCTGCCAGCCATGCCCCCTCCTCTGAGCCCTGCTCGGCACCACAGTCCTGTGAGGGCTGGGACCCCACCGCTTAGCCAGACCTGATTAGACCAGGCAGGCCCCATCAGGCTCTCTCACCAGAGAACCCAGGGCTGGGGCCAGAGAGCTCTGGGCGCTTGGTCCAGGTGATGGCAAGCTGAGGTGGGTGCCACTTCCAGCATCAGGAAGGAAGGAGAGCAAACCAGGAGTGACAGGTGGGACTCGTCCAGAGCAATCCAGAGGTGAGCCTTAGCGCAAGACTGGCCAGTGCTGGTCCAGCTGCTCCTGACGGCCCACTGCCCCTCCCTCCCTGGGGCCCCGAAGACAACCCATGGAACATTCCTGGACCTCCCTGCCTCCAATGAGGCCACTTGGGATGTGTTCCTTGAAGCTAAAGAAAACCAAGATGGAGGCCTCCAAATATCTGCTCCAGGTCCCCCATTTCTCTGTGACAGTGAGACCCATCCCCAGCCCACCCTAAGCCTCCTCTTGGGCTCTGGCTGTGCCCCCTGCCTGGAACACCCACCGTCCCTGCCCCCAAAGGCCTAGCCAGTCCTCACACACTGCCTCCTCCCCAAACAGAATGCCACCTCCTCCTTGCCTGGTGCCTGGAGACCCCACATCTCTTCTGAGACAACCTCTGTACTCCAGGGCCCCCTACTCTCCTTGGAGGGCCAGGGTCAGGAGCAAGCAGGATGCCGACTTCCTGGTCTGTCTTCTGACTCAGGTTTAAATACCCTGAGGCTCCTGGCACTGGGTTTGGCACTCAATAGACTTTCCTCCAAAAACGTTTCCTCTTTTTGCCTTGAAATGAGTCTGTGGGTATCTCTCTAGTGCACGAAGTGTTGGTTTACCCTCGAGAAGATCCTAGAACAATATCACTAGACAGACCCTTGGAGAATGTGTTCAGCTCTCCCATTTTACAGCTGGAGAGACTAAGGACAGAACCAGATGGCAGGTCTCCCGACCCCACCTGCCTAGGGCCATGACCAGCCCAGCCCTCTGCCTCCAAGGCGCCCCCTCAGGATCACACAGGAGTACACATCACAGAGCAAAGCCCTTGGAAGTTTATTTTGGCAGTTTCTGCCATTAGTCACATCTCTGCCAACCCACTGCCAGGTAATTAAGGAGTCAAGAGCCACTGCGAAACAAAATTAAAACTAAAAAAAAAAAAAAAAAAAACCACTGCAGAGAAATGAAATTGGACTTAAAATATCCATTTACATATTCGGTTTGGGAGACAAGAGTAAAAGAAAGTGTGTGTGTGCGTGTGTGTGTGTGTGTGTAACTAAGTATGTGTGCAGGTGTGTTCACATGTGACTGTGTATGAATAAGTGTGTGGCGTGTGTGTGGGAGTGCGTGTGTGGTGGAAGACCAGCCTCCTCTCTGCTCCCCCTGCCCTCAGGCCCAGCCAGGCCAGCCCGCCCTGCATCCTGCTTGTCCCTGGCCTTCCTCTCTTCTGATGACATAATTCAGCTGCAGCCTCAGCTTCTACAGGGAAACCCACCCCTGAGAATGAAACACAGGGTCTGTCACCATCAGGACCTGCCTACCTTTCCAGAATCTTCTCCCATCCAAGCCTCACACTAAACGTGCAGCATCCAATCACACCAAACATGCAGCATTCATGGGACGCACATGCCCACCATGCCTCTAAACCTGTTCCCATGCTGTCTTCTCTGCCTGGGATGCATTCTCCCTCTTTTCATCCAAACTTCAAGGCCCCAACCTCAAATATCACCTCCTCCATGAAGCCTCCCCTAAATGCCAGGCCATTTCCCTGCAGGTAGAGTCAGCAGCTCTGCATGACCCTAAGTGACAGCTAGCATTTGGGCAACACTTTACCTGTATTACTGCATTCCGTCCTCACAAGGCCCTGAACAAGATATCCTATTCTCATCCCCAGTTTACAGGTAAGGACACTGCAGCATATAGAGGTTGAATGACTTGCCCGAGGTCACACAGCTATAACACAAGAGTGCCAGGATTCAAACCAGCCAGTCTGGCCCCAGAGCCTGAGCTCTAATGCCCTCCAGCACACTGTCCCCTCCCCACACACCCACATCACACGGGACAACAGTGCAGTGTGACATGAGCACAAGCAGAAGACAGGCTATGGTCCACCCACCTGTCTTCCCTGCTTCCCAGCACAGAACCTCTTGCATGCCTGTTTCCCAGCACCCAGCACAGAGCCTGGCGCAATGTGGGGTGTGGAAGGCTTCTGAACAATCAAATGAAAGAAGGAATACTCACGTGTGTGTGTGTGTGTGTGTGTGTGCATGTGAGAGACATGTATACAAGAGGGTGTGCGTGGGTGGGAGTCTGTGAAAGAATGTGAATGTGAGGCTACGAATGGGGCTGAGTTTGAGGGGTGTGTCATGGGAATTGAGTGTGAACATATGTGATGATGCTATGGGGCGACGTGTGGAGTATGTGCTGTGTGTGAGTGTATGAGGGTAGAGGGGATGGGGTGCTTGTGCGTGGGGGGCTTTGTGAGGCAGGTCATGAGAGTGGCATGGACAGTGCGGGTGGCGTGTGAAGGAGTCTGTGCACAGGATATCCTCAGACACCCTTGGGACCCCTCACAGACAGCTAGAGGCCCATCTCGGCTGCATGAATAGTTAAAGCCCTTAAACTGTGCCGCTTCATCACTGCTATTTTTACAAAGTTGTCACAGAGAAATATCATTTTTCTTCCTCCTTTATTTCATTTTCTTTGGGATATAGTAATTAACAAAAGCCGTTAAATGCCAGCAAAACTGTTTCTTTTGAAGTTTCTACATGGCTGTCACCCGGGAGATAAAGGCAGATTATTCAATCTTGACATTATAATTGTGGATGCCAGATAAAAGCCTGGATTAGACACTTCACAGCCCCACTCGGAAGGGAGGGGGAGATCACGGGAGGGCGGGAGGGCCGGCGGGAGGGCCGGCGGGAGGGGCGCCCCCAGCAGGGGGAGGGGACAGCTCGCCACGTGGTTGGCTTCTTTTCATTTTGAGTTGGACAGTCCCCAAGTCACACAATGTTAGGTGGGAAGCATACTCCACACCAAGGTGCAGCAATCCAGAAGTCAGGGGCTAAGCTCCTGAGCCTGGCAGCTCACCCTCCCGGGGGCTCCCCGGGGTAGCCCGCCACACTTGCCTGACAGGATGCTTCTCACCTGCCAGCCTGGGTGCCCAGCTCCTCGAAGGCGGGGCTGGGTCTTCTCAGTGAGGGTGTCTCCAGCCCTGGCACTGAGGGTGGCACACGGTAGGCATGGGATGTGTACCTCCTGCTGGAAGGAGCCCCGGGTTCTAGTCCTGACTCACACTCCCTCCCTTTGGCCTGGATCTTGGAGAAGGCAGGATAGGCAAGCGTGTGAGAAAGTCATCTGCCTGCTCCAAGCTCACCCGAGGCCCTCGCAGGCCACCCAAGAGCAGTGCCACCTGTTGCCAGGAGGGGGCGCCAACCAGGGAGAGGCTGGGCAGGGCAGAGCCAGAGGAGGCCCCAGCATGGAGAGGGAGAGGCCCGCTTTTTAGTGGAGGCGGAAGGGCCAGAATCCAGATGCCCCAGACACTTTGCTCACTCTTAAGACTGGAAGCTTCTAAAGTGCAGGGACCGGGCTTCCCTGGTGGCGCAGTGGTTGAGAGTCCGCCTGCCGATGCAGGGGACACGGGTTCGTGCCCCGGTCCGGGAAGATCCCACATGCCACGGAGCGGCTCGGCCCGTGAGCCATGGCTGCTGAGCCTGCGCGTCTGGAGCCTGTGCTCCGCAACGGGAGAGGCCACAACAGTGAGAAGCCCGCGTACCGCAAAAAAAAAAAAAAAAGTAAAGTGCAGGGACCAATATGGTCTGATTTCTTGGGTCAATCCTGAACCAAGTAATGACCTTGAGATTCAGTTTATCCAAACTGGGGCTCCCCAGACTCCCTCCAGCCCACAGATGAGCCTTCACTGTGTTAAATCATGATAATGATAATAATAATAAAATTTTTAACTGTTTCAGTCAGGGTCCAGCCAAGAACCAATCAACCACTCTAGGTATTTAAAGCAGAGGGAACTTAACTCAAGGACTGGTTACACAGGAGATGAAAGATGAGTAAGACACCCAGAGATTATCAGCAGCTCTGGAGAAAGGAAGGCGGGAGGTAGGGTGACCAGGGCCCAGGGGCCACGATGACTTGGCCGACCTGGAACCTCCGGAGGTCACAGAGACATAAGCACTGCCAGAGATGGTGCCTGAGTCAGAGAGATGGGGGAGACACCCTGGCTTCTCCTACCTCCCACCCTCTCACCTTCCCATCTCCAACCAGAGCCTCTCGCTGACTCCACGCAACCCACCCAGGAGCCTGAAGGGGCCAGTCCCCCAGCATACAGAGCAGAACAGGAGAATGGTGAGGAGGGGACCTGAGGGCAAATTAACCAATGGCCGGCACCCTTGCCAACACTGTTAAATCTTGAGCTGGATTTCCAGCGTCTCGTGAAAAAGAGCAACATCGGGTCTGTGTTCCCAAGTTTCCAGATGCAGCAAACATCTGGGGGTGATAGAGGCTGTCCCCTTCAGAAGGAGCATCCTCTTCTCCAGTCTTTCACAAATTCCATCAGGCCTGCCTTATTTGTTCATGGCACCTGGAGGTACTTCACTGTGCAACTCCTGTTCTAAATCAATGTTCCCATTGTGCAGAGACAGAAACTGAGGCCCAGCCAAGGAGAAGAGATTTACCCATGGTTACACGATGGAACAAGAGCAGACGCAAGACCAGAACTTAGACACCCTGGGTTATGGTTCCTAAGTGCTGAATTGATTAGCAAAGAGCAGAAAGCATCTGCGAAGTAACCGTGTCTGTCAGTGGGGAAACGAGTGGCATTTACTGGACCAGCACTGGCAAAACAGCAGCGTAGCTGCTCATGGTCCCCTGATCAGTTGAGCCTTGTCAGGAGGACGGCAGGAGAAACGCCAGCAGAGATGACCAGGACAGGACCCGGGCGGCAGAGGCTGTTCTGAGCCTGGCGCTGCCACTCAACTGCTGTATGACCACAGCAAAGTCACTCTCGGTGCTCTAAATACAAGGAGGAAGGACCAGACGCCCTCCTGGAGCCTTCCCCACTCCACCAGGCTGGGACTCGATTTCCTGAGCAGAGGCGAGAGGAAACCATCCTGCTAGAGAAGCCAGCCAAGTGCATGAGGGTCCTTAAAAAGGAAGGTCGAGGGGAGACACTGGGAAACATAAATCTGCTGGCACCGCTCTCTCAGAAAGGGTTTTAATTAATTGTTTTTATACGACATAAGAGCAACTCATTACCGAACAGCTTTGATTTGTGACACCTGCATTATAGATGATTTTTAAATTAACAGTTCCCCAATAAAAGGTGTCAGTAGAGAGCTGAGGACGCCCAGAGAAGTATAAAAGGATAATAATATGAAAATACAAATAAACACCAGTCCAGCCTAACAAAGGGGGCTGCTTAATCAATTTTACAATTAATTAAGGCTGCCTGGGGTAGCTGGGGCCCTGGAGGCAACTGGAGGTACTGGGTTGAGGTTCAGGCATCAAAAGCTAGGAAGAGGGGAAGTGTCTGAGGCTTAAGAGAGAGAGACACAAGGAAAATGAAAGATGCTGCCAGGCTTCCCCTTAAGGGGAGAGAAATACTCCTGAGTATTCTTTCTCCCTTTGTTCTCCTGGATTTATCATTTATTCATTCAGTAAGTATTTATAGAGCTCTGATGAGCCCAGGCAAAGGCACCAAGGTGAGAGAGAGTGGTTCCTTGGAGATGCTGAGAGCCCCATAGGTCTGGACCAAAGAGTTCAGGGCAAAGCAGTCGAGAAGACTGGAAAGGTAGGCAGGGACTAGACTATAGAGGCCTCTGGAAAATATCAACCACATCTGGAGTTATTTTCAGATGCCATTTGAAGAGTTTCAAGTATGAGAGACACAGGCTCAGATTTCTATTTTAGGTAGATGCAAGTGGATACTGCACTGGAAGGGTGGAGGGAAGAAAAAGAAGTCACCCAAAGTAAGTCAGACAGAGAAAGACACAAACTGTATGATATCACATGTGAAATCTAAAAAATGCAACAAACCAGTGAATATAACAAAAAAGCAGCAGACTCACAGATACAGAGAACAACTAGTGGTTACCAGTGGGGAGAGGGAAGCAGGGAGGGGCTGTATAGGGGCAGGGGAGTAAGAGGTACAGACTACTATGTATAAAATAAGCTACAAGTATATATTGTACAGCACAAGGAATATAGCCAA
Source organism: Mesoplodon mirus (assembly GCF_964341445.2). NCBI lineage: Eukaryota > Metazoa > Chordata > Mammalia > Artiodactyla > Ziphiidae > Mesoplodon > Mesoplodon mirus. The sequence goes on along the minus strand of NC_138977.1, from coordinate 65,488,691 downwards.
TATTTTATAATAACTATAAATGGAGTATAACCTTTAAAAATTGTGAATCACACTATATTGTACACCTGTAACTTACATAATATAGTACATCAACTATACTTCAGTAAAAAGAGGAGAACACACCAAAGTATCACGAAAAACTACTACCTCATAAATTACATTTTCATGAAAAATAACTATTTTCCCGAAAAAAAGATCACCCAAGCAAGACATGCTGATGCATTGAGTTCAGAGGGAGGTGGCTGAGGTAGGAAACAGACCGATCCCCAGGGAGACCTCAAAGCTGGAGCCCACAGGATTTGCTCCTGGGGATCCAGCAGGAGAGAGGGGACAGGGGAGTGGAGGAGAATGCTGGGGAAGCAGCCATCCACAGCAAAAGGGCTAGGTCCCTGCCCGCGGGGGTCTTAGGTTCTGGTCAGGAGAAATGGGAAAAAGATACACACAGGGATGCAGAAAGGATTTCAGAGAGTGCCAGCAGGTGGAGAAAATGGAGCCCAGTGCCATGGTGGGACTCCTGGGGGAGCGCAGTTTGGGGCGGGGCGGTGGGGGAAGGCCTCTCTGAGGAGGTGTCATTTGAAGTAGACCTGAAGAATCAGGAGCCAGCCAGGCCAAAGGTGGGGCAAAGGTGGTCCAGGGATCAGTTCAGCAGTTGCAAAGGCCCTGAGGCCGAGGGGGAGAAGGAAGAGGCGCCAGGACCGCCCTCGCCCATCTACACCCGCTACTGCTCTCTTGGTTCTGTCTTTGCTTTCCCTCTGGTTGACCAAAGGGGCTGTGAAATTGGTATATAAATGAGGACTGGTCTCCTCTATATACAGAGGCCATGGAGCATTGATAACCGTTTCCCAGGCCTCATTCCAGGCCTTTACACTCTCCTGTGGAGGGCTCTGACCCCTCCAGGGGAGTCAGTGGCCGTCTCCATGCCAATGACTCCCTATTTTTATGGATGCCCCAGAACTCACTCCTAAACCCCAGATCCACTTGGGTGTCTCTCAGATATCTCATAACACATCCATCCTCCTAAAGTCAGCTTTTCCCTCTGTGTCCCAGTCTCAGTTAAAGATGCCACCAACCATCCAATTGCTCAAAACAGAGACCTAGGAATCGTCTTGATACTCCCTCTCCCCCATATCCGAGTCCTGTTGGCTCTTCCTCCTTATAGCTCTTGGGCACATCTTCTTCTTCTTCCATTGCACTCCATTCTACCTATCCTAGCCACCCACACGTCTTACTTAGGCGACTACAACTGTCCCCCCATCCCTGATCCTCCTCTTATCAGTGCACCCTGCACCCAACAGCCAGAGGAATCCTTCTAAAATGAAAGCCCGTCACATGTACCGCTGTCCAGAAAGCTTCCAGAGCTTCCCACGCCCTCAGACGAAAGTCCAAACACTGTTACGATGCTCATCGAGGGCTCCTGGAGTCTAGTGTCCCCCCACCCCCTGCAGCACCACGTTGTCCCCTGCTCCCTCCATGCTTTGCTGTCCAGACACAGGGGTCTCCCTTCAGCTCCCAGAGTAATGTTGCTCCTCTCATCCATCTTCTTTCGCACCTGTGGTCCCTCAGCCTGGAACATTCCAGGTGCTCTGCCCTGCATCACCCCACCTTACCATGGTCTGGCCACCTTCAACTCCATAGCCCAGGCTGCGATCTCATCAAATACTTCTGCAATTGTTTGCTGAATTGTGTAGATTCCCCCCAATCTGTAAACTCCACAATCCCAGGGACTATTTCTGTCTTGGTGGCCCCTGTTTTCCCTGCACCTGGTGGACCGACCATATTGCTGAATGAATTAATAGATGAAACGAATGATGTCACAGAACACAGTGTGCTCTATCCTTACTAGAAGTTTAGATGTTCAGTGAGACCAACAAGGAACAGCATCTTCAACATACATCTCACTGGCCAGTTTGCATCCTCACATGTCCCCAGGAAAGGTCACTCTCCCAGGATGGGTATCGGTAGTGTGATGGAAGGAGGGGGCGGACCTCCACCTAAGATGCTGCATCGCCTGCTTCCATGAAGCCCATGGGGGTCATGAGGCCTATAGACTGTCTGCATGGTCTGTGAGCCAGCTGGTTTCTGTCCTCTCCATATTGCCCCAGGCCCCAAGAGGACGTGGCTACCAACAGGGGCTCCTGGCTGGGGGATCTGGGTGCTTTAGCTCCCCTTTGCCTGGTAGGAATGTGAGATAGCTGAGTCCTGCCAGGCTGGCCCCACAACAGAGCACCTCCAGCTCACAATTCCATACTGGACCCATTCACAGACCTCAGTGGTAGGGTTAGGGTTTCAGGGTTAGGGTTAGGGTTAGGGTCAGGGTTACAGAAGTGGTTATGGGGAGTCTGCGACCATCAAATCAGTAAGTAGGGGAAAAAGACTGGAGTGGACGTCAAGGTCAAATACTTGGGTCCTTCAGAAAGGGTGAGATGGCCTGTGCCTGGAGGAATCCAGGAGGGCTTCCTGGAGGAGGCAGGCTTGAGCTGTGCCAGGAAGGATAGGGAGGGTCTGAGAGCCGGAGGTTCCTGATCAAGCCGCTGCTTCCTTCAGCTTCAAAACTTCTCACCAGGAGGAAGCACCTCTGAAGGACAGCTTTCTCCTTCTCATAAGTCCACTGGCAACATAATTACTGATTGTCAGGACAAGAATGGACCACAGTCCACCCATGCATCTTATAAATGTGGAACCTAAGGCCCAGAGAGAGAAGAAAAAATCATCCTTTTCATTTGAACAAATGCACCCTTTGCATTAGAAATGGGTTTCTTCCAACACACGTGCACGACAGGTGTTATTCTCCTCCATTTAAGAGATGAGGTGGCTGAGGCCCAGAGGGGTTACAGGGCTAGTGGAGGTCACATGGGATCTGATAGAACCAGGACTCAAACCCGGGCTGGTCTGAGTCCACATCTACCACCCTTCGGTGAATGTTTCTGTCTTTGGTTCTGATTTTTCTGCAGCACAGAAAGAATAATTGGCAGTTGATGTCAAAAATATATGTAGCTATTTTGATTGACGGTATGAACTCAGTGATGTACAAACACGGAATGATTCTAATGATTCTCAATAGCTGCTATCAGCTTTGCTCTGCAAGCCCCAACCCCACAAGCTGGTAGTTGAGGGAGGGGAGGGAGGGATGGAAGAAAACAAACTTGCCAAATAATAGTATCTTCATCCTTGCTGATGATTTTCCTGGTCCCATTTAATATTTGTAGCAGTCACTTTCTAATGATTAAAGAGTATCATTGTCCAGTTCAAAGCCACCTCCTGCATAGCTTCCACGAGCCCCAGCAGCAAGAATGGGAGTGCCCTGCTTGTGAGTGACTGGCTGCCCCTTGGTGGGGAACTGGGGATACCTGCAGTATCCTGTGTAACTCTGGCCACTGATGTCCTCATGCCAGCTGGCCTCCAGCACTGGGGGAGGCCAGCTGCCAGCTCCTTATGTGACACTGTAACCCTCTCCACAACCTCTGACATCAGGAACCTCTCAGGGCATGGCTGCTTCTGCTCCTTGCTCCTGGCAAGTCTTGGGAGAGTGGCATGGCTGTTTCCACCCAGCAAACTCTACTTTTCTCTTTATACAGAGAAGGGGGCAGAGGACACCTTGCTTCTGCTAAAATGCCCCTCTCTTAGCAAAGCCTGGAGTGGATATTGTAGTGGGGACCACTCACTCTCCACCAAAATTCAATCTCCCCTGACAGAAAAACGGCCAGGTCACCATCCAGACCAGGTGTGTCTGCACACTATGCCCCATGGGCCAGATCAGGCCACTTCCTATTTTTGAATGGCCCATGAGCTAAAAATGGTTTTTACATTTCTAAATGGTTGAAAACAGAAAAAATATTCATGACACATGAAAATTATATGAAATTCAAATTTTAGTGTCCATGAATAAAGTTTTATTGGGATATAGCCATGCCCATCCATTTGCATATTGCCTATGGCTGCTTTCAAGATACAAGGGCAGAGTCAGGTACTTGCAACACAGAGACTATGGCTCTCAAAGCTGAAAATATTTCCTGTCTGGCCCTTCACAGAAAATATTTGCTGACCCCAGATCAGGATTCCCTTTCCCAGCCTCCCTTGCAGCTGGGTGGGCCCATGTGCTAAGCTGTCACAAGTGGACGTGGAATGAAAGTGATGTAAGATATCGGGGTGCCCCCTCCATGCTCTCTTCCACCTCTGGCTACAGCCAGGCATGGCAGCCCCTGCCACCGAGACCACAAGAAGGCTCTCTCTCAGGGATGGTGGGGCAGTGGGTCGGAGCACCCCAGTCCCTGAATGACTGGGTCAGAGCTGCCCTGCCAACCTGGGCCGTTCACCTTACACTGTAAGGTGAGAAAGGAAGGGATTCAATCCTCTTTATGCCACTGCATTATCATGATAGAGCAGCCCGTCCTCACCCTGACCAGTATGGATGTTTATCTCCAGCTGAGCACTGTCTCCAGAGACCTTTACTTAAAAGTCCCAGTCATGTCATTTTAGGATACTGTCCCTGTGCAGGAGGAGATGCACACCACAGATGGGGGTGCGCCCCTGCTCGAATCATCAGTACTCTGTAAACCTGATAAGAGAATTGTTCATCTTAGAGTTCTCCTGTTTACAAGGAAAAGAGGGGCACTAGCTCAATAAGAGAGATTCAGAGAGAGAGACTAGTTCAGTATAAAGCAGATCCTCATCAGGATCCCAAAACAGAAGGCCAGGAGCAACTAAGCTCCATGGAAACCAGCACTGTGAGTCACCCTTCCAAGACCAGGGGTCTCTCTCATTGCATCCACACACCTCTCTGCCCTCCTTCTTGGCTGGCCAGCTCCCTCCAGCCACTCACAGCTGGTGACCCTGATTGGTCCCCAGTCCTGAGTGTAGCTCATCAGCTCTTCCCCCTCCCAGGCTCAGCCTCTTTCTGACACCTCCGCCAGTTAGGAGTCAAATTGGCCCATCTTAGGCTTTTGAGCCATAAAACCCAAAGCATACAGTGTAGGGAAGCCTTTGCTTAAAGTGCCCACCTTGGATCAGCCAGCTGAGGTCTGGAGGATACAGACACGTGACATAAACACAGCTGCTACCCACGCAGCATGCACTGGGGGACAGAGGGTTCCCTTAGCCAGGAAATCGGCCCCTCTAAGGGGCTGAGGAGTTCCATGACTAAGGGCTTGGACTTGGGGCTAGGATGCCGGGTTCAGCTCCACCTCCTTCTTAGGCGACCATGAGCAAGTTTAGTACATTCATTTTCGCTTCTACGAAATAGGAAACATAACCAAATCACCTGCCTCATAGGGTTGTCAAGAGGATAAAATAAATTAATCCATGTAAAGCACTTAGAACAGTACCTCCTGACACACAGTGAGCTTACAGGGAAGGTGAGTGATTGGAATTATAATTAACATTATCTCTAAAACAAGAAGGAAATGATAAGTCAAGGCTCTATTCCTTTGCTGTAAAACATCTCAATGTTTGCTCAGTGAATGATTCAAGTCAGCTTGAGAAAAGCACAATGATTGGGCCACAGGTGCACCTTCCTAAGGAGCCCAGGGTACATGGCTGTCATCTACTGAGGACTCACTCACTCACTCTATGCCCATCCTGTGCTCGGCCCTCTACACTCATTAGCCCACTTGCTGGATGATATTCCAAGAGGGTCAGTAAGTTATCCAAATGCACACACTTCAGGCTTAATTCCACTCACTGTGTATTTCCGTCAGCATGGATAACCCAAAGGGTCCACTGCAGGCCAACTGCTGAGTCCTGCCCATTTGGAGATAAGCCTGCTAAAGACAGAGAAAGGGGTTCCAGGAGCAAGGAGATGGAAGGTAGAGTGATGTGGACAAAGTGTGAGGAGGCCCAGAATTGGGAAAGGAAATGCAGCACCATCTTGGGGAAAGTGCATCGGGTTTGGGGCAGGGGGAGTAGGGGACATGGCTATGTGCACGGTCCAACCTCCCCCATCAAGCTATCCAAATGCATGCAGCAGAGTCCCCAGTTAGTAAACAGAGCCCTGGCCTGGAGCAAAGTCAGCAGCCCTGGTTGCCTGTCCCAGCTCTGCCTCCCTGTCTCTGTGTGACCTTGATAGTGAGGCCCCTCTCCCAGGCACAGTAGTCATATGTGGTAGACCAGACGACTCTAAGGCCCTCCTGACTCTGGTCCCATTATGGTGATTTTCTAGTTTCTGTTGTGTTCTTAGGGGCAAGCCCTGAGCACACACCATGCCGTGACTTCCATCCCAACCTGGGATCATGGACTTTCACTCCAAAATTTACTGTGTGCTTAAGAGCCATGGGAAAAAAATAATACTATTATCCTCAAAACCCCAGCAGGTCTCTTAATGACTACTCTGCTAATTAGTAGCAGCTGTTAATGAAGTGTGCGGGTACAAGCCTAGCCTCGTCAATTAATCCATACATGCTCCTGGGCTGCAGTAATATTTAAAGGAGAAATCAATACCTGGCAGCTGGGCCTGGGGAGGTCGGTCCAGGTGGGCAGGGAAGGTGTAGCATTTCAAGGAATTTGTAACTAAAATAGCTTACGCCTAGAGCACAGTGCAGGGGAGCAGAAACCAGGACAGCCCCTAAGGGGCACAGGGATCCAGGAATGCCTGCAGAGTTGGGGGCAGAAGGGACTGGGTCGGCAGGGTGAGCTGGCACCTGCTCCCTCCATGGGCAGGTAGAGAGCTCCAGCCAGGCCAGCAGGGGTGTACAGAGGTAACCTCCCTCTCCAATTCATCATATCACAAAATCCACTTATTCCTGCAGGGTGTGGAGGCTAGGGGGCCTACTATTACCTCCTCCCAGCAGATGTAGGGATCAAGGCTCACTCCAAGTGAGACACCACCTTGTCCAAAGTTGCAAAGCAAGTGAGAGTAACAATCGCTTTTGTGACCTGTGCTGTGCCAAACACCCTACACGCATCATCTCATTTGATCCTTACACGTCTATGAGACAAGAACGACTATACCACTGCTTTGGAGATGTAAGTACTGCAGCTTTGAGAAGTTAAAGCACTGCCTAACAAGGCTGGTCATTGGCAAAGCGGGTGTTCAAACCCAGGCAGCCTGACTTCAGAGCTCATACACTTAGCACACGTGGGCTCCTGAGCAGCAATAAGCCTTCAGCCCTGTAGAACAATATCCAAACTCCTTTGCATGATTTACAGCCTCTTGAACTCTGGCCCTCTGTATTAGTTTCCTATTGCTGCTATAACAAAGTACCACATACCTACTGGCTTAACACAACATAAATCTACTATCTTGCTGTTCTGGAGGTCAGAAGTCTGAAATAATTTTCACTGTGTTAAAGTCAAAGCGTTGATGGGACTACATTCCTTCTGGAGGCTCTACGGGAGAATCCGTACTCTTGCCTTTTTCAGCATCTAGAGGCTGCTTGCATTCCTTGGTTAATGGCTTCTTCCACCCAGTCGAAGCCAGCAATCCAGTCACTCCAACCTCTGCTTCCATCACTACACCTCCCTCTCCGACTCTCTTCTTCTGCCCCTCTCTTATAAAGACCCTGTGTTTACATGAGGCCCACTGAAATGATCCAAAATAATTTCCTGAATAATCCTGGATAACAGAGTCCCTTTTGCTATGTGAGGTAGCATAGTCATAGGTACCAGAGATTAGGACGTGGACATCTTTGGGGGGATATTAGTCTGTATACCATACCGTCTCACCGTCTACTTCTTCCCCTAGGCCCACCCGTGTTCTACCCTCCTCAAACACCTGTATCAGTCAGCATCCAGTCAGAAAGACAAGACCATTCTTGGTATTTCAAACAGAGGGAATTTAATATTCCACAGGTGATGGAAGAGCTGAAATGCCAAACAAGGGCTGTTGAAGCAACCTAGAAATCAGCAAGAAGCCTTTTCTCACCTTCTCCACTCCACTCACACAGCCACACGCAGTCAAGGTCAGTGGCACCCTCCTCCAAGCCACACTGATCTACGTGCCAACGAAATGGCTGAGATCCCTAAGCCTCTGTCTGATCCATGGCATGTCCCAAGCACTGAGCCCAGAGCCTTGCACAGAACAGGTGCTCAGAGAAAGTCACCTGGGCCAGGGCTCCTCCCTCCACACCAGAGGTGAGAGCACAGCCACAACCCAGGGCTCCCCAGAAGAGGTCATAGTGTAGGTGAGGCAGGCACATAAAATGCAGCCATTCAACAGCTGACTGTCAGCCTCTGGAACCAGGGACTCAGTGTTGAGTGCACTTTGCTGCCCATCACAGGCTCAGGCAACATGGGTCTTACCTTTTCGGAGAAAGCGTTGAGGGCAGAGAGATCACCCCTCTTTGGGAAGAGACCTTGGGCCAAGGCGTGGGGTACATGCTCCGGAGGGCCTGGCAGGAATCTGTGATCCACAGGCTGCTTGAGGGGAGTACTGAGCTTGCTTTCAGCTAAGCCATCGTGTCCACCTTCTTCCCCTATAAGAGACATGGGAAGGCACCATGATTATAATCCTGAGTTAATAACCTTTCCCTGATTGGATGTTATTCCATGGCTCCTCTTCCCGAGCTGCTCATCCTAAGACGTCTGAGAAAGGCAAAAGGAGGAGATTGAAAGAATATGCCAGGGAGGAAGAAGGAAAGGGAGGGGCAGGAGCCAGGAACCAGCCTTTCCCAGTGAGCCTGGGTCAGGGCCGGAGGGGGACACGTACTCTACAATATGTAACTTCACCTCACATCCACCCAGGGGTGCAAGCATCCCCCTCCCCGGCCTGGGGATGATGTCTTACTCCAGGGACCCCTATCCTGGTGAACGACACCACGCACTAGCACCTCCACCAGCTAGCAGACTACACCCCTGGGGGTGGCAGGGGGATGGGCGGGGTCGGGGGGAGGGGGGCTCTGAGCCTCTCTTCTCTCCCTGGGGCTCCTCCTTGCACACTGGTCAGTCCCCAGGCCCTGGCCAGTCTAACTGTCCTCCATCCTGTCCTCGGTGCCACAGCCTTGATCAGTCTCCTGCCATTCCCTCTGCTAGGTTCCTCCATCGGCCTCCTAACTAGTGTCCCTGCCTCCAGCCTCACCCCTAATCCATTCTTTACATGCCGCCAGGACTGTCTTTTCTGCAATAGATCTGGTCATGTCACTCCCTTACCTCAACGCATCACTTCCCGCCACGTCCAGGGGATTCAAGGCCTTCACCGCCTGGCTCCCTCACCCCTCCCCTCCCACCTCCTTCCCTTCTGCCTCAGATCACCCTCCGGGAGACTATCTGTAGGTTCCTTCTCTCTCTCTCTCTCTCTCTCATACACACACACACACACACACACACACACACACACACACACACACTTGCTGCTCTCTGTGCCTGGAATTCTCTCCTTCCCCCACCCTGGGAATAAGCTCACCAAATTAGGAATCTTTAAAATCCTATTCCAAATCTTGAGCCTCTGGAATCACCTTCAGGAGTCACGTCAGATCTGAAGATTCCCCTGTGCTGTCCCCACCCCGACGCCAGCCCCTCCTGCTGCCCCTGTCCTGCTTCTCCACGTGGTCTGTACCTGGTCCCGTCCATATCAGCTGCACCATCTCCAGGTCTGGCATTTGGGGGAAAGATGAGCAAGGCCATCCCCTGAGAGTGCCCACAGGCATGGCAGGAGCAGGAAGTGGGCTAGGGCAGTGGATGTCCATTCATAACCACTGATGTTCCGCTAAATGTTCTATCAGGACCTTCCTTCCTTTGCTATCCCTGGTCCCATGGGGACCTGAGTAACAGAGAGAAGACAGGAACCAGACTGGCTGCTCACTGAAGATTAGGAGATGTTACTGATGTCACGATACCTACCAACACCGCGGGAAAACGATATACCCCTTTTCAACGCTATTTCGAAGGATTTCATTAGAACCAAGCCTGTGGATTAGTCAAAAACCCCTCCTCCCTTTGTGCCATTCAGTTCAGTCATGCCATCACCATAATGATTAGCACCCCATGACAAGCCAAGGTCACTGGGGGAGATGAGAGGAGTCAGCCTGCCAGTGTAGCCCTTAGCATAACTTCAGGATCTATCATCTCCTTGGAAGCTTTGAGCATCCTATAATATTCACCACTCAACCATGAGCATCACAAGATCTCAGATGAATTTGGGCTTGGCTGATTCACTCAACATCTTGCCACTTCAACGTGCCCCATGTCAAGTGATCCAAGAATCATGGACCCTGTGACCGCCTGGAGGGGTGGGATAGGGAGGGGGGGAAGGAGGGAGACGCAAGAGGGAAGGGATATGGGAACAGATGTATATGTATGACTGATTCACTTTGTTATAAAGCAGAAACTAATTTAAAAAAAAAAAAGAATCATCGACCCAACTGCCACTCATTCAATGATTCTTCAAATATGCATTGAAAGCCTAACAGTTAGAGCAGTCCTTAAAGGGCTGTGGGTACAGGAGCAAAGCAAACAGCTGGTCCGTGCCCTCACAGAGCTAGGACTGTAGTGTGGGGAGTCAAAAACGAAGTACTAGTCAACGTGGGGAAGACAGAGAGGTGTGCTCTGGAGAACAAAAAGGCAGAGAAGGCAACAGGAAGGCTTTCTTCTTATTTTGCAAGAAGAAAGGGCAGATTATTCCAAGACCAAGCAAATGGCAGTTTCACCCATACTTAAGAGTTGAGCAAAAGAAAAAAATAATAGGGAACAGAGAGCTGTGTTAACAGTGTCCAGTGTTGGGGAGTAAGGGAGAAGGAAATATCACCCCAAGACTGCTGTTCTGTACGTGGAGACCCCAGGATAGGACACCCCCAGTTCTCACAATGTAGTGGTCCGAACAGGCCTCCCCCAGAGCGTGCACAGAAGCACCATCCCGCCCAGCATGCTCGCCCTCAAGCACCCGCCCCGTACAGGCTTCTTTCTCCTCCTGCTCATCCCTCCCAAGCTCTGTGCATCTGTGCCTTTTTTTTACTCAGGCTGTTCTCTGCCCCTGCAATGACCTTCCTCCCTTCTCCTCCAAATGCCGGCCCGCTCCAGGCTCAACTCAGTGCCATCCCATGAAACTGCTCTGGTCACGCCTCTCATTCCTCTGAGTCCCCAGACTACGGTGCCCTGGTCCCTCCTCTGTAGCAAAGCTATTTGTGAACACGCACCTGGCTGCCCCGCCCCGGGTCCACACACTTAGGACAGTGCGTGCAGAGGAGGAAGAAGGGGACAGCGTGCAGGGAGGCCCACCCCCCACCAGGAACACCGTCTCAACTCATCCTCACGCCGGCAGCACAGGACAGGCAAGTACACGGCCACAGCCCAGCAGCCGGCAGCCATCTGTCCATGTCACACTTGAGTAAGAGGCTGAGCTGAGGGCAAACGGAGCTCCGACGGACTGCAGACCTTCTTCCACTCTGCCATGCTCCCTGATCCCAGGAAGCACTCAACAAATATCTGATGGGTGAGCGAGTGTCTGAACAAAGGAACATCTGCCCTGTCCCCTCCCCAGTCCCAATACCCTCCTCTGCCTCCCCCTAGGCACACAGGCCACACTGGGCTTTGAGTCTCCAGGAAGAGAAGCTCTTCTGGTGCCTTGAGCAGCATCGTATCTTGAGGGAGGGCCTTTTTCCAACTGCCGAGCTGGCTTCTTAACGCTGTCTCCTAGAGAACTTTCTAGACTCTTCCTCCAACATTGAAAACGGGAGCCTCGTTTTTATGAGGTTCTGAGGCTATACTCAGTGAGAGCCTGGAATCAGCAAGTATCAGACTCAAAAGCCCTTCCAGGTCTAATGGGCCAGCCGTTTGCTCTCACAGAAGGGAGGGGACTCAATCCCAAATACACAGCCAGCAGACAGACCTGACCAGGACACCCTGCTCCCAGCCTCACACTCCTCCAGCCACGCCTGTGAACAGCTTCCCCCTCTCACTTCCAGGGCTGCTGGGTACACGGTGAGGGAAACTAGACTGTCTTCCTGACCTTGTCCTATGGCTGGGAGGAAGCAGGCATTGTCTGCGGATCACACGGAAGGTATGGATGCGCAATGTTCATTTGTCAGTTAATACGAGGGAGCTTTTGTCACGCAGCCCAGGGCAGGCAGGTGGGGATGCTCCCTGAGCATAATCAGGCCAGGGTTGTCATTTCACAAGATACGGGGTCACGCTCATGTTAATAGGAGGCGCACACATTTCTCACCTATCTGAAGGGGAGCTTGAGAAGGGAATTAATTCTCACAGTGGTGAGGCATGTTTGATTGCTGCTGGTTCAGAGGAAACCAGCCCCAGCCTGGGGTGAGAGCCTCCCCGCTCCTTCCCACGCTCCTCTTCCCCTCACCCCTCCTCAGAGCAGGGCTCAGCCCTCCCTCGGCAGAGCCAGCAGAAAATGGGCAGAGAGGAAGCCACCACAGTCGGGGGGTGGAAGAGACAGCAAAATCTGCAAAACGCAAGGGTAGGAGGAGAGGAGGGAAGAGTGACAGGGCACCGCCCCCCACAAAGACTTGGGAGCATCCACATGCCATGTGCAGATCAAGGAAATACGGCTCCACCCTCTCCTACACCCTTCGTCCCGACACCCTTCAGTCCAGAGCCCGTCAAACTGTCATCCCCGTAAGAAGTTGTACTTTATTTGGGCATGGTGGCAGAGGTCGGATTTGGGGCAGGAAGGGGTGACTTTTCGCTGCCACCTCTCCCGCATGGGGACTGAAGCCACCTCAGTGGGAGATACTGGGTGATGGTGAGTGCTTCCCGCAGACAACTAGGAATAATACCCTCACCCCTAGCCCAAACTACCCCCCCCCAGAGGCCCTTAGAGACGAGCTACATGAAACAGGAGTGAAATGGACCAGCCTCATGGGTTCCAGCACTAGTCTGCTGCAGAATTAGCAGATCTAGGTGCAAGGCAACATTGGAGCGAAGAAACCTTGTGAAAACGTACCACTCCACCGCCACCCCCAGAGGCAGAGCCGGCGCTGTGCCCCAAGCCTGCACAGACTGTGGAGGGCAGCAGAGGAGGGGCAGGGAGGCTTAGGTCTGTTTCCAGGGCCCTGATCTCCAGTGCCCACTGCCAAACTCATCTGGGCCCTCCTGGCCCCAGTAGCGCATTAATACAAAAATTCCACTGTAATCTGACCTCCCTTCATATCGCCCATCTCAACTCCATCCAAACCAGAAACCCCTGACTCAGGGGCTCCTCCCTCCTGCTCACCCCTCACCCACCCCCCATTTAACGCGTCCACTCAGTTAATATCGGGAACCTACTCGGCTGGGCGCTGTTCTCACCGTTGGATACACTACCCAAGCCAGAAATGGCCCCTGCCCCCTGATGCTCACAGCCCCACGAGGGGTCCCAATACGGGACCTGGCAGTGACCACACAGCTGTAAGGTGCTCTGATGAGGGAAAGGCAGAGCACTGCAAGTGTGCAGGAGACAGAAGGGGGTGCCTCAGGTGGAGGTGGGAGAAGGGGGAAGAGTCTTCCAGGCAGAGGGGAGGGCATCGGCCAGATCCTGACGGTCAGAGGAGCTGAAAGTTTGGTGTGCCCGGTGGTTAGCATTGGAGGTGGGGAGTCACGGGGGACAGGTGGCAGCCAGATAAGATATCCAGCCTCCTAAGCCACTCTAAGGAGTTTGGAATTTATCCCAAGAGCAGTGTAGAGTCTTCCAAGGCAGAGGCAGAATCAGATGTGTAATTGAGGGGCACTTCTCCGGTGGTGGAGGAGAGCAGAGATTAGCGGGGCCACACAGAGGGGGCCAGATCAGGTCCAAGGTGTTGTCACAGGTGGAGGCAGAGATGGGAGCACAGAGGAGAGGATGGTGAGCACAGAGAAGGGGCCCTGAGAAGGTAGAACCTATAGCATGTGGTCTTGAGCAGCCTTGGGGAACGGCAGAAAAGAGGAGTCAGAGATGCTTGCTGATAGTTTCTGAGCACGTACTGTGCCAGCCACTGTGATAAGCCCTCATCACCTAATCATCACCAACTCATCTCATCCTACAACAGCTCTGTGAAGCAGATACTGCTATTATCCCCATTTTACACCTGTGGAAACTGAGGCTCGGGGAGATTATCCTCTCTGACTTACCCTAAGTCAAAGTGCTAGCAAGCAGGAGGACCAGGATGATTCAAGGTTTGGGGGCAACCAGGTGGATGTGGGTGCTTTTGCCCTGAGAGGGGGGCCAGAGGAGGAGGAATGGATCTGGAGAGGCAACAAGGGGTCAGCGATGGCATGTAGTCTGAGGACCTGGAGGACATCAAAAGTGCTGGTGTCTAGCGGGCAGTGGAATGTGTGGGTCTGAAGGTCAAGGGTGTGAGATATGGATTTGGGAGCCTGTGTTTAGAGAAATGAAGCCACAGGAATGGAGAAGGTCTTCCATGGCCCATGTGTCACGGAAGGAAGTCAAGGACAGAGCCCTGGGAACACACACATGTGTGAGGTAGGCAGAGCAGGACTGGGGAGGAAAGAGTTAGCAGCCAGCCATTCTCAACCTTGACTGGGGAAGAAAAAAAGATGACCCGGTCATATGCCCTCATAATCACTAATGACACAGCCCCTGGCAAACACACTAATGATATTGGCTAGCAGAAGAGTTCTTATCTATGGAATGCTTTTAGCAAGATGTACCCTATCTGTCTAGCACAGCTTATGGTAAACAAACCTGGACCTTATGGATTTATGGGGTATGGCTCCTGGGAAATGTGCGAACTATGTAACTATCAGAGAATAAAATGGAGATACTGCATGACCGAGATAGCTCCCTTTTTAGTAAGGGATACCTCACATGTATCACAGATAGACCCCTTTTGATAAATCCGAGCCAGGGCACTTCCGAATGTGGCACAAAAAAAAAGGTCCTGGGGAGTAGTACTGGTGGTTCTAGACCTCATGCTTTACCTGTGCCTCACAATTATTTGTATCCTTGCAATTATTAGTAGAGCTTAATACTGGGTAAGAACTCTGATTCTTAGGAAGCTGATTCTTCAGTCTGACCCACTGTATTTTGTCTCAAGGACAGAAACTTGCTGAACTTGGCCATGATCTTTTGAATTTTCTGCCCAGCCCCAGGACTGAGCCAGGCTTGAGAAGTGACTACTTGATCTCGCCAATGAATGAGCACCTGGGGACGGGAGAGAAGCCATGAAAGGCTTTCTATGCCAGGCTAAAGTGGCATTTTGTCCAAACAGAGGCAGCAAGACACTACTGAAGGCCTAAATGTAGGGGAATAACAAGGTCAGACTCAAACTCTGGAAAGGCCCCTCGGTCACTGCAGAAACCGCATAGGAGGAAGCAAGCTTGGGGACAGAGAGCCCAGATAAGGGGCTCAGCCAGGAGAAAAATCACAGGGCCCTGGACAGGTTAGTGGCAATGGGAATGAAGAGCAACTGGTGAATTTAAGACCTATTTAGGATTTAGTGTACGGGACTTGGAAATCGATTGGGTCTTTGGCAAGGGGCTGTGAGGAAAGGGGAGCTGAGGTTTCTCACTTGGGTAACTGGGTGGCTAATGGTGCCAGGGACAGAGATGGGGAGCATGGGGACAGGCAGGCTTGGAGAAGATGAGAGGTCCTGCTTTGAACGTTTCAAGTATCTTTGGAAAATCCTCACAGAGGTAGTTGGATAATGTGGTTCTGAAACTCAAGAGCAATGACTGGGCTGGAGAAAGAAAGTGGACCCCAGGTGGTAGCCGATGCCTTGAGCCAGATGAGATTTCAAAAGAAATGCAAATGGTGAAGAGTGAACAGGCTCAAGCCAAGGACCACCAATGATTGCAAAATGTAGTCCAAAGAGCACATGCATCAGATGGCCAGGAGGGTTTGTAAAATGCAGATTCCTGAGCTTGCATGAAAAGCACAAAATCAAAATGTGTGGAGTGTAGGCTATTCTCTCAGTAAGTTTGGCTGTGAATGGAGACCAGGAGGAGAAGACAGAGCTGAGAGTGCAGAGGGGTGGATGAAGCAGAAGAACCCCATTGTGAATACGGAGAAGACAAACATACCTAAATGCTGATGGAATCGTTCAGTAAAGGGAGAGCATGAAGACAGAGCAACGAGACGCCCTTAAGACAGCAGAAAGTGGTGGCATTAGCCTTGGTTGAAAAAGGTCTGGAGAACAAAGACAGGATGGTGGACAGTGTCTGAAAATTTAATTGCCACTGCCAACTGACATCTTCTATTTTCTCTGCAAAGCAGGACATGGGATTAACTGCAAAGAGAGTGAGGTGGAGGTGATAGAGATTTGTGGAGGGAAAAAAGCAATAGAAGCGAGGCAATACTAATGATGTCCACGGTTCTGATAGTGAGTATACTTCGGCTCAGAATGTATTATGCAGTCGAGATGATTTTGTCCAGATCAATAGAGCCTAGCCAGAGAAATGTTCTACTTTCTACAATCACCATACTTGTGAGCTTCTAAGTCACATAAAGTAATAGAGCCCACAGTGAATAGACTTTTGCTTCTCCGGTTAGCTCCTAGGAGGGGCCGGATGAGTGACACCACCCCTGACCCAGCAGTCTTAGGAGAGGGGCCAGAGGAGGACTCGCTGCTCCGGAGCACAGGAGTAGGGGTGCTGCTTCTGTGCTCGGCCCTAGTCACTCAGAAATGCTTCAGAGAGACAACTCACAACCTCCGCAGTTCCAGAAAGCCAAGTCACTGCAAACAGGGGTCATCCCAGCCAAATCCTGATGCGCAGAGGATCATGGCAATGGCATCTACCATAAGTCACGCCCGTTGTGGGGAGAAAAGCCCAGATGGTACAACACCCAACTACGGATCCAGAGGTGGAAGATTCGGAGGAGAGGCAACTTCTGGCATATCCTTTCCCACTCTGTTCACAACTTCCAAATAGAGAGCTCATTTTTTCCTTCTTGAGTGCCTGGTGCTGCATGGTTAATTTCAGCAAAGCCTGCACAGGACCTTGGGCGAATTAGAATGGCTCTGTGGAAGTCACTCAAGTGAACCCAGAAGCAAATCAGCAGCACCAGTGTAGGGGTTCCATGGAGGCTGGAGGTTCCAGTGGGCTCCAGCGGCCTGGAGCAGTGTGGTCACTGAGTCTGGCAGCCGGTCTCCCCTTCCTTATGCTTAGAGCCTCCTGAGGAGCTGTTTAATGGAAAGGCCTGCCCCACCCCAAACTCATCTATCAGAATCTCTGGTATGGAGGCCACCGGTTACACTGATAACCTCCCAACCTTGAGTACCCCGGGCCAGGGCGTGACCCAGACCTGCAAACCAGAAACGCAGAGTCATCAGCACCCAGGCTCGACAGACTCCAGGATGCTGACTCACAGCTCCCAAGGATGATGACCAAAACCCAAGCGCTGGTGTATTCATTTGCAGATGGCTCTGTTGTCTGACCAGCACATTCTCTCCCCAAGGACCGGCAACAGAGGGGAGCCAGTGGCACCAGGCTCTGATAAGTCCTTCTTTATGACAGAGGTCCAGTGCAGCCATCCTGGGCCCTCCAACATGTGCCCCAGGGACACCCTATTTCCTCTGTTCCTATGGGCTGATAAGGCTCCTTTCTGGAAGCACCACCTTCACACACATGCAGTCAGTAACTTCCAAGCTTTTCTGGCCCACTGCCTCTTGAAGGGGAATCTGTGTCTTTGCTTTGCTCCATTTTATGGGTTAATGTCTTGGTTGAGTGGTCAGAGGGCCATTGTATCCCCCTGCATCCAAATTCTTGGGAACACTTCACATTTTTAGGGTACTGCCTCATCCCCCTTCAGAGGTAAGGGAACTGAGGCCACCCGAGGTAGGTGTCAAATGCAGCCGGCCACATCAAGGCCACATGGCTTCCTCCTGGGAAAGGTTGAGCTCAGTGGTAGTGGAGACAGCCAAATGGGGAGAGGCTGGAGCCATACTGAGGAGAGCAAGGAGGCCAGGCTTCTAGCTTGGAGACCGGGCAGGTGGAGTGATACTAAGGAGATGGGTTGGAGGAGGGTGTTCAGGTGACTGGGTGGTAGTGAGGAGGGCTGTGCTGCCCCTGGGTCAGCCGGACAATCAACACATTTCCTGAGGACCTTGCTAGGTGCTGCAAGAGGGGCGTGGATGGGGACAGGAATGGACGTGTGCCCATTCTGACAAAGCTATCAGAGTATAACAGGCTTATGATGAAACCTGTTATAATTACCTGTTTTGTACCTGTTCTGGTGAGCATTCATCTGGGCTGTTCTTCCAGGACCATAAGGAGCTCACAGCTGACTAGGTATTCTGCCTGCAGCTCAGACATCCCTGTTGAGGGACCCACCCTGCCAGTATCAAGTAAACTATCAATCAAGACTGAGTTTCAGCATAAATCAGCTTAATCCAAAAAGAGAATGTTGAGACTCAGGTAGCAGAAAAGTCTACAAACAGTGTTCTGGCTTCAGGTCCAGCTGGATCCAGAAGCTCAAACCACCCCCTCTGGACCTCTGTTTGCTCTTTCGCCCTTTGGTTCTCTCTCTGGCCTGTCTCTATGCTTTGTTTTCCTCTGAGCTGTGTTCACTCTCAGGCACACTCTCTCTACATGTGGGACTCCAAAAGCTCCAGGTTGACAGCATCAGAGCCCCAAATCCAGAAAGAGCGAGCTGTCCTCTCCACAAGTCCACAAGAGTGCCAGCATTAGACTAACTTTGCCCTGGGCCAACTACAGGGCCAAGGAGAACCTGATGCACTGATTTGCCAGGCCTGGGTCACATGCACACTCTGGAGTTATCACATCCATCCACATGGACTCAGAGTGGGGATGGAGTAGATTTCCAAGGAAAAGAGTGTTCTATTGCCAGAGGGAGATGAATACTGGGCAGACAATAGATGCCTACTATTGTAATGAGCAGAGCTCCCTGTCTGGACCAAGGGGAGGCAGGGAGGACCAGAGGCCTTCTGGGTCCAGGCCACACCCCAGGAGCAATAGCCCATTCTCCTCCTTATGGCTGAAGCTGCTTTGCTAGCACCTACAGAGTGCACTCTCCCCACCAACAGAAGAGACCCCAAAGGTTTTAGGGGTTGGTGTTTTGGGGAGAAGAAAACATGGAAAGAGGAGAAAGATGGGAGAGAGCCACTCCCGGGGCTCTTAGTCCTATTAGCAATTATAGCAAGAAGGAGCTGAGTTTGCCAGACATGGTCACGATCAGAAGGGGCCACAGGTGGGTGTTCTGGGGCAAAGGAGAAAGGGGGTTGTGAGAAAGCGGGTCTGTAGGGAGCAGGACACAAATGGAAGGGAAAGAGGAGCCTTGGAGGAAGACAGAGAAGTGAGGCTGGGCTACGGCTGTGGCCCTTTCAGAATGAGGAAAACAGAAAACTCTTCAAAACTGTTCAGACCTCACTGCTGCGGAGGAGGGAACCACATGTCTCAGGTTTAGCCCCTGACTTTTAATAAATTTCCTTCCTGGCTAATTAATAGCAGAGTACAGGATGGGGAAAGAGACTGACAGCTAGAAAAAGCCAGGTTAGTGCTGTGACAGCTCAGACTTCCCTCGGGGCCAGCGAGGGCCCTCCTCCACGAAGCCTGCCCTGCACACACACTCTCCCCCAGCTCTCGGGAGCCTCCCTCCTCTCAGCTACTAAGCCCACCCTATCTCATCTACTGCTCCTGTGGTTCATGGAAGATGATCTTGTCTCCTTGACTGCATCTTATACCAGTTCACAACACTGCATACATAGGTCAGAATCACCTAGGGCACATGTTAAAAAATGCAGACCCTGGGCCTATCTTGAAGATTCTGATTTGGAAGTCTGAGGGGGTCCCAGGCATCTATGTTCTCGACAGGCTCCTTGGGGTATCCTGAAGCAGAGCTGAGTTGGAGAACCACAGTCAGAAATACAAGGGTTGCTAAAGCTGAGAGGGAGCTTCTCCTCCATGAAATGAGAGCAACCTACTAGAACAACTTTGATCTGAAGGCCCAGTCCAGGACATGCTGCTTGTTCTTGTAAATAAAACTTTATTGAAACATGGCCAGAACCATTCATTCACATCCTGCCTATGGCTGCTTTCAGGTCTTGGCAGAGTTGAGTCCTTGTGGCAGAAACCATATGGCCCAGAAAGCCAAAAATAGTCACTGTCTAGCCCTTTCTGGGGAAAGTCTGCCAGCCCCTGAATTAGAAGGCAATCTCTGAGCTCCAGAAATATGTCTCTTGGTCACAGATTTAGAGACAGAAAGGCCTGCTTCTTCCTCTTTTTGTCTAGTGGTCATGCCACCTCCACTGTTTGGACTGTGTAATGGGCATCTGTTGTTCTACGTACTCAGAATCCATTACCTCCTTCTGGAAACAACCTCTTACTCTGGGGAGCCCCTTGTCCTGACTGGATGAAATCTTAATACAACTGTCAGTCAAAACACCCTACCTTCTCCTTGGGCACGTGACCCAAGCTGAGCCAATCCCACGCTCTCTCCCTGCAATTTGAACCTTGAGCTGAGAGGAGAACCACTGACAGCCTTTAGATCTCCTTCCACCCACCCATGGAGCCTAAAGAGACAGGCTGGGGCCCTGCTCCCAGGTCCCCAGAGCTGCCCTGCTCTGCCCCATGAGGGCTGACTCTTCAGCCTTTTCTGTGGGTCTGTGGGTGGCCCTGACTCCTCCCAAATATTCCTTTTACCTTAAGTTAGACGGCATTTAAACCATATGCTAATACCCAGAAAAGCCCACTTGATGCCACATGCAGGGGTTGGACTAGGCGATGGGGTATGGATCTGCCCATTTCACAGATGGACGCCTGGCCTCTAGAAAGGAAAGGGAACATGGGGACAAGACTCAAGACCTTTGTCCTCTGTCCTCACATCTCCTCCTACCACAATGCTACCTACCCCTGCGATCAAAGTCAAGAGCATCAGACAGTGTCAATCCCAAAATCTTTTTAAGAAATTAATAAATACATAACAAGGAGCACTCCTCACACAGACAGCAATAATGACAACTCCACAGAAAGAACAAACCCCAACAAGAGCTGTGTGTGTGTGTCGTGCAATATCAGGAATCAAAGAGCGTCAAAAGATCAAGTGGGAGGAACATGAAATATGAATGGGATGAAAGACACATTTCTACACACAGAATAATGACTCTAATGAGTTTCCTCACCGAAGTCCCGCATCATAAAGTACAAACGCAGGGAAGGGATTGAGGAGGGGAGCGGGGAGTGCAGGGGGAGGCTTGTGTGTCGAAACCAGATTAGCAGGTGGGTAGGGGAGGAAAAGGCAGAGCAGAAAGAACTGTCTGCACAGGGCTGTGGCCCCCACACCATCACCAGCCTCCCAGGAGGTGCCTCATGGGCACGGGGGCAGCTGGAAGCCCCCAGGGTACCTGGAGTCCCACCACCCTGTAGCTGATGACCCAGGCCCACACCAGCCCACCCAGACAGAAGCAGTGTAGGTTCCTCCCAGCCGGCAAAGCCCCTCTGCTGACGCTGGTCACCCAGGTGGGAGCCTGTGTTGGCATTTCTCAGATACTGTACTGTGGAGTTTCCCCAATAGGCCAGGAGCAACTATACACAGGATACATGGCACGCGCTTTAAAGGCAGACAGAGCACAGCTACCAGCCCTGGTGCTGTCACCTCCCAGTGTGGGACTCTGAGCAGGTGACTTGATATGCTCCAACTTCTTCAGCATTACTGGGGGGTTCAATGGGACAACACACATTAAGCCTCTCAGCCCAGTCAGAAACGTCTGCCTTTGTTTGCAACATCAGGCCAACATGCTGGGGAAATAGTAGTAATGATAGCAAAACATAAATGGCACTTACTGTGAATCAAGGACTCCACATATACTACCTCATTTAACCCTCCTGAAAACCTTACAAGATATATATTACTATTATCTCCATTTTACAGAAAAACAAACTGAGGCACAGAGAGGTTAAGCAACTTGTCCAAGGTCACAGAGCTAGTAAGTGGTGGAGGTGGGATTCAAACCCAGGTCGTCTGGTTCCAAAGTCCATGTTCCTAACCCCAAAGGACTGCATGGTACTAAATAAGCCTATCAGAGAAGGGGGCTGGTGAGAGGAAGCCTGAGAGGTAGGGATTGGTAAGTCCCACCTAGAAAGAAAGCAGGGTGTAAAGTTGGAGGAGGCTTCTGTTTGCCGTCCTAGACATCACTCAGGAGAGGCAGGTCAGGGACTGGGGCTTCAGAAGATGACCAAGTCCTGGAACTTTTGTGACATCTCAGAGTTGTCCTTTCCCTTGTCCCCTAACTGTTCTGCAGTGATCAGCAACAGTGCAGTTAAACTACAAAAGCCCGTGGCTTGTCCAGGAAAGAAGCCGTGGGGCCAGCTGGTGGGGTGGCCGTGGGGGGATGAAACGGACCTCCGTACCGCACAGGAGCCAGGGCAGGACGGGCTGGGGCACCAGGCTGGGCTCAGAACTGGGGCAGGCGACCCAAGCCTGTTCTGCTATCAGCATCCCAGCTGCACTTAAATAATTTGGTTGTATAATTATTTGTTTAACTTCACCCAGCTGGCTCTAAGTGAGAAAGTAAACAGATGTACGTCCATCTTGTTTAACTCATGTCCCCAGGTCCTTGGCTTAGAGCCTGGTGCACAGTAGGTACTCAATGAATATATATTTATTAAATGAATGAGCAAAGAGAATAAGTATAAGCCGGTGTTTCTCAACCTCAGCACTACTGATATTTGGGGCTGGATAATTCTTGTTGTAGGGGGACTGTCCTGTGCATTGTAGGATGTTTAGCAGCATCCCTGGCCTCAAACCACTACATGCCAGTGGCATCTGCTCCCAGACATAACAACTAAAAATGCCTTCACACATTGCCGATGTCTCCTGGGGGAAAAGGTTGCCCCATATTGGGAACCACTAATATAAGCCAATATCCTTGGCTAGTGCCATTCATTGAACAAAGGAAGCCAAACTGAATCTACTCATCCAATGGACAGGAGGGGATCTGAGTACCAGGAACCAGAAAGAGCTGAGATAAGGCGGCATGAAATCAGGGCAACACATGGAACTCCCAGATGATTAGCAAGAACAGAGCCCAGTTTGCCTTTTCATTTGTGAGGCATGGGGGTGACTTGCACCTATCTGAACACACAGAATTGGGACAGGTGGGGATGAGGAGGGTGATCAGGAGGAGGAAGACGGACTGAGACCAGACACTGGAGTGAGGGCAGAAACAGTCCCCAGCTTGGGCCCGAGAACAGACTGGGCACAAGAAATCCCTACGCACTTCCCAACATAGGGACCTTTGACAGGTGGCCTTGCAACAGAGACCCTCTCTTGTCTGCACTTTGAAGCCTGCCCCGTGAAATGCAGCCTCGCGCCCAGGAGGCCTGCGGATCAAGGCGGTCTCGGCAGATCTACTCAGAGGGATTAGCCGGTGACATTACAGCTACATGACAGCCTCGTTATTATTACACACACACTCTCCCTGTCTAAGCTTCTGCACCCTGATTTGTTTATTTCTGAAAACTGTTTCCACCAAGACACCAAGCTGCGCTATGAGAGATAGCATTGACTCAGCCATTTCCCCATCCTCGGCATGAAAGGGTCTAAAAAGAATAATTTAAGCTCCTCTGGAGTGAGATCATTTAATGAATCTTCTCGATGCTAAGAGGTTTTATATGTCTTTTTAAAAACCCTTCCCCAAGCACGGGGCTATGATATTACCTTGGAGAGGGGAGAGATGAAGTGATACACGTATGCACAGCATACGGGGAGGAAGGAGGTGGTTTCCTTGGCAACAGCATCCATGTTCTGGCTTCCCTTGGCTAAATTGGAATATAGTGAAATATCTGCTTTGGGCGCCTCTCTTGCGAAGGGAAATGAGTGGTTTTCTATTCAGGCAATCTCACAACCATGGGCCCACAGCTGGGGAGCCATGTTCTGTGAGTCTGACACATTTGATGAGGGCAAGGCAGTTAGCAAGCTGGCAAAATTCCTCAGTCTTCGTTTGCAAAACCAAACCATCCTTTCCGGAGCCAAAGGAAAATGAAAGCAGCAAATACAGGAGGTTCAACTAGCCCAACAGATAGGACCCCATCACACATGGCCTTTGTACATCCACTGTTCTGCAACTTTCCAGACATGCCCAGCTCAAGATATCAGACTCTGAAAGTCTACACACAATGTGCTTAAAATGAGAATGGCTCAAAGAAAAATAGAGAACTAGCAAATAATGTCCTCAGCTGATCTGCTCAAATATTTGGCAATAAAGAGGTAGCTATGGACCGAAAGCACAGTGCCTGGCACACAGTAGGATGCCAACACCCACATTTGTGGACTTGGGAGTCAGATAGACCTGGGTTTTTGCCCTGGCTTCACCGTTAATGTTCCACATGACTTAGTACAAGTTCCATAAGCCCTGAGGCCTCAGTTTGCTCATCTGTAAAGTGGAGATAGAATTGCTGGGAAGATTATATGTGGTGACCCATCAAATGCCTGGCACAGAGGAGGCATTCAGTCATGTTTTCTTCTCACCATCGAGAAACAAGTAGCATCCTGTTTCTTTAGGACAGTGAAATTTACAAAAAACCAGAGCAGTGTCTTAGGGAGCAGGGACAACTTCACCAAAGGAAATCATCTCTTTTCTATTTGTATATCTTTGTTCCCAGGGTGCTTTCACAGAGATGAGATGGCCCAGGCTGGGAAGGATCTGGATAGGCAGGACAGAAGGACCAACTCAGGCCATACTGGAGAACAAGCTACAAGCCTGAGAGGATATAAATGGGCCAAAGAGACTATAAGCACTGAGGTCCAGGCAGACCAGTGGTGGACAGCACCGTGGATGCCAGCGGTGGCTGCCAACCAAAGCATCAGCCATCAGCAGGGCCAGAGGTGGGGGGCTAAAAGAATGGGGAGGAGGCCTGGCTCTTTGTGTCTGGGACATGGTCTTTATTTTATTTTATTTTTTAATATTTTATGTTATTTATTTATTTTGGCTGCATTGGGTTTTAGTTGCAGCATGTGGGATCTTTCGTTGCGGAGCATGGGCTCCTCTCTAGTTGTGGCGCATGGGCTCCAGGGTGCCTGGTCTCTGTAGTTGTGGCGTGCAGGTTCCAGAGTGCGTGGGCTCTGTAGTTTGCGGCACGCAGGCTCTCTCGTTGAGGTGCACAACTCAGTAGTTGTGGCGTGTGGGCTTAGTTGACCCGCCGCATGTGGGACCTTAGTTCCCCAACCAGGGATCGAACCCGCGTCCCCTGCATTGGAAGGCAGATTCTTTACCACTGGACCACCAGGGAAGTCCCAGGGACATGGTCTTTAGAACCAGATTCTCTATTTGAAGACCCTCACAGAAGATGCCCCATTATTTTTTGTTCTAATATCTCACGCCCCTTATTCCTATGAAGGCCTTTCTGGAGCCTCAGTTAAAATCGTGCTTCAATTTAAACATACATATCAGGACCAAAGATTTCCCATTAGAAGCACAGACTTCAGTCCTGATTCCTAGATTGATGCTCTTTCTAGAGACCCTTCTGAATACAAAACTGCATTGTTGTACTGTTCTGATACTTACTGTGTGACCTTGGGCAAAACCTTTGTAAGCCTGTACTTGTGGTCTATGTAATGACCACCTATTCCTAAAGTTACAGGACTGCTGTGAAGGTATATTTAACGGGCAGGCAGCATCATGAGTGCAAATACACCATCTGTGTCTTTATATCTCCTGCTTTTATGTCTTCTGGCCATCTGTGAAACAAGGGTTTGCTACTTAGCTGAAGAATATACAAGTAGGGGGCTTTTCCCCCAGGGGAAGGTGAAAAGGAATTGAAAATGTAATAATTTAAAAGTTCCTCTAAGCCAGTCATTTATAAATTTCTGAAAAAGAACATCATTAAAAGGATATTTTCACCATAGATATTAAAATGAATGCTAAACCTACAATAATTAAAACAGTGTGGTGCCAGCAAAGAAACTGGCAGACAGAGCAATGAAACAGACTCAGCAGATTTGAAATTTTAATATACTTTTAAGACAGAATTCCATATGGTTGTGGAAAAATATGGAATATCCAGTGAATTATGGTTTGGGATATTGATCAACCCATCAGGGAACAAATTTAAATTCTATCCCTACCTCACACCATATTCCAGATAGGTTAAACATTAAAATAAAAAATCAACCATATTAAGAGAAAATGCAGATTAATGCTTATATTATCTTTGGATTGTGTGCCAGACATCTTTTATGCCCCTTCTCACATCCTCTCAGCCCATTTTTGCTCCGGCTATAGCTGTAGCAGCCACTATACTAGGTGCGGTCTGCCAACCCCTCGCCTCAGCTACACCATCTCTTTCTCTCACTCTCTTGCTCTCTCACTCTCTTGCTCTCGCTCTCCCTTTCTCTCCTCGGCTTCTCTGACACAGCCCTGGGGGGCACTGGCATTAGCCCACTCAGCCATTCTGGTGTTGCACAAACCTGGAAGTGCAAGAGATTTAACACCCCCTAGGGCAACACCTGGCTTTGGGAGGTAAAAGCCTCAGGGAGAAAATTTTAGCGCACGTTGCACTCAGTTCCTATAGAGAACCAGCAGGACTGAACCTCCACTTCCCTTGTTTTGGCTTCCCCTCCTTCCCTGTTTCACTGTTTCCAGCCTCCCACTCCTCTTCCCTGGGATCATTTATCAAAATAAACTGCATGTGAACGCTGTCACAAGTTCTGCTTTTGGGCGACCCAGGCCAAGATGACTGGGTAAGGCCTAAACACAGCACTAAATTGAGAAAACATAAAGAAAAAGGTCCAGAGGTTCACTTTCTTTAAAACGTTAAACTTTCGTACATCAAAATATACCACGTACACGCTTCCCTTCTCTTCCAGAACAACTTAGGCCAAAACCATTAGGGGGGTCAAGCAAGGTAGGCATCCATACAAGGTGGGCAACGATGGGGTGTCAGGGGGCAACAAGGGGTCTCAAAGTCTGAACAGGACAAAGGGGGCACACCTGAGAGTGGGATGTGGCCCAGTGGGGGTGTCAGAGCTCACATGCAGTGAAGGGGGCATATGTGAGGGCAGGTGGCCTATGTGGGATGTCAGAGCCCAAGTGGGGTGAGGAGAGCATCTGAGGAGTGGGGGACAGCCCAGAGTGGGTTATCACAGCCTGAGTAGAGTGAGGAGATAGCCATGCAGAGGGGTGGGCCAGTATGTGGTGCTGGAGCCTCAACAGGATGAAAAGGGAATCTGCACTGAGAGGGAGGGGGGGAGTGTGCTAGGCAGTGACAGCGATGGGAAATTGATTACATACAAAGTATTGATAAAACAACGAAACATATTGTAGATGATGGGATGGGAGCCAGGTTTCTCACGTCATGGAAGACGGTTACAACAATGGAAAGAGAGAAAGCTAGAATGTACCCTATGGTGTATGGTTGGAATCTGAGACCTTAAACTCATGGTTTTAGGAACATATGTATGTTTTCAACATATGTAGATATATAGATATAAATATAGATATAGTAACTGTAGATGTAAATGTGTGACTGTATGCTTACATGTTTATGTCCATGAAAGAAAACTGGGAGAAGTGACACCCCAATGGTAATGAGCACACCTAGGACCCAGGTTTTGGCTTCTAAATACTATTCTCCACTAAAAGGTGCCAGGGTTCCTTCAAGAAATGGCTGATTCCAGGGCTGAGGAGGAACACCTTGACTTGCCAGAAAACAAGGAAGTACTCAAAGAATGATGGGGACAAAATCAAAAAGACATAGAACCCACTTGAAGGGGCACCTACTGGCCAAGCCAAGGACAACTGGAGCATCAGAATAAACAATGACATTAATGGATTATAGACCACTGCATAAAACAGAAGTCCATGAGTTTATATGATAAAAATATACAAATGAATAAATTGAAAGTTTGAAGAACAAGATATTTACATAGTCTCAAAATATCTCCCCACAAAATATGTGCTAATTACAAAGTGGAAAGGTAATTTTACAATGGGGAAACCTGGCAGACACCACCTTAATCAAGTGATCAAAGCTTCGCTCTGTAATGAGACCAATCCAAATCATATGTGAGCTGATGGGATGCAGTGAGAACTCCGCATCACTTCTGATGTCCTGCCCAATATGGATAAGTCAGAGCAAACAAGAGGAAACATGAGAAAACGCACGTCGATGGATATTCAACAAAACAACTGGCCTGTGTTTTTCAACAGTGTGAAGGTCGTGAAAGCCTAAGGAACTGTTCCTGACTGAGAAGAATAAAGAGACACGACAACTAAGTGCAATACATGATTCTGAACTGGATCCTTCTGCTACAAATGACACTGGGACAATCAGCAAAAGTTGAATGATGTCTGAAGAATAGCTTGTACCCATGTACAAGGCCAGCTTCCTGATTCTGATGGTTGTATTGTGGTCGTGTAGAAGAATGTCCTTGTTGGTAGGGAATACGCACTAAAGTACCCAGGGATGATGGGCATCAGGTCAACAACTTACCCCCAAAAGGGTCTGGGGAAAAAAAGGTCTTTGTACTGTACTTGCAACTTTTCGATAAGCGTGAGAGTATTTCAAAATAAAAGTAAAAAGCAAAAAAACATGTAAAAGACAAACTGGAAAAATGCAAATCGTATGGTAGAAAAAGACATATCCTCAACATAAAAACAATCCTTCAAATTGCATTAGAAAAAATATGAATGCTCAGACGGAAAAAAAAAACGACAAAAGATGAACAAACAATGCCCAAAAAATAAATGTCCAATAAACATGAAAAAGTTTACCTTCTCTGGAAACCAAAGAAATGAAAATGAAAATGAGACACTGTGATTTTTGGCCCTTCAATTTGCAAAATATATTTTTATATAATAATATCTCATATTGGCAAGAGTGTAAGAAAACAGGTACTTTGATTTACGGCTGGTGGGAGTGTAAATTCACACAGTCGTGGAGGACAGTTTAGCAATTTGTATCAAAAGCCTTAAAATTTTGCAAAGCCATTGCCCCAGTAAGTCTATTTCCAGGAACGTCTCCTTAGGAGATAATCACAAATGTTCACAAATATTTATTGCAGGGTTGCTTGTAAAGAGAAACAACTTAATTAAGGGAACAGATAAATTTGCCACAATACATCCAAACAATAGAATACTATGGCAACCATTAGAAATTATTCAATCAAATATTATTTAATGACCCCTGTGCATATAAATGTAGTTGTATTAGCATTAATATTCAAAACCTGGTGGCTCTGAGCTCCCACCTGCATAACTTCAAAGTGTTATCACCTCCCTCCACAAACCTCCCCCAGTAACTCACAGGTGAGTTACTAATCCATTCTACTGTGATGGGCATCTGGGTCATGTCTTTCTATTTTACTATCATTGGTAATGCTGTGTTGACCTTCTCATCCACATCTCGCGGAATACATGGATGGCCACAAGATTTTCTAGGTTCTACTCCGAGGAACAGACTTGTGGGACACAGGGTGTGAGCATCTCTGACTTTTATGGATGATGTCTAATTGTTTCCCATAATGATGGGCCAATTCACTCTCCCCCCACGCCCCAGCAGTATTTAAGAGACAAGACTGGGGTCTATTTAGAAGGTTCAAAAATGAGGACTGTCTCCACCATGAAGCCCTCCTCAGGCACATCTTCCTTGGCTGCTGGAGTTGCTCTTAGGAACAAAAAGTGATCAAATGGCACCTCTTTTTTAAAAAGTGGCAATCACGTCCTGCTCTCCCAGCTCATCTTCAGTCATTCTTGGTCCTCTCTGGGCAATCTGAGCCATGTTCTTGGTGGAGTCCTTTGCCCTCCAGAGCCAAAGAAGCATCTCTGAAGTGCCCTGACAGGAGCCCTGGGGTGAGCCAGTCCCTGCCCCCACTCACCACGTGGCCCTGGGCAGGTCACTTCTTCCTGGGGAGTGAGGCAAGGGGATCGGGCTGGACAGTCTCTGAGGCCCCTTCCACTTTCAAGCTGCATGACTAAATCTTCCTGCTGCCTTTGCACCTGCCTGACAACATCAGCCATAAATGAGGCAACCGCTGGGGGCAACCACATTCCTCACCAATGCCCTCCCCCCAATACATCCTGCAAGTTGTGCAGTAGGAAGAGATGGTGATTTCCCAGGGTCACACCTCTGTCTTGCCTTGGCTCAGGGATGAAAGCTGCAGGGACCCCCATAGCCCCATCACTCTACCCTGGTTCCCTGAGGTGCTTACTGCTGGAAGCCCCTAGATAGGAGTCCCAAATGAGAACCTTGGTACCCACCTTCTCTCTTGTTTTCTTCCTTATTGTGTTAAAGAATGGAGCCATCAGACCTGCATCTGAGTCCTGGCTGACTTCTCGGCCTGTGTGACCTTGACCCGATCACTTAACTGCTCTGAACTTCAGTTTCCTCATGCATAAAATGATGACAACAATACCTAGCCCATAGCTCTGTTGCGAGGGCATGATCTCACATATGAGACCACACACTTGGAGCACTTAGCACAGTGCCTGGCACAAAGAACATGCTCAATAAGTACATAAATAAATACTACTAAAATATGGCTCCCTTTGGACAGTATGGACCCCACCATGGCCAGGTTAACCTGAGCTGGGAGAATTTAGCTCTTCCCAATGTATTACAGAGAAGGACTGTTTGAAACTCCAGCCTGCTGCTCAGCATTGAAGCAAATGGAAAATGGTTTCAGCCTGTCCTTGAGAGGGGGACAGAGCAGCCTGGAGAGGCAGCAGCAAGGACCAAACGGTGAGACCCACCTAGGGAGGCAGAGGCTCAGGCAGAAACATCCAAGCCCACATGCTTGTCCAAAGAAGCAATACTCCAACACCTCTTACGAAGGCTTTGGTGTTTCATTTAACTAGATTTGATGGAAGGTGTTTTTCTCAGAAATTCTCCTTGCACACTGTGTGTCTCTATCCTAGTACACTGACCACAGTCTGCATGCACGGACACGACGTGTGTGTGTGTGTGTGTGTGTGTGTGTGTGTGCACACATGCCCACGCAGGAGCGCACATGAGCACCTTGGTGGGTCCTCACCCCACCTTATGTAACCACCCTAGTGCAGGGATTGTGTTGGAATCATCCCTGGATTTCCAAGAGACTAGTCCAGAGGTTTACACATGAGCACACTCAACAAGCACATGTGTTTATCAAGAATCTTCAAGTATTGATTGAACACACACCTACCACGGGCCAGGGGCTTGGTAGGCGCTGGGCAAATAGATGTGACTATGCCTTAACTCCTGACCTCGGGGGCCTCACAATCCAGTGGGAAAGGCAAGCCAAGGTCAACGGTGGTAGCAGCCAAAGCGAGAAAATCCTAGGCAGAAGTAGAGCAAAGGCACGGAGGCCAGAGGTTGCTTCGTGTGTGCAGTGTGGTGAGTTGGCTGGAACCTCTGCAACTTTGGCTACCCAGAGAGGCTTAACGTGACAGGACTTGAGAAACAGGCTGGGCCTGTAGGCCACCAAAAATAAGGGACTTCTTGAGGCAATATAGACCCATGGAAGGCTTCAATATGATGAATCTATGTTTTAGCACAATCACTCAGGGGCAATATGGAGAATAATTTGAAAATTAAGTGTATAAATAAACAACAAGTTCCTACTGTACAGCACAGAGAACTATATGCAATATCCTGTGATAAACCATAATGGAAAGCAATATGAAAAGGAATATATATGTGTATAACTGAATCACTTTGCTGGACAGCAGAAATTAACACAACACTGTAAATCAATTATACTTCAATAAAAATTTTTTTAATTATATGTATAAGAGTGGTAAAACTCAATAAAATGATTGAAAGCTGAAGAGAGATTTCAAAAAAGAGGTCAAAAATACAAAGGGAAAAGGAAGAAAAAATGATAAAGCTAGAGGACCAATCCAGGAAGTCTAATATATATAATTATAAGAGTTCCCAGAAAGATAGAACGAAAGAAACAGAGGGAAGGAAGTCATCCAAGAGATAATTTGGGAAAATTTCCCAGAAATAGAGGCCATGAGTTTGTAAACTAAAAGTTCCATTAAGTGCTCAACACAATGGATAAAAATAGAACTTCAGCACAGTCTGAAGGTCAACTTTTAGACTTCTGGAGACAAGAAGGGCCCACAAGCTTTCTCAAGCTTTCACAAGGGAAAAAAAAGCAGGTAATATACTCAGAATTGTGAAGCAGAATGACACTGACTTCTTCACATCACTGGAAACCAAAAGATAATACTGAAAATTTTCACATTTTAAAAAAAAGGAGCCAACTCAATACCTAACAAGTGTGATTTTCCAAAAGGCAAAATTTTTGCCTCCCGTGGATTTTTTCTTAAAAGCTATTGGAGGATGTGCTCTGACAAAACAAAGTTGTAAACTAAAATAGAGGGATACTGAAGATATAGGAAACTCTGACAAAGGAGAGATAGGAAGGGCATCCCTAGGATGGTAGTAAGGAAGACCGCAAGATGAGGCGATGGCCAGGCATAGGGCACTGACAGTTCTGAAGGCCCAGGTCAGAGAGTCTGGGTGACACTATTTCAGGACAATGAAATTGATAGAGTGTCTGATGCATGTGA
Organism: Mesoplodon mirus; assembly: GCF_964341445.2. Lineage (NCBI taxonomy): Eukaryota > Metazoa > Chordata > Mammalia > Artiodactyla > Ziphiidae > Mesoplodon > Mesoplodon mirus. The sequence goes on along the minus strand of NC_138977.1, from coordinate 65,456,382 downwards.
AAGCCTGGGATAAGGCACAGGCAGCAAAGGCTTTGGAGTTGAATTAGTGATCATCACATATATAGGCAAGCAAGCAAAAGAACAAGATAGTTATTAGCTCTGGGGAAAACAAAAGGAAAAGTAAAGTATACTACACAGAAGTAGTTGCCTCCTTAAACAATAAACATTTGACAAAATTTAAAAATGGAAACAGCCCACTTATTCAAATGTATACATCCGAATCCTCTTCCCCTCCTTCCTGCTTCACCAAAGTGCCCAGAATGGGCCAAGCCAAACTCAAATACCACCCTCTGTTCATTCCCAAGTAGGCAGTTTCCCTTTCAGGAACAGGAGTTATTTGGCCCCAGTTGGGGGAAAAAAACAAGAAAATAAATTTGAAAAGAGACCTGTAAGACTAAAAGGGAGAAACCTGGTAATTAGCGCTTCAGACAGATAATAAATTCTGAATCTCACAAATAAGTCTTTATGAGTTGAGTGTGCATAATTGATACCCCAGCCTGGAGAGCCTATCAGATCACCTTAATCCCACTTTTTGTCTTATGCATTTTAAATTATGCAGTTCTTTTGAACACCAGAAATACTGCCTTTGTATAATCAGACAGCTCACTCCACAGGGTGCCAATTTAGGATCTCCACAGTGGGTTTGGCCAGAGATGTTTGCCTTGAAGTCTAGAGATGTGTATGCAGTCAAACCACGGTGATCAGTGCCGGGGCTCAAGTCTGCTCCATTCTGTCTGCATCTGCTGCCTACAGACCTCTCCAAACCGGCGACTCCACTGGGAGACAGCCATCTGCGGGGCACCAGGCAGAGCGAGAATGGTGCCAAGACTAGGCAGGTGAAAGGCTCAGAATTCTCAGGCTGCTCAGATACTCCCCGAGGATCATGTCCAGCTCCAGCCACCCAGGTGCAGCAGGGAACACGTGCTGGTCACTTCTCAGTTCCACATGCTTCTCACTGCAGACCAGGTATAGGACTTGGCATTCTCCATTCATGATGCCATTTGATCCTAATAACAGCCCTGTGTAGTAGGTGATGCTATTAGACCCATTTCACAGATGAAGAAACTGAGGTTCAAAGAAGCACAGTGCTTTGCCTAAGACCCCAGAGCTAAGAGGCAGTAAAGCTGGGATTTGAATGCAAGTCTGTCTGATTCCAAAGCCCACTTTATTATGCTACTCTCGAGGACATCCTCTGGGCCAGACCCAGGGCTGGGTCCTAGAGATTCAAAGAGAATTAAGATGAGGTCCCCACCCTCAAAAAGCACATCTCATGGGGGAGTCAGACACATAAACAGTTCCAACATGATATAGGGTTCTCCTTATTAGACGGCTGGTGAGCACGGGTCCAGAGGAGAATGACCTGGGGGTGACAGTGATGAGTAAGAGGCTGCCCTACCCTTTCCTTGCTGGGACTGACCTGAGAAAGAATAGACTTGAGGGTGTAGGAATTTGTCTTCAAATCCCTAATGGGCATGGTCATTCTAAGCAACCCCCAAAATTCAGCCTGACCCAGTGGGCAGAAATCACAGGAAGGCCAGCTGGCTGTGGGGGAAAAGAGCTGAGCTGGGAGGGGTTGCTTTGCAAGAGTGCGAGGTCCCTGGCGTGGAGAAATCTTTGAGCTAAAGCCAGGCATACGCGTACTTTGTCAGGAATGTAGCTCAGAAGATTCTCAAGCTGGGAGAAGGGGGCGAGCGTGACTTGTTCTCTGTTCTGATCTATCTTCCCCTTCTCAGAACATCTATTACCACTTTCAGTCATCTGAAAAATTGGAATGATAATAGTTCCTGCCTCACCGAGTGGTTGGGAGGACTAAATGGGAAACTAGGGCTCAGAGCGATTAAGCAATTTGCCCAAGGTCACACTGCACAGGAGCAGAGGAGCAGGGGAGCAGGGTCCCTTTCACTGCATGATTTTCCTTTTAAACCAGCAAGGTCATCCCTTCTTCCACAGTGGTCCCATTGTGTTGCTACTGGTGCTCAAGGTGAGGGATTGAGAAGGAGGAGCTCAAGGTGAGGGAGAAAAAGATTGGAGTTAGAACTGTCTAGCTGGCAACTGACCTATAATCACCAGTCACAGATGCTGGCTCAGGCTTGAGCTCACCCTTAGTTTCAAAATTCTGCAGGCTGGTAAAGCAGGAAGACTTGAATCTCAGAAGATATGGTTCATGTCCCACATTTTCCACTTACAGGCTCTATGACTTCAGCCTCTGTTTTCCATCTGTAAAATGGGGATAATAATTCCCACTCTAAAAAACTGCCAGGGTTAGCATACACTTCCAATGAACAACCTATGTGAAAGCCCGCTATTAACTAATACACTTGACAAATGGAGCGGGACGGGAAGGGAACCAGTGCACAGTGAAATCCTGCTATGTACCACGTCACCAGCAGATCCTGAGATGAACATTCCTGTGAAAGTGAGGTGTTACAAAATTTCTCCTGGGAGAACCCACTAAGGGAGTCGGGGAAGCAAGACAGGGAAGGGGAAGAAGCCACACACGGATACAGTTACAGGTGAAGTCTCAGCACGGCCTGATCCTGCAGGGAGCTCTAGAGGGTAGGTTATACCGCCAAGTTTGCTCGACCTCGAATCAAAGGAGTTAGGTTTCCATACTCCTGCCTCTGTTGATCATTGCTTATAGGCCACTCTGAGGACACTTCCTGCTCTCAGCACCTCTTGGGTGAAGTTACTGCAATAGCCTAAAAGTGGTCCTCTCAAGAAGCTTGCAACTTTGAGATATTAGGAGAGAAGCCAACAGAAGCCGGGATGGACACACAGAACGCATAAAGGAGATCCAAGGGGATCCCAAGCAGAGAACTGAGAGTGTCCACTACACAGATCCTCTGTATACATGTTCTCCTTTAATAAATACTCAACTCAATGAGGAGGATATTATTACCCCACTTAACAGATAAGGACACTAAGACTCAGAAACGTAACTCACTCAGGAGATCATCTCCATCTACCTCCAAAGTCAGGCTCTCGCTGTACTGATTTTACTCTCCTTTCCCTCTGCTTCATCCTCCAGATCCCTCATGGCGTTGGCCACCTTGGCCCTGCTCTCCTTCAGGGCGGCATTCAGTTTGCTTATTCTATCCACATCACCAAGGGTCAGGGTACTCACGGAAAGGGAGGAAATGGCGACAGCAGTGCTGATGGCAGTGGTAACGATGAAAGCAGTGATAATTCTGATGGTGATGATACTGGCTGTGGGGGTAGAGGTACTGGGCTGGGGTGGCAGAGGCGGTGAGCGCAATGGAGGTGGTGCTGGTGTTAGTGCAGTGGTTAGTAATGGTGGTGGCATAGTGGTGGGGGTGACGACGGTGGTGACGATAGTCATGGTTGTGGCCACGGTAGGACCAGCATGGTGGAGGTAGCGGAGGTGATGAGAGTGGTGGTGACAGAAGTGATGGTGCTGGTGCTGGGGGGGGTGGTGGTAATAATAATGGCAATAATGGCAGTGGTGTTATGACGGTGGATATACTGCTTGGGCAGTGATAGCACTTTTGTTATTAGTGATGCCTCGACTGTCCAAAAAGATAGCAGTCAACCCTTGCCTCCCTGGCTTCATTAGAAAATGGCGCCAGTGGGTCCCCACCTGGTGGCCACAGGAAGGCAGAGAAGCCCTCTAAGGGATCGGGGCTAGAAGCAGAACACAGTCTGCCGCGATGAGGCTAAGACTGTCCCCCTCAACAGAGCCAGAAGTCTGCGGAGGGGCAGAGGATGACAGAGCCAGCAAGACAGCACAGCAAGTCAGTCACATCATATTTCAGTAACAGCGTGTAACTGCTTGTTAGCAGAGATCTGCTTTCCAACGGCAAATAATAAAATTATGCTTTTTGTGCAGCTAATGAAATGCAAATTGAAGTTGGATGCACATTAATGCAAAGAGTTGAATATCCATTTAATCAGCTCCTCCCTGCAGGGGCCAATGATAAAAATGACAGAGGAATTGCATTGCTAATTCTGGCCTGTCACATCTTATATGCTCTTACCTTGTAAACCCACTACTCCTGTGGCCGACACCTGCCTGCAGGGGCCCAGCTTTATGGATCTGGGTTCTGGGAGCCTGGGAATCCCTTTGGGGGAGAGGTATTAGGTGATTTGGTCCAGAGGGGGAGTAGGGAGGCCTGGGGGGGAGTACAATGAAATAGATGAGATCTCTCCTATATTCCCAAAATAAACTGCCACTATACTCTCCTCTGTCCCCCACCAGGCCAGCCTCTCTCCTATGGGGGTGGGTGGGATGATGGTCAGAGTATTTCTTCCTGTGGTAGTAATCAGACATCAATGGTATCATACTGACAGCTAACATGTATCAACTGTTCACTCTGTGCCAGCTACCATGCGTAATTTACATGCATCTGCTCATTCAATCAGCACCCGTAAGGTGGGTACAGTTACTCCTGTTTACAGACAAGGAAACTGAGGCTCAGAGAAGTCAAGCGCCTTGCCAAAGGACACACAGCTAGTAAGGGATTTGAACCCAGACGCTATGACTCTGAAGGCCATATTCTTTACTATAGTATCCTGTTTCCTTTGAAGAAAGTGACACTGGGGAAATAGTCCAGGGCAGACTGCCCGATGCTTGGTGTCCAATAATAGAGAGGAGCTTGGAGGAAGGAGAGGTGGTCAGGAGTGGAGCTGAAGGAGGTGAGACTAGTGCTGGGGAGTAAGACAGGAAGCATCTACCTAAATTGTAAGAGGGGCTGGAGGTCGTTTCTACCTGGCTCTGAGAGATGCCCAAACCAGCAACTTCGGGGCAGATGAAGCGACCCAGCCTGTCTGGAGCTAGCAGAGAGGAATCAGGCCAGACATGCACTCATGTAAGCCCAGGAGAAAGGCAGTTGGCACTGATCTGTGAGTCAGTGATTCTAGGGACAGCGAGGAAGACAGGTCAGAGAGGACAGAAGGAGCCATGAGGGCCTGCTACAGCGGCAGAGGCCAGAGGTGCTCGGCTGGAGGTGGGGTCCATCTGGGCGCATCCTGTCTGGGCCTCCACTCTTGTCATGCTGGAGGGCAAGAAAACGTTCAGGCCTTGGGGTCCTCCCCCTGCCTCTTCACCAGCACTGAGAACAGCTTTGGTGGGCTCTGAGGGGCTCTAGTGGACACGTGTAAGTGCACCCAAATGACGTTGTGACAAGGGGGTCCTTAACCTTCCTAGAAGCCCTGGAGGTAGGGGTGGGGGCAGGCATGCTGGGGAGCGACACACACCGCCTTCACAAGCCTCTGCCGTGACAACCTGTCTCCGGATCCTGATCAGGCCTGACAGGCTCCTTCCAACTGTCACACCGCTACTCTGGCAGGATTTACCCATAGTCTGGCCTCTGACAGGACACAGATGAGGAGGTGAGAGCTCCCAGCTCTGCTGTAAACAAGGACCGGAGTGAGCCTGCCCCACCAGCTAAAGGGGAGATGCCAGGTCCTCCGGGCCACCCTCCCAGCCCAACTCTGTCATGGCCACACTGATGCCACTCACCGCTCTTATTTCTGCCATTTATTGAGCACCTACTGTGTGCCGGGCACTGTACACTCGGCACTCTGTTGCGTCATGACAACAGCAACCCTCTCAGATACGGATTCTTATTGAGCCCATTTTACGATGTAGAAACAGAGGCCACCAAATTCACCAGGAAGACGATTCCACTGATTCCAAAGGTCTGTGCTGTGTCACGCTGTGCTCAGCCCTGGGTCATGCCCTGAGGGCAGCCGCAGAAGAAGGACGCACAGTCCCTGCTCTCAGAGGCCTTGTGGGTTCATCCGGCGTGACTGTCTTTCAAAGGAGTGAGTATCTCCCCGTGCACAGCATCCTGTAGCTTGAAGCACAGCTCAGAAGACAGTGCTCAGAGCCACATGCTCACTTTGCTACTGTTGGTGTAAAGCAGAGGGAAATGAATATACGTTTGTGTTTGCCTTAATGTAAACACATTAAAAAGAAACCCTCTGGGACATGAGAAATTGGCAGTGGTGTCTAGCTGGGAGGAAGGAATGCACAGATGGGGGCAGGGGGGCCGGAGGAGGCTTTTACTCTACCATCCTTTCATTTTATTTTTATTTCTGAATACACAAATATACTAGCTACGCAAACTTTTAAATAGAGTTTTTAACTAAAAAGGTTAAGCATCCTTTCACATAACGTCCACAACAGGGCTGTGATGGGGGCATTCACAGCAAATGATCCCGAAGCTCAGAAAGGTTGGACTGTGGGTCATGCAGCCGGTCAGCAGCCTCATTCCACAAGCACCTGGTCTTAGTGCAGTGCCCAGTGGGGCCAGGCACAGAGTAGTTCTCAGTAAAGAAGACGTCATCCCTCTCCCCAGGACATCAGGTGGGAGGGCCATGGTAAAGCAATCTTGTTCCCCTGAAAAAGGGCAAAGGAAAAAGAGCTAAACCTCAGAGCCTGCAAGGTTTGGCCAGAAGGGCCCTCGGTAGGAAGGGAGGCTGGGCCAGGGCACACAGACACCGTCACCTTGAGACCCAGCTTCTGGGGGGAGGTCTGACCTCAGCTCCCACTGCCTCCCCAAGAGCCACCTCGGCCTCGCTTAGCACCGGCGAGACCAATGTAACTCCCCAAAAAGCCCCACTGAGGGCATGAAGGGCACCGAGACCAGGAGAGAGAGGTTCTGCTACTGGGAACTTGTTTCCAGGTATCCCATCCGCATGCCTGCTGGCCTGTCCACCTTGGCCATGTCCTGACTGCCACCTGGTGCCCTCACCAGCCCACCAAGAACTGCCCTCTCTGCTCCCAGGTCAGGCTTCCGAGGCTCGTCTCCAGGAAAAATGCACCAATCAGGGTCTGGGGTCCTGTCTGGGTATGCCTTCCCCTCATAGGCCCACACCCACCCACCCCCTAATGCCAGGCGGTGACAAGTGCTAACTTACAGGAGTCACATGTGGGCAGTATGGGCAGGACAGGGGTCACTCCCTCTGGGGACACAATGCTTTTGAGTCTGTAATTTTTTTTTTTTGGCCATGCCACGTGGCTTGCGGGACCTCTGTTCCCCACCAGGGATTGAACCCGGGCCCACGACAGTGAAAGCAGCGAGTCCTAACCACTGGACCTCCAGGGAACTCCCTTGAGTCTGTCTTTGATGTGCCCAAGTGTGATAAGACAGACGTTGAGCTGGGGAACAAGGCAGATGAGAAGGGAGAAAGGCTTTCACAGAAGTTTTGAGCTGGGACTTCACCACCAACGTTCTAGATCCTGGCCTGTGATTGGGGGTCATGAGATGAATGAAACAGTGCTCCCCAGGGCTAGGGGAGACTGGAGTGAAAACAATACATGCAAAAGAGTGTCGTAAGTACAAGAGAAGAGCAAGGGAATGGTGACCACTGGGGATGTCAGGGGGATCTTCCTGAAGGAAGGACGAATAGAGGTGCGTTCACCAGGCAGAAGAGCAGGGAGGAAACTTCCAGACAAAGGAAATGCGCTTCCTTTCACTGTGATTGTCAAGACCAGGTCTGCACCAGAGAAGCAACACTGTCCACTGTTTATGCAGTGAAGATGTTCTCTATCTGTGCAGCCTAGCATGGTAGCCACTAGCTGTGTGCAGCTCTAGAGCACTTGAAATGTGGCTAGTACACCTGAGGAACTGAAGGTTTACGTTTTTTAAGTTTTAATTCATTTAAATGTAAATAGCCACACTATTTTTTTTTTTTTTTTTTTTTTTTTTTGCGATACGCGGGCCTCTCACTGTTGTGGCCTCTCCCGTTGCGGAGCACAGGCTCTGGACGCGCAGGCTCAGCGGCCATGGCTCACGGGCCCAGCCGCTCCGTGGCACGTGGGATCCTCCCGGACCGGGGCACGAACCCGTGTCCCCTGCATCGGCAGGCGGACTCTCAACAACTGCGCCACCAGAGAAGCCCAGCCACACTATTTAATGGCTAGTGGCTATCATATTGAACATGGAGGTTTTGAAGTTTCCAGAAGAATCAAGGCAAGAAAAGCTGCTGGTGCCCACTAGTCACTTGTTGGCTGTGTCACAAAAAGAAGAAATCTCTGAGAATTGAGGCTTTCAAGGAAAAGCCTAGTCAAGGAGAGAATGTGAGCATCAGTGAAGTTCTAGACATAAAACCAAGGCTGAGGTCAAGCTCACCTCACACACCCAAGCCAAACATGGGCCATTTGGTTTCCATGAAGCCAAGGACAGTGGCTCTCCCTGAAACCATCAGTCAGCTGAGTTTGGGGTAGCCTGAATTGTCTTTGTTTGGGGCTGTTTGTTTTGAGTGGTGTCATTATTTTATTTTTAAATTACCTATAATGCACCCGTTAAAAATTCCCTAATTACAGATAGGATAAATACATAATTGCAGACTTTTTAAAAGCACGTATTATTTACTCAATGCTCCATAATTACGGTCTTTTCCATGAAAGGTATTATTTCCTGGATGGTCCATAATCGCTTCTTTGAAGCCGGCTGTGGAAGGCCGAACTGTTCCTGATATTCAATTCACAGGTCACTGGTCCCCTCCCATCAGGCAATTTATGAGCCCCCAAGGCCAGCTGTCGGAGCCCAGCAGGCCTGCACCCACAGGAAGGACTGCTCAGCTACTGCACCAGCAGATCACTCCACCACAAGCATAGGCCAGGCTGAAGACGGGTGGGGTTTGGGGTTTGAGGTTGAGGTCTCCTGTTTCTCTTTTGATTCTTCTGCTGACAGGCAAGATGGTTAGTGGTCGTGAGCTCAGACTTAGGCTTAGGCTGGTAGCCTGGTGTGTCTCCCAGCTCATCACTGACTCACTCTGCAACTTGAGACAAGGGTCCTAGTTCAGGTTATAGGAAGCAGCCCCTGAGCTCAGGATTTGGGCGAGGTCATCCCAGGAAGTCCAGGTGAGGGAGTGGGAAAGTGTGACAGCAAAGAGGGAAAAGCCATATGCGTGTGCATTTGTTCCTACTGTCATACACACCTTGAGAGACTATAGAAGACACCTCAGAATTGTCCCCTGAGGGCCAAGGAAGCTGGGGTGTTTATCCACCAACTCTTGAGGGTTGTCACCAGGCACATTAACTTCCAGGCACTCCCAGGCTGCCCTGCACATAGGTAACTTGACGCAGGAAGCTATTGGCATGTATAGCCACTGTCCACCAAGGCTGCAGGCAACCTCCAGGAAGGACCAAAGGGTTGTGGACAGGCCTCAAGAGTATCTGCTAAAACAAGTTACTTATCCTCTCTCTGCCTCAGCTTTCTCATCTGCCAATGAAAATCAAAATAGTACTTACCACTTAGATTATGGGGGAGAAAAGGTGAGGTTGGATAAATGGAAGTTACTACTGAATAAACAGAAGTTGCTATTATCGTGAGCGATGCGGACAAGGCTTTTGCTCGGTCCTGGCGTGCTTTCTCCAGGCCTCCATCTGAACTGCCCTTGGCAGCCTAGTTGGCAGCCAGCACCAACTCAGAAAGGTTTTCAGGACTAGCCAAAGACTTATCTCAGGGCCTGCAAAGCCGAACCTGGCGTGATGGCAGATCCTTTGCCACACTGCTGGGTCCCCACGTCTGTTACCCTAAGTCACACACTGTTGGCTAATTCATCATTCCACTCCCTCCTTTATCCCTATACATCCCCGGTTGGCCCAAGAATGAGTGGTTCAGGAAGCAGAATCAGCCAATCACAGTAATTCCATTCTCCTCTCCCTCAAGTGGTTAGTTTACTCATTTGATCCATTTCTAGCCAATGAGATATCAAGAAAGTCATTTGGGAAAACTTTCTTTTCTCTAAAAAAAAAAAAAAAAGATATTCTCTCTTCTGGCTCTGGATAGTGTTTATGAGGAGTGATGCTTGATGCAGCTGCAGCCATCTCGCACCATGAGGCTACAAACCTGAGGACAAAGTCAGAGGCAGAGTGACAATGGGAAAAATGACAGAATGACAATGGCAGAGCAGATAATGGAAAAATTCAATGCCTGCTCACGTCACTGAGTCCCCATATTGATGAGCCTCAGAACCATCCTAGCTCTGCCATAAATAACAATCAATGCTTATGTACCACTTATCATGAGCCAGGAGCTGTTCTAATCACTTTGCATTTATTAATCCATTTAATCCTCACAACAGCCCACTGAGGAAGGGACTACTGGTAGCATCATTTACAGAAGTGAAAACTGAGGCCCAGAAAGATTAAGTAACTAGTTCAAGGTCATAAAGCTAGCAATTATTCCTCCTTATGCAGTCTGGCTTTGGGCTCTGAACTCTTTCTGGTTACAGTAGACGCTGCTACCACTCTACTATTCTTGTAATGTGCAAAAATAAATCTCTCTATCCTTTAAGCCATCTTACTTGGGTCTCCTGTTAAATGCAGCTGAAAGTATCCTAATTGCTACACCTCATCGGGATGAGGAGTAAAACAGAAAGAAAGAAAAAAAAGAAAGAAAGAAACCCAAAATTTTAAATTAAAGGGGCCAGGATAAGTCTCTGATGTGTTTATCAAGAAAGTGGTACCTGGGAGTTTGTGTCTCATGCACTCCACTGGCAGGACCCTCCCTTTGTGATGGTAACATGAGTGACAAAGTACTATTGTCACTATGAGGCCAGCTTTGCTATGAGTCAAAATCTGGGCTCAGCACTTACGTAGCTCATCTCATTTAATCCTCAAGATGACTCGGCAAGGCAGGTGCTACCACCCCAAGCTCACAAAGTAGGAGGTCATAATAATACTACCTAGCATGTATTGAGTTCTTACTCTGTGCCAACCACCAGGCTAGGCACTTTCCAGACCTTTTCTCACTTAATCTTCTCAACAATCCAATAAAGCTATCATCATTTTACAAAGGAGGAAATCAAAGGCTCAGAGAAGCTAAGTATCATGTCCAAGGTCACAAGATGAGAGGGAAAGCTACAAGTCATACTTGATCTCCCTCACTCTCAGCTAGGCAGGCTGGGGGTCTGCAACAGGGAGGAAAGGCATGGCCAGAGAACCAGCCACCACCAGCCAAGAAATGGTCAGGGAGCTCAGCCAGCAGGGGCCCAAGTGGCCCTGAGTCCAGAGTGATGGCCATCAGTTACAAGGAGGAAGGAAAGAGAACTTGGTATTAACTGGTATGGCCAACAATGGGGAGGGGTGAGCTCCCCATCGCCAGAAGTATTCAAATGAAGCCTGGGTAAGGATTTGTGCCAGGAGTAGGAGGGTCTCCAAGAGACAGGGATTTTAGCATTCTAGAATTCTGTCCATGTCCCATGTCCAAACTCTCTCCAAAGTCATAGAGACCTTGCAGCCTGTGTGTTTCCTGCCTATTCTAGAGGAAGGCCACAGAAGGAGCACTGGACCAGAAGTCCAGTAATCTGGGATTTGCCACTCTGACACTCCCTGGCTCAGGGTGTCCAGAACTCTTCGTGTTGCCTTACCGAGTGCCCATCTGGGCACAGTGCCAGGCGTGGCTTTCTGCTGGTACAACAAAGTACAAGAATAAGCTCAAACCTCAAGGGGATTACCATTTAAACACCAGCCTGGAGGGTTTCCAGAGAAATCCATCTACTGGCTAGCAAGCCCTCCCAACCCTGTCTGGGTCTTCAGGCTTGTGAGGGCTGCTCAGGGGTAGACAGCAGTCATCTTCACCTTGGCTACTCCTCAGGATGAATCTGAGGCAATTCTCTATTCCAGCCTCAGTCTTCTCCTCTGTAAAATGGGGGTGTAAACAAGACGTTCCTAAGGTCATTTCCGGTTCTGCAGTGAAGGATGCCAGAGGTCTACACAGGGTTGCCATACGGTCCCAGACCTTGGGAGAGGGTGAGTACTTCCCTGGCTTCTAAGAGCACACTCTGGGGAGTGGAAAATCGTGGGGTCCCCCGGGCTTTGTCAATCCTTTGTACTCACAAATGGTCTCCAAGACTCACCCAGGAAAATAAGTTTTAAGGTGGTCAGGTTCACTCTTCAACTTCATCACTCTCTCTCTTAGGAAGGCAGCACAGACATAGAAGGACCCAGATTAAGGTCCCTGGCCCCAACCCTTCCTGGTTGTATAATCCTGGGCAAGTCTATGTAAGACAAAGGTAACTTTGGTTTCTCATCTTTGAAATGGGAATATAATATCACATTATCCCACTATTGGGAGGATGAAATGAAATAAGGCATTAAAGGATCTGACACAGTATACAAAGCACACAGCTGGTACTCAGTAAATGCCCGTTTTCTGCCCACAGGCAAGGGCACAGCTCCCCCCTTCTCCCCATGGAGAAGGGCAGCTGGCCTATGGGCAGCTGCAGGGCCTGCTTTGATGCTGGCCAGGACGGAGGTGACATCCCTGCCCCCAGAGGCAGGACTCCTGCAGTGGGGGAGCAGACTGGGATGCGGCACGTTCTCAGGCCAGATAAAGGACAAAGGAGGGTCCAAGGCAGAGCTGCATCAGCAGTTAGGAAGGGCAGTGCTGTGACAGTGACACAGCACAGCCCATTCTCCTGAGCAATGCCCCCCAAAAAAACACACTTGGCCAGAAAAGTGTGCACCACCTAACAATGAGCAAGAATGACTGCAAGGCTCCCAGACCTCTTCCTGACAAATCCTGGGTTCCAAATCACAGGAAGATGAGGACAACTACGGAGAGAGGCACGGAGAAGGGACAGTGAAACGGGGTGCTGGGGTTCATTCAACAGTGATGGAGGACCTGCTCTACTGAAAGAAACACAGCCTTCTAGGAGCTCCCAGTCCAGGAGGGAAACAGGCATGAAAGCAAAGAATCCCAACTCAGGGTGATAAGCGGGAAGCCGGAGGCAAGCAGGAGGCACAGGAGACAGCAGGTGCCTGGGACGAGGAAGGGCTTCCCAGAAGAATGATGTCTGAGGGTGACTATGTGAAAAGGCCAAGAAGAAAGGGGAAGGAAAAAGAGAGAGCAAACCAGACGCATCGCAGCCAAGCTGTGAGCAGGCTGGCCTAGAGCCAGTCTCGGGATAAATCATGACTCAGTGCCTGGCTCCTACTATAAATCTGGGAGACAGGCGCACTCTGGAGGGCTGCTGCTCTCTGGGGAGGGCCCCAACTTTGTCACCAGCTAATAGGAAATGCAAACATGTCCGTTTGTGTGTGCAGAGATACCTAAGTTTTCATGCACACACACATACTCCAAAAAAGGGCACAGAGCAAAATGGCAATTCGCTGCCGATGGGTCTTTGTAATAAGAAGTCACGAACAGAAGGGGATTCATCCCTGTCTTCAAGGTAGGAGCTTCAGGGAACAGACCTGCCCAGTCCAGGCCCAAAGCCACCTCTCTCAGCAACAAGGTTCGTTTTGCCCTTGTTGCTTCTCTTAAAGGGAGAGATGAGACTGTGGGAGAACAGGAGAGTGGAGGCTTGAGAGGCAGACCACTGGGCTTCCAGCCTCAGCTTTTCTAAATTGTTTAGGTGATCTCCCCTATCTGGGCCTCAGTTTCTTCGTCTGTACATTAAGGATGTTAGTCTAGATCAGCAATGGCAAGGAGCTGTCATTTTACATATCAACCCTAATCAACTGGTAGTGGCTGCCTGGAACACTCTGATGAGAAGGATCTGGGGTTTATGCAGAGACATGATTGATTAGTGATGCCTGCCGTAAGCACAGATAGGAGTGGAGGTGGCATGTGTGCTACTTTCCATCCCTTGCCTCTTAAGCCTTGACATACCGTGAGTCTCTGATCTGACTTAAACTGGGCTTAAACGGAGCTCCAACCTGTGATGTGCCGGAACTAGCTCATACCCAATCATAAGGGCCAATTGTGTATCTCTTCCCAACTCCACGTTCAGTGACATCACATTGCTAACTTGAAATCAGCCAGGATGGGAGTATTTACGCCGTGGAAATTGGCAAATTATACAAATCAAAGTGTTTTGACCCCCAGAGGACTTGTTGCTAAACATTTATTAGCACACCACTGGCTCTATCCCTCCCCACAGCCCTGGGCAGCTGTGAGGAAAAGAAAATCCAGGCAGTCCCTTCAGTCCTGAGAGCCGCGGATAACCCTTTTCCACTGGCGAGTGACTGGTACCTGCAAGTGCTAAAGTCCAGACCATTCTATCAGAGACTCACAAGCCCCACAACCCACCTTATTCATGATCCTTGTTACTGCTTGTCTCAGTCCACTGGAGCTGCTATAACAGAATACCGCAGGCTTAGTGGCTTATAAATAACATTTATTTCTCACAGTTGGGAGGCGTGGGAAGTCCAAGATCAAGGCACCAGTACATTCAGTGTCTGGTGAGGGCCTGCTTTCAGGTTCACAGACAGCAGTCTTCTCCCTGTGTCCTTGCATGATGGAATAGGTGAGAGAGCTCTCTGGGGTCTCTGTTATAAGGTATCAATCCCGTTCATAAGGGCTCTGGTCCCATTACCTAGTCAACTCCCAAAGGCCCCACAAACATTCAGTCCATAGCACTGCTCTTGCTGCACACACCCCCATGCAAGGGTCCACCCCATCTCCCTTGAAAGCATCCAGGCTCTACTCTTCCAGGAAGCCTTCTCAGACTACTTAAGTTTGCAGTGAGCCCCCCACTGCAAGCTCTCATTTCACTTTCTGTGTTTGTTAGTTCTGGGACGAAAACTACCTCTCTGGAAAAGCTTCTGGGTTCAAAGCCTATGTCTCCTCCTTCTTCAGCACCCCCAGTCAATGCCTCATGTTGGTCTGGCCATGGAACAGACGCCCAGGAGACACCAGCTACGTCATCCCCTGCCTAAGACCGAGCCCTGAAAAGCCCATAGCCATCATCCCAATCAGACTCTCATTTTCCAAATAGAGAAACTGAGGCCCAGAACAGCATGTACTGCCTGTTGAAATCCGAGCAAACTCAAGAACCGAGGTTTCCAGACTCCCCACCACACTGCCTGAGGAGTCCCATTTACAGAAGCAGAGACTGAGGCCCACACAGGGCAAGAGATATACCCAAGTTCACTGCATGACCCAGTAGCAGAGCCAGGGTCCTAGGTCTCCAGCATCCCTGAGTGGGGTCATGCCCTCTACACCAGCGCCCCCTGCCTCACCCTTCACTTGGCTCCCATCCTCCCTAACCAGGCCTTGACATGTTCAAGGCAGGGCACTGGAGCCCGCTCCCACCCCTCTCTCCACCTGCAGCCCTGGAACCCAGCAGAGAGCAAGGCCCCGTCTGGGGGCACAGGCTGCACTCGGGGCCGTCTCCTCCCTGCTCTTTCTCCTCAAGCTGCTGCTTAACATGCACACGGGAGCCTCAACACTGAGTGTATAGATTTCTCTTTGTCTTTGGTAGTAATTATTAGCTGTCTCGGCGGGTGAATGCAGGCAGAAACAAAGGCAGCAAGGGTTGTAAAACCTTTTATCTCGATCAAGCCGCATTATTTGATAAGGTGCTAAGCTAATAGCAACGCATGTCAAATTGTGTTTAGACAGATCGAGGGGCTGGGAATGGAGGGTATATTTGTCTCCGGAAACGTGCACCTGGAAGGATAAAAAGAAAGGCACACTGATATTCGCAGCCCATGCAGAATGCAGACAGCCCAGCCTCTGGGGCTCATGGCATACAGACTCCCTGGAAAGGGGGTGAAACCAGAGGCTGGGGAGGGAGAGAGAGGGCCCACGTTGTGTTCATTCCCATTCAAGCCCACCTCAGGGCCTCTGCCCTGAGGCCCACAGGCCCACCCCCAGGGGTCAACAGGCAAAGGTGGGATTTGAGTCCGGGCTCCCTGGTTCCCAAGCCAGAGCTCTTACCACAAGCATTTATTAAACACCAAGCACGTAAATCTGTCCTGTGCATAACACTGACTCTCACAGACAGAACCTCTGCCCACAGGATGTGGCTTGGACCATACAGGATTAGTACTGAATCGTGTGCAGCCTCTGGGGGAGGCTCACAAGGACTAGAAAAGACAAGAAAGGCTTCCTGGAGGACGTGGAGTTTCAGATAGGCCTTGCAGGATGAGAACGGTTTGGAACAAGAACCTGGGAAGAGGCACCCTAACCCACCAAGCTCCAAACCCCTTACTGTGAACTCCCAGGTCAATATTTGTCTGTCTCCCTGGATCCTGCCAGGCACCTCCTCCAATCTGCCTTTCCCCGTCCCTACAAGAGATCCTCATCGACCTCCAGGTCCCCTGAGCACACCCATTGCTGGCTCCTCTGGGCCCTTTGTGGGCTGCAAGGTGGTAATAGAGCAAGACAAGAAGGGGACAATGCAGATGCCACAAATACTTCCCAAAGCCTTAGAAAAATGCATGCCTTTGAACCAGTGTCTTTACGTTGAGGAATAGTCCCTAAAGAAATAATTAAGAATTGAGCTTCAAGGATGTCCACCACAGGATTGTTTACAATAGCAAAAAAAAAAAAAAAAAAAAAGAAAAAGATGGAAACAAACTTTAACATCCAACAACGCAGGATGGGTTGGGTTGAGAAAAATACTCAGGACATTCACATGACGCCATTAAGAAGTAATCAATTATCAGAGTCTTAGTTAGGGGTCTTCCTGGAGCAGACCCAGGACTCAAATGCAGGTTCACCTGAATACGTGGGAGGCGAAGGTGGAGAAGTGGGGAGGTGAGACATGGAGGGCAGTAATGAGGGGTATGTTTTCAAACCAGCCACCATGGTGGGTGGTGGGAGTCTAATTCCTCTGGGTAAACTCTGGGACCAACCTAAAACACCTACCTCAGAGTCGTCCTACACAAAGGGTGAGGGAGCTGGAGTATTTATATACTGACTCCCTGCAGTCATTGATCTAGGGCTGTTGGAGACAAAAGCATGGATTCCTGCCCGCCACAGGGCAGCTGAGCAGGCCTCTGCAGCAAAAGAAAATCCTCAGGCCACAAAATGCAGGTGCCAGCAGGTGGAAGGAGGGCCAGCTGTGCACTGAAGTGGCAGGGCCAAGGGGACGTGGGGAGGGCACTGCCACTGTCGGCTACAATCTGTGTTTCTTACACCGCAGCCCTCAAATTGGGAGAAGCCGTGCTAAATGAAGACAAACTTGTTTCTTTACTTCAGGACATCTCTTGACATACTAATGTGCATTAGTGAATTTCCAAGAGCTCAACGATACACCTGCCCTGATTTTTTTCCTCCCCAGACACACCTATTAATGTCTCATTGGACTTTAGTGCTGTCCAGAGCAGACTTTGGGAAATGCTGTCACGGCTGCCTTTTTATTAACATGGAGAAGAAGGCAAGTTCCTATGGCAGTTGGTCCAAGATGCTCCCATTTTCTTAATGTGTGTGAAAAGAGAGTGACCAGCAATTTTTCTTCTCAGCCTTGATCCTAGAAAAGTACTCTCACCTAAGGAGGCATGTTCAAGAGCATGGAAGGCAGCACTGCAATAGCCAAAAAAAAAAAAAAAAAGTGGAAGCAATCTAAAAGCCCATCACCGGGGGATGGCTAAATAAACTCTGATGTATCTGTGCTAAGGAATTCTACCCAGCAGTTAGAACGAACGAGCTAGAGCTGTAAGTACTGACATGGAGAAAACTCCAAGACTAATAGTTAGGTGACAAAAGCAAAGTGCAGAACAATACATACAGCATGATACCATTTCTGTTGAAGAAAAAAACATCTGAACACACTAAAAATAAAACCATGTATCTCTATATGTACAGATATAAATGTGTGTGTACACTTAGAGAGAGATCAGGAACGATACACATCAAAATTATAACTGTGGTTACCTCTGCGGGAAGGGAAGCTGGGAGGGAGGGGAGATGGTTAGTTTGGTCTGTATTGTGTGAATGTTTCTAACAAGAATGCATCCCTATATTTTATGTGTAATTAAAAATAAATGAAAACGTTTTAAAAAAGAAAAAGGGAAAGGCTGGCAGTATATCCACCGAAATACCAAAATATTTACAGGGTTTATCTCTGAGCGCTAGGATTAGGGGTGTTTTTAATTTTCTTCTGTTTGCTTATCTGTATTTTTAAATTTTCTACAAAGAACATGCATGCTTTTGTAATAAGAGGAAAAAAACCTGAAGTAATGTTTAATTAAATACCTACTACACTAGCCTCCAGAGGGGAGAGCTGTCCCCGCCTCTGAGCAAGTTTTGTGTCTTCTTCTTTGCTTGCACCCCTCCCAAGCCATTTTGGACTTCGATTCCAGGGTTCCTAGACATTACATCCTGTGCTGACACCCAAAGGACTGGGGTGCAGGCTCTCCTAAGGGCCAGCTCTGTTCTTCCCTCTCTGTGCAACCTTGGGTCCCACGACGCCCTCTCTGAGCCTCTGTTTCATCCCCTACCTAACAGGAGTCCTAAGACCCACCCTGCCTTCTCCACACTGCAGCCCAGGAGATGAGAGCTGGGCTCTTCTTATTTAGAACCCTGTCCTTGTATGCAGGTCACCATTCCAATGGTTGGCAGAAGGAAGAATGACCTGACCGGAGCCATGACCGCCAAGTCCCAGGACACTGGACCCTGCTGAGCAGGCTGTGGGCCAGTTTCGGGGAGTCCACAGAATTTGAAGTCAGGCTGCCTGGAGAAACGTGAAGGATGCAAATCAGACACGTGAGCGATGCCCGGCTGGAGGAACTGTGTCTCCCTCAAAGGGGGGGCTCTGAGTGTCAGATTTTCCACTCTATTTCTCTGTAGCATGTTCTGCACATCCCAGCGCTAAAAATAACTGCAGCACATGAAGGGGTGGGGGGAGGCCCCAGAGTGGCTCCACGAGCCGTTGGGGCTGGCTTAGCATGACAGCTCCCTTCATCTGGGCAGGCCCCCCGCTGCACAGACCCCTCCCCACGACCCTCTCCTCTCCCACCCTCACTCCCCAGACCCACAACTCCTTCCTCCCCTATGACGCCAGGGACCCTGGGAGCTGGCAGCCTGGAAATCACAGGGATGAAAACCCCCAAAGAGGTCATCTATTTCCCCACCAGGAGGGGTGCAGCCACCCCTAAAGTCCCTAAGGACGACACAGAAGGTCCCCTAAGCCTAAGACTTGTCCCTGAACTCTAATCTGTCAAACGGCCCACAGTCTTCGCGAGCTGGAAAGCTATTCCCGAGTCCAGCTGGGGTCTCTGCTGCTCAGCTGAAGCCACTTCCTCTTGTTCCTCTCTCTCCTAGGGATACGTAAGGAGGGAAGTGCTGGTTCCAAGTTCAGCTCAAACTGAACATGGGACAGATGTGTGGACCGGGGATGTGTACTGTCCCAAGTGCCTGGGAGTCCGACACCAAGGCCAAGAGTGAGTCACCAGTCCCTCTGCACCTCAGCGTGACACTCCAGTCACGTCAGCCAGTTGCGAGGTATCAAAATGCCTTTCCCTCCTCAGCTTTCCCAGTGCCCGCTGCCCACCAACCCAGCCACAAGGATGAACAGTGCATTCGTCCGTGCTGGGCATGGGAGGGCATCAGGAGACACTGCGGCCTGACAGGCGCCTGTGTCTGCAAAGAGCTCAGGTTTAGTTCAGGGCGCAAGACTGCTGCATGAAAAAGCGACTAACACGGTATGTAACCCATCACAGAGGGAGGCACGGCCATCACAGCCCACCCAGGGAGGTCAGCCCTGGCTGGGGGTGTCCCTGGAGGAGTGAATGGAGAGGTCTGAGTAAAAACTGGGATGGGAGAGGCCATGGGCCCTGTGTAGACCAGGGAATGCCGAGGAGGAGGATTCTTTGGGATCCAAGAGAGAGAAAACTGAAAACAGGGTTGCATCCCAGCTATGCAGCCCTTCCTTTGAATACCAAGGGTAGAGATTTGGACTTTACCGCTTAGGCCACATTTCTTAACGAATATTCCAAAAACATGTGTTAAAAAGTGATTTTGTGAAACAAAAGAAGGTGTGTTTTGTGTGTGTGTGTGTGTGTGTGTGTGTGTGTGTATTGCAGGGTGGGATGTTATGATTAAATTTGGCAAGCTTTGGCTTAAACCCGAGTGAACCCATCTGTTTACCAAGGATCCTCAGGGCCTTCCATTTATGACACACAGCGTGGGTCCTGAGAAGGGAGGGGTGAAGGAAGCCACGTTTCCCAGATCATTTGACCACAGAGCCCTTTCGTCACCGAGCTTCTCGTGGGACTAGAGCTCCAGCAAGCACGGTTGGGAAACGCGGCAGGGCTTGGAAAGCCAGGAGCGTAAGGGAACCGTCATTTTGGGGTGCGGGTCTGGAAGCTTGTGCAGGCCTGCTGGAGGGAGGGAAGAGAGTGGGGGCAGCAGGCCATGCCTAGAGGAGTCAGAGCTGCAGTGAGGCCAGCCCTGGGGGACCTGGAGGAACCGCGTGACTTCTCCCGGCCTCAGTTTCCTCGCCTGTGGAAGGGGCAACAGCCCCCTCACTGGGTGGCTGGGAGGAAACGGGCGCCTGGGTGGCTGGGACAGTATGGGAAGCTGTGAAATGACTCCCGACCCAGAGAAGTCTGGGGCTGGTCCCAACACTACTCTGGGAATAGGGGCTGTAATCAAAGTGGGGGGCTTGGGACGGAAGGACCAGTGATGAATCAGGAGACAGTATGTGAGTCTGGGCGTCCCGGGAGACACAGCCTAGAACTTGAGATGGGACAATGTTTCCCTCGACTCCTCATCTTCCTATTGTTTCCTGCTCCCCAGCCCCTCTGAGCCTTCTCCTGACAACACAAAGCCTCCGAGGGGACAGTGTGGAGTTTGGAGGGGGAACGCTGGCATTCCAGGCCCAGCTCTGGCATCTCCAATCTGTGCAGCCCTGGGCAATCCCTTAACTTCTCTGGGCCTCCGTTTTCTCAGCTGAAGGGCAGACAAGGATGACGATAGTGACAAGGACACCTCCGAGGCCTTGCTGTGTGCCAGACCGTGTTCTGCATGCTGGATGGGGCGGGCTCTAGTATTATCCTCCTATTTTACAGATGTGCAAACTGAGATGCTGGGGAGCGAAGGGAGCTGCCTGAGGTCACATGGTGAGTGAGGAGGTGGGGAGAGCCCTGCCACGGAAGGCTGCTCCAAGACCTGGATGCGGTGACAGAGAGGAACGCTCTGGAGACCGGCACTGTCATCCCCTTACAACATCACTAGGATGCTGTGGCATCACTAGGAGGTTGCATTTTCAAAGATGCCCATGCCACCATCACCAGCACCCCCGCGCTCACTGGCAATACCACCTTGCTCTCCTCCATGAGGAAGCGGGTTCTACTTCTCTACCCTCTTGAACCTGGGTGGTCCACGACTGCTTTGTCCAGTAGAATACGGAAAATGGCATGGCCAGTTCAAGGCACAGCCCTTGACTAGCCCAGCTGCCTCCACTTTCTGTACCCTGGAGCCAGCCTCCATGTTAAAATAAAATCTCTTGAAATGTGTGGAGAGAAAAACAAAAGAAAACAGAAACTGCAGGGAGTTGGCAGATTTGATTTTATGACTAGCACTGATTATCAGCTTCAGCCTGTTGGACTCTCCACACAGCCGCATATGCTTCAAACTTAATATTTTATTTTGTAACTAGAACATTTAACATTATATTATCGTCTCTAATGTGGATACTTTAGTTCAGATGATCTGTTACGAAGTGCCACTACCCTGAGCCCACCCTGCCGGGAGAGGCTCAAGTCATGTGGAGGGGCCCAGACAGAGAGGCCAGGGACCCTGAGAAGCCAGGCATGGGAGGCAAGTGGCCATTCCTCAGGTGACCTCCAGCCTGGCCACTACATGAGACCCCAGCTTAGCCTAGTCAACCCATGAAATTGGGCACAATAACAACCAACTGTTCCCAGACACTGAATTTGGGGATGATGTTACACCTCAGTAGATAACCAGAACAGATGTCTCCCAGCTCCGCTTTCAGCTGTAAGAGAGAAGGTCACCACAGACATGAGGAAGAGGAGGGAGAGAGACAAGGGGAGGGAGTCAGGATTACAAGGAGCTGCTCTGCCCTCAGGCCCCAGGGAGTCGGCCCGGCTTAGTGCCCTCAGACACTGGCCTGGTCCTGACTTGGCCCTGGCCCCTCTAGGCTGCCTTCTCCCCTCCTTACATGAGGAGCTGAAATCATGACCCTTGAGGTCCCCTCCAGCTCTTACATTTTGGATCTCCACCATGGGGGTCATTCCAGCCCTGGTTCTGTCCTGCAGACCCAGAGGCCCTTGGGATGCACCCCCAGCCACCCTGGGCCTCTAAGCCCCTGGAGAGAGCAGCAGGTCAAGCCTCTGGGCCCAGCAAACCCAGCCCAGCCAGCCAGTGGAGCTGGACAGCAGGAGGCTGTGCCCTACTGACCCACACACTGACGCACTGTGGCTCTGAGCCTTTGATGGTGCCCTGCCAGGCCCCTGACACAGATGATTCTATTTCATCCTCACAATCATCCAGAGAGATAGATATTATTATTATCTCATTTTTCAGACGAAGAATCTGAGGCTCAGAGATGTTAGGGGCCTAGGTCAAAATCACACAGCTATAAATGTGAAGCCAGAATTTAAACCTGGAGGCCTGAGTCCACAGCTCTCCCTCTTATCCACTACGCTAAACCGCCACCAGCGGGCATATGTGAAGACACAAATACCTCATCTGTGCTCCCCACACAACCCCACCAGTACACCTACATGCTCACACACTCACAGCGGCACAGACCCGTGGGCCCAACACTGACAGCTGCGCACGTATAGACGCCCCTCACACTGGTACACAATGGGCCATGAAAACCCACATTCATATAGCTGCACACAAACACTCCTACACACACATCTCTACTACACATGTACACACGGACTCAGGCACACATGGCATGTGCTCACACACCCACTACACTTCCAGCCCCATAGGCTCATATGCAGACATCTGCATTCACACATACACACATGCACGCACGCACACACACACACAAACACACACACACAAACACTGCCCCTTGTTTAATGATGCCTGGGGAAATGAGAGTCATTATTTTTATTTATTTTTTTTTAAAAAGGGCTCTCAAATGCCAATTAGATTCCAGTGTTTTTTCAGTTCTGAAAGGTTTCACAAGCAAAAGTCGCCCAACAGTGCCACCTGCTGAAGGCCAGCAGTTCTCGTCCTCTCCCTTCTTGCCCCTCCCACCCTCATCAGAGACCCTTCCTCAGTTTCCCCCAAAGTGCTCATGATTTGGGAGCTGGGTGGGGGAAGGTGAGGTGGACGCAGATGGGAGAAGACAGGAGGCGCGGAGGCGGGAGATCATGGAAGGAGGGGAGAGGGAACTGGGCTTCAGGAGCCAGGCAAGAAGAGGGAGATGGAGGGAGGGGTCCCAAGAGAGACAGAGGCAGGTAGAGCAGGTAGGAGAGCCAGACCCAGAGAACGTGAGAGAGAGCACAGAAAGAACCACACCCGGAGGACAAGTCAGGCACGCAGGGAAAGTAGTCAGGGAGCGGGCAGGAGAGACAGGGAAAGAGAAAAAGGAGACGGAAGAAGATAGAGGGTCAGGGCATCAGGATGTGCAGGGCAGGCTGCGAGCAACCCCCAGGACCCACAGATGCAGCGAGCCTCCCTCCGTGGGGCAGCAGGGACCTGAGGCTGCCGTCTGTCCTAGAGGCCTGGACACTCACCCCTGGCTCTCCAAAATGTTTGTGAAGCAGCCCCTGCCCCAAAGGGGCTCAGGTCAGGATGGGGTGACTCTCAAGAGGGAAAATTTCTTATGTGAAATATCTGGTCTGGCGTCCAAGAGGCACAAAAATACTGCAGGGGGACTCGCCCAAGGCCACACAGCAGAGTAAGAGTCGGCCTCGTAAGCTTCCAGAGCCTGGGTGCTACCCCACCCCCTTGTCAGAGGCGGCCAGGGGGCTGCAGGGGTCCTTGCCCTCTTGTTTCTTGATCGAATCCCTGCAGAAAGAGGGAGCTTGGGATCGAAACCTCCTCTGAGTTGCTCCCAGTTTTCCCTCAGTGGCCCTGGGGACCCCAGCCCACAGCAGCTCTCCAGCACAGCTCATGGGCATACGAGGGCAGGGGGTTACCCTCAAGTCCCCTGTGAGGAGAAACAGCCTGCAATACCATCACGTCTCAGTGATCACCCCACTGGGGCTCAGGGGGCAGTCAGCACTGGACAATCAGCAGAAAACCACAGACCCCCGACTCACCTCAGATCCTCCTTCGCCCTTCCTGAGGGGGACACTGAGTGCAGAGGAGTGGGGGGTGCAGAGGGGATGAGAACCCCGGGCTCCCAAGCCAGCCTCCCAGCCCATCGGCCTCCCCAAAGGAAACCACACCCCAGAAATCCTGAGTCCTGGGCTCCCTCCCGGTGGCAACTGTGGGGACTTCATCCTGCCCTTCTGGGGCCTAAACTGTGGTCCTTCACTCTCCCAGTAAGACACTCCCCTCTACAGAAGGAGCCGTGGCAGGGAAAGTCTTGGGGCAATTCTATTTTTTATGCAGCCTCATGAAGTGTCCCATAGCTCAGCTACTTTTGTTCACCTTTGTTGAAATGCACAGGACACTCCCTGCTGCAGAAAGCCAGCTGACAACACAATACGGAGCAGGTGCTGGCCTGCATCTCATTTGCATGTGGTTTGCATATGCATCCTGACTTCTCAAAATACCAGGAAACCCTCCTCCATCCTATAACTTCTTGGCGTTCACAGTCCCTCCTGACTGACGAGGGCCATTTCAGAGCTGTGGACTTGCATTTGCTTAGCTAGAAAAGGAGTTCAACCGTAAACCACGCAGAACCTAAATTCCTTAAAAGAGGCATCCTGGCTCCACCCTACCTCCAAGCAGTCATGGCACCCACCCCTCCTGCCAGGCCTGACAGCAGCACCCCTCACTGAAAATGCCCTGCTCCTCTGTGCAAGAGTTGGCTCTCTCTGCCTGGAATGCCCTCTCCTCTCCTCCTCTACCTGAAAAATTCCTACCGACCCTTCAAGGCCCAGTTCAAACGAACTTGTACAAAGCTGCTGCCTACCTCCTTCCCCCACCCAGCACTGCTGAGCAGGACTATTGCCTCTCAGTGGGCCCCAGCACTTCAGCTCATTAACAGCCAACCATTAAAGGAGTGATTGACTATATCACAAAGTGATGGTATTTAGCACATGTCTTTCCTATTAGACTGTGAACTCGTTGAGGGCAGGGACCGTGGGGCATGCATCCATCACAGCATAGCCTACAGGTCCTCGCTGGGGAAAAACGGCTGTTTAATCAGCTGTTTGATGAACAAATGAATCGTTTATTAGTTTTCTCCAAGGGCCTTCCTGCTCAAACACACTGATTTTCCCCCCATAATGGCTCACCCAGATTAGTTAAATAGCGGTGCTATTCCACTCAATAGTTTACAACATGAAACAGCACAGAACAGAGGGCCCTCAGGGATCCAGCTCTGTATAGATCCCCATCTACTTTTGAGCACCCAAGTCTTCACAGACAAAACCCCAAATCAGAGTCTACAATCCCAGGTAGGGCCTTGGGCCCAAACGCAAGTGAGGCAACAGGACCAAGGCTGCTGTTTAAGAAGCAAATAACCAAGGGGGGAAATTTACAGTCAGATAATTGGCAGCTCTGGTGCATAGTCAAAGGCAGTGAATGAAGTGTTTTCCTGTAAATCAAGTTTATGATTTGCACTGGAGATGTAATTGTTAAAACTGTTCATTTTACCCGCAAATAGCAGTTGAAAGAAACCAATTTAGGAGTGACAGATTGGTTTTGATTCTAAATGTAGTGCTAAAACAGTTAATTTTAATAACATCCATTGGACAGGAGTCTGCTTGTTACTTAATATCACAGTCAACAATTTGAAAACTGCACGTTCAGCCACTGCTGCTTCCGCTAAAAATTAATCCCATTTTTCCCCCGAATGGAGGCATTTCTCAGCAGGAAGTGGCATATCCAGGCAGGAGGACTTTCCTCATTCATGAGGTTAATGGCCTTCCCACCCTGGAGAAGAGAGGCCACAAGAAGGTCAGCTGTGGGCTGGAACAAAAAGTAGGAGCGCCCTTGATGGTAAGCAGCACCACGGCCAGACGCTTCTGCCTACACACCTCCAGTGATGGAGAACACGCTCTCTTATTTGCCTCTTTTCTCCCTGGGGCATCTCGGAAGCTGCGGAGACGTCAACTCCATTATCAATGGTCCAGACCTCCAGTAAATGGAAGACAGTCTCCCGGTCTCTGCCTCTCCTGCGTGGCTTCTTTTATTCTCCAGGTTAAACACACCCGTACCCATGCCCACGGCAGTGTGGTGTGTGGGGAGCCCCTTGGGGGCCAGTGGGTATCTATTGGGTAATTCTGAACAAACAGGACAAAGTCTCATCTTCCAGATTTTTCACCATCCCCCTTGTCATCTCAAGACACACACTCCAGTCTTTCAAATATCCAACCTTGACTTGTGGTGTCCAACGCTGAACCCACTATTTTTGTCATAAGCCAATTTGGGTCCTAAGCACACAGGGGACCTACAGCTTCCCAGGACTGGGAAACCTTTTCGCTAAAGGAACTTGTGAACTCTTTCAGTGGCTCGCCCTGATGTTTCACAGGCTCCCAGCTCTGCTCCCAAGAAGGCAGAGCATATTTTAGCATCAGAATCACCTGGAGGGCTGATAAAACTGACCGCTGACCACTGGGCCCCACCCCCAGATTCCGATACAGCAAGTCTGGGCACAGCTAGAGAAACTGCACTTCTAGCAAGCTTCCAGGTGATGCTGATGCTGCCTGCCCGCAAACCTCACTCTGAGTAGCACCGATACAGGGGATTTGTATTATTGCCACCGCCTCCGCCCTGTTACAGATGCGGAAGCTGGAGGCCAGAGAAGATGCAAGAGGGAGGACAAACAGTCCCTGGACATCAACACAACATCAGCACCACACCTCCTGGGCCTCACCTCCTACTGTGGGAGAACTGTCCTACCCCAAGACATTTCCAGGAGCTCCAGATTCCCAGCAAGGAAAGCACACAAATCAGCCCATTTACCCAGCTTTCGTTCAATAATTTCAGAAGGTATTTAAAAAGGAAAACTTTTGTAAAAGAAGCAAAAGCCTGTTCATTTTCATGGCCACCGCTTGGAGGAATGGTTCTTCTGGAGCCTAGGAAATCGCTTGTAAGAGTCTATTATAAAGGGAAGCCTAAATCACATTTATGGTTCATACTGTAAGGCAAATGTAGGTATTAAAATTGTTCCTTTTAAATGATAAACACCCACTAAAATGGCGCAATGGAGCCGCATGAAAAACTGTTTTCATCCAAAACTAAGTGACTCAGGAAAGGCAGTGAATACTGAATTTGACTGCAGTCCCGTAACAGCTGTTGATACAAGGAGTGGGGAGGGACGGGGCGATGGAGAGAAATTAGCACATGGAGACCATGTTTGTTTTAGCAACATTCACCACCTTGCCTAGCCCAGCCTTCCCCAAGGTCTGAGAGGCAGAACCGCACCCCAGAAGGGACACTGGCTACTTGTTTTCTTACTGGTTTTGGATAGCGGGGCCTCCGTTTTACTGTGTGTATCACAATCACTGCAGTTTCTATTCCGAGAGGAAGTAATGGAAGAAATAGTTAATCACCCATTCATAATCGCTTAAACATTATTTTTAAGCTGACAGTTGCAAAACAAAATGCAATCTTTCTAACATCTTCAAACAATTACTTGTCATTTTCCCAGTTTCCATAATAAAAGGAAATGGGGAGAGTGGCAAACTCTGCCTTTGACTTTGGGGAAGATGAAGGACAGACTTAAAGCAAATTCTGCCCAGTTTTCCCATCAAAAAGGAAGACAAGTGCCACCAGAACAAGTGATGGGAATTGGGGACGGGGCTTCTCCTGGTCCACCCTACCCCACCACCAAAGATAACGTAATGTGGGTCTAATTACCTGAGCTTTGTTAAGCAAATTTGCCTCTGCCCACCCCCACTGGAGGAAATGGAGAGACATGCCTACTTTCCTCCCTGCCCCAAGAGACTCAGTAAATGAGGAGTCACAGCCAGAAGTCAATTTAGCTCCTCTGAGCATCGTAGTGAGGGCTTAACCCATGATGAATGGATGGATGGATGGATGGATGGATGGATGGATGGATGGATGGATGGGTGGGTGGGTAGATAGATGAATGAATGAAAATAGTTTCTTGAGACTTCCATGCCAAGGTAAGGCTCCTCAAATTCTCAGTGTGAAAGGACCACTTTTCATCTGCAATCAATTCATTTTCTAATCTGTTAAAGATACTTTTGTAAAATAAGTTATCATGGTAACGCCAAGTTGCTGTACCAGTGTCTAATTCTTACTCTCAGTTTCTGTAATAAACAGTGTGGAGATGGTGCTGGTCCCAGGGCCAGGCTTGGAGCAGGGCTGCCCTCAGGCTCAGCACTGGGCAAGTCACACAAGTTAACCGCCTGTCCTCCAGGCCACTCTCGGAGATGGGTGCTTTCATACCTACTTTCCAGATGGGGAACCTGAGGCCCAGGGATGGTTAGTGAGTCACCAGATTCCAAAAGCTAATGGCTAGAGAGCAAAGCTTTACACCCAGATCTCTCGTACTCCAAGCCTTTGTCTTTCCTGACGCTGGGCTCCAAAGGTGGACTTAAAGGGTGGAGCAGAAGGATAATCTCCTTACTGGTCGGGGGAAGGCTCCTCCAAGGACACAAACTCAGCTCGGGAGCTAGGAGAGGAGGGGGATTCTCAGTGGGAGGCAGGGCATCCAGGAATCCAGAGGCAGGAACGTGCTTGGTGTGAGGTGAGGAGGACCACAGAGGAGCCAGAGCAGGTGGGGACAGGGAGCCTGGCCCGTGGCTGGCCCAGTGGCTACCCTCCCTGGGCAGCTGGGCAGGCAACGGCCCTCAGCCCAGAGCAGGGAGTGAGGGAAGCAGTCGGCCCCTGGATCTCTCCCTGTGCCTTGATCCTCACCATGGAGCCCAGCTTTCCCATTTTGAAACCCGTGGAGCGGTAGTTGGCATTAAAAAAATGTAAATCTGACAGGAGACTCTCTCGTCAGGGTATTACTCCTTTACAAGAGTTTTAAGAGACTAGAGGGGTCAGAGCGACTCTCACTTCCTGCTGAGCTGCTTCTGTGAAGCTTTGAGCGCGGAGGACCAAGGGCATAGGGCTGGATGTTCAGAGAGGCCCAAAATGAAAGGGAGGATCAGAGAGTACGTGCCAGCTGCCCCAGCCGGGCTGAGCCGCTCTCTGTGGGCCCCAAGGGACGCAGCAGGGTTCGTTCGGGAAAACCAAGGGCTCCGGCAAAGCCCACGAACGAAATCAGGCCTGGGAAACGCAATTTAAAATCTCACTACCCTGAGAGGGGGAGGGCCTCACCTCTCTTCTCCCGGACACCTACCCACCTCTGTCATTCAAAGATGCTTCAGGGAGGGGCCTCACAGACCCTGAAAGCAGGGCCTTCCATTCCCCCTGGCCCCCAGGAAACTGCCCTGATCAGGAAGTCCAGAATCTCCTCCCACTGTCTGATGTTATGGCACTTCACTAATACTGAGTGAGGTCCTCTAGGATCAGTCTCTGCTAAGGATGGAAATTCCAAGATTCAGGACACCCCACACCTGCCCTCAGGATGCTCCCAATCCAGGGGCAGAACAAGTTGCACCACAGAAAGATGGGTGCCTTGTAGAAGGAAGCCCAAGGTTATGGGTAGCCAGAGGAGGGGCCCTAACCCAGCCAGGGAGGGTAGTCAGGGAAGGCTTCCCAGAGGAAGAAGGCATGCCTGAAGTGAGCCCTTCCTGAGCAAAGGAGGGAGAGTGGCATTCCAGGCAAATACATACACACAATAACAACAGCAACAACTTTGAATAAAAGAGTCAGTTTTCTTCTCCTGATTATGAGAAAGAATTTTCATAGTTCCTTAGAGCGAGAGTTCAAGCTTTTTATTCCCCAAGGTCACACAGCAAGCTGGGGGTGGGACGGAGGGTCAGAGGCTCCCCAGACTGCCAGGCCAGCTCCTCTCTGCCAACCATTTCTGTGACTTGAGCTGTGCTTTCCCCAGCCAGGCATTACCATGTAGAAAGTAGAGAGAAGGCCTCTGGAGGGAGCAGAGGGGCCACTCCCAGGAGCTCCCCTGAGAGAAGGGAACTCAAGGGAGCCAAGCAGTCCTGCTCGGTCCCCAGGGAGCATATCTGATGAGTGAGACACAGGGAGGCAGCACACAAGCAAGTCACAAGTCACAACACTAAGCCCCTCACAGCAAACAGGAGACTGTTGTTTCAACATCACTGGCCACTCACCTGCCCCCTTCTCCAGAGCCACGCCCCGGAGGAGAGAAGGGCATTGCCAGCTCTCCTGGAGAAATCCCAGCACATGCTCCATTCTTAAAATCTGGCTGCTGAGCCAGCCTCGTAGGTGGGAGGGAGATAGGTGGGGGCAAACTGGCTGGACTTGGGCACCGGGTGACCCAGTCTAGCCAGGATGCCCCACTTTCCTATTTGCTATGTGGCCTTGGGAGACTTGATAATCACAGCGACAACACTAATAATAGCAGCTCACTCTTAGCCCTTAGGAGAAGCCACCTTCTGACAGCAGCTCCCATGACCTCTATGACAACCTGCCAGGCAGGTGCCATTAGCATCCCCATTGCACAGATGAGGACACTGAGGCTCAGAGACACAAGGTTTCTTGCCCCAGGCCACAGAGATGGGGAGTGGCAGAGCTGGGAATTGAACCCTCTCTTGGCCTCAGTTCTCTGTCCCTGAAGAATGGGGCCGGTCACCTCCTGGGGCTGGAGAGGCAAGGGGCCTGGTCTAGGCATTCACTGGCCTCAGGGGAAGTGAAGCGGGGGAGAGACATGCAGGGGGCACAAAGAGAGAGGGCAAGGCCCCTGGACTGGTGGGAGAGAGCACACAGGAGCCAGCAGAGAGGGCCTGCAACATAGGGCATGAGGCCCTCAGGGGGCACCCAGAGGAAAAAGTGTCCAGTCCGGAGGGATTCTGAGAAGCAAGGCAGGCCAGCAGGGCTGAGCCTCGAAGCCTGAGCAGGTGGGCTTCGAAGCCTGAGCAGGTGAGCAGGTGGGACTCTGATGCACAGGGGCTGCAGGGGGACACTGCGGGGCAAAAGGAACAGCACGTGCAAAGGCTTGGAGACGGGATGGTCCAACCGCACAAAACGCTTTAATCTTTGGAGCTCCTGGCGCCAGGATGGGAGCAATGATGCTAGAAAGGTAATAAAAGCAATGGCCACACTTCCAGAACATTTTTACATACTAGGCACTGTGCCGGGCACCTGACATCATCTAGTTCTCACCGTAGATGAGAAGGAGATTAGATTACTTGCCCCATCTGACAGGGGAGGAGCCCGAGGTTCACAGAGGTGAGCAGGCTGCCCCAGCTCACACCGCTGGTCAAGGTCTCTCTGTACCATCACACTGTCCCCCCTCCCACTCCAAAAGAAGCGTTCAGGCACAGAGGTTAAAGAGGCAGAAACCGAAGCACAGAAAAGGGAAGGGACTGGCCCAAGGGCA
The DNA here is from genome assembly GCF_964341445.2 of Mesoplodon mirus. Classification (NCBI taxonomy): domain Eukaryota; kingdom Metazoa; phylum Chordata; class Mammalia; order Artiodactyla; family Ziphiidae; genus Mesoplodon; species Mesoplodon mirus. Next base: position 65,425,185 of record NC_138977.1, on the reverse strand, counting down.
CACAGCCAACGTGTGCAGCATTGGGACTCACACCCTCTTCTCCTTTGAGTTCCACTTCTCTCAGGGCCTCTCACCTCGGGAAGAAGGCAGAGGGGGTCCTAGAGGCCCTGTTGCGGCCCACATGCCTGTTTGAGGGTTCGGTGAAGGTGTGTGGAGCAGGCTGGCTGCAACAGCTGAGAACACCGTTAGTACCATCCACGGGGGCCACGGTGAGTAACGGAACCAACCCAGGCAGTGGCTTGGAAAGATGATCTCATTCCTGCAAATGTGAGAGTCCACCACACTCTCAGCCCGCCACCCCACTCCAGCCAGCACCACTTGCTCTGGTAGGGAGGGAAGGGGGTCCCACAGAGGTAGGCTGGCCCAGAGCCCCACGTCAGGCAGGGTGACTACACTGTTCATCCAGCTGACATTGCCTGAGGCTCTGCTCTTTGCTGGGCTGGGCCCACCAGCTATGCAGCCTAGCCAGATTATCTCATTAACGTATGCATCCACCCATTCATACATTCACCAAGGGCAATATAGACCAAAGACCCAGACCCTGCTCTCAGATGCCTGTTTTAGTTTTCTAGGGCTGCGATGACGAAGTATCACAAACTGAGTGGTTTAAAACAAAAGACACTTATTCCCTCATAGTTCTGAAGGCCAAAAGTCTGAGACCAAAGCGTCAGCAGGGCTCTGCTCCCCTCAAAGGCTCTCAGGTAGAATCCTTCTCTGCCTCTTCTAGCTTCCGGTAGTTGCCAACAATCCTTGGCATTCCTTGGCTTGTGGCAGCATAACTCCAATCTATGCCTCCGTCTTCATATGGAATTCTTCCCTGGGTCTCCTCTGTGTCTTCAAATCTCTCTCTCTTTATAAAGCACCAGGCATTGGACTTAGGGTCCATCCTATTCCATGTGGCCTCACCCTAATCCACTAGGAACTCATCCGAACTTGATTAAATCTGTAAAGACCCTATTTCTACATCATCAGGTACTGGCGTTAGGACTTCAACATATCTTTTTTTGGAAGGGGTGGGGGGAAACAATTCAACAAACAACAATGCTCAGCCTCCCTCCCTGGAGTCTAGGTTTCCTGGTGCAATGGATAGAGCCCAGACTGGGTGGGGGAAGGGGGCAGAGCCCTGGGTTCCTGTTCTGGTTGTCCCTGACTTCCCAGGTGACCTTATTTATTCATGCATTCAACAAACATTTACTGCGTGCCTAGCCATGTACCTGACAATGTCCTAGGCCCTGGGGCATGCATTAGCCCACAGAATAGTCGCAGTTTCTGCCTTACTAGAGCTCATGGGAGTGGGGAGAGAGACTATAAAGAAATTAACAAGTAATCTGCCCTCCAAACTTTAATTTCCCAAACCTTATACTGAGATACTATCGGGTGGGACTGATCGAGCACATACTACATAGCAGAACAAGATGACACCAGAAGTCAAGAGGAACTCTGTACCCCAAACTTGATGTGTGATCTTGGGCAAGTCACTTCACTTCTCTGTGCCTTGGATTTTTAATTTGGGAAATGGGGACACTGTGTTCTCATATCCTCTAAAAAATATATCATCTATTCTCCATCCCCTGAGAACATGTATGAGCTGGAGTACATGAGGCCTGGGTCCCATCCACAAGCACATTTGAGAACCCTCACCCCTCCAGCCTCATCCCCAGCTCCTCTTCTGTGACTCTGAAACCTGACCCTGCACTGCTCCCCATGATCTTGCCTGCCTCAGGACATTTGCACATGCTGGTTCTTCCACCCAGTAAACCATCCCCTGGCCCATTTCTTTGCCTGGGTGATTCTTTAAGGTCCAGATCCACTATAACCACTTCAGTTAACCTTCCCAGCTCCCATTTCATTCCAGACAGAAATAGCTTCCTCCTCTGCGATATATGTGTGTGTGCGTGCGTGCGTGTGTATTTAACTGAATTTGAAATAAAAGTTAAAAATGCCTTTGATAAAAATTTTGAACTTTTTTCTAAAGGTATAAAGTAAACAGGAAGTCTCACCTTAACACATGGATCCCCTGCCTTCAATACCCAAACTAGCCCCTGCTAACATTTTGTGTTACGTTCAGGGGAAAAAAAAATTATATAAGTATATACAGTAACAAAAATAGCTGAGGAGGACTTACTCTGGTCCCCGCCCTGGTCATGCTTTATGTGTATGAAACACACTGAACCCTCACAACAGCCCTATGATTAGATGCTATTATTAGCTCTGTTGCACAGCCGAGGTGACTAAACCTAGAGAGGTTAAGTGACTTTCCCAAGTCACACAGCTTGTAAGCGGCAGAGCAGGAACTCACACCCCGGTAGGCTGTGTCAAAGGCCACGCTTTCAACGGTCCTTTTTTATAACACAAATGTGTTCATATATACACTGCTCTGCTTCTGGCTTTATTTTGCTGAAAATGCAACTCTGAATCTCTCCATGTCAGCACAAAAACAGCTACAGTCTCTCTTGCAGCCACTTGGCATGGAAGCATCACATATACTCAGACCCCTGATGGACATTTTGGTGGCTTCTAGTTGCCGTTACAAACGTTTATTAACACTTAGGCTTGCGTCTATATCTCGATGCACTTTTCCAAACACATCTGTGGAATGTGGCCCTGGAACAGCTGGGCCAAGGGTCATGGGCTTTTCAAATTTTGAGAGATGTGGCCAAACCGCCCTCCAAGTGCTTGGGCAAGTTCGCGTTCTCACCAAGGCTGTTGTACCCATAGTGCTGTGTACCCACTTCTCCTAGGATACCAAGGGGAGGGTTGGTCCGTCAGGGTCCCTTCCTGATCTGAGCTTCCTGGGGGGAGGGACTTGTTCTCCTCTGGAACCCCAGAGCACTTGGACCGAGCTCTGGAAAGGTTTGAAAGAAGTCCAGGACCTCTTTAGGGAACCATCCAGAGTCAGTTTCATGTAACAGACAGCAAGAATTTCTTTGGCACCTTCCTTTGGTACAAGCAGCAGAGACTGATTAAACCCGGGTTCTCAAAATCAAGTGCCTGCAGGGGCCAGGCAGGCTGCCTAGAGGAGTGACATGGGCTAGATGAAGGTGATGCTAGGGCGGGCAACCACAGCTCAGCACCAGCACCGGACACCTGGCAGGAATGCTGGGTCGTGAGCCAGATCTATGATTTTTACAGAAAGCCAGAAACCTGGATTTTTAGGTGAATTGATCTTGATACACAGCAGAACAGCTGGCACTTGAGGACTCCATATTTATTTAATGAATAAAGGAAAGAATGAATGACCCTGAAGCCCATGTTCTTCCTTCTGCAGCTCAGTCTGGTAGAGGGACCCACCTCTCCAGTAAGAGATGCAAAGCCCTATACTCACTCTGCACAGGTGGGCAGGGCAAGGCCTAAGCTTCTTCCTGCCCTCTGTGTCCCCAGCAGCAGTGGCTCCCAGAACAGGGCTCTCCAGAAGCCATTCCCCCCTCACCCCAACACACACATACCCACCATCAAGTAGGTATGTGTTTTCCTGGGGGCTGCAGGGAGAGGAGACACTTCCCTGTTTTGCAAGGTCACTTTGGGTTTAAAATCAGCCTTGTTCAGCAAATCCCACACCCTGACCCCCTCTCCTTCTGAATTCCTTCCCCACCCACCAGCAATTGCACCAGGACATAAACAAGGGAATTAAAAGAATAAGCCTCTACAAGTTGAGGGACATTCATCCTGTCTCTCCTGTCTAGAAGGCAGTGATCCTATCTTACTCCAATTACGAATCAGTTGTCAAGACGAATGAATGGTCAGTATGTGATCCTCATTCCCATGCTTATGTGTTTTGGGTGATCAGGACTGATAGGCGGTGGACGGTGGTGCTATGGCCAGGGTAGCACCCCAGAAAGTATCAGCTCAGGAAACCAGGGACAGAAACTAGGTGTGGCTCTGAGGTTTGCCTTTCAAAGGGACAACAAGGGCTTCCCTGGTGGCGCAGTGGTTGAGAGTCCGCCTGCTGATGCAGGGGACACGGGTTCGTGCCCCAGCCCGGGAAGATACCACATGCCGCGGAGCGGCTGGGCCCGTGAGCCATGGCCGCTGAGCCTGCGCGTCCGCAACGGGAGAGGCCCCAACAGTGAGAGGCCCGCATACCACACACACAAAAAAAAACAAAGGGACAACAAGAAGCCCTCAGGGCTGAAGGCACAGAGGAGGTAGGTATGGTTTGGATGTCATCCAAGAGAAAAACACCTGGCTCAGGAACAGGAGCATGGGGCAGCCAGGGAACCTGGAACTCAGCCTCTGTGAAGCTCAGTGGCCCCAAGCAATGCTTCTCAGCTCTCTGGGCCTCAGTTTCCCCATCTATAGAGTAAAGGGCATATTTAGCAAGAGATATCATTTATCATACAAACCAGGCAACTTTTCTATGTTTTGATTAAACCATACGAAATTGCTATCTTATAGATCAAAAATAGTTGGATATTGGCAACCCCACATGATCCAATCTCAGAATAATTACTCCAGGACAATGGGCATAAAGCAGGGCTGTCCTGAGCAAGCGGTCACCCATGGCTCAGGACCACACTGACTGCTTCTCCCCGTTACTTGCAATACAAAGCACCACCCCCTGCCCCCAGCCCCTCTGTCATTAGGCTGAGGTATAAAGATTAAGTTAATGGCGGGCAGAGAAAATCAGCTTTGTTGGCAAATTGTCTCTGATATTTATTTTGAACATTAAAACGAATCATTCCGACTAAAGAGGGCTGCAGTGCGTGGCCCATTAAAATGCATGCATTATGTATAACTCTCCCAGCTTCACCTCCAAGTATTATCAGCCTAAAAAGCAAACATGGTTTTTAAAGCCCCTTGTTTACGACATCCCGTGACAGCTGATTAATGGCCACAGTTTCCAGATCTGAAAGCTTAGTAACCCAAGCTAGAAAATTCAATCTTATTCTAATATAGCTTGGGGTGGGGGGGACGTGGACAGGGGGAGCACAGCAAAATAGGAACAGAGCAGAGCTCTTCAAAGGGACCCAAGCTGAGGGTTGTAACCATCGGAGCAGCATCAGGAGTCTCTCACTGGGCACTGTATTCGTTTCCTAGGGCTGCTGCAGCTAAAGGCCACAAACTTGATGGCTTAAAACAACAGAAATGCATTGTCCCACAGTTCTGGAGGCCAGAAGTCTGGAGCCAAGGTGTCAGGGCCACGCTCCCTCCGACTGCTCTAAAGGGAAACTCCCTTGGCCTCTTCCAGCTTCTGGTGGCTCCTGGAGTTCCTTGACTTGTGGCTGCATCACTCCCATCTCTGCCTCTGTCTTCACATCACCTTCTTCCTTGTGTTTCTGGATTTCTTCTGTCTCTTATGAGGACACTAGTCTTTGGGTTTAGGGCCCAGTCCAATTCAGAATGATCTCAGCTTGAGATCCTTACCTTAACTACATCTGCAAAGACCCTTATTCCAAATAAGATCACATCCTGTGGTTCCAGGTAGACACATCTTTTGTGGTGGGGACACCATTCAACCCATTGCAGTTCTCCTTCCGTGTCCCAGAGTACCCGCTCTGTTCTTAGGAAGGTCGTGGGACCAACCAGACCTGCAGATCCTATCAGATCCTAGGAAGCTCTCTGATCTGTCCACATCTGTGCCCTCTCACTGCCATCCCCTGGCTCGGGACTTCAGCCAGCCTCCTTGCTGTTTCCCTGCTGCCATGCCTACCCCTACAGTGGGTTCCCCACCAGCAGCCAGAGCAGTCCCTCTAAAGAGCCCATCTGACCCTGTCACTCCTGCTCTTGGCCCTCCAAGTCTTCCCAGGGCCAATAACTCTCTTTATCACAGCCAAGAGGGCCTGCCAGGTCTGCCTTCTGACCATCCTGCCAACCATACTCACAGGGCGCATCCTTTACTGGGTCAGTTTTGGCCGCAATGTGCCACTGCCCAGTAGGAATGCTGCACCCCAGTGTCCCTACCTGGATGCCTTGAGATCTCACCTCAATGTCACCTCCTCTGATACAATCAAGTCCCTCACAATCACCACCAGACATCCTTTACTTCTCCTTCATAACATTCATCACACTTACATCATTCGTTAGTGGATTTGCTTAGTTTTTCAATACTTGAATAGGAGAATGTTGACAGGCCTGCCCACAGCCCTACTATAGCATTTACAGAAACTCGCACCACCTTGTCCTCACACAGCTCTGCATGATGGGTCCCACCTGCCTGCATCCTTTCCCCCCACTGCCTCCCTGATCACTCGCTGTCCAGCCACAGAAGCCTCCTCCTGTTCCTCCAGAATGCAAGCCCCTGCCTGCCTCAGGGCCTCTGCACATGCAGTTTGCTCCACCTGAAATGCTCTTCCTCCAGATCTTCCCCATCTGGCCCACTTGCACCAAGCAGGATTAGTTCAAATGGCATCTGTCAGGAGAGATCTTCCCCTAAAGCCCCTGTCTAGAACATCCTCCAGACCGATCAATCTTACCCTCCTTTATTGTCTTCATAGCAATTATCACTAAAATCATCTCACACCTCCGGTTTCGGGGGGCTTTTCTGCTTTCTGATTTATTCTCTGTGCTACCCACCTAGTAAGCTACTGAGGACAGGGGCCTTGACTGCTTCATTTGCTGCTGTATCCCCATCTGTATCCCCAAAGACTTAGGATGCTGCTGCCCCACTCCCACCAACATTCGTCGGATAAGTGAGTGTTTATCCCAGAGTCTTGCACGGGTCCTAAGACAGAGCAAGGCCTTACAAAGTCCCTCCGTGTAGCTCTCTTTGTTGTGGGTGAAGGAAATACCCTTCCTAGAATTCCTAAGGCCATCTACGTCCTAATCTAAAGTCAGCACTGCCAACTTCACACACACATATACATACATAATGCTTGGACGACTCCCACGTTCATTCATTTGTCCATTCATTCATTCTGAAACATTCACTGAGCACTTGCTGTGAGCCAGGCTCGTTCTGGCCCCAGGGGTATGGTGGAGAGCAAGGTGGCCCATCTCTACCCTCTCTGAGCTGACACCCCCATTCTGTCAGTGCCTAGCCTAAGCGATTTCCAGGAGAGGAGCAAAGCACTCTCTCTTTCTGAGCCTCAATTTTCTCATCAGCCCAATGGGAAGCAAGATCTGGCCCACTGGCCAGGAAGTCCCAGGGCTGAGCAGGGACAGGGAAACAACCTCTGGAAGGGCAAGGCCCCGGGATGTCCCTGGCCTGTTCCCTCCCCTGCCTCCCAGCTGCCTGCTGACCATGCCCACCCAGGACCTCCACCCGGGACCTGTGGTCCCCCTGGCCTGCACAGGAGCACAATCCTAGGCCTTAGACACACCTGAGCTCAAACGCAGCTCTGTGAATGAGCCTGGAAAATCACCTAACCTGGCGAAGCCCGAGTTCCCTCATCTGTAAAACGGGGATAATAACGTCTACAAACTCTGTTGGGAGGATAGAATGGGACATGCTTCCTAGAGATCCTGTACTCCCCAGGCACTGGGGTATGTTGGTCATTCCCCTGGAATGTCCCCATTCTTCCCTGCTGCCTGCCTAACCCCTGTCTATCCCCAAGGCACAGGCCAAGTGCCCCTCCCCAAGAACCCACCACCACCACCCTTCACCCTCTGTCCACACTGCTCAACCCTGTCAGCCAACCAATTCTCCTCCTGGGCACACATCTGGGGCAATGAGCAGACCGGTCCTCAGCATCCCACACAGTGCCTGACACTGGTGGGCACACACTAGGGGCTCAGCGAGGATTTCCACTTACTGCTTGTTCACTGAGCATCTGTTCCTGCTGGGCCCTGTTCCATGTTCTGTGGACAGCAATGATGTGGTCCCCATGCCAGAGGCATCCACAGCCTGGGAAGGACACAGACAAGCTAGCAAATAAACCTCTTGTGCAGAGGTGTAAGCAGAGGCATGGCATATGGAGAAATCGGGGGCCTTCCTAGAGAAGCTGGGCCTTACAGGAGCCACCCTCTTGGCCGAGGGGAAACATTAGTTTAGTAAGTGTATTCCTGGGAAAGGTCACGGGGATCAGCATTCCTGCTGGCATCTACGTCAGCCTACAGGTCCTAAATCCTGATTTATGACGACTTCTTTAATTGGCAAAGGCTGTTGTTCTGTTCCCAGTTCTTGGTCATGTAATTAAAGACCTGTGAACCAGCACACAAATGGGGTGGGATCACAGGGTCCATTTCAGGGACTCCTCGATGTGGGAAGGAGCGCTGCTGGCCTCAATCATCCCCTCCTTACTACGTTTGTTAAGACTAAAATTATACTGCCTCTCAATTTTCCAAAACATTCAGAAGACAGAACATGAGTCTTGAAAGCTCTTTCTTATGCAATAGCAAAACATTTGGTCGCCCCAGTAGAAGTCATTTTCTCCGTTTGTTACAGAGGATACTGAGGCCCAGAGACAAATGCTGGACCCAAGGACCCTCTGTGAATCAGGGCTGGGCCAGGACCAGAACTGGGGCTCCCGCAGCCCAGGATTCCACCCACCGCCTCCAGGCCTCACTCCTGGGCCCTGGGAGGGGTTACCCTTGTTGTGAGCACGCACCTTAAACAACCTCTCGCCTTCCCCCCGAAGAGGTGCGCCTTCTCCCCGCCCCCAGCAGATGGGGCAGGGCATCCCTTCCACCTTCTGAAGGCCAGGGAGGAAGGCAAGGTGGCGCCAGGGGATAACAGCCGGGCTCCCAGTGAGCTCTGGGAATCGACGGAGAGTCGGTGCCATGCTGCATTGTGTGGAGGCAGTCATTTCACTTAATAACTGTGAATTTGGGACGGCAGCTAGTGCTGCCGCTGTGCCTGGGCCCCCACAGGGAGACCGCTGGGCTGAGATCTTAGCAAGGCCGCCCCCCAAGAATGCCCTTTGTGGCAAGAACAACAATTGCCTGCTTGTGCTGTCTGCTCTTATCTAGTCATCAAGCCAAGGTCCTCACAGTCATCTCACAGCATCTGTCTTGGAGTTCGGAGGATGGCGGGGAATGCATTTGCACCAACCGCTGCTGGTCCCTGCAGGCCCCAGAGTATGCATCATTAGGACATGTCACAATACTGGCCAAACCCTGTGCACCTCCAGCTGTAGGGACTCACATGCAATCTGCCCACCGGCGGGAGAATGTCAGCAGCCAGGCCCTCAGACGGCACAAACTCTAACCTCCAGAGACTGGCGCTCAAGGCTCTATCATTCTCCAACCCCAGGCTGGCTTCCAGCAATCCTGGCTACTCTGTTCCCATTGTCTAAAATCCCATTCCCTTCCCTTCTCTCTATATATCCAAGCCCTCTGGCAAATCCCATCCCAGAGTCCTCCTCTACCAAGAAGCTTTCCATGATTGCTGCAGCCCCCCGACCCAACCCAAGCCAGCTCTCTCGTATAAATGGCTGTAAGGTTCCTATCTCTCCCACCCACTTCACACTTATAGGTTTCTTATTCTGCTTTCATTAGTTATCTTTTCATGGAGGTTGATCGTGTGCCTACCTGAACTATGAGCTCCTAGGGAGCAGGGGCTCTGTTTTACTAGTCCCTGAGTCTCAGTCTCTTTCCCTTTAAAATGGGAACAGCAAATCTACCACAAACCCCTTTCTCTTTTCCCATCTTCATACATCCAACCAACATTCCCAGAGTCCCTAGCTGGTAGGTGTGGCCAGGTGGCTGAGTCCCAGCCAGTGGACGGTGGGTGGAAGTGATATGCCCCAGCTGACCTGCTTCACACAGTCCTCCACACTGGCTCTCGTGTCCCCATCTGCCAGCAGAGAATGGTGAGGCCTCGGGAAGTGGCAGAGCTACAAGAGCCCCTGAGTGACTGCAAGGAGGCCCCACGTGTAGAACACTGCATTATACTAGTACAGGAAAGGCTGAGGTTGCTCACACAGTTACCATACCTCACTAATAGAAATACTAGTCACACAGTATTCTCATGAGGATTAGAAAGATTATGGTTAGGCAGGCAGTTAATAGTAAGTTTTTGATATCACTGCTACTCTTTCTAACTGTCCTATCACTTAACACAGAACCTGGAATAAGTAAGGAAACAAAAAATTCCTAGTGAATTATTGTCAGTTAAAGAGCACTGGCATCACAAGCCCTTGGCTCTAGCCCCGCCCCAACCCTTGACAAAGGCTTAACCCTCTGGGCCTCAGTGTCCTTGCTTATAAAATGAAAGAGTCAAACAGGATTTAAAATTGCCTATATGCTACAGCTCACCAATCAATGAAAGCTTGCTTTCTCCTTGATCAAAGACTCCACCTAGGAATCCTTCTCAACACAGAGCCCTAGATAGCCTCTCCCGATTAATCTGAGTTGGCTCTCTAGCGGATATACATTAGCCATCTCTGACCACCTGAGACGTGATTCTGGCACTGACCTGCTTTACTATCTATTCTGAGGACCAGAATCTCAGTCCCCAAACTCAAGCTTACAGGAAGAATCACATTTAGCCTTTTCTACAAATCATTTTAATTTTGAATTCTGGAGGCCTGATCCTGCTGTCCAGAAATGTAACCCCAGTCACTCATGGCCAGGAGGCCTTCCTCCCAGGCAAAAATAATGCAAAGGTCCCTGGGTCTGAAACAAGGTGTAGGCTTGGGGAACACCTCCAGGCTTCAGCAGTTCTGCATGCTGCAGACACAACCACTGTCCCCAGTCCCAGTCCCTTCAGGTGTCCCACACTCTGCTTCTGTCCCACACAGGGGTTGGAAACCTTCAGGGAGGCTGGACACCACACAGTCACTCCCCCTGGGCCCTCTGCAGAGAGAGGCACAGCCCTACTGCTGGCAGGCACTCTTTGCTCTGGTCTGGAGACTTCGGGGTTTAGGGGAGGAGGACAGCTTCTTTTCTCTCTTCTCCTGTTTCCCTCAAGGCTCTCCCAACCTCCACCTCCCAGCATCATTGCCTCAAGATAGCTTTAGAAAGAAAAGCCAGGGATGGAATTATCTTCCAGACAACTCTTTCCTCCTGGCCACAGCTACCCGTGAGGGCAGAAAGCCAGGTGCTACTGCCCGATCTGGGGAGAGTGAAAAATATATATATCTGGGACTAAAAAAAATACACAGCCTCAACCTGAGAAATCTCTTTCCACTAAAGGCATCAAGTGTTTTCAGGGCACGAGGGTGCTGTGAAAGCACAGGCAGCTAAGTCCCCTCTGTGGAAGCTTCACCTCATAGGCTAGGTCTACCTTCCCCTGGATGGCTGGGGTGGAGTCCGCACTGAGCTTCAACTTCCCCCAAAACACCAGTGAGAGGTCGAACCAAACACGATGTATGGCAACGTCTTATGCTACAAGCCCTGATGTCACATCACACCAGGTGTCCCACTCAGGTGGGAGGTGGGTCACGAGTCCTTTTATAATAAATGCCAACATTTGTAACAATTAACCTCTTTCACAAACGTCACTCTCACTCCCATTCTGATATGTTCTCTCGAGGGGAAGCGGAAGGACTCGTCGCATTTTACAGCCACTCCCAGGAAGTTCCACAGGACCCACTGAGAGAGACCCAACGGTCTCAAAGTCAGCTGTCTCCACAACAGGGCTGCTCAAATGTACCCCTTACAGCCAGGGCAGGGACAGGCTCTAATTTGCCCCCAGGATGTCAGCCTACATCAGAACATTAAACATTCTCAGACTGTGGACAGCCACAGGGCTCTGCTTTCTCTCAGTTAAACCAGGTCCCAGATGAACCAGAGTTAACCCAACAGATCAGCTGTTCTAGTTAAAGTAACCCTCTTGGCTGTGCTGAGCCCACATCTTCACCTTTGAAACAGGGGCTAGATTTAGGTGCCATCTCAGTCTTTTCTGGGCTTGTCCCTCTGAGGCTCTCTGTAAGTGACTAGTCACTAAAAATGAGTCCTATATGGCCCATTCTTCAGCTTCCAGAAGACCTCCCCATTTGGTCTCTACACGGCTTGCCAGCAGGCGACAATCTAAATGAGACTGGTATGGGAGACAATGTCCCTAGCCAGGGGCCAGCATGAGGCCACCATCTGCCCAGTTCCTGGACTAAGGGTCCCAGGACCCACAGGCTCCTGGAGGACTAAGTGTAGGCTGGAGGCCAAAGGAGGAAGGGCTGGATTCACTGAGTGGTGCCCTGTCCCTGTTCTCATGGAATCACTGTGTCTCAGAGCCCGACAGATGACCCAGTCTGGGGGTTTGTAAATGCAGGAGCATGGAGCACCAGATGCTAGGCCAGGCCTCTTGCATCCATACCACCTGCGAGCTTACAAAGAGATTCTGATTCTATGGGCCTGGAATGGTGCCTGGGAATCTGATTTTTCAAACCCTCAGAGGGTTCTGATACAAGATCTTCACGCACCCTTCTCCAAGAGGAAATTTTCTGGCTTCAACACACCCAGGGTGTTGGCAGCCTGTGTTTGGGCACCTCTCAGCCTGCCCAGACCTCTGCACTGTGCAGCGTCTTATTTTCTCTGCACATAAAAGCCCCTTCCCTTAGTAAGGGTTATATATCGTGTCATTACTTGGCTCAGAAAGGGGAAGCAACTTGCCCTGGGTTGCCCAGCAGAGTAGACGCAGAATCAGGACCCGAATTGTGTCCTCCTGCCTCCCAGATCAGCGCCACCACAATTCAACCAGCAGGGCTGGCACGCCTGCTCTATGCCAGGGCCCCAGCCGCCCGTCCGGCTCTGCAGCGCAGGAGGCTGCTTATGTGAACTGACAGCTCTGATCTGCAAAGGCACCCGCTTCCAGCTCAGCCTCTAATAATAGCTCTTCCTCGGAATTCCTCCCGTCTTGGTGGGAGTGGAATATTTAGACATATCAAAGATTCTTTCCCCTTCTTTCATCGAGCCAACAGTGATATGAAAGGAGTACAATGAAAAGACGGGTCTCTGTGACAAGCTTCAGAGAGCAGCCAATTCCCTGACATCCCTCTAGACTCCAATTGACTCCATGCTTCTCTGACAGGAATCAGTGTGGTTACATAACAATAACACCTTCCATGTCTACGGTGCTATTGTGGGGCTTTCGCCAGAGTGCTTTCACAGGCATTAGCTTATTGAGCCCACAAAGCATGAGGGAGGCGGGCAGGGCAGGGATCCTTCTGCCAGTTTACAAATGAGAAAATTGCTGTGCAGAGAGGTTAAGTGACTTGCCTAAGGTCACACGGCAAGTTAGTTGCTAATCACAGAGTCCTCGCTGGCAGGGAGTCTGGACAGCACTGAATTCTACATGGTCTTCCCTGGAAGATGCAAAAGGGCCTTTGCTGGCCAGTGGGCCCCACCTGTCCCACCCACACCTCCTCTCTCCCTCACATTCCCTCCCTACCCTGCACTCAAGTTACACAGAATTCCTTTCAGTGCCTCCAAACCTGTCATCCTTTTAATACTTCTGTGTCTTTATTTTGTTCCCCCCACTGGGCACACCCTCCCTGCTTCCGCTTCCCTGCCCTTATGACCAGCTCCCCCTCATCTTTCTGCACCTAGCTCCCGCACCACGGTCTCCAGGGAGCCTGCCCTGATGCCCACCTGGCTGGGCCAGGTGCCGCCCCCCTGCGCACACCTGTATTAGTGCTGTATCATCATCAGCCACCTCAGAGTCTCTCTCACCAAACTGTGAGCCCCCCTGCATTAGTTCGCTCAGGCTGACATTACAAAGTACCACAGACTGGGTGGCTTAAACAATAGAAACTTATTTTCTCATAATCCTGGAAGCTGGAGGTCCAAGATCAAGGTGCAGTCGGGGTTGGTTTCTGGTGAGAGCTCTCTTCCTGGCTTATAGCTGCCATTTCTCGCTTCTCACAGGGCCTCTTCTCTGTGTGCTCTTGGGGAGGGAGGTCTCTGGTGTGTCTTCCTCTTCCTATAAAAACACCAGTCTTATGGGATTAGGGCCCCACTCTTATAACCTCAGTTAACCTTAACTACCATCTTAAAGGCCCCATCTCCAGATATTGTCACACTGGGGGTTAAAGCTTCAACGTATGAATTGGGGGTGAGAGGGGCGACTCAATTCACTTTATAACCACCAGGTCTGGCTCTCTTTCAAGGAGACAGTGTCTAGCCAGGGCCTGGCCCACATAAGGGCTGGACACATGTCCCATGCAGAAGTCCCTGTTTAAAAGTGCCTGACACGTCACCCAGCATCTGCTTGACACTCCCCGGATGGGAAGCTCACCATTTCATTCTTGTCAACTCTATCATGACTCTGCAGTAAAGCACAGGAAAAAATAGATAAGGAGATAACAGGTTTAAAAAGATAACACGTGCCCACAAAGCCCCGTTTTTCCTATTGAAGTCATCAAAAAAGTCTATTCCTCATTCCCATTATTTGAAAATAACATCATTCTGCCCCTGAGTCTTGGCTCTTCTAGGCTTATCACCCCTAGGCTACCCAACTGCCCAGCAATTGTCTACTCCGACCATCCTCTGACCCACATCCCCCTCCCAGAGAGGTGCACGAGGCCTGGACAGAACCAGACAGAAGCACCACCCCTCTGGAGCCCCTTCGTCCTCACTGCCAGGGATAAACTGCAGACACTCTTTGGCTCTTGAAGGTTAAAGCAAGGCCAGGCCTCAGAGGTGATCTATCTGTTCCCTCATTCAGTGACAAACTGGTACAAAGATCAGCACAGACGCCTCCTCCTCCAGGAAGTGCTCCTGATTGCCTCTTCAGTGCTCCTAGGACAGCAGTACTCCCTTCTCATATGTAGCACATATCCCACCTTAGTGTACATTTTTCCAGTCATCTGCCCCACCACTGGAGGCCCATGAGGGCAGAGTCTGTGTCATGTTCATCTCTCTGCCTCCAGCACCCAGCCCAGCTGGGAGGTCTTCATGCCAAGACCCCAGGATCCAGTTCCCACTGCAGGGGGCTGCCCCCTTGGCAAGGGTGTGGGCAGGACTGGCCCCTGGAGAGGTCACATGGGCCGCCTCCCCGTCCAGCCTCTCAAACCCAGGCCGAACCTGGGGCCTCACCACTTAGCCACGGCTGAATTTTGACAAACACTCCAAGAGGTAATGGTTAATTTCACAGAGCCATGAGTGGAGGCTGTTAAAATGTTAATATTATTTAAATTGTTTTACATTTTCGACAGTTTGAGCTGCACATATAAATGTTTTCCGTGCTTTCCACAGAGCTGAGCTCACAAAAATGATTGATGAAGCGTCGACTATGGAATTTCCCACTTTAAATTAAGAAATGCAACGTGAAGGCAATGAGAAAAATACTACCCGCCATATGCAGCCCCCCTGTGGCTCCAGAGGCCAAAGTCCTCTGCATGGGGCCCAGGCCAGGTCACTTGTTCCTCTGGCCCCTAGTGGGCTCCTCACTTCACCTCCCTGCGCCTAACGTCCTCGTCTGGAGATGACAATGATATCTACAGGCATGCCTTTCCAAAGAGTCCATCGTGGGCTCACATTCAGGGGCGCTGGGTATTTCCTCTGCACTGTCACAGAAGCTCACTGCAATGACCAAGGGGGTGCTATTTTATTCCCATTCTATACAGCGTGTGCACAGTCACATACCCAGAATTGGAGGTGCCTTCCTGACATTAAAGCCAGTGCTCTTAATCACTGAAGAGTAAAGTAAAATTAAAAGTGCCTGCATACAATAGTGATAACTAGCAAACGGTGGTCTGCTCCCCTCCCCACGTCCCACCTCCCTCACCTCCACATGGCAACGTTCCAAACCCTCTCTGAGTGAGACCCCTCACTCCCTGGGCCTCCGCTTCACCACATCGTAAAACCTCAGTCTGCCAGTTCTAACTCTGGCTAAACCCAAAGGAGGGATGAGCAGCGAGGCAGCCTGCGGGCAGTGTGGGAAACTGCCGGGCCTTGTGCTGCCCCCTCTTTCACGCTCCCTGTCAGTCCAGGCCTCAACACCCTCCTGATTGCATAGCCTAGACCCGCCAGCCCCACCTCCAGGTCTCAGAGAAGCTTCCAGCTTGGCCCTGGTCTCGTGCCCACGGGGGACTCCTGGGTTCCCTGCTCAGACCCAGAGGGACCCCTCTTTTAGCCTCTGCCAGGCCCAGCACGGAGTTCAGCGCTGCACAGGCATTGTGTCCCGGGTCTCTCCTGACAAGTCCCCAGCAAAGGAGTTATTATTATTTCTGTGTTGCACGTGAACAAACTGAGGCTTGGAGAGGCTAAGCCCAAGGACACACAGCTTGTAAGCAGTGGGGTCTGGTTTTAAATCTCAGTGTTCAAACTCCAAAACACCACACTGCTTCCTCCTGCTGGGATGCCCCCTGGGTCTGAGCCCCTGACCCTTGTCACACCTTCAGGGCCCCATCTTAGCCTTATCAGTCATCCTTCATTCACACATTCATCATATCAGTCGTTCATTCACGCAGTGCCTGTTGCAGAGCAGGCCCCGTGCTAAACCCCGGGGGGGAACACTGGTGGTGGGGCACACTCACTACCTCCCTGCATGTGACAGTCAATAGAGGGTGACAAACAAGCAGGGAAGCAATTGGGGATAGTGCGGTTTGTGCCATGATGGAGGGAAGAACATAAAAAGGACCCTTTAGTCCAGTCTGGCGTATCAGGGAAGGCTCCCTGGAAGAAATTCCATCTAAGCTGCGGTCTGAATGATACGTAGGAATTAGCCATGCAGTGAGGCATGAGATGGTGCACCCACTGAAAGCAAAGCAGGAGCAGAGACCTCAGCATGAGCCGGAGGTACAGGCAGGGGCGAGGGGCAGGAGGGGCCTAGAGAGCTGAGCAGCCCTGCAAGTCAGGCCAAGTAAGGCGTGTGGGCTCTACCCCAAGGCGGGTTTGGGTTTTTAAGCCGAGGAGTGAGTGAGCAGACGTGGGGTCCAGAACAGTCACCCTGGCTACAGTGGGGAGAAGAAACAAAACCTGTCAAGATGAGGCCAGGGGCAAGCAGGAGCTGCAGCAGTCCCCATGAGCAGCCGTGACATGGGAAAGGGGGCTGGGTTATGGATTTAAGAACAGTTAGCAGGGGGAGCTGAGAGACTGGGGACTGACTGAACTGGGGACCGAGGGGGAGGGAGGTGCCAGGAGGAGCCCGGTTCTGACTGGGGTAATTGGCTGGAGGGAGGGACGGGATCATCCCATGCTGGTGTCCTCAGACCTGCCGTGGCTGGTCCTCTACTGGCCACTGACCACCAAGTGCACTCTGAGCCTCAGGCTCATCCTCCACCTCCCTGCTGAGCACCTGTCCTCCCAGCCCATCCCCAGGTAGAGAAGGGGGAGGGGAGGTCCCGGATGTGCACACCTGGGCCGAGTGTGGCTCCAGCACCCTCACAGTGACCAAACCTTCCAATGTCAGGCTCCGCATCTATCAAAGGGCAATAATAACTGTACCTGTTGGTGATGGGGGAGTTCAGGGAGATAAACTACGTAAGGCGCTCAGGTCTGCCTGGCACACTGAGCATTCAACAAATGGTGCTCTTGTTATGATCAAGGCTCAGCCAACCCTGAAGCTCCTCCTAGGGCCCCTGTAAGGGGAACGGGTGGCCACGGGCACCTGGCCATGGCTGTGTCCCCTCTCCCTCGCTCCACTTCCCACACGCAGGCAGTACAGCCTGAGGCCCCTCTCTGGGAGCAGGTCAGGAAGGCAGGCAGAGGGGGATGGCTGTGATGGATGCCTTTCAGCAGCTCTGTGATGTGTCAAATGTTTAATGGAAGTCAGCAGAGTGAGCTGGCCCTTCCCGCAGGGCAGGGTGTGGGTCTGGGGACTTCCTCGCCTTCCTTGCTGATGTTCCCTGATGTTCCGGGAGTGCAGAAGGCACTTAGGTGCTTTGCTGAGGACGGAGGGAATACCAAATGAAGCTGAGACCTCCTTTCCTCTGCTCTGGCTCCAACAAGGACGCTTTCCTTCCGTAAAGGAGAAGGGAGCTGGGCCGGGTGCCCTCAAAGGCAAGAAGGCAGAAGGAAGCTCCGATGCCAGACACCTAGGCCCCTCTTCCTGGCTAGGTGACCTCGGCTTCTTCACCTCCAAAATAGAGATGATAATAATAATAATCCCTACTTGATAGGGCTGTAGTAGGGTTAAATGTGGAAATACACACAAAGAACTAGAACAGTACCTGGCACACGGTAGGTGCTCAATCAAAGCTAGCTTTAATAACGGGAAAGAGGACTTCCCTGGTGTCACAGTGGTTGAGAATCCGCCTGCCAATGCAGGGGACACAGATTCGATCCCTGGTCTGGGAAGATCCCACACGCCACAGAGCAACTAAGCCCGTGCGCCACAACTACTGAGCCTGCGCTCTAGAGCCTGCGAGCTACAACTACTGAGCCCACATGCTGCAACTACTGAAGCCCCAGTCCCTAGAGCCTGTGCTCCACAACAAGGGAAGCCACGGCAATGAGAAGCCCATGCACCGCAACCAAGAGTAGCCCCCGCTCGCCGCAGCTGGAGAAAACCCATGCGCAGCAGCAAAGACCCAACGCAGCCATTAATTAATTAATTAATTAATTAATTAAAAACAATGGAAAAGAAACAGGTATGAGGCACTCTAGGCCTCTATCCTGCCCTACTGCTGACTTGCTGTGTGACCCTGAATAAGTGCCTTGCCCTCTCTGGGCCTGGGTTTCCTCACTCTAGACTGGGGGTGTTGGCCCTGCCAGGGTCCCTGCAGGGCTTTAAGGCTCCTCTCTGCACACAGTCAGGACCATGCCTGCTCATGACCGACAGGGACTCATGCTCCTGGGCTCAGCGTGGCTCACCCAGAGAACCCTCTCAATTCTGGTCCCCTCTAAGGCGAACTCATCCTTTGATGAGCAATGATGCCCACATGGTGAAAAGCAACGAAGAAAGGAGTGGCCGCCTTCCATCACCACCCCCCTTTCCCCAGGACGTCCCCCTCCCCTCCCCACAGGCTGGCTTCCTGACCCTCCCTCTCACTCATTCTTACCCCCAAGCCTTTTCTCTATGCTCCTTGTTCCTCCCATCTCCAAGTCCTTCCCACCCTTCAGGCCCAGTTCAACCCACACCTCCTCCAGGCAGTCTTCTAGCTCAAACTGACACTCCCCTTCCTGGCCCCTCCCAGGACAGATGAAGTGGGGCAGGACAGGGCAGAACAGAGTGAGGCAAGGTGGGCTGGACCCACTGACCAGAAGTGACACACCAGAACCAGAGCAGTGGGTAGTGTCTGACAAGCCGTGCGTGGAGATGGGGCAATCCATTACAATATAATAATAGCCATCCTGCGTGGGGCACAGTTGCCCCACCAGGCACTATCTCAGCCAGCCCTTACAACCCACTTGGATGGGTTAATGGGCAGAGGAGGAAACCTGAGGCTCTGGGATAGTAAGTCACACGCAGATTAGAAAGTTAGTAACTGGCAGAACCAGGATTCCCACTGAGGCCATCAAGTCCAGGACCCACGCGGCTAACCACAGTCACAGGCTCTCCAGCCTCCCCCCACCAGAACCCATGAGGAGCCAAGGCGGGAAGCTCAGAAACACAGCTGGTCCTGGAGGCAGAACTGGTGAGCTCAAGCACAGGGCTTGGTCAAACCATGCCCGCCCTCCTTGCTGGGCCCGTTCTTATGAGGGAAATTTTTTCCACTGGGTCTTAACAACCACTCCGCCTCTAACGAATACTGCTGGAGCGATGAACTTAGCAGGGGCTCGAAAAGGTGTTTCCAAAAGAGAGACGGGCAAGGCTTTGGGCTGCCAGGAAGCCCCCCGGGGCACGGTGGTCACCACCCCACACTCCCTTCTCCTCCACCCACAACAACCTAACCGAGCATCGCCCTGGCTCTAAGGTGGTCTTCCGAGAACACAAAGACTCTCCCACCCGCACCATGGAAGCCCCCAGTGCCGGGGTGTGGGTCCACCCCCTGAGCAGCTGATTTCTAACAGCCAACTTCAATTCTCCTTTTTCCCTCTCTGGCACCTCTCTTTCCCCCAGTAAATAGTCCTAAAAGCTGGCTGTCCTGATAAACTGGGGGCTTGGGGACTTTTTTCAAGTGCCTTGTAAATGGAAGCGTCTAAGGCCGACAGCTCTCGGTGTTCAATGAGATTATATTTCTTATTTAAATAGCTGATTGGAGGATTGGTTTCAAAGTAAGACACCGTATGCCCGTGGCCTCCTCTGGGCTCCTGGGGAGAAGTAATATTGTGTGGCATTGTACAGCGCAGGAGCCTCTCCTTCGAGCTCCCGCTCCCATTCAGATGCCTCCAGGATTGGAGTGGGGGGAGCCGGCGGGTGGGGGTGGGTGGGTGATTAAAGCCTCCTGGTTTAGGGAGCCAGAGATTATGCCTTTCATTCGAGAGCGCCTTCTCCGGGGCTTCCCACCACGCTGGGTGCCGGTTGTCTCCCCTCTCAAAGCAACTGAGAGATAAAAGGCAATGCATTGGCTTCATCCCACGTCTGGGGAGAGCTCAAATCAGCCTTTTGTCAGCAGACGATAAGCGCCACCGTTTTAGGAAGGGTTGTTGTTCAGCTGCTCTGCTGGAAGATTTCATGCAGGCTCTCCCCCACCTCCCCTGTGCTGTGGTTTCCCTGCCCCGTGTGAGGGTCTGGGGAAGCTGGTGCATGCTTTCTGACGGGGTGCCCACACCCAGCCCCGAGAGGGGTGGCATCATCGTAGGTAGCAGGCGACCCCTGGCCCGTAGGGATGGGCAAGGTTTGCACTAGACCAAATTCTGCCTGAACTGTGCAGTGCAGACCCTGCGAAGGCCCGAGCTCTTGCTTAGAGCAAATTTGCAGTTAATTGTGTGTCAAAATAATGTATTAGAAACAGCAGCGTCTGGACCGTGTGCAATCCTTCTCCTTTCAAGCCTTTGTCTGCCCGGGGCCGAAGGGGCTTGTCAGGGCATCTCTGAGACAGGCTGGTGGCCCCCTGGTCAAAAGCAGCCCCAGAATCTCAGTGACTGACCCAGAGCCCCGGGCAAGATAAAAGGCCAGTAGTGGCCTTGAAGGATGCCTGGCTCTGTCCATGGGGCCAGGCGGGGCCGGTGATCTTCGTTACTGGCAGCTGTGGCGCTGAGCCAAGCAGTTTGGTATTCCAGGCACATCCGGCGCCTCATGCATCCAGGGACCGCAATCAGGTAGCTTATGGGGATGCAAGTCACATCGCCTGGACCATTGCCGCAGTGAACTGATTCATGCTGCTACTCTGAGGCGGGGAGAAGGGACAGCAGGGCCCAGAGATGAACCAGCCTGGCTTTATTACACAGCTGCTGTTTTCAAGCTGGAATATTCCAGCCTCTCCTGCTCCCTCTCTTTCTGCCAAGCCGGCACTGGCTGCCTACCTGCAAAGACAGTGCTCATTCTGGCCCTTGGCTCTGGCTGAGCAGTGGCATTATGCGACACATAAAGAGTACCCGGGCAACGGAGACAGGCACGGCTTAACTCGCTCAGTGCCCAGTGGCTTTTTTTTTTTTTTTTTTTTTTATTGCGGTACACGGGCCTCTCACTGTTGTGGCCTCTCCCGTTGCGGAGCACAGGCTCCGGACGCGCAGGCTCAGCGGCCACGGCTCACGGGCCCAGCCGCTCTGCGGCATGTAGGATCCTCCCGGACCGGGGCACGAACCCACGCCCCCTGCATCGGCAGGCGGATTCCCAACCACCGCGCCACCAGGGAAGCCCCCCAGTGACTTTTGAACACCCCTGCATTCAGCCTTATCCCCAGCAGCCTGGGGCCTCCCTACCCTTTATTCCCCGGCCCTCCCCATCACAAGCTTCCCTTGGTTCCTACACAGATCTGCAATGGAGCTGATAGCCATGAAATGAGGGGCACAAAGAAAAGGGGAGACAAGAGCACTCCCAAACGGGGAAAGACTCCTGGTTGTGGGTAAGGAGACCTGGAATTTGGTCTCAGTTTTGCCATCAACTCACTAGGTGGCCTTGGCAAGTCCCTTCCCAGCTCTGAGTTCCAGGTCTGTGTCTGCAAATAAGAGAAATGGGAACAAAGTTCCAGAAGGGCTTTTCCACCTCCAACATTCTATGATTCGGATTCACACAGCTCGATGGCTTCGTTCTGGCCTCACTTACTGACTGATGACAAAGGGTCTTCCACTTTATCAATGATATTCTCCTGGAC
This sequence comes from Mesoplodon mirus, assembly GCF_964341445.2. Lineage (NCBI taxonomy): Eukaryota > Metazoa > Chordata > Mammalia > Artiodactyla > Ziphiidae > Mesoplodon > Mesoplodon mirus. The sequence continues at coordinate 65,403,286 of NC_138977.1, read as the reverse complement.
TGTGACCTTAAGGCCAGGCCACAGGCCAGGGCAGTCAATGAGTGAAGTAAGTCAGGTGACACCCATGGCACACGGGTGCCCACCTGCCCTGTCTAGAGCAGCAGTCACTGCTTGGCTTTAGCTTGGAGCTGCCTTATAGGGAAAAGAGCTCAGTCTTATGAAGTCTTCCAATTTTTTTAAAAGAAACCAGAAATGTAAACTTTTATGCAAAGTCTCACCATTTTTAAATGTTAGCTCCACTTCTTGCAAACACTAGCAGCTCAAACAAAGTCCCTATCAGGGACTTATCTGCTTGACAGGCTTTCAAATTGTAAAGTCAGGACCTGACAGGGCTACTGGGTATCTGAACTCCAGAGCCAGCATCATATAGAACCCTGGAGCTGTGCAATGCGGTATTCCTGGGACTGGACAAATTATACTGGGCAAGGATACCCCTTTATGTTTTAAGAAAAAAGAGAAGAGTGGAGAAGAGAAACCAAACTGGGCCCAATACCTTCAGATCTCCTGACATCTAACATCCAAGCTAACTCCAGACTGGCCCCTTCCCAGAAGTGAGGGAAATACTCCTATGGAGCCTACTAAATCTCACCACGTCACTGCCCCTGCCACCCACCCCAGTAGGACCAGACGATGCACCTAGATTCCCAGCACCCACACCTCTGTGTAGCCAAGGAAATGATTCCACCACCTGAGCTCCTACGTGCCCATCCAGACACTGGCTCCCTGCACTTCAGGGCCTTAGTCTCTGAATCCCGCCTTCCTGATGCAAGCCCCCCTCCCAACAGGGGGCACCTCCAAGCAACGCCACATGAGGACCCCAGGACCTGAAAGGGACTGTAGGAGAATTTCAAGCAGACCTCTGCCCAGGGAATCCCAAACTGGCTGTGATGTCCCATCAACTCAGCATATAAAAATACATCCTGAGGAAGAGATGCCACATCTTAATAACATACCTCATGGTCTCTGAAGCCACAAGTTCATATTATTTCAACAAGTATTGAACAACTAATGTTTGCTGGCCATGAGGAAAAATATTAGGCACAAGGAGCTCCTTGAGGGTCAGGAGGAAAGACAGACTCATACACATGTTCAGTTAGCTAATAACCAGGGAGCAGGCAATCTGGGGCTAAAAGCAACCATCCTCTCTGTTGATAGTGGGAAGACTATATTACAGCACCAGACATGCTGTCAGCAACGTCTTCACCAGACACAGCATTAATATGAGGCATGAGGCCGACTCCCTACTCACCACTGAAATACAAAATCAAAAAGCCTCTGTAGGACAAGGATCTGACTGCCATGGGAGGTGAGAGGAGAAGGGGGTGATATGTGATCTGTCCTCTAAACAGACATGTGGAGGTAGAGGAAGAGTGCCCCTCCCCACCAAAAAAAAAAAAAAAAAGGCACCAGTGGGAGCCAAGATAGGGGGTGGTATGCAGAAAGTGGAAGGGCTTGGACAGTCCATTGGGTGAGTGGTCTCCAACTCCAGGGTCGCTCAGGCTGGCTGGAGCAGTGAGAACACGGAAGGAGAGTTCAAAAAAAAAAAAAATGAGAGAGGTCGATTAGGGCCCAATCAGGATGGACCCTAGGCAAACAGAAGGGATTGCATTTTATTCTGTAAGCAATAGGGAGCCAGTGAATGTTCATCGAAGGAAAGATTCCATCAGAACTGGGTTTCAGAACGAGTCTCCACTAGCTACACGGAGAGCATACTGGAGGCTAGGAGAGTGGCCAGAAGATGAAAACAATAGGCCAGGGAAGAGGATGACAGCCTGAGCCAGGACAGGGATGATGGGATGGAGAAGAGAAGACAGATGTCATAAATGCTATAAAGAAAGAATCCAAATAGCTTGGTAGTGGCTGGACCTTGGGAATAACGATCAAAGATGCCTGCAGTGTCAGGGAGGATGATGGTGTCACCCTCAGAAGAAGGAGGAAGAACAGGTTTGGGGGAGAAGAGGATGGTTTCAGACCCATGCTCTGGACAGAGGATTAGTCAAAGACCAATGAGCAATCTCAGGGCTTGGCTTGGCTGTGTCAGTTGGAGGGTCCCAGAAGGGGTCTGGAGCTGGGGGATACTGGGCAGTGGAATTCCCAAGCGGGGATCATGCGGGAGCCATCGTCCCACCAACACTCCCCATACCCCTGTCCACTGGGCCTGGAGCCAGGATGTGAGCTCTAGTCTCTGGGGACCTGCAAGGCCCTGAGCGCCAGATGGAGACTGTCAATATTTGCCTGGCTAAGAGCCCCAACTGGAGACTTAGCAACAGCTCCTCCACGTGTGGTAATCGACCTCTTTCATGGAGGGCTTAGGAGGGGAAACCGTCTCAAGTGATGCCACTTCACACTCAGCACTTGACATTTCCGAGGCACTCCACAGGCATTAGCTAATTAATCCTTGAGTCTATTTAGCCCCAAAAGAAATCCCAGAGGCTCCACTTGTACCCCATGGACGGGGAGTTTCACACACTCCAAGGCTCAGGATACCCAGCGTCGGGGAGACAGCCTTGCAGATAGCCACTCGCCCGCTCCCTCGCTTGCTGGTGACTCAAATGGCTGCCAGGCAAACAGCAAGACAGCCTGAGAAAAGAGGTATTCACTGGGTCAGATGCTTCCTGGGGAAGAGACAGGAAGATGAAGAGAGGGACAGGAGACCAGCATCTATTCAGCTCAGTCCCTACTAGGTACTCTCACTGTGCACTTTGTTTTTCACCCAGCATATTTAGTGTCTGCTCATTCAACACTCAAAATGATCCTGTGATAGAGATATCTGTCTTAGGTTGGATTCCCCTCAGGAGTCCCTGAGACAAGGATTCAAGTCCAAGCAGTTTCTTTGGGATGTAATCTCAGGAAGCACCAGTTTGGGAGAGGGAAAGAGAAACAAATAAGGGACAGAAGTCAACAGAGGGCATGCTATGGAGCACACCATTCCTGTGGGCAAGTGAGGCTGCATTTGACAGAGCACAACACAGTCGTCCCACTGAGGGGCCAGGGAGCTAGGGGATTTATCCTCAACTCCCACCAGTCGTGGGTTGAGGGCTGCAACCAGCAAATTAACACCCACTACATCTGGCCTGTGCCAGGTGTACACTCAAATCAATTCCTTAGACAGATACTCCCAGGTGCTTGCATCAGATGCAGCCAGGTCAGAGTGCACAGGGATGGTCACTGCCAAGAGATACGGACAAAACACCAGCAGTGGGCTTCCCTGGTGGCGCAGTGGTTGAGAGTCCGCCTGCCGATGCAGGGGACACGGGTTTGTGCCCTGGTCTGGGAAGATCCCACATGCCGCAGAGCGGCTGGACCCGTGAGCCATGGCCGCTGAGCCTGTGCATCCAGAGCCTGTGCTCCGCAGCGGGAGAGGCTGCAGCGGTGAGAGGCCCGCGTACCACCAAAAACAAAACAAAACAAAACAAACACCAGCAGCAGCCGTTACAATACCACTATTCCTATTTCAATAGATGAGGAAACTGAGGCTCAGAAATGGGACCTACTTGGTCAAGGTCACACAATTAGAAACTGATGGAGCCTAAATTTGAACAAAGTCAGTTTGCCGCCAAAGTCTTGGTTCTTTCCACTGTCTTCCAAGTCTAGCTTTCCTCTTCTCATCCTCTTCCTCTCCATCCTGGAGACATGAAACAAGGGAGAGGCTTGTCTGCTGACAATGTTCCCTCTCCCTGAACCAGCCTCTCAGACAACTGACTCTTTCAAGCAGCTTTCCCTGAGATAAAGGATTGATGACAGATCTGCCTATTGACAAAGTCTGGAACCAAGCAGGGCACGCTTCCTTGGCAGCATCTATTTCTCCTTTAATTCATTTGATAATGTTGTGAAGTGCAGACCTGCAGGGTTTCAAGGAGCTGTAAATTCCCCATCCTGATACCACAGCTCGTGCTGCTGGGTTTGTGCTCTGTTTTTGCTTGCACAAACCAGTGGTGAGCATTTATCGCCGGTTGGAGGATTGAATTTGGCAGGAAACATTTCTGTGCATTTGGGAGATTCATTTGCCAAGCACCAAGGATAGCAGTCAGGTGTTGAGGGGAGCAGGCAAACTGGCAACTGTGAGCCAAACCCTCCTTCATAGCTGATTCACTCTAACCCTGAGAAGAAATACAGCATTTCTCTGCTTTCCACCCCAGAACACACTGTCTTCTCCTCCCCCAGTTAACACTGTCCCATCAGGGTCTGGCCCAGGAGGGAAGCTGGGAGGCAAGGAAGTGGTGGGGTGGACAGAGGGAAAGAGGAAGGGACCAGGGACCAGGCATGTCCCCTGGGGGGGGGGGGCACATACTTAGCCAGGCTACCAGTGTGGCAGTAGGTAAGGATGGCCAGCACTGAGTGTCGGATAGGGCCAGCTACAGGTAATGGGCAAGAGGGTGACCAGAAGTCTCAGGTAGGGAACTAGGAAGAGCTCTGGCAGATAGAGAGGCAGGCATCATAGCCATTCTCTTTCAAAGGGGTGCTGATATGGCTTATACTGTTGTCAAAAGGCAGTTGTTAAATTTTCAGGACGTCTACCAGTAGTTGCTAAACACAGTCATTAGTAAAAATCAAATTATATAAACTATAATTAAATAAATTATATTAAGAACAAAGGTAAAAGGAACTCAAAACTTATTACTTCCTAATTATTTTACTATATCTTACTATTATCTATACTGTTGAATTTATTTATATTTATTGTTTCTGTATGATGGAAGTTCTCTATCATAGTGGCTGCTGTGCTTCTCTTGAAATTAACCATGTTGGTGGTACTTACACCATGGAATTTGGCAAGTAATAAAAGTGTGGGCTCTTTTTCTTTTCCTGAAAAGCCTGTGAGCGCTAGCATTTACTGGCACACTGCTGGTATTTCCAACCCTAAATCAAGCACTTCCTCCCTACCTGGCACCATGCTAGACACCTCAGGTTTGTTACATGACAACCTGGGCAGCACACACCTGTATGGCATGTGAGTTGTTACAATATCAAATCAACTTCATTTTGCTTGGTAAATAGCTGCAGTCCCAAGGCCCCTGTGTGTCTTCCTTCCATCCTAGCCATCAGCCCCTACCCCAATGCCACTAAAGGTTAGTGCCTGAGCCTGCTCTAGCACTGGCTGATGGTCAGTGTTCATGCACTACAAGTTGGCAGTATTTTTACCATAACCTTTGTTTATAACTAACCTATAAGTTAGGTATTATTATCATCCCCATTCTATAGATGAGGAAACTGAGGACCTGAGGAAAAAAAATCCAACTCACCCAGAATCACACGGCTAGCACAAAGCAGAGCTGAGATGAAGCCTAAGTTTGCCTGAGCCCAGTCAGAGTTCCCAGCCACCAGACCATGCCATTTCTGCATGGAGGTCTGGAGGCTGGTAGCCCAGGCTGGGCTGTAAGCCCTGGGAGACAAATAGGGCAAGGTGAGGCTTCTGCTCAGGTTTGCTGCATAGGGCCCTGGACTTAGAGGGACAAAGTCAGTAAAACAGTGGGGCTTGTCTCATGAACAAGGCAAACCCTAATTATTAGAATCACATGGCGCACCAGAGAGGGCCCACTAGCAAGGGTGTTCTTGGGGTGAGAGCAGAGCGATCCAGCCTAGAACTCCTGAGGTCTCATGACAAGACTTGCCTATGAGGCCAGGGTGGTTCAAGAGGCCTCACAGCTGAGCCACTAGACGCTCCTAACCTCTGCTCCCCTTCTCTTCCCTCCCCTCCGCTCTCCTTTCCCCTCCTCCCCTTCCCTTCTGCACCCAGTCTGAGTCCTTGAACAGTGAAGTATAAAATGCCATGACTGCCTTCAGGAAGCTTACACTCTGAGCTAAGGAGAAGCCACTCATATATATGAGCAATATAAATACTAAATATTTGATGAACACAGCACAGGTGAGGTCACAAAGCCCATGTTACGGCTGAGAGACAACAGGAAGGCTTCCAGAAACCGAGGGCCAGATGCCCTCATCTGTTAGACATGTCATCCATTGGACAACACAAAGATTTTTCTATTACTTCAAGTTTCAGACATAATGTGTACCATTGTAAGACTGAATCACCAAGTTAGCAGTTTTCTGAAGGAAAAATACTGCTGCGTTAAACATATGTGACAATTATAAGAGCCACCTTGATTTTGGAAATGCAACATTGTAAGATAGAAAAATATATCCTCATGCTCCAAGGTCACTAAGACAAAGGATACATACAGCAAAGAGTCAGTCCCCCTCAAAGCTCCCCTTGAGGTTCAGTCATTCAGCCATTTGACAAATATTTACGGAGAGCCCAGTGCTGGAGACACCACACAGAGCAGTAAATGCAGACTTGCTCCCTGCAAGACCTCCCAGCCAAGTGGAGGAGACAGTCATCACATAGTAAAAGCACATAAAAATGCACTTATAGGGACTTCCCTGGTGGCGCAGTGGTTAAGAATCCGCCTGCCAATGCAGGGGACACGGGTTCGAGCCCTAGTCTGGGAAGATCCCATATGCCACGGAGCAACTAAGCCCACGTGCCACACTACTGAGCCTGCGCTCTAGAGCCCGCGAGCCACAACTACTGAAGCCCATGCGCCTAGAGCCCATGTTCCGCAACAAGAGAAGCCACTGCAATGAGAAGCCCGCGCACCGCAATGAAGAGTAGCCCCCGCTCGCTGCAATTAGAGAAAGCCCATGTGCAGCAACAAAGACCCAACTCAGCCATAAATAAATAAATATTAATTATTAAAAAAACATTTTTATGCACTTATAAATAGAAATATACTCTAAGAAAGTGCTGGATGCTGTGAGAGAAGTTAAAAAGGAAGGAGCCATTGAAATAGGTCATCAGGGAGGGTGGAGGGAGGGTGCTGCAGGGAGAGGGAAAGGCGAGGGGATGCCTTGTGGTGGAGTCTGGTACACGCACAGTACCGAAAGAAGGTCAGTCCAGGGAGAGCAGAGTGTGGGAAGGAAGCGTACGCAGCACGGAACCAGATCAGAGGTCGGCAGAAGCCAGATCAGGCAGAGCTGAATAAGCCATGGCAAGGGGTTTTGATTTTAATCTGAGTGCAACTGCACTCAGATTAGATAAACTTAGATAAAAGTTTTATGCAGAAAAGTGACATATGCTGATGTAGGTCTTAGATGTACCCTCTGGGCGCTGGATTGATAACAGACCCATTGGGGGTGGTGGGAAAGGTTGATACAGGGAAACCAGTGACAAGGCTATTGCAGTGACCCAGGTGAGCAGTGGTGGTGCCTGGGACTAGGGTCGTGACCACAGAGAAGAAGCTTGACTCAAGATTTGGAGAGAGCCAAGAGTATGTTGTGATTGACTAGGTATGGGGGAGAGAGGGATGCTTTCATGGGCATTGCCCTTGGGTAGGTGGAGTTACTGTTGACTAAAGAGATGCTGGTATGTACACATACTAGTACATGTGAGGGGAGGTGGAAAAACTGCCAGGACAAGAGTGGTGGAAGCCTTGTGAAGCATCAGGAGAGCCTGAGAGAGTAGGTACTGAGGCTGGAATGAACACTTCTTATTTGTTTCCTAATCACAAGACACACAGTCAAAGATCTGAGTAGTAACATACAAAATAGATGTTACATGAGCATATAAGATGAAAAAACACAAGTCTGTTGTGGTCCTAGAAGGCTTCATGGAGCAGACAATTTCTCCCCTAGATCTAGAAGGACAAGTAGATTCTAAATAGGTGAGGCGGATTGGGAAGACATGACCTGACAGAGGGGGCAGTGGAGGAGAGGTGGGCAAATGCAAAATAGGGAGACGTCAGAGCCAGTAATCCATTCCATCTCTCCCCCTTCCCCCCTTCCTGGACAGAACAGCTTTCTCGGGTTGCCTTACCTGGTCCAGGGGCTGCCGGTAGAGCTACACCCTCCCTTTCTTTTTAAAACAGCATGGTTGGGCCTCCCTGGTGGCGCAGTGGTTGAGAGTCCGCCTGCCGATGCAGGGGATACGGGTTCATGCCCCAGTCTGGGAGGATCCCATATGCCGCGGAGCGGCTGGGCCCGTGAGCCATGGCCCCTGAGCCTGTGCGTCCGGAGCCTGTGCTCCGCAACGGGAGAGGCCACAACAGTGAGAGGCCCGCGTACAGCAAAAAAAAAAAAAAAAAAAAAAAAAAAACCAGCATGGTTAAGATACAACTGACATACAATAAACTGCATGTAATTAAAGTACACACTTTAATAAGTTTTGACATGTATAGACACCCAGGAAACCATCACTGCAATCAAGATAATGAGCATATCCATCCCCTCCAGAAATTTCCTCCTGCCTCTCCCTGCCAGCCCCCTGCCCTCATCCCCCAGCAACTACTGATCTGCTTTCCGTCACTATCAATTCATTTGCATTTTTAGAATTTTATTTAAATGTAACCATATAGTATTACACTTTTTTCCTGCCTTTTTTCACTCAGCATAACTATTTTGAAATTCATCCATGTTATATAGCATGTATCAATAGTTCATTCCTTTTTATTACTGAGTAGTATTCCATTGTATGGACACACCACTCACGAATGGATATCCATTCATCTGCTGAAGGATATTTGGGTTGTTTCCAGTTTGGGGCCATTACAAACAAAGCTGCCATGAACATTTGTGTACAAGTCTTTGTGTGGACACGTGCTTTCTTTTCTCTTGGGTAAATAGCTAGCTGTGGACTGACTGGATCACATAGTAAGTGTCCGTTTAACTTTATAAGAAACTGTCAAACTGTTTTCCAAAATGTTGCAGCATTTTATTTCCCACCAGCAGCATATGAGAGTTCCAGGTCCTTCACATCACCAACACCTGGTGTGATCAGTCTTTTTAATTTTAGCCCCTCTAATAGGATGTGTAGTAGGACCTCACTGTGGTTTTAATTTGCCATTCCTAATGACTAATGAGGTTGAGCATCTTTTCATGTGCTTCTTAGCCATTTGCGTTGTCTTCTTCAGTGAAATGTCTACTTAAATCTTTTGTCTGTTTTTAATTGGTTTGTTTGTCTTATTATAATTGAAAGCTCTTTATATGTTATAGATACAAGTCCTTCATCAGATATATGATTTGTATTTATTTTCTCTGTCTGGGGCTTGCCTTTTTAATTTTCTTAACTGTATCACTCAAAGAACAGAAGTTTTTATTTTTGATGAAGTCCTATTTATTATTGTTTTTCTTTCATGGATTGTGCTTTCAGTGTCATATTTAAGACGTCTGCCTAAAGAAAAGGTCACAAAGATTTTCTTCTGCTTTCTTCTAGAAGTTCTATAGTTTTAGGTTTTACATGTATCATCCTAATATGTATATGGTGCAAGTGATGGGTCAAAGTTCATTTGCATATGGATATCCAATTGTACCAGCACCATTTGTTTAAAAAAAAAAAGACTATTCTTTCTCCACTGATTGTCTTTGCACCTTTGTCACCAATCAGTTGTCCATATATATGTGGAACCCCTTCTGCACTCCCAGTTCCGTTCCCTTGATCTATTTGTCAGTCTTGATGCCAACAGCATGCTGTCTTGATTACTATAGCTTAATAATACGCCTTAAAATCAGGCAGTGTTAGTCCTCCAACTTTGCTCATTTTCAAAATTGTTTTGGTTATTCTAAGTCCTTTTCATTTCCATATGAATTGTAGAATCAGCTTGTCAATTTCTACAATTTCCATGCTGCTGCCCACCCCCTTTGTACTTGGACCATTTGACAAGAAAACAAATCGGGAAAATCTGAGCTGGGGGTTGGTACCGAAACTCTGAACAAAGCGAGGGCTCAGGAAGACTGAACTGAATGAAAGGAATGCTCTCCCCGTCACCAAGACAGAACAAGGGTGGTTTTGTGCTTCAAACAAAGCATAACCCATGGTCAAAGGTGATGGATGCGTGAGCCCTCCACAGCCCCGCCCCTTCCTCTGGGCACGGGGCTTTGCCTCTTATTCCTCCATTAGAACACTCTCTCTTCTGCTCTGGGCTTTCCTGGTTGTTTGGTGTAGCTTCTGGCCCTGAGGAGCTCCCAGGCTGTATGCTTCTATATCTGGGTAACCACAGAGTCCAGAACAGAAAAAAAATGAGCCCTCAGTGCACGCCAAGGGGGAAAGATAGTAAGAAAAGGAAATGGGTATGTACGCTGGGAAATCCAAAGGAATAACAATTGCTGGGCATTGCTTTAGTAGCTATAAAGGCTGTTTGGGGAGTTTTCTAGAAATAATAATAGCTACTACATAGAATATGCTATGCTCTGTGCTAAGCTTTGCTCTCCATAATTTTCTCATTCAGTCCTCAAAAGCATCCAGTGAGAGAGGAGTATAATTACATCTATTTTCCAGATGAATCAAGACATGCAGAGGTTGAATAACTTGCCTAAGTCATTGCTTGCAAGTAACAGAACCAGAACAAGAATCCAGGGTCTGTCTGATTCCAAAGCCCACACTCTAGACTGAACCCCAGGATGATTCTGCCTTTAGGGATGAGGAATGGAAACACCTCATAAATGTGTACAGTCAGATTAGCACGATTTAATGAGCTGCTACTATGAGCCAGGGTTGTACTCAGGACCATCTGACATAACCATAGGTGATACAGCACACAGGGAAGATGACTGACTCTCCTCTAGCCAACTTGGGAAGTCACACCCTGACCAGAGAAGAAAGGCCTTCAGTGACAGATTTGAAAACAGAAAGGAAAGACCTGGGGGTACCAGTCTCTTTGGGAAGAGGGTCATCTGGCAGAATCTTCACCCCTGGAGGCTTCTCAAACAGACTTAAGCACAAAAGAGGATTCATGGTATCAGGCAAGCAGAGATGCTGTAGCTTTGGGCACAGTGGGAATCATTCTCAGCCGGTTCTTTCCAGGTGGCAGCCACGTGGCCACCCACACCTCTAGGGTTCATTTCCCCTGCTCAGAAACCTCTCTTAAAGAGTTCCAGCAAAAATTCCAAGTCAGACTCTTACTGACTGAAGTAGACTCATTTAGAGCCCATCCATGAGACACTACTGAACCAGTTCTGAGTTCCACGACACTGCTGAGTCAGAGGATGGGAGCCCGCTCAGTCAAACTGCCCTGCCGGAGAGCAGGAGAGTGGAAAATCCCTGAAGGAAAGCAGAGGTACCATGCCAGAATATGGTCAGCTCAGCAGGCAGAACAACAGATGTGCACTCTGACTTCTCCCTGACTCAGACATCCACAGCAGTCCCGCCCAGCCCACAAGGCGTCGACTGATTAACACTGTGTTTGCTTTGCTGGGCTCTCCTTCCGGTACTGATCTTCACAAAAACATGGGTCTGCATCCAGCTACTGGATCCTCCTTCCTTGTCCTCTTCCAGCCAATGAAGCCCAAGGTTTGGCACCTACAACTTTCAGAAGGCATGGGCTTCTTTCTACTTTAACAGTGATCCTATTTCAGATTTATACACTCCTGTCCTCCGTACACAGAAATGGTATGTTCTCTCCCAGAATCTGGGCCTGTATTGTGATATGCACCATGAGGGACAATGAGAAGGGCATTTGGAACCAGAAATGTCCCCAACACCTGAACTGAATGGTCACTGTACCCACTGTCCTCTACCGAGTAGCATGTGCAGGAAGCCAGGAAGCAATGCTTGGGTTGGCAGCTCTTTATCCCTCGCCAGGTGCCCCTGCAGAATCATGCCTTATCCCAGGCCCCAAAAGGTCCAAGGGGCTTCTCCAAAAGCTACTGTTGGCTCCAATTAACTGGACAATTTTACACAGGACAGATGAGACCGAGTGAATCTCCAGGACAGCCAGGATAAGGGACCAGGCCCCAAACTCCTAGGTCTTCCCTGGCCCACCACTGCCCAGCATCCGGGGCAAAGGAACCCCAAAAGGGGTAAGGCAGGCCCCTCCCTCCCAAAAAGAACTGAGTATGTGAGATGTTTCACATGCAGCAGTAACAGCCACTGCAGCAAGAAAGGCAAGTTCAAAGGTAACTGGACGAGGGGTTTTAAGCATGGCTGTTCCCGAAGCAAACTGTTTCATGAATACCCATCGGGATCTGTCCATATGGACAGCAGAAGGGCTCCTGCTGTTCTTTTGCTAATAAAAACTGTTGTGATTACATTTCCAGTCCTCTCGGAATGGGGCCTCCGTGGGACCGCAGCGTGGCGTGCTGAGCCGACAATGTGTCTTCCCAGCTGATAGGCAGCGCCCCTCCCTGCTGTGGAGACCAGCACCCTCAGGATGCGGAAGGAGGATCCTCAGGGGACTTGGGGACGGAACAGGTGTGTGCATGTATCTGTAACTGTGTAGTCTCACACATGCTATGCACACACACAGGAAAATCTTAATTAATGGAACACCCTTGCATAAGTGGTTCCAGTTATTGGCATTTTCCAGTTAATTAGAGGCTAACCTGCGATTGCTTCTTTATTTCACTCTCCTTGTGGAAGTACATTAGTCTAACTTCACCCCAACCCTCATGTCTGAGCTCCAGCTAGCACCTTTGTTGACAATGGCCTCCCCTACCCCTCCATTCTCTATCAAAACCCTACCTGCCCTTCCTGCCCTGAGTCAATTTGAATGCTGTCTCCTCCGTAAGGCTTTCTTAAATTTCTAGCCTTAGGTGGGGAAATTTTCCCTCCTGATTTTTCCTACCCCTCAAAGACTCCTCTTATAAAGCACTTACCACATTCTTATCTTCTCTCCCCTAGGAAGCTCCAGGCTCCTGTAGGTCACTGTAAGGGCCTTGCCTCGGAAGCCCCAGTGCTAGTGACATAGGGTTTGGGATACAGTAGGTGCACAATAACTTTTCATTACATGAATGAACATTCGTTCTTTTTTTTGCACACCTGAAACTAATGTAATATTGTACATCAACTACAGATATAGTTGATGTACAATATTCAATTTGTATTGAACTATATTCAATAGAGTTCAATTTTTTTTAAAAATGAACATTCATTTTTACTGTAATCTGAAAGTTTAGGAGCCTGGGATCAATCAAAATTTAAGACCTCCATAATACTAAAAATTTTTTAGTTTTCAAAAACAAATTCCTGCTTTTCATTATTCTCTTCATGCTCATAAAACGATTAAACCTTATTAAAAAGCTCAATTCATTGGGTATGTACTGATCAAGAACATATCCTCTGCACATTCATTCTCTTACCTTGGAGTCGACACACACAAGGTATTCAGAACACACATACATACATACATTCATACCTACATACGTACACACAAGTAGATGGGGCATCACTATTTTTTTTAATCTCCAACATACAAAAATTCTTGTTTGCAAAACATATCAGCGAGAAAGCCACTATTCACCTTCTTAAAGAGTTCTTGTTTCACTTAAGGAGTCATCCTGGTGTCCCCTTCAGAGTGGGCTCTCCCACCACATCTGAGGGTTTGTTCATTAACATTAACTGCTTGACTACAAGGTAAGGAAGCTTCCATTGGCTGTGGTTCTTTAAACTTCACTTGAGCATAATCAAAATGATGGTGAAGCACCTCTGAGAGGACTGAGTAAGGCCAACAGGAAAATGAAGTTCTCTTTGCAAAAGCACATCCATTTACACACAGCTTGTTAAAGCAGAGGCTGTAAAGGAGGACTATGCCGCTAAACCAGTCATGTAAACTTATGCTTAGGACTTCACCCCTCTGGGCCTCGACTTCCCCATCTGTTGAGTGATCAAGAGGGTTGGTAAGGCAGCTGAGGGCTAGGGTAGGAATTTATCCCTAGAGCACAGGATAAATGGTACTTAACCAAAAATATTTGGCTGAGTCTATGAAACATCAGTATCCTTGCACATTATTGCCACCAACGATCAGTCATCCCGAGTGCTCACTTTGCTGTGGAAACAACTCCAAAATCTCTGTGGCTCAATGAAACAAAGGTTTATTGCTACTCCTAGAGGCAACTTAAGTCTCAGGAGAGCTCTGCGCCACAGAGTCACTCAGGAACTGTGGCTGACAGTCTCCTCCATGTTAGAGCTGCACTACCTAAATGTCTTAGCCTCCTCCATCACTGCAGCAGAGGGAGAGACAGCTGTAAGATCTTCCATGCTTCGGGACTTCCCTGGTGGTCCAGTGGTAAAGAATCCACCTTGCAATGCAAGGGACGCGGGTTCGATCCATGGTCAGGGAACTAAGATCCCACATGCCGCGGGGCAACCAAGCCCACACGCCGTAACTACTGAGCTTGCATGCCTCAATTAGAGCCCAGATGCCACAAACTATAGAGCCCACGTGCTCTGGTACCCGCGTGCCACAACTACAGAGCCCAAGTACTCTGGAGACTGCATGCCACAACTAGAGAAGAGAAAACCCGCACGGCACAACTAGAGAGAAGCCTGTGCACCACAATGAAGAGCCCATGTGGCCCAACAAAAGATCCCGAGTGCTGCAACTAAGACCCAACGCACCCAAAAATAAATAAAATAAATTCAAAAAAGATCTTCCATGCTTCATCCCAGAAGGGATCCCCCTCCCCATGGCCAGAGTAGTCACATGGTTCTAGAGAAGCAGATGGACTATCGGTGATGTGATCGCCTCAGTCTCTGCCACATCCAAGGACGCTCCCCACTCCTGCTCCCCACATCTACAGAGTCAGCTAAGTCACTCCTCCATCTCCTTAGAGTAAAGCCGGACTGTCCTCCATAAGATTGTTCTCCATAAGAAAGCCAACGGGGCATCAGTGTCCCCAACCACAGGGCTAATGTCACCAGTGCTTGCCATTCGGTCAACAAAACACTCCTCTATGGCAAAAAGTGCCTGGTTGGTGCCACTTCCAAACTAAGTCAACCCAGCCATCCCCAGACTTCAGAGCAACCCAACCCCCACTGCCATGGGGCCAACAGGACTGGTCCCCAGCTGCATACCACCTGGGTCTTCTCTACCTCTGGGCCAACCAAGTCACCCAATGACTACACCCACCACTACAAAGGGCTGTCCCAGCCAGACCCCTGCCTCTTGCTCCTACTATCCCTGCCAGTTGCCAGTCTCTGCCCACTGGGAGGCCCTGGGCATCCCAGCACACACTGGCCATCCCCCTGCCGCAGATGGCAGCCTCCCATGGCAGATCCTCCTCCCAGGCTACCAAAGTCCTCCCTCTTGTCTAGTCCCCAGTCCTCAGCCCACAGTCCTGGTGGGATAGGGAACAGCTGGATAGAGGGGCCCATTCACAGCCCATCAGTCCTTTGGGGGATGTTTTTCATATAGTATGTTTTTTTGTGTGTGTTTGTTTGTTTTTGTGGTACGTGGGCCTCTCACTGTTGTGGTCTCTCCCGTTGCGGAGCACAGGCTCCAGAAGCGCAAGCCCAGCAGCCATGGCTCACGGGCCCAGCCGCTCCGCAGCATGTGGGATCTTCCCGGACCGGGGCACGAACCCGTGTCCACTGCATCGGCAGGCGGACTCTCAACCACTGCGCCACCAGGGAAGCCCCATATAGTATGTTTTTATTCCTCTTACTTCCTGGTCCATCAGGAGGCCACATTCATCAAGTTCACAATAAAAAGAGGCTGAAGGGAAATGACTGACCTCTCTATCAATAAAGCAGAGAAGTCCCCCCTTTCTATGGCCAGAGGACAGATTTGACCATGAGACAGGGAAGACATGGGGTGGCTCCCACCTTTTTCCAATGCCCCCAAGTGAGTCATATCAACTCTGAATGGCTAAGAGAACGAGAGAATGAATGAAAGAATGTCACATGACAGGTGCTTAATGAATATCCATTCATTTATTCTTCGTAGTGTTGGCTGATGTAACATGTCAGCAGATCCTTGGTCCTGCCAACAGAATAGGACAAGATTGCTGAAAAAAGAACAAGAATCTCCTGTGATAAATATTTTTCAGCATTCATTATGCACCAGGCTATGTAACACACATGGTCTTTATTTGCATTAGCACTTTTGAGCCTCACAACAACCTCATGAGGTATACGATTCCTACATTCTGATTATTCCTCTGATTATAATTCCTATGAGATATTATTCCTATGATTATTCCTACATTACAGGTTGAGCAAACTGAGCTCTGGGGTTTGTTATGAGAACATCCGAGGTCATCCAGCTAGCAAATGGCAGAGCCAGGCTATGAGCTCAAGGATCTAGGTGATCTTTGGGGAATGCCCAGTTACAGAATTTGACTGGAATTAAATTCAGTCAGAACTTCTTAGGCTCTTACTGTGTGCTCATGCAGTCTACACTAGGTGAATGTGGAAATGGAGAATATGGAAATGATGGGTCATTATCCCTGCCCTAAAGGAGCTCGCGATCCAGCAGAAAGGATGGTGACAGTGATGTCTCATCCCACACCCACCTGGAAGACACCACAGGTGACAGCTGCAGAAGCACTGGGTAAACAGAAACACTGAACCAAAATGGATCGTCATAGTTGCCATGGCTACCCACAGGGCACCCAGGGGAGCCACATCCCAGCAGAAACCACTAGGGCTCAGAGGGAGGCAGACTGTCCCCTGCTGCCACCCCCACCTCAGAGAGCTGGAGCCAGAGGGTGAGTCAGGAGGGCCTGCCACTCCCGGGGGGCCCGCAGACAACAAACACAGCTTAGGCAGAGTGATGTGTGCCCTCGAACACCATGATGGCTAAAACCCAGAGACGTGGGAGGGACAGTGCGACGCAGCTGTGCCTCCTAAATATAGCCTGACTTCAGCTCCCACAGAGTGGGAGCCAGAGCCACCTTCCAGGGGTGGCTCTAAAAATAAAGCTGCAAACAGGCTTAGCACTCCCCTGGGCTACTCAGGGCCCACAGGTTGGCATCTTCACCTGAGGGGTTGGCAGAGAGGGTGGAAATGAAGCAGTGGACCATGGGCAGACTTTGTGGTCCCTGGGACCCTCATGAGGACACCTGGAACCTGTCTAAAGGACACCTGTCTAAAGAGCTCAATGGGTGAATGAATCAATGTCAGTGACTTCAGTAAGTTCACTAAGCATCTGGATTCATTATTCCCATTTTACAGATGAAGAAACTGAGGCTGCTCAGAGGGGAGACATGACTTGGCCAAGTCACACTAACAGTAAAGAGTAGAGTTGGAACATTATTGCATCTTCCTTGGCCAGACCTGCTGATTTTTACACCCCACAGCCTGTCTTCACCCTCTGCCTCCTCTCTCTTCACTGCCTCCATCAATTGCACCTGCCACCCCTTCACCTTCTCATCCCACCCCTACTAGAACCCCACACCACCCCAGTCTTCCCCAAACAGGCATAGAAGAGATGTAGGCTGTAAGCTCCATGAGGGAAGAGATCACATCTATTTTATTCTTTACTATCCCCCCAGCCTCTAGAATAATGCCAGAATAGAGAAGGCATTCAATATTTGCTGAATAAATAACTCCACTTCTTTCTCTCATATCAGATCCAATCCATTAAAATTCCCATAGGCTCGACCTTCAAAAAACGTCCAGAACGTTTATTAGAATGGCTGAATTAAAAAGACTGACCACACCAAGTGTTGGTGGGGATATGGGGAATTGAAACTCTCATACGGTACTAGTGGGAAGGTAAAACAGTACAATCACTTTGGAAAACGGTCTGGCAGTTTCTTACAAAGTTAAACATATACTTACCATATGATCCAGTCAGTCCACAGCTATTCACCCAAGAGAAAAGAAAGCACAGGTCCACACAAAGACTTGTACACAAATGTTCATAGCAGCTTTATTTGTGATAGCCAAAAACTGAAAACCACCCGAATGTTCATCGTCAGGAGAATGGGTAAACAAACTGTGGTGTATCCATACAATGGAATGCTACTCAGGAATAAAAAGGAATGAACATGCAACAACAACAGAAGGAATGACGCATGCAACAACATGGCTGCAACTCGAAATAATAATGCTGACAACACCACTAATTATTAGAGAAATGCAAATCAAATGGACAAAGAAGATGTGATATATATATATCACAAGGGAATATTACTCAGCCATAAAAATAAATGAAATATTGCCATTTGCAGCAACATGGATGGACCTAGAGATTATCATACTAAGTGAAATAAGTCACACAAAGACAAATACCACATGATATCACTTATATGTGGAACTTAAAAAAATAATACAAATGAACTTATTTACAAAATGGAAACAGACTCACAGACATAGAAAACAAACTTACGTTTACCAAAGGGGAAAGGGTCGGGGAGGGATAAATTGGGAGTTTGGGATTAACAGATACCCACTACTATATACAAAATAGATAAACAATAAGGTCCTACTGTATAGCACAGGGAACTACTGATATATTCAATATCTTGTAATAACCTATAATGAAAAAGAATCTAGGTGTGTGTGTATGTGTGTGTATGTACCTGTATAACTGAATAACTTTGCGGTACACCTGAAACTAACACAATACTGTAAATCAACTATACTTCAATAAAATAATAATAATAATAATGCTGAGTAAAAGAAGTAGAACAAAAAAAAAGAGTATATACTTTTTGTATGATTTCACTGACACAAAATTCTAGAAAATGCAAACTAACTGATAGTGACAGGAAGCTCAGTAGTCGTCTGGGACCTGACTGGTGGTGGGCAAGATATGATGAGAATGAGCAGGGGGTGGGGGGATACAAAGGGCACAATGAAAGTTTTTTAATTATAAATTCATCCATTATCTTGATTACTGTGATGGCTTCATGAATATAAACATATGTTAAGACATCAAACTGTACCCTATACGTGCAGTTTATTGTATGTCAAATATATCTCAATAATGCTGTTTTTTTTTGAGGGTTTTCGGTTCTGTTTTGTTTTTTTAATATCCAAAATCCAACCATTTCTCACCACCTCCACTGCTAGCCACTCTGATCCAAAGGCTACAGCCACCTGGATGCCTCATTCTGTATGCCCCAGCCCTGCTGAAATTTCTCCTGTACCAGAATATTCCATCCTCTCTGCGGCAGATGCTGTGGTTCCTGCTCACAGATCCACCCACCCACCCCCGGCTACTCTGCTGATTGGCTGATGACAATTCACAGCTGCCCCTCTTCCAGAGACTTGCTCTTGGCTGAGCCACGTCACCTTGCCAGGGAGGTTACAGATCCATCCCAGGGACACTGACAGCCAATGACTACTTAATAAAGGGATACAAAAGTCTAGCCCCCTTGCTCCAAGAGCAGATGATTCCTGCTGCAGAGCCCCACCACCACGCGTCAGGCCAAAGCTAGACTATCTGCAACCACATCCATGCTCAGCTTCTTCTTTCCTATCCTGATTTACTCCCCACCCCACCCCAGGGTGTACTGAAGAGCACTCCCTGAATAAAGCACAGAAACCTGAATCCCTACTCAGGCTCTGAGAACCCAGCCAAAGACAGGTGGTGCCAGGGGTGGACCTAGGAAGCAGATCTAAGGATGGGATTCTGGGGTGGATCACTCACGGCCAGGTGGCAGGTAAGAGCTGGGAGTCCAGAGCCTGGGATAGCCGTGCACTTGCTGACTTTCGCCTGTGGTGACTGGGATGGGACACAGGTGGAGGGGGAAGCACAGACCCATGAAACACCTGCGGAGTTTCAGTGACACAGAAGAAAGGTTAAGTATATGGGCCGTCCAATTGGCTGCTGCCGAACACTCAATGCTTTGAAGAGAGAAAATGGCAAGCTTGGGACAATCAATCATTAGTTTAAAGCAATTATGAGAGGCAGACACCTTCTTCAATGGCATTTAAAGAGTCAGAGAGACCCTCACCTCCTGCAGTTGGACAACAGAGTTAAGACGAGACCCAAGACACAACTGTAAGAGTAGCAGAACTTTGGAGAAAGTTGCTTTCTCAGGCCCAGCAATTCTCATACAGCAAGTCAACGCCGAGAGGAAGAAGTGGGACCCTGAAATTTGGGATGGAGACATTTAAGTAGATACACTTGAACACCCTGACTCCCCATTTCCCCTGAACCCTGGGTCTGCTGAAAAGGCCCACTCCCCTCTGCTTTAAGTCTGTACAGAAGCCCCAGATGAGGCAGGTGGCTTAGGGGACAATGCTAGCCCTCCTTAGGATGTGCCCCCACCTCCTTTCCTGGCCACCAGAGCCATAACTAGGACCAAACTGCAGCATGGTTCACTGGGCAAGTGCTCAGCCTGCTGAGAGAGAGAGAGAGAGATTATACACCAAAGGAGCTATAAGACCCAGCTAACACGAACTGGAAGTAGGATGCTGAAGGAGGCAAGCTGAATGTAAAGCTGGATTTAAAAGTTTATTACTGCCATGGAGGCACTTCTATATCACAGGACTTAACACCCTGGCAAGGAGCCCTAGAGGGTGGTTCTGATGCGCTGCTGGTATGGCTCTTGGAAGCTGCTGTCACAGACTGTAGGAGAAGGGGTCCAAAGACTCAGATGGGACTACCATTCGACCAGCAGTGGAGGACATATGGCCCTTAAAACCGGAACCATTTACTCTCTGGCCTTTATAGAAAAAATGTGCTGACCTCTGATGCATGGGGTTGGCTAATAATTATAACATAATGTTCCCAGGAGCTAACAAGGTTATTGTTTAATATGTAGAATCGAACTAGATGAAGAATGGATGAGCCCAAAGCCAAGATTAGATACTCCAGTGGAGATTTACATTCCCTTGTCCAGTTTCCAGACTTGAGCCAGTTCTCAGACCCAGAACTCATTAACTGGTCCCCATAAGACAGATCTTGAAACATTATAGTAAATATATATGGTAGTCATTCTCCACTGGAACTATGATCATTTACTCAAGAGAAAGGAGAATTACAATGGAGAAACGGAATATCCAGACCATTTGGGGGATGTTAAGATACAGGATCTAAGCTACCATGGGTATCTTGAGACCCAAAGTCCCATTATGGATCCTTCATTTTAGTAGAAGCATTTGGGGGTCAGACAAAAAATGGAGTCATGGCCCAGGATCAGTGGTCATTTCTTAGTTCCCAAACATATAATTGGAATATATCTACATAGCAATGATTCCTTGACAAGTAGAGTAAAAGCTCTTTTAGTACAAAAGGCCAAGTGGAAGCGTCAAAAGCTGCCCACATCCCTGGACGAAGATGGTAAATCAAAAACATTATCACTTCCCAGGGAAATGGCAGAGATTAGTGTCATCCTCAAAGACTTAAAAAGGCAGAGGAAATGGTCCCTATCACATTTCCCATTTAATACACTAGTCTGGCCTCTGTCATGGCAGATAACAGTGAACTACTCCAAGCTTAACCAAATAGTAGCCCCATTTGCAGCTTCTAAGCTGGATGTGGTATCTTAACTAGAGCAAATTAGCATAGCTGCAGGTAAGTGGCAGGCAGCTTTTGATCTGACAAATGCTTTCTTTCCCATACCCAGCAGAAAGGAGGACCCAAAACAGTTCACATTCACATGGGATGAACAGCAGTATCCATCCACAGTTCTCTGTTCATCCTCTCACAGGACTCTGTTCATTCTTCTTCATTCTGTTATAATATATCCGAGGGGGCCTGAAACATCTAGATATTCCACAGAACATCACTGGTCCACTATATTTATGACATCATGTAAATCAAACCTTTATGAGTAAGCAGTAACAAGAATGATAACAAGTCAGATACAAGTGCCTGAGGTGGGTGCAAAATAAACCCTACAAAGAATCAGAAATCTTCCAGTCGTTGTTTCTGGACTTTCATGGTCTTGGGGATGCTGGGACACCCATTCCAATATAAAGAGCTAGTTATTGTACCTTGCACCTTCTACCATCCAGAAAGAAGCACAATGCTTTGGAGGCAACATATTTCACACTTGGGAATAATGCTCCAACCCATTTGTCATGTGATACAGGAGGCTACTAGTTTTGAGTAAAGCCCAGAATAAGAAAGTCCCCTGCAGTAGGTTCAGGCTGTGATACAAACAGCACTTCTACTTGGGCCATAAGATACAGCATACCTCAAGCAATCAGAGGTATGTGTGGTGGGAAAGACATCTTGAGGAATCTCTGGCAAGTCCTAACAGGAGAGTCCCAGGCAGACTTATGGGATTTTGGAGCAAAAGCTTGCAATCTGCAGCGGAGAACTATATACCATTCCAGAACAAATCCTAGCATGCTAATTGGTCCTGGTAGAGACGAGAGTTTTTGATCATGGGACACCAAGGGGCCAGGAGTCCAGAACTATACATTGTGATCTGGGAATGTCAGCAATCCATCAGAAGTTGGAAGTGGTACATCCAGGATCAGGTTCAAACAGGTCCAAGGACAGAAGTAACTGAACAAACAGGAGGCCCATACTCCATGTCACCAAACATATTCGCACCAATGTCTCTCCCTCAGCTCACACCTATGGTCCTATGAGACGAGACAGGATGACTTAGCCAGGCAATGTTAGCTAGCCTCGGTTCTTTACCACCACCAGTTTGCACAACGTGCTCGTAAACAAAGTAACCATGGTGGCACAGACTGAGTTATGTATGAATGCAACAGCATAGGCTTCTTCTCACCCAGGTTGATTTAGCTACTATCACTGCTTCCTGGGTTACTAGATCAGCAGGCACAGGAAGAGTTTCTATACTGTCTGGGGTCGCTGGCCCTCATCACCATAAGGAAGTGTGGCTTGCTTCCATATAATGGGAGCATGGAGAAATGTGCTTGGAACTCACGTGATCCACTGGATTGTCTCTTGGCATTTCCATGCCTACTGTCATCTATAAGTACCAGGTATACCAACCACAGCCTGAGGAAGGCATGGTAACCAGGTACTCAGACCCCTTAGAGAAGAGTGGCTGGGCCACCCCACCTGGCAAGCTACCCAGACCAGCAAAAGTGCTAGCCAAGATAAGAAAAATCTAAAGTAGGTAGAAGAGGAGGAAGATAATGATGATCAATTGTGGCCTTGAGACCAGCTACAGCAACAGGGACTGTAGCTTGTCCCACTAACCCTCCTCTTATAAGTTTCCCCAGGAATTGTGACCATAGAATTCTGGAGAAGCTGGGACCAGGTGGACTGTACTGAATGTGAGAATCAAGAGGATCGAAGTGGTGAAAGTGGTGGGCTGTGGTAGACATTGTCAGTGCCCAGCACAGATGCCCTTTACCTGGCTGGGATACCCATCTCCCAACTACTGTGAATGTTGGCTACCAACAGTCACAGCTGCCCCCTTCTCCAGAGGATTGTCCTTGGCTGGTGGGAGCTGCTTTGCCCACAGATTAAACAACCCCAGAATGCAGTCCATAGCCAAAGCCTGATTGAATCAGGAGTATATAAGGTTGCTCCTCTTGCCTGAAGCGGGGACACGTTGCAGTATGGTTTACACTTCAGGGCCCCATCACCACCTTGTGGATCAGACCTAGGGAAGATTTGACCTCAACTTTTTCACTCCCTCCATTAAAGTATTTCCTAAGAACACTCCCTAATAAATCACATGGACCTGAACCCCTGTTTCAGGCTCTGCTTCTAGGAAACAAGACCAAGACTTTCTTTTGTCTGTGTCTTATGCATCTTTGAGGCCTCATCGCCCAGTATCATTATGCCTAGCAAAAAATAAATGCATGCATGAATGAATGGAACTGGGACAGCTCAGAAGTCAAATGCTTGGCCAAGGTCACCCACATCTTAAGCAGCCAAGCCTTGAACTTGATTTGAACCTGAACTTCACCTTGATTTTTTGAGGCCAAACTCTGGCACAGTAGTACCTGAATGAATGAATGGCAGAAGGAATTCATGCTTAAACAAAAGTTGTCCTCTAGAAAAAACCATTCTCGGTTCCTATGACTGACCCACTGATACAAATGACTCAAAGTATTGAAAGCTTTAGGGGAACAAAAACCAGTATTTCTGAACCCCTGCCATGTGCTGGACACTTTACATGCATTGCATTATTTCATCTTAATAATAATTCTTTCCTAAAAAATTGATTTATAATGGCAAAGCAAATCAGTGCCTGCCTGGGGCTGGGGGTGGGAGGAGGGGATTGACTGCAAAGGGGACACAAGGAAACTCTGGGGTGATGAAAATGTTCTAGATTTTGATTATGGTGGTTATGTGAGTGGTGGTCACATGGGTTACATTTGTCAAATCTCATCAATCTGTACACTTTAAATGGGTCTATTTTATTATATGTAAATTAGCCATCACTAAAGTTGATTAAAAGCAAAAAAATAATAATTCTTTTAGATAGATTTTATTAACATCCCCATCTTCTTTATTAACATCCCCATGTTCAACGGGTTGCCAGTAAAACAAAGATCTCAAACCCAAGTGCCTACAAGGACTAGGAAGGTATGAAATAAGCAAAGGGGCCCCAAAGGCCCTTCACTGCTCTGATCATCAGGACTGTACCAAGAGGCCTCCTCCCCCCCTGCCCCAGACAGGACCTCCTCCTACCCCACAGTTTTCATGTCCACAGCCTGGAGACATCCTCAAGGCTTTGGGGAGGAAGGGAGGTTTTCTCACAGCTTCCCGAATCTAGTTTGCTTTCTCCAGGGACAGGGGGAAGAGCCTTAGAGGCCAAAGAAGGAAAGATTCCTAACCCCTGACATTGTCATCATTCCTCATGCCTTTTGGACATCAACATGCTCTGATCTCTTTTATCCCTCAGCTTGGCAAGGTGGGTGTTACTACCTGTCTGACAGGTGTAGAAGCCAAGGCTCAGAAAAATTCAATGGCTTGCCCAAGGTAACTCAACAATGTTGCTTGAGTTTCCTGAGATTTCTTCTAGAGCTCTTTTTACAAAGGCACACCATGTACAGAGCTGGAGCAGCCACATTCAGCCCTCCAGCCCAGGGACGACCAGCCAGCATCATATGCCACGTGTACCTGGGAGCCACAGAGGGTTTTGCAGGCCCTCCTGCCCTCACCGTGGGTCCTCTGGGCACCCCTCTAAACACAGCACTGGATGTGCTGGCTTCCACTGTGGCCCTGCTATCTGTCCCCAATCCCCAGCCTGCACTGACAGGTTCATTTGCCTCCTGAAAACCTTGGGCGTTGAAATGGCCGAGGAGGACTCTGTAATCACTGACTGCTGCTGTTGCTAAGAAACAGGCCCTTTAAATTCAATTTACAAAAAAGACAGAGCGAGCGAGCAAGTGAGCGAGAGCAAGAAAGAGATGCTTGAACATCTGGTTCTCCTCCCTGGCTGTCTCCGGTGACTGTGAAAATGAGATAAGTGCATTCCAAGATGGATGCTGGCCCTCTCCAAGCCATTTTCTGACTTTTCTCTAAGCTAATATTTCAGATCAGCTCTGGGTTTGATGGGTTGGAGTGTGGGGGAGTGCCCTTGTGGGAAACTTGGTGGGTCTGAAAGAATCCCAGTCACCTTGTCTCCCCCAGTAACAACTCAGATGCCCCAAGACGCTGAACTAACCTGGTTCTTATATCTAGGCACCCCCACCCCACTTCCACCCTCAGAATAATCATTCCACAGATTTGTATAATCCTCTTCAGCTCACTCAGGATTTTCACACGTTACGTTAGCTCTTATGGAGGAAATATTATTTTCTGCATATCACAGATGAGGAGGGAAGTATGGCAGTTAGAAAATGCACCTGTACCAGGAGTGGAGGGGGCATGAGTCCGATTCCCAGCTCTGCCAAGAACAGGCTCAGCTACTCACTTCCCTCTTTGGGCCTCAGATAACTCAGCTATAAGCTGCAAGGTAGGGATAGATCATGATTTCCCATAGTGTGTGCTGCAGAGCAATGTTCCATGGGAGGTTACTGGGTTCTGGGTAAAAAAAGAATTCTCTGGTCAAACAAGTTTGGGAAACACTGTGTTTAAGTTAGACAGGTCTCACTGCAAGATTTCTCAGACCCTTGAATGCTTTAATGTGCTGTAGCAATCTCCCAGAGCAGCTATCTTGGCTTGGGTTCCCCCAGAAGCAAGATGAATATACCAGGATTTGAGTGCAAGCAGTTTACTTGGGAGGTGATCCCAGGGAACCCTGGCAGGGAAATAAAGACAGACAGGGAAAGGAAGGCAGCCATGAAGGAGGAGTTACCAAGCAAGTTACCTCCATGGGCAACAGGAGCTTCATCCCACTGGGGATCTCTGGGAGATGGTGTGGGACAAATGCCTCAGAGTTATCCCACCAGCAGCAAGGGAGCTGGGGTATTTACACATCAACTGTGGCCAGTCATTGGTTCGGGGCTGCTCCTGCTGGGCTGGGGAGGGGTGTCATTAACTGCCATTAAATGTCCAGTACTTCCTCTTGTTTCCCAGGCACAAGAAGAAAGACCTCAGACAGGGCTGCAGATGCTGGCAGCTGGAAGTCCAGCCCAGTGCCCTGGCTTGGCAGAACCTGGGAGAGACTTGTGGGACCCTGACAGCAGCTACTATGGGAGAGAGAGCTGCAGTTTCCAAGGCTGATTCAGTCACAAAACTCTGAGGAGAACAGTTCCCGGGACTCGTGTCCTGTGGAAGAGTCCATGGAAATATCAAGCTAGGAGCTCTCCAAGGGGTGGGCCGCTCTACAAGTCTGAGGCAATAACTATAATGACCAAAGAGCCATATTTGCTGACCACCTCCCAAAAGCTGGACAGATGAATTCTCACAGACATGAGACAAGTTTGACTCTGATCTGCTCCCAGTTCATCCTTCAGCACATTCAACCCAATTTCTGAGACCCTGCCCCCTGACCTAGGTCCTAGTCTGGAGCATCCCAGCCTGACCACACACCCATATAGTAAGCTAAGCTCCTGCTACTATATGCAGGCTTATCATACCCCTACCCCCAGGAGTCACCATCTCCTCCTGGGTTCCTTAGGTTGGCTGGAAACAGGGAAACTATCTTAGAGTGCTCCCCCTCTACTCACCCCTCTCCTCCCACTGGCCGGCTGGACCTCCAGCCTGATTTTTGAAAACCAAATAACAATACTTATTCCAAGAGAGGTGGTAGCAGGGTGGTTAGGAGCATAGGTGCCCGGAGTCAAATTGTACCTCTACTACTTAACACCTGTGTGGCCTTGAGGAAGTTACTTAATGTCTCTGTGCCTCAGGTTTCTCTAAAAGGAATGATAACAATACTTCCCACATAGAATTATTATTACAATGTGTTAGTTATTATTAGAATGTAATGCACGGTGCCTGGGGACAGTAAGTACTCAGGAATGATGTCATTAAGACAGCCATATGATAGCAGCTAATGTTTCTGAGCTCTTATCCCATGCCAGACACTGTGCTAAACACTTTATATGTATTAAATCATATAATCCCAACTATCTACCTACCTTCCTATGTTATTATCCTCATTTTACTGATGTGGAAACAAGGTTCAGAATAGCCATGCTGCTGGTCCGGAGTCACTACATGGGTAAGCAACCAAGAAAAATCTTTTATGTCTCTAGGAATGGTTGCCTGATGGTGGAATCCTGGGCAGTGTGAAGCAAGGTGTGGTGTGGCTCAAAGGCTACTGGGGGTGACTTCTAGATGATCAGGCCATGGCCAGTCCTTTCTCTTCCCTCATCCCAGAAAGCTACAGAAAGTACATGGCTCTCCTTGGGCCCCAAGATAAATGCCTGATATTTGGAAGTAGAAGCCTTCCACCTCTGTCCTCTCTGCCTGCCAGAGCTTGGCCTGTGCCATAAGGCCCTCTTCTTCCAGGAAGACTTTTATGATCCTTCCCACAGCCAACTGCAAGAGGTCTGCCTCCTTCCCTATTAGAGTACTACCTCAGCGTGACACTCCTTTGGTATATTAACCTCCTGACACCTTCTTTGTGTAAGTCTATTTGCGCATTTGATCTCATGAGCAGATATGACTACCCCACACAGGCAGAGGCATTGCCTTAAACCCTAGGCTACAATGCCTAGCCCAAGTGGTATCTGTCACAGGCACTCAGTAAAGAGTCAAGCATCCTAACACTGAGAGGGAACTGAGAAACCATCTCTCCCTGCATTTTACAGCGAGGGGCACCAACCTGTTTCAGTCACCCAGTCAGGAAGTGGAGGAACCAGACTTATACCCAGGACTCTTGACTCCCAGGCTACAGCTCTCACACTGAGGACCTGGAGAACTGTCTCCAGAATGATCTAGGATACTGAACTAATAAGTAATATATCCAACAAGGGACTCCACCCACACACCCACCCCCAACCACCACCATCCGTCAGGACACTGAGTCTCCCTCTGGCCCGCTCACTCCTCTTCTCGTGATTTCTCTGCAATTACAGCCCAGTATCTGTAGGTCTGCATCCCACCCATGAGACTGAAATGTCAGCCATTAGTTTTCATCCTCCACACTCTTAAATAAGAGAGCCAAGATTAATGAAGCATCGTCTCTCAATCAGAAAGACATTTCAGGATGTGCTTTTTAAGCCCAGTGAGTTGTACAGATGAATTAATACTGTTTTACCTTTTTATTTTCCACGGGAAGATCTGTGGTGCTCCCCCTACCCCTACACTGTCTGAGCTACCCCTACACTTGCTCCCAGCTACTTTGTTCAGCAGCCGTGAGTGAGGTTCCAGAGGGAGCGTGTCACCTCTCAGCACTGTGGGCAGATTACTCCTGGGAGTAGTTGGGTGAGGGGAAGTAGGTTGATGTAGGTTCTAGGGGCTTCTCAAACTCAATACACCCGCACCTAATAAAACACAAGAGACCCACCTCCCTCAACGGGCAGACAGAGGAGGGGCCCCAACAGGCAGGTTTTTCTGAGCCAAGTCCTTGATGTGCAGTGGAGGTCCCAGAGCTAAGTCTGGAGCTAAGCCAGGGAAACATTCAAAACAGCTAACAACAAAGTATGGCACGAGCACCGACCAATCAGGGCAGACGCCCACCGTGAACCACCATAAGGCCAGCCGGGCACATCCCAGGGGCTATCAGCTGTGGACAGAGCATTTGTTCTTCCCAAGAAATGAAGAAGGTTGGGGTGTTGATCCAGAGAGAGTTAAGAGTGAACAAAGAGGGAAGAGGATCAGGTAACACAATGGAAGGCTAGAAGCCAAGTCATGGAAACAGTCAAGGGACAGTAAATAAAAGAAAGAAACACCTAATCTTAAATCTTAAGTTGTCTGTGTTTTTGCAATATAAATCACTGCTTCACAACCCTTCAGTGAAGGCTTCTGCCCACACAAATACCTTGAGAGAATGGTGTGTCTGTCTGTCTGTGTGTGATGTAGCAGGGGTGGGAGGGGTATATGGGAAGGGGCTGAATTCTACATCTGATCTCCCACATTTCTGGACAGGAAGGCTTTCTAGGGTAGGGGGCATATGAGCTGAACCTTAAATGATGAGTAGGAGTTTTCTGGTGTGAAGGGCTCTCTCCCCTATGCTTCAGAAGCAAATCTGTTCCTATTTCTACTGAAGTATTAGCAAAGTTTTGTCACTATCTACATACGTCTTTCCCTTTAGGATGTGAGTTCCTTGTTGGAGGGGTCCTGCTTCTTTCATCTCTGTATCCTCAGCACCCAGTACATGCTCGGCCCAGAATCATTGGCCTGTCTTTCCCACTAGGATATAAATGTATTCAACTAGGACAGTGCTGGAAGGTGAAAGAGAGGCTGATAATAATCATGGTGAGGGAGAGTCCATAAGCAAGATGATGCTGATGAAGGCTATGCTCAAGATAGAAAGTTCCAGAAGATGACACTGTGGCTGTTGGGTGGTTGGCTAACAATTTCTGGTTCATTCTCTCTTATTCCTGAGTAAAACTTGTAAATGCTCTGTTTCCATGTAGACCTCATGTCCACTGAATGGACCAGTGTCATTACGCATGCAGTTACACACACCCACAGACACACACACAAGCCGATCACAATAATGAGGGTGACAATATGAGTAGATCAGCGTTTGTTTCCAAGATCAGAATCGTAATATTTGCGCTTAGTGGTACAAGTTTCAAAAGGAAGCCAGTGCTTGCGTTTTTGTTTATTCATTCAGCCAACAGAGCCCCTCCTAGGTGCCAGCAGCTGTGCTAGGTGCCAGGATTAAATACATTCCCTTGACCTCAAGGAAAGAAAGCAGTCACTTCATACAGGAATCACATGAGACTTTTCTCATTTGTGATGTGTCATAGGAGCATAGAGAAGGAAAGGAGGAATTGTCAACTAGCTGAACCTGGAAGGAGGGTGGGATCTGGGCAGGAAAGGGAGCAGGAAGGGAGTCTTGGCCAGAGCAGGAGCACGAGTGATCGCCTGCTTTTCCTTGTATTTGGTACTGCTTTTATAACTTGTTAATAAATATTTTTCTGCTTAAAAATAAAAAGCAAATGGCATTTAGAGCCTGGATCAAGATACGAAAGTTGTAGCGATAGATGAACCACAAAAAGGGGGTGCCCTGGGGAAGTGGCTATGCTTACTGCCTGCAGTGCCCTGTTAAGGAATCTGGACTTTATTCAGCATGAATCCATGGAGGGTTTCTAAGCCTGGTGAGGAGGGAACAGAGGCCAGAGTCAGGGAGCTGGCCGTTTCTTTAAGGCTGGGAAGACCTGTTTCCAAGGTAAGCTCCATGGTCCACTCATTGTCCCCAGGGCACCGCCCTCTTGCGCAGACATTAGCATTTGGGCTGTGTGAGGCCCAGGAAACACTTCACTCACATAAAATCATCCTTCTCCTCATTGTTTCCCTTTTCCAATAAGAAACAAAAGCCCCTTGTCTCTACCCACGGTTGTGTTGCTCACGTGTGGCCATCCTAGTGAGACCAGTGCGCTGGGGTGGTCTCCACGGAGATGCCGTGTTAGTGCAAGGTGGAGGGGCAAAGCCATCCCTACACCTGTCTGAACCCACACCTGGGCACACTTTGCATTTCCCAACAGGACAAGCTAGAGCACATCGTCGGGAATGAGGGGATCCACTCAGGAAAACTCCTTGCACTAAAGACAGAGTTAGAAAACCAACCAGCAGGAGGCAAAACCCATTCATAACATGAACAGAACCCAGCCACTCACCATGCCCCTACGGCTCACTCACAACTGAAACACCCAATCTAAATGTCTGTCTTATTTGGAGCTGCTTTTATAGCTTGTCAATAAATATTTTCTGTTTGAAAAAGATGTTTTGACTTCCTTACAGGAACGTGTACTCTCCTTATACCAAAAAACCTAAAGCTTAATGATTAAATTTTTTAGCAAACTGATAGAAATCCAAAAGGGAAACATATTCTGAAATATGCAAAAACAAG
This sequence comes from Mesoplodon mirus, assembly GCF_964341445.2. NCBI lineage: Eukaryota > Metazoa > Chordata > Mammalia > Artiodactyla > Ziphiidae > Mesoplodon > Mesoplodon mirus. Next base: position 65,372,323 of record NC_138977.1, on the reverse strand, counting down.
CCTACACACACGCGCGTGCGCGCACATGCACACAAAACTCACAGCAGCACACAAGCAACTCCCCAGTTCATTCTCCAGAGCCCCAGAAAACCTCCTTGCCCTTGGCAGCCAGGCCATGGAGGGCCCCCCCCAATCCCCCACCATCTGGCATTTTTGTCTGCAAAGCACAGGCTCTTCTACCCTGGGCTGCCTGCCCACCCTGTGGATGAGGCCAGGCGCTGGCGAGGGCTGCCTGGGCTTTGCTTCCCTGCCATGGTAACCACACACACTCACACTCTCTCTCTCTCTCTCTCTCTCTCTCTCTCTCTCTCTCAGCCCTGCCTGCCTCCTGGCCCTGCCACAGTGGGCTCAGGCCAGGCCAGCCTTGCCTGTCAGCTCTGTCCTAACCCCACCTTCCCCGCACACAAGCCAAAAAGGTACAAATGTAAGGCAGGGGGCCAGGGAGGGAAGAAGAAGCCACAGGGCAGCAGTAGGACTAGAGGGAGGAAGCAAGGCCCTGAGGGGGGCATGCAGGCAGGTGGCAGAGAGGGCCTCATTTGCTGGACCATCTGTCCTGAGTGAAGGAAAGGCAGCCAGCTCTGCAGGCCAGGGCCCTACTATACATACACTCACACATGTACATACCCACACACACATATAAACACAACTACACGCACACACATATAGACATCCACCCACGCACACATACCCACAGAATCTTACACACACAAAGATACACTCACACACATCCTTTCCCACATATGCACACATAAATGTACACAAATGGCAACTGCACACACATACACAAACATGCATACCCACCTATATGTAGTCATATACTCACACCCGTGCATACACCCAGGCACAGAGATAAACATAACCATATGCACACATGTGCTTAAACTAACACCCATATGTAGTCAAACATGCTTGCACAGACTTATGCATATAATCACATACTCCCACATGCCTACATTCTCTCTCACATGCACCCACACACCCGTGCACAAATACATCCAGAGCTCTTTCCCCACCGTCATCCTGCCAGGCTTTGAGTCCTCTGCCTCCATTCTCTGTGCCCCCTTCATACTCCATACCCCTTTCAACCACCCAGCAGTCCTTCAAGGCCACGCCAGACTGCCACTCTTGTCAAGAAAGCAAGGGGTGGCAAAGACTTGATGGGTAAGAGCTTAACACCATGGCAAGAAGTATTGATCACAGTCTTGTTCTGGGGATGCTTAAAATGGAGGGAGAAAGAGAAGGCAACTAACACAATCAAAGAGGGAAGGAGGGGACAAGACCAGTATTTCCAGCTACCTCCAAGGCCTGAGGCACTGTTAACACACTACTTGATTGTCATAAGGAAGATGACAGGGTATGCAGACTCAGGGCACTGAGCTGGTTTGAGTCTTGGCTGTACCATACCCTGGCTGCATGATCTTAGCTTCTTAGAATCTCTGAGCTAAGATGGGGATCACACCTTCCTCACCAGGGTATTGTGCAGTCTCATGAGATCATACCTGGACTGTGATCACCTGGTGCCTGGCACATGCTAAGAACTCAGTAAATCTTGACTATTTTAATCTCATTAACTATTATCCATATTTCAAAGATTTATTAAAGAACCATAATCCAGGTGAGGGCTCCAGGTTATTTCAAAGTATCTTCTATTTTGAATGAACCAAAATGGTGTCCATGGGCTAGACTCTTCAATCAGTACTGCCTGGCAGTATTGAACATCCACTGCTACCTGATTATGTTCCCCACATGCAGCCCTGGAGAAGGAATAGCCTCTGTTCCCAGAAAGTTTAGCTTCCCCTAGAGAAGAAAGAGAAGTTTGGAAGCAATCACAATAAAAGGAAATAGATTAAAAATGAAGAAAACAGCCCACATCCATTTGCACATAAGGAAAATGAGTTTTGGAGAAGCAAAATGAAAATTTGCCCAAGGACACACAGCTGGATAAAGGGCAGAGCAGGGACTTGAGCTCAGGCTTGTCTTGGTGTCAAATCTCATGCTCTTTCCTCTGTACATAAGTGCTCAAGCGACTTCACTTTTAGAGCAAATATAATCTCTGGCAGATTGGGTGGTGGGTTCCTAGCAAGCATGGTCTAAACCCCTCAGAGTGACTCAAACTTGATGAAATAAAACGTCATAGAGAATGGATAAAGAAAAAAAATGAGAAGTTTTAAGTTTCTCATCGATAAACAAAGCAAAATACATTAACAACCCAGGAATGGCCCTCTCAGGAGATAACACTATGCATTTTTACAGAAGGACTTACAAGACCTGACTAAATGGGAAGATATGCCATATTTCTATGTTTGAAGACTGACTATGAAGAAAATTTTCATTTTTCCAACCTTACACAGAACTTTTAACCAATTCTAATCAAAATCCTAAGGGAATTTTTTTTGAACTTGGAAAAATGAGTCTAAGTTTCATATGGAAGAATGAATAAAGTTGGGCAAGAAAATATTGAAAAAAGAAACATAGTGATGGAACTAGGCATACTGGATATGAAAACTTATTTATACATCTATAAAATTTAAAACCTCGGTATTAGTGCAAGAACACACAGGTCAATAAAACAGTATATGTAGCCGGAAACAGATATTGGTACATGCGAGAACTTAATATCAAATCAAGGATGCTTCACAAACCAGTGAGAACAGGATGGATGATTCAATAAACAGACCTGGGGAAATTGGATACCTGGGGGAAAATCCTGTTAAGAGTCTCACTTCACAGGGCTTCCCTGGTGGCGCAGTGGTTGAGAATCTGCCTGCTAATGCAGGGGACACGAGTTCAAGCCCTGGTCTGGGAGGATCCCACATGCCGCGGAGCAACTAGGCCCGTGAGCCACAACTACTGAGCCTGCGCGTCTGGAGCCTGTGCTCCGCAACAAGAGAGGCCGCAATAGTGACAGGCCCGTGCACCGCGATGAAGAGTGGCCCCCGCTTGCCACAACTAGAGAAAGCCCTCACACAGAAACGAAGACCCAACACAGCAAAAATAAATAAATTAATTAATAAACTCCTACCCCCAACATCTTCTTTAAAAAAAAAAAAAAAGAGTCTCACTTCACAGCATATATTCAAAAAAGCAAACCTAGGAAGAAATATAACTGAATATTTATCTAACTTCTCTCTAAACACAACTACAAATATTGGGAGGAGCCACAGTAGAAAAGAATAAGATTGAACTATGTACAAATGTGAAACTTCTGAAAGACAAAAATCAACATAAGACAATGGCTGCAGCTGGATGATGTGTTCAGGGAGGCGTTCATTATTCTATTCACTCTGCTTTTGTGTATGCTTGAAAATGACCATAGTTAAAAAGAAAAGTTCTTTAAAAACATAAATTTAAAAGGCAAACAACCATAGGGAAAAATACCTTTACCACCCGTATGGCATATAAACATCTTTAAGGTGTAAAGTGCTCTTCCAAAATGACTAACATAAGCATCAGCAGACAGGAAGTGATTGTTTGCGGATTACCTACCCTCTGAGCATCCAATCCCCCTTCCTTCTTCCTCACAGTTCTGGATTTCTATTGAAAATCCACAGGTTCTGGGGATGCTGACTCCATCCTCTGCCCTGAGGAGATCTTGTGACCTGGCTACACCAACCAATGCATCCCATTCCCCAGCCACTGTGATTGGCTTGGAAGGGGCATGTGACCAAGCCAGCCCCAACAGGATGAACCTCAGGGCTTCTAATAGGAACAGGGACTGAGAAGTTTCTTCTTTCCTGCTGGACTTTAATGGAGCCTCAGAAGCTCTGGGAGAACCCTGGGTACTGGGAGTGGTGAGAAGTCTCTCCGAAATAAAGCCAACACTGGAAGCTGAGCCAAGAAGAGATGAGAGAGGGGAGGGCTCTGTGATTTTTTTTTGACTCCTGGACCAAGTTTCACCTAAAGCTATACCTACTCCTATATAAATGCAAATGGACAAAAATTCCATTTTTTATGGGTTTCTATTACTTGTAACCAGAAGCAACCAAACTAAAATGAATGAGGTGAAAGAGCCTGAATGTGCAGAAATCTCCAAGCACGCCCCCCAGCAGGAGGCAGACGGCAGATGTGGCACGTGCTTCACAGGTGGGCAAGGCGAGCGCTGGTGTGGGTAGGCTTCCCCTCACTCGGAGGTTCGGGAGGTCTCACCTATGCTCTGGTTCCAGGCTCCCCACAGCGCCCTTCTCTCTCCCTCTCTCTGAGGGAGTAGACTCAGACACCACTTGGGCCCCTGGAGTCACCGCAGCAGGCAGCCCTCCCTCAGTAATATAACTTGCTCTGCCCAGGAAGGTGGTGAAACATCTGGGGGCAGGTGTTCTTGGGTTATTTTACTAGGGATCCATAATATGCAATCTGAAGCTTCCTTCTCCTGCCCTGAGTTTGGAAAGCAGATCAGAGACTCTTCCAGCAGAATGCAGCTTCACTGGGGTGGTCAGCGTTGCATGGGGGTGACCAAGAGCAGTGGCCAACTTTACCAGCCATCTGGGTGGGACATCTTCAACTTTACAGGGCCAGAATGGAGCCTTCGCTATATACCCAGAGAGGACCAAACTCAGGGGCAGTTAAATCAAGACACCTGTTGGACAAACCCAGTGGCCAGGTGTGTTCATCCACGGTGGTGGACCTTCCTTTTTAGACCTGGAATGTCCAGGCCCATATGCAGGGTGCCTCCGGGCATCTCAGTCCCCGAAGTGGCCTAATGAGCATGATGTTGGGGCCAGTGAGGACGCTGATCCTCCCCCAGGCGTGGGGAGGCTTGATGGTGCGAACTGCCCCCTGCACAGGGTCTGTGCTGAGAGGCCAGAACCCTCAACGCCCCACCTTCTGTTCCAGGCCCCTGAACTCTGCCCCAAAGTGTATTTACCAAATTTGCTTCTAGAAAGCCCACTTTTTAAGACAGTTCTTTTCCATAATGACTCTTAACTTTTTTTATAATTATTTATTTTCCTAGTTGTTATTTTTGCACTCTTTCTAATTCCATTTTGAACATAATATTTGATAGAGACGAAAGAATCCAACAAATGTGTTAAAATGTATAGTATGAAAATGACCCCCCCACCTCACCACCCAACTTAGAAGCTAGACCATCACCAGTAAGGTGTAACCGCCTATCCCATCCCCATACTCTCCCCGACCCAAAGCAGCCAAATCTTGATTTTTGTGTTTATCATTCATTTAAGTTTCGTGTAATTTTTTTCACATGAGAATGATTTATAAAATTGGAATCAAACTCTGTGTAGTCTTCTGTAGACTTGCTTACTTCACTTAATATGTTTCTAAGATGTATTCATGTTGTTCCAAATAGCTGAGGTTTGCTCGTTTTCATTGCTGCCTTATATTCCTTTGTGTAAATGTCTTCTAATTTATATATCCATTCACCAGTCTACAGACATTTAAGATGTTTGAGTTGTTGGGGGTTTTGTGCTGTACCAAACATGCTCCTAGAAACATTCCCGCATGCATCTCATGCAAGAAGCTCTCTGGGCATTGCTGGGTCAATGTATATTCAAATGTTCAGTTTCACAAGATAAGGTCTAATTGCATTCCCACATTCTCCCTTTAAGTGTGTGGTTGCCTGTATTATTATTCCCCATTACTCACTCCCCAACCCATAAGGGGATTGATTATAAATCTCTCCTGATATCTGTGGCACGCAGTGTCTTGCTATAGAGGACACCTCCCTGCCAAGTGATTTGCATTGACTAATGGAACATGAGAAGAAGTGCCAAGTACCTTATCTGAGCAGGAACTCTTAAGAGCCATCACAAGGTTCTGCCTTTGCTCTTTTTCCCTCTGCCATGAGATTCTCATGTCCCAGATGCAAGCTCTTCCATCAGTCTGGATCCTAAGATGAAGATACATGGAGCAGAGCTGCAACCAACATAAATGACAAAAGATTTTGAGTGAGAAATAAAACTTTGTTGTTATAAGCCATTGAGTTTGGGGGCTGTTTGTTACTGCATCATAATACAGCAAAACCTGACTGATACAAGATGTTCCACTAATATTTATTGAGCATTTCCCATATGTCAGGCATGTTCTGGGTTCTGTGAAAGCAATGATGCCCAAGAGAGACAACGTTCGTGGCCTCATGGAGTTCAAACTCTACCAATAAGCATCAGGTCCCAAAGGCTCTAGAGATTTCCTAGTATAACTCTCAGGGACAAACTCATTAGTTAGGACTCTTTCTACCAGAAGCGACATGCTTGATAAAGAAACATGTTCACTGATTCTCAGAAAATCCAGAAATTACACTGGAAGCTCGGACAGATCCAGAAGCAAAGAATTTACTCAGGGCCCATTCTTTCTATTCTCTCTGTCTCTCAGCTCTGTTTTCGTCTGTGTTTGTCTTCATTCTCAGACAGCCTCTTCTCTCATGGTGGCAAGCTGGCCACCACTAGATCCAGGGCACTCTTTCATAGCTCTAAGACCACCAATTCAAACAAAGGTCCTGGGCCTGACTCCCAGAGCAAAATTGGGCCACAAGCCCATCCCTGAACCAATCAATGTCCAGGGAGATTAAAATACATTTATTGGCCCAGGCCTGGGTCATGTGCCACTCCTGGACCTGGATGGGATCACCCTACCCAAATTATATAGGTCAAGAACATGGTAGGGGTGGATGCCCTCAGGAAAAATTAGGGCACTCTTACTAGAAGGGGAAACAGATGCTGGACAGGCAAACCACAAATTTCCCTAAGCAATTTCATTCCCCTTAACAATGGTACACCGGAACCGCAGAAATTGGCTTATGAGAGAGACAATTGTACATCCCTTGCAAACTCCATATTCAGTGGCATCACATTGGTTTGAAATCACCACCATGAAAGTATTTACATCATAAGAATAGACAAACACTACACATCAGGGTTTTCATTTTCCCAGAGGTTGTTACACATTTACTAACACACCACTGCCCCAACCCTAAGTTTTCTACTGGTTATAGTTCCAGCTCTGTCCCCTGTCACAGTGTCATTTGGACAAGTCCCTGGCCCAGAGAGGGACTTGATTTTTCCCAATTGTAAAGTGAAGAAGTTAAGCTCACTCCTTTTGAAGGTATCCTCTATCTCTGACATCTGTGAGACCCTGAAGTGTGTGTGGGTGTGTGGGTGTGCACGCGCGTGCGTGCGTGCATGCACACATGCACGGAAGTTTCTATTTGCTTTCTCTGCATCATAAATCACAAATGCGGTCCTTGGCTATAAACTCCAATACAATTTGGTGAGCTGTACCTCTTGACTTGGGCTATTAAATCATTTTCCCTCCAAAGGTACACATGTTGTGGCATAAGGAGCAAACTGCTGACAGATGGTGGAGAAAATTCGCAGGCCCATAATTGAGACTTATTTTCATACATACATGCCAGTTTGAAATCTAATTGCCAATAAAATAATACTGTGATCCTGCCACATCTAATGCCTCCACCACTCTCCAAAGTTACACTTGAATCCACTAGTAAATTCTAATCTCCCAGAGAAAAATATTTCCCCCTCTCCATCAGAAAAGCAGTGCAATAAATCCACGTACAGTAGTTCATTTTCAAATGCGAGCCTCCATTCCCTGGTCCCCAAAGAGCCCTCACTTGGCTAATGTTAGTGCCTGCCTGAGAGCTGTAGATATTCTTTGTTTACTTGACAGAGCACAGATGTGGCTTGGCGAGTCTGCAATGAGATCTTTAGCAGAGAAATGCTCTGATGGGCCAGGTTCCTCCCCCTTTTGGAATGACCCAGTACCATGCTTTGGAGATATTTTACCCCAACTGTGGGAAAGTGGCCAGAGACCCAGCACCACCTGCTGAGCAAGGGAAGGTAAGGTGGAGGAGCCCCGATCTCCCCTCCCTGCTTTTCTATTTTCACCCTCTTGATGAAAAGGTTTGAGGATAGATCGATCCAGATCAATTGGGGCTGTAAATAAAAAATGGGCTTTCAGTGGGATGAAGGCGCGCAGGGGCAGGGTTCATTTGTGTCTACTGAAAAACACAACCTGTCACCCAAACCACAAGCCTGCTGCTAATAGCAGTAATAGCCACCCTTCACACATTAGAGCTTTGCCTGGTTTACAAAGAAATCGTTATTGCGGGCTGAATCTATGCCAGGTCTGTGCCGAGCTCAGAAAGGGTGTGGTAAATACAGTGAATATGGTCCTTGCCTACACAGTCTTTACATTAGCCCTGGCAGGTGGATTATTATTTTTCCCATTTTACAGACAGTAAACCGAGGCTCAGAGTGGCTAAGTAATTCTTACTTCAAGATGCACAGTGATTAGCAGTGGTGAGATTCAAACTCAGATTGTCTGACTTAACTCCAAGTCTAGTTATTTTGTGACAAGGATTAAGTGAGACTAACGACGGAAGCTCTAAAAAGTTCAGTTCCCTTTCTCCCACCCCAGCCCTACCTCCACCTGTGGTCTTAGTTCTTCCACCTGAGACCACATCTTTCCCACCTCCCACATACAGGCCTTTAAATATTTGAAGATTGTTATCACAGTCTCCTGAGGCTTCCTTTTCCCATGCAAAACACATTCAGTTTCTTCAGAAATTCCCCAAATCATCACCTGACATCTAGATCACTACTTCCCAAACGGTAGTGAGCACAGGAAGCATCTAGAGAATTTGCTGAAATGCAAATTTTGACTCAGGAGTTCTGGGTGGGGCCTGAACATCCGCATCTCTAATCACCTCCCAGGGGATGCAGATGCTGTTGGTCCATGGACCACACTTTGAGTAGCATCCACAGGGCACAGACCTGCGCTGTCCAATGTTGACAGCCACTGGCCACATGGGGCTATTGAGCACTTGAAGGGTAGCTAGTGCAACTGAGGATCTCAATTTTTATTACACTTAATTTTAATTATTTAAATTTTAAATTTAAAAACAAAAGCAGTATGAAATATTTTCCCACTAAATACACACTTTTGTTTCGGTTTCGCTTTGACCGTTGAACATGTAGAGTCTGAACTGAGATGTGCTGGAAGTGTAACACACACTGGATTTCAAAGACTTAGCACTGAAGGGGAAAAAAAGAATCGTATCTCATTAGTAATTTGTTTATATTGATTACATGCTGCAATGATAATGTTTTGGATAGGTTGGGCTATCTAAAATATAATACTGGCTACTAGAAATTTTTTAATTTTAGATAGATGGATATATAGATAGACAGATAGACATGACTTGCATTATATTTCTGTTGCACAGCCATGGTCTAAATCATTCACCAGCCTGACCACTTTTTTTTTGGCTGAGCTCCATCTTACCAACATTCCACTGATACGTGGTCTAGACACTGTACTCAAACTGATACCACCTGAGGTCTATTGGGTTGTTTTGTGTGAGTTTGGGGCGCAACCACATCACATCAACCCCTGTGTCTTTTTGGAATGACCGGACATTCATCCAGCTCTCCTCTAGCCCCAACATCTATAGTCTAGATTTATCATTGTTAAGACAGTACAGTTTTCCCTATTCAGTCTCTCCTGTTTGCTTCAGCCCATTCTTCCTGCCACTAAGGGTCTCCCTTGCATCTTGATTCCATTATTCAGTATTTCCTTGTCAGCTTCACAGCTCCCTCATATTTGGTAAGTTTGCCTTCATGTCTTAAACCAGAGCAGCAATTAAATTGTTAAAGGAGAAAGGCCACATCTAGAGATTTATCTCAGACCCCAAGAGCCCTGCTTCCAGAACGACAGCAACCCATTCATCAACACCCTTTGGGTACCACACTTCACTCTACCGTCTGTGCTATCCCCTAAATCCTCTTCTTCCTCTATCTGTAGCAAGGTAAAAGACCTTGTCCACAGTTCAGCTGCAATTCCATTTCCCAAAAACTTCCGTAGGGTAATAACCATGGATGTATGAGAAAATACAGCCAAAAGGAAGTTTGTAACAGTGCTATTTATAATAGAAAATAGTAAGGAACAACTTCTATGATGTCTACAACAGGAATTGGTTAAAATAGAGTATGGTTAAGTCCACCTACTGTAATGATCTGCATACATTTAAAAAATGATGTTATAGAAAAATATTTAACGGCATGGAAAATTGTCCTCATTATATTTAAGTGCTAGAAGCATGTTACAGAACAGTACATAAAGAACAATAGTATTTTTAAGTATGTATTTACATTAAGTTGGAAAAAGACTGGTTCAAAAATATATCAAAATGGTAAACATGGTTACCTCTCGATGATGGAATTGAAATCACTTTTATTTTCCATGCCAAGTGTTCTGCTTACATTATCTTGTTTAATACCTGCGGCAACTCTGTGGAATAGGCAAAATCATCTTCATTTTACAAGAAGACCAAAACCAAAGCTCATAGAAGTTATCCAGCCTGTTCCAGGCCCCTCCGGAGGAAGCACAGGGCCATTGGAGATCCAGTCCCCCTGGCTAAGTTCAAGGCTCTTCCTCAAGACCCACAGTCTCCCTCCTATGGGGTAGGGCCTGGAGGGTTCTGTAAGTATGGGATATCCAGATCTCAGCCAAATGTCTGATTACAGCCATTCCTTCAATCTGTGCTTTAAATCTATTCCCCTCTCACCTACCTGAGGACATAGCTTTAGCCATCTTTCCCCTCTCTCCCATTTCATTATATGCCTCCTCACTACTGATCATTCCTTTCAGCATACAAACATGCTCTTATTATTTGTTTATTCATTCATTCACTGGTTTATTTATTTAAAAAAAAAAAAAAAACAGCCACTCCTAACCTCACTTTTCCCTCCAGGTACCACTTCATTTCTCTCCTTCCGTTTAGAGCAAAACTCCTTGAAAAGGAGCACAAGGGAGTATTCAACAAATGGTACCAATTTTTAGGAACCCCATCAAACATGGAAACGAGATGACAGGGTGGCCAGCTTTGCAAGACACAATTATCTCATTTGCTGCTCAGAGCCAACGACAGGACATTCTGCCATTTTACAGCTGATGTCCATTTGCGAGGAATAGCTGAACTGGCAGAAGCAGCTTCAAACCCATGGTCCCTGGTTCCCAGAGGACATCTACAGAGAGAATATGAAGAGACTCCCAGGACCCAACCCCCAGAACATACCCCACCTCTTTTAGAAGAGCAGCAGTGATGGCTCCTTCCCAGGATGAGTATCAAACCCAGTCCAGCCTGTTGTGTAAATCATAAGAGTATCATCATTTCATGCTTTCTGAGCACTTCTGTTACCTGCCTAATGTAAGCGCATAGTCTCTGGCATCAGACAGATCTGCATTTAAACCCTAGCTCTGCTACTTACCATCTGTATGACCTCGGGAAAGTTTTCTAACCTCTGAACCTCCATTTCCTCAATTGTAAATAAATTGTCATGAATCAACAGAAACGACAAAAGCACATTGAAAACTTGGTGCCTAGTACATAGATGTCCCGAAAACCATACTGATTAATAGTAGCTATTGACCTCACAACAGCACTGCACTTCAGGGTAGTGTAGTGGTAGGGTCCCTTTCTGTGGGGACTGGCCCTCCAGACAAATGCCACATTCAATGAGATGTTTCCCTTTTGGTCACCAGCCTATCCCCTGTATAGGGTGAAGCCTCTGGTCTCAAATCATACAGAAGAACACACAACTCTGTTAGAGTACAGTGGGATTAATTCCCATGCAAAAGCTACCATGGGATTATAAGAGCACATTAGGATTGCAGTGACATAATTCAAAAGAATTCTAGGGGGTTGACTCTAATTCAAAAGGATTCTAGGGGGTTGACTCCTAGGTACTCAAGCTTGTGAAGACTTGGTTATCTCCATAAGAGTATGGCTACTCCCAGGTGGCCCCATAAAAGCGACTCCTCTCCAGGGCACACAGTGCTGTCTGAGACCCTGCTATTACACCCAATGATAGAAGTTCCCTCCTGCCCCTGAGCACACACAGTGGACACAGAACTTTCTCTGCAGAGACCTTCCAAGATCAGGCCCCACCATCACTGTGTGCTACACCCTGCCTGGAGGAGTAGGTCTAGTAATTCTTTGCTCTCACCATCTTCCTCGGCTACATCTAAAGGGGCTAGAGTCTGCAGCAGTCCTCTGTGTTTGCTTTACTGACATCTGGGGAGGGTATGTTCTCTGGGTGAGGGCCAACTTGGTTAGAGGAAAAAGGATCTGATCTTGGTTTCTCCTTTGGACTAAGAGAGGATTCTCTGACTCCATGCTTGAGAAGGAGGGGTCTACCCCTCAGTGCCCACAGCCACCTGCAGACCGCTGTCCCCCTACAAACTTTCAGGAATGTCTCTTGCTACTGGCATTCCCCAACCTCATCACCAGCTACCATGTTTCCCAAATTGTGTTCCACAGATACTAATCCTACAAAATGCTTCACTGACTAGAGGTTCCATGGTCCCATATGTTTGGGAATCACAAATCCTATACCTCCAACCTGCAGATTCACCAGATACAGAGGTGTGTTAAAAACTAGGAGAGGGCTTCCCTGGTGGCGCAGTGGTTGAGAGTCCGCCTGCCAATGCAGGGGACACGGGTTCGTGCCCCGGTCCGGGAAGATCCCACGTGCCGTGGAGCGGCTGGGCCCGTGAGCCATGGCCACTGAGCCTGCACGTCCGGAGCGTGTGCTCCGCCAACGGGAGAGGCCACAACAGTGAGAGGCCCACGTACGGCAAAAAAAAAAAAAACCAACTAGGAGAATTTTGTAGTAAAGATACCTGGCATTTCCCAAACTTCCTCCTCCACAGAACCTTTGTCACAAGAACTCCTATTAACATTTGCTTGAATTGGAACTCAGTGGAACACACTTTGGGAAATATTCTACCAGCCTATGTGACACTCTCACTCTCCTAGTAGCCTCATCACCTGGCACAGATTCTCCTTCTGCTTGCCTCCCTTCCTCCACAGCTCTTCTCCATTTTGCCGCTTCTTCAGGTGTAGTAGAAACGATTTTCTACTTGCTCAGTATCCTTTATTCTTCTTCTGATAAAAATACCTTGGACTTCCCTGGTGGCGCAGTAGTTGAGAATCCGCCTGCCATTGCAGGGAACGTGGGTCCGATCTCTGGTCCAGGAAGATCCCACATGCCGCAGAGCAACTATGCCCGTGCGCCCAGAGCCCATGCTCCACAACAAGAGAAGCCACCACAATGAGGAGCCTGCGCACTGCAATGAAGAGTAGCCCACCCTCGCAGTATCTAGAGGAAGCCCGTGCGCAGCAACAAAGACCCAACACAGCCAAAAAAATTAATTATTTAAAAAAAAAATAATAACTCATTTTTTTCTGGGACTATCCCTCCTCCCCCACCTTCAGACCATGTGGTTCAGCTCTAAAGGTTAAGTGTGACTCGGGCCTAGCCAACAGCACTGAATTCCCCTGGCCAAAGTAATCAGATAATTCATGGGCTGGGAATACCAGCCAGGTCAGTAAGACCCAACTCCAAAGTCTTTGCTGAAGCTTCAAGAAAAAGGAGCTCTGACTTCTGCTGGCATTGCTCAGAAAGTAGGATGTAAACACAGAGAAGATGTTGGCCATCTTTTGGAAAACCTGCCTGAGAAGTAAACTAACACAGAAGAAAGCAAAGCCTCAAGATATTCCTGATAATAAAATAGATCTAGAAATGCTTGGTTTCTTATACTTTTCAGTTACAAGAGTCACTAAATCCCTCCCTTTTCCTTAATCTAGTTGTGTTGAATTTCTGTTACCTGTAACCAAGTCAGTCATAATAATAGCAAATATTTGTTTAATGTTTATTAGGTTCCATGCACTGTTGTATATGCTTAACATAGATTTTTAAATTTAATCCTAATAAATATTAAGATATCAATATTAATATCATTGTTTATTCTATAGTTGAAAAAATCAAGGCGCAAAGAGGTTAAGTAATTTGCTACAGTCCACAGAACCAGTAAATGGCAGACCCAAGATTTGGATCCAGACCACTGCCCCAAGCCCATCTTCTTAAGCACAAAGCTATCCACTTCTACAAGTATAATTAAGAACTCCAAACAATGCAGCAGTCTCTCAGCCCAAACACTATGCCCTATCCTACCCTTAATCAGGAGGAATTTCAGTGGCTGATTAATTAAGGAAAAGTTGGCCTCAAGTAATCCCAGGATCAGAAAACGCTTTCAAGTCCCAACCAAATTCCCAACTCTTGTCAACTCCCAATCAAATGCCACACCTCAGCTCTTCTGAAGTTCCTCTCTTACTTTAGATTCCCTCTGATGTGATTTTCTTCAACAGCATCCTTCTCAACTCAAAATTTCTTTTCAGGTATTCACTCCTGCAACACAACTCTTAGAGTAAGGCCAGGCACTCCTCCCTTCCAGGGCTAACCATGGTCAGGTGTCCCTGACCCTCTATTGCCCCCTTCCCTGGGAGCTGACTCCTTCAGTTTAATTGTCCCAAAATGGAAAAATGACTTGGTATATTAGAGTACCACAGTATGATGAGATACTCTGTAACTAATTTACATGATGCTATCAAGGTGTTATAGCAGCAAAAGGAAATACTAGTATTCAGTGTAAAAAGTGGAATACAAAGTTGTGTGTGAAGCAGAATCTGATATGCGAATACAGAGAGATCAACAGGTAAATGATAACGACTGGCAAGAAATCCATGAAAAGACTGGCACGTGTCCTTTCCCAGTGGGATAATGGGTGATCGTTTGTTTATGTTTTTCTACTCCTTATTATTTTTCTAGTTTTCAACTTATAAGTATGACTTTTAAGTGAAAAAATATTTTTTAAAAATATTGAAAATCACGAGACTATAGAAAATTGACTACTTAATTAAAACTATTTTTAATAACCATCCTTTCTGTTGTCTAACCTCCAAATATTTTTTTAAAGACCTCTATACTTACCACCTCCACTTTCCTCACCCATAACCCCATCACTCCTCCCCTTTTGCTTTCTGACTTTTCTCCACAACATTCTCCTAAAGAGCCCCTCTGGAACATTGCCAAGTCAACTGGCACATTCCTGATTCTCTGCATCAGATAATACTGTTGATCACCATTCACTGTTTTAATGGAAAATTTTTAAGTGGTGATGATAGTATAATGAACTCCCATGAATCCATCCCCCAGCGTTGACCACTATCAACTCTCGGCCAGTCTTGTTTCATCTATATCCCACTCACTTCTCCCACCTGTTTTTTTTTTTTACATGTTATATTACATACATCACATTTTCAAGTTTTCTAAAAAACTTTTTTTTCCAATTTGATGAGGAATAGATGCACATTGTGGAAAACATAGAAATTCAGAAAAGTAGCACAATTAGATAAGAATTCCTTATTTATTTATTTTTTTAGCCCAGGATACCTGCAACCACTGTGCCCAGTGGAGGGCCCTGAGTAGCACGACAGTCAGTAGCAGGATTCCCTGCGGGATCTCCTGCTGGGTGACCCCTGGGCACAGAGCTTGGCCTCTCAGTGCCTGCTTCACTATCCCAGTAAGTACTCTTTTGGTTGTAAATAATAAAAACCCAGCTCAAATCAACTTAACTAGTTTATGGAATGAGGAAATCCAGAGTGCAATAGTTTCAGGTATGGCTGTTTCTAGGAATTCAAATAATGTCACCTGAGTCCTATGTTTCAGGGTTTGGGGTGGGAAAAGTGGGGAAAAACAAGAACTCTGGCTGCACAGTCCACTACATAGAGCCAGAAGCAAAATGATGGCTCATATTCCCATTACTCAAAATAATCATACTTGCTGTTTTAGTATATTTGCTTCATCTCTTTTCCATGTACATTTTATCCTGCTTACATGCAAATTCTGAACCAGTCAAGTACTGCACCCTACAAGGTGCAATAAAGAACTGGATATTTTCAACATCTTCATCACAAGGAGTAACCACTGCATGAATATGTTACTCACAGTCACTGCAAGTGGATGTCCAGGAGAGCATGTTTGTAATGCCTGCCCTGGCTCTCTAGAGCTGCCATTCTACAGCAGCAGTGCTGCCAGCAGAACTTCCTGCACTCACCCACACTGTACGATATGGTGACCATATAAATATTTTGTCCGTTTTGATGTCATTATAAATAGAATTGTTTTCTTAATTTCATTTTCAGATTGTTCACTGATACTATTTTGTACTTTGACCTCGTATCCTGTAATCTTGATAAACTGGTTTATTAGTTCTAATAGTTTTTTTAAATTCTTTAAATTTTTCTATCTATAAACTCATGTGGGGGCTTCCTTGGTGGCGCGGTGGTTGAGAGTCTGCCTGCCGATGCAGGGGACACAGGTTCATGCCCCGGTCCGGGAGGATCCCACGTGCCACGGAGCGGCTGGGCCCGTGGGCCATGGCCGCTGAGCCTGCGCGTCCGGAGCCTGTGCTCTGCAACGGGAGAGGCCACAGCAGTGAGAGGCCCGCGTACCTCAAAAAAAAAAAAAAAAAAAAAAAATCATGTGATCTGCAAATAGACATAGTTTTACTTCTTCCTTTACAAGCTACATTTTCTGTTATTTCTTTTTCTTGCCTAACTGTCCTGGCTAAAATACAAGTGATGAGAGCAGACATCCTTATGTTGTTCCTGATCTTAGAGGGAAAGTGTTCAGTCTTTCACCATTAGGTATGATGCTAGCAGTGGGTTTTTCATGAGTGCAGTTTATTAGGTTGAGAGAGTCCCCTTCTGAATATAGCTGCCAAAACAAATCCCCACAAACTTGGTGGCTTAAAACAAAAGAAATGGGGGACTTCCCTGGTGGTCCAGTGGTTAAGACTCCACGCTCCCAATGCAGGGGGTCCGGGTTTGATCCCTGGTCAGGGAACTAGATCCCACATGCAGGCCACAACTAAGAGTTCGCGTGCCGCAACTAAGGAGGCTGCCTGCCGCAACTAAGACCCGGCGGAACCAAATAAATAAATAAATTTTTAAAAAGAAAAAAATGTATTCTCTCACCGTTCTGGAGGCCAGAAGTCTGAAATGAAAGTGTCACAGGGCCATGCTTCTGCCAAAGGCTCTAGAGGAGAATCCTTTGTTGCCTCTTCAAGCATTTGATGACTGCGGGCATTCCTTGGCTTGTGGCTGCCTCACTCCAATTTCTGCCTCCAACTTCACGTGGACTTCTTCCCTGTGTCTCTGTGTCTTTTCTGTCTCTTAGAAAGATACTCATCATTGGATTTAGGGCCCACTTCGGTAATCCAGAATCATCTCATCTCTAGATCCTCAACTTAATTACATCTGCAAAGATACTTTTTCCAAATAAGGTGACATTCACAAATTCTGGGATCTGGACATTTGTGGGGTGGGAGGACCATCTCCTATTTCTAATCTGAAATTATGTTTCAAATTCCTAGTATGAAAAAGTGCTGGATTTTGTCAAGTGCTTTTTCTGTGTCTACAGATATGATCACATGGTTTTTGTCTTTTATTCTACGTATTGATATATTACAATGATTGATTTTCAGATGTCAACCAATCTTGCAATTTGGGATAAATCCCACTTGATCATGGTGTATAATCCTTTTTATATGCTGCTGGATTTGATTTACCAGCATCTTGTTTGCATCTATACTCACAAAGGATACTGATCTGTAGTTTTATTTTCTTCTGTTGTCTTTTTCTGGTTTTGGTATCTAGGTAATAAGGTATCTGGCGTCATAGACTGTGTTGAGAAGTGTTCCCTCCTTTCTGCTCTTTGGAGGAGTTTGTGATTGGTATTAGTTTCTCTTTAAATATTTGGTAGAATTCACCAGTGATACCATCTGGTGCTGGTATTTTCTTTGTCAGAAATTTAATCACCAATTCAATTTCTACTTGTTATAGGTCTATTCAGATTTTCTATTTCTCTTGAGTCAGTTTTGGTAGTTTGTGTCTTTCTAGGAATTTGTCCATTTCATCTAGATTATCTAACTTGTTGGCATACAGTTGTTCTAGTATTCCCTGACAATCCAGTTTATTTCTGTAAGATCAGTATTGATGTTCTCTTTTCCACTCCTGATTTTAGTCACCTGATTCTTCTCTCTTTCTTTCTTGGTCAGTCTAGTCAAAGGTTTATCAATTTTGTTGATCTTTTCAAAGAACCAACTTGCAGTTTCATTGACTTTGTTTTTCTATTCTCTATATTAAGTTTACTAAGACTTGTTTCATGGTCCAGCATATAGTCTGAACTGGAAGATATTCCATGTGTACTTAAAAAGAACACGTATCTTGTTTTTGTTGGATGGAGTGTTCTATAGGTATCTGTTAGGCCAAGTTGGTTTAGAGTATTGTTCAAACTTAATTTTGTTGATCTTCTGCCTCATATTATCCATTATTGAAAGTGGAGTACTGAAGACCCCCAACTATTATTGTTGAATTATCTATTTCTCACTCTAATTCTGCCAGGGGTTTTTTTTCCCTTCATGTTTTCAAAGTTCTGTTGTTAGGTGCACATATTTTTATAATTGTTATGCCTTCCTGATGGATTGACCTTTTTATCATTATAAAATGTCCTTCTTTGTCTCTAATAACAAGTTCTGTCTTAAAGTCTATTTTGTCTGATAACAGTATAACCACACCAGCTCTCTTTTGGTTATTGTTTGCATGGTATATATTTTCCATCCTTAACTTTCAACCTATTTGTATCTTTGAATCTTAAGTGTGTCCTTTTAGATATCCCACAAGTTTATTTTAAAGTAAATACCAGGACTTCTCTGGTGGTCCAGTGGTTAAGACTTTGCCTTCCAATAGCACAGGGAGATCAGCTCGGTGCTGTGTGACCGCCTGGAGGGGTGGGATAGGGAGGGTGGGAGGGAGATGCAAAAGGGAGGGGATATGGGAACATATGTATATGTATAACTGATTAAATTTGTTATAAAGCAAAAAATTAAAAAAAAAAAAAAAAGACTTTGCCTTCCAATGCAGGGAGTGCGGGTTCAATCCCTGGTCAGGGAGCTAAGATCCCACATGCCTCACAGTCAAAAAACCAAAACATAAAACACAAGCAATATTGTAACAAATTCAATAAAGACTTTAAAAATGGTCCACATCAAAAAAAAAATCTTAAAGCAAATACCAAACACCATATCATTTCATCTGTAAATCCTTCAGTATGTATCTCTAAAGGAATAGGACTTTAAAAAAAAAGACACAATATCATCACATCTAAAAAAAAAGTCACATAATTTCTTAATATCAACAAATACCCAATCAGTAATCAGCATTCATTCTTGAAATTCTCACCTCACAGGCTCCTAGACGGTGCTCTCCTGCTCTCCTGCTATATCACAGAGTGCTCTCCTCTTTCCATGGGCTACAGTTCTAGCCTAAAACTTCACAAGTTGCTGCTCTTCCCTAAAATCCTGTCCTCTGCACTCTGATCTGTCTCCACATTCTCTCAGGCATCTCATCCTTTCCTAGGGTACCAACAATCAGCTCAACACAGGAGACATCCAAGACTCCTGTCCTCTTGGTCACCTGCCTACTACCTCCCATAGGTGACAGTTCCCCTTGGCCAACACTACCTGCCTCTGCCAAGTCCTCTCCAACAGATCCTTGGGGTTTCAACTCTCTTAACGCCCCCTACCTGCAGGGAATCCTTGTCACCACTGCTCTTAACGCCCCCTACCTGCAGGGAATCCTTGTCACCACTTGTCTCATTATTAGCATGTTCTCAAAATCCTCCTCTCATAGTTCCTTAGGTTTGTACAAAGTTTGGCATCTTATTTGAGTCTTTAAATGTACGTGAGGTAGTGGTGGACAACAGAAGTTAATTTAGTTACCCAAGGATGCACAGTTGGTGTAGTTGAGACCCCAGTCAGGTCTACCCATCTTCGAGTTGTTCCATTCTGCTTATTAGCAGATGTGAAGTAATTCACCAGCCTTCTGGAGGAAACCAAGATGACTATGCCACAGTCATTACCTTCCAGGAAATTTTGATGGGAGCCAAGAGGCAAATAGGACAAAAGTCTATTTTGTTAAACAGATTTAAAGCTCAGCAAAGGCAGCAGCAAAAGAGACAAGAGAGGGATTCTCCAGGCAGTTGACAGTGCCATTAGCTATAATACAGTTATCAGTGTTGGGCCCTAGGGACGGCATTTAAAAGCTATTCCAATCAGCCATGAAGGCGCAGGACCAAGGGGATCAGCCTAGAAGGCATAGCTTGGATAGGGCAAGAGGGGGAGGAGTCTGAGGTAACAGGAGAAAAGGCTAGGTGAAAGACACTGTGGAGGGTTTGAGCTACCAGGATGATGACTTTGCACTTAATTTAGCAATGGCTGTGTTTCTATTTGTTTAGAAACTTCATGTGATAGAAGCTCATAAGACATACTGGTGCAGGGCCTGAGTTTGGCTAAGATCTGAAACTTACTGTTTAAGTTTCTCCACTAATAGACAACTCTTCGTGATGGGCCCTATTCTAAGCACCTCATATATAGTAACTTACTTAATTCTCAAAACTCTATAAGGTCAGTATTTTTATCTCCATATTATAGATGAGAAAACAGAGACACAGTGAAGTTAAATATCTTTCTCAAGGTCCCATGGCTAGTAAGTGATGGAGCCAGGGTTCAAACTCAGGCCAACTGGTCTCAGAATCTATGCTCTAAACTAATATACTCTACCACTTCCCTACTAGGCCATTCATCCTTGGTCAGCTGCTATACCCATTCTAATTTTGGTTTCCTCATTTCAGACTGAGTCAGTGTTCTCTAAAGTCCTTCTCAGGGCAGGAAGGCAGAAGCACATAGTCTGAACTTGCTGTTCTTAATGGTAGACCAGCCTTCATCTCCCCTGCCTGATGAGATCCCTGTGAAATGACAGTGAGAGAACTTAAAAGGCATAAACCCAATATGACAAAGAGAACAGAGGTGGGACATCAATGGAAAAGGAACTTCATGTATTTCTAAAATACAGAAACTGGCTGGAAATGGATGGAGTCTGACGGAAGCAGCAGCAGTCCAGAACACATGAGAATGTGGTTACAGACAATTAGGAGGCTGTCTTGCCATGTCCAACCACAGAGAGGTTCAAGATTCAAAGTTACCAAGTAAGAAGGAGGGTGAGAAGGTAGATCAGGGAATGAATAGAGGGGGTTAATCCGAAGTCTTTATAAGGCTGATTACCCCTCCTATACCACTCCATGTTCAGTGGGGCCCTACATCAAAGCGTGCATCACCCAGTGACAAGGAAGAACGCACTCTCAGGGGCTGGAATGAACTATCTAGGACGACCAAAGACAGCTCATGGGGGTGCTGCAGCCTACACCTATGGCACTTGGGCTCTTTCAGGGTAATAGCTTCCTGTTCACCTACCACAGGGGAACCCTGCAAGCCCTACGTTCTCAGAGCTCCCGAGCCGCTCCTTCTTAAACATGAATGGACAACTCAGAATTGCCAGACATTTGAGGCAAGCTGCCAACATGAAAGCAAGAAACTAAGAAATACAGAAAAACAGACCCACAAGGAAGCTATGATAATTCAGCATAGAGAAGAGCAGAGAGATTCAAGAAGCTACTTCATTCATGAAGCAAGAAACAAACATGAAACAAGTACAAGATACAGTGAAAAACAGAATAAGAAAGGGCTGTTGGAAATTTTAAATGAGATTATCAAAATAGAATTTTCTATAGGAAGGGTTGAAAGGTAAAGTCAAGGAAATTCTCCATATAGAAAAAGAGAGATTATGTACAAAAACAGGAGAAGGAGAGGGACTTCCCTGGTGGCGCAGTGGTTAAGAATTCGCCTGCCAATGCAGGGGACACAGGTTCAAGCCCTGGTCCGGGAAGATCCCACATGCCACGGAGCAATTAAGTCCGTGTGCCACAACTACTGAGCCTGCACTCTAGAGCCTACAGGCCACAACTACTGAGCCCACGTGCCACAACTACTGAAGCCCGCCTGCCACAACTACTAAAGCCTGCGTGCCTAGAGCCTGTGCTCTGCAACAAGAGAAGCCACCACAATGAGAAGCCTACACACCACAACAAAGAGTAGCCCCGGCTCACTGCAACTAGAGAAAACCTGAGGGCAGCAACAAAGACCCAATGCAGCCAAAAATAAATAAATAAATTAATTTTAAAAAATATAGGAGAAGGAGAGAATACAGTGATTAATCTAAGAGGTCCAACATTTGGCCAACAGGAGTTCGAGAAAGAAAAACGAGAAGAGAAGGACTTTTCCACAGAGGAGTCTTCTGATAGGGATCCAACAGGCATTCCAGGCACAGGGAACAGCACACACAAGACACGGAGGCCTGAGAGTATGAGCTGTTTCTGGAGTTGCAAGCAGTTCTGTGTGACAGAGGATAGAATATCCAAGAGGAAAGGCAGGGAGATGAGATCTCAGAAGTAGAACCTGAAAGGCCTTGAATACCACACAGGGAAGTGTGGTCTTTCACCTGCAGGCTTTTGAGGACTTTTTAAGCAGAGAGGCAAGATGATCAGGTTTGCAGTAAGGAAAGATTAGCCTAGAGTCCAAAACATGGGAGATGAACTATTCTAGATATCAATGGCTGTGTAACAAATAGCCCCAAACTCAGTGGCTTAAAACAATAACAATATTTGCTGGCAAATCTGTAATTTGGACAGGTCTCAGTGGGGACAGTAGTCTGTGCTCCATGTGGCATCAGCTGGGGAGACTCAAATGCTGGAAGTGACCTGGTGGCTTGGGGGCTGGAATCACAAAATGGCTGCTGCAGCTCCTACCTCACATCCTTTGGGAAAAGTAAGAGAATGGCTTTCCCTAGATTCCCAGCAAATGTCTCATCAAGTCTCATGGAATCTGACTGGGTCACAAATGAACATCCCTGAACCTATCACTGTGGCCCAGGCAATGCAGTACACAGATTGGCCCAGCTTTGGCTACCTGCTCTCCCTCCCAACTTGAGCTGGAGAGGAGCCCCACCCTTGTTTGGATTGAGAATGACAAAGGGGAGCATCTCCAAATGATAAAGCAGAGGAGGAAGGGAGATGGATGCTGGGAAGGCAAACATCAAGTTTGCATGCCTCTGTCTCCCTGTTCCTCCCCTCCCCGTCTTGCCTGCTCTTCAATAGAAGGAAGCTCCCTGTTCCCATGTCTTGCTGGGTGGAAGGAATGCTAATTCCTCTAACTGGAGAGTTCTGTACCCAGAGGGCCATTTACACTCTGCTCAATACAACTGATGAAGCATAATCTAATTAATTCTTAGAGTGAGAGCATCCCTATCAGGTTTTTCCCAAATAGTAATGAATCATTATCAGCCCAAACCTTCACATATGCTTATTCAATCAATCCATGGCAAGTCACATGCTATTAATGTCATCTGCACTGTTGCCCCAGTACCAGGCAGCCTGCATCCCCAACCCCCAGAGTCTCATTAGCCTTTGTAGCCAGAGGATCTCAGGCCTGTGAGAGGAAGAGGACTTTATTATGGGCGCTGGGGTGCAGCTTGTTGCAGGGATGGCTGTGTGTGCTGTGAAACAATGACCTACTTCCAACTCTTATAATCAAAGTATCTTGGAACTGAACGGATCTTAAAGCCAAAAGGTCCTCCAGTCTCTTCTTACATACCTCTGATGGTGGTGAGCTCATGACCTCACAAGGCAGCACATCTTTTAGAATTTCTCAACCTGTGCCCCCATTAATTAGATAATTACATGCAAATTTGAGGCAGCTTGAATGAATATGTCCAATGCAAAGGGTTAAAGTAAACAGCAAAGGGCAGGAAAAAAATAAAGCAAGGGGTAAGATTAACATGCAGAAAGGCAGACCAGTCATTCTACAGAAGGCAGACCAGCCATTCTATAGAGCCACAAATTTGACATTAAGCTTCTTTGTGGCCAAAAGGAAGAGGGAACCATTATCAGTTACAAATTTACATCAGTGAGAGAGAGATCCCAAAAATTGGTTGTTAAAACAACTTGTTATAGGAGCCTGTTTTTCCTCAAAGTGTTTGCTCATCCTGAACCAAAATCTGATTTCTCTCTAATTTCTACCTATCAGTTCAACTCAACAGACATTTAAGAAAGCCCCAGTGACTCTTTCACTCCACAAACTTCCAAAGTTTTTCTGTGACAGGAAAGACATTAGACTTTGGGCTCTGGGGGGGCTCATGTTCCCCAACTTCTACCATTTATTACCTGTGTGACTGTAAGCAAATCCCTTAATTCATGTGCCTCAGTTTCCTCATCATAACATGGAAACACTGGAGATGCAAATGGTATACAAGCCCCACTTTGCTCCAGGAGGAGTTAGTCCCTCTCTACCCTTCTAACCTTCCTGTCAACCATGCCCTTCATAAACTCTCTGCTCAAGGTGAATCTAGCTTCCTGGTACACCCCCAAATTTCAACTTCTCAGTTTTTCTTTGCAAAAGCTGTGCCCTCCACCTGGAATGCCTTCCTTCCTACTCCTACCCCCACCTCCAATCTCTAAATCCTGGGCACCCTTCACAGCTCAGCTCACACGGCAGCTCCTATAGGTAGTCTACTGTGAGTTCTATGGCTGCCCATCCCCAAATCCTCTAGCTTATATCTGCACCTCCCTTGAGACCAGCATATCCATTCAGAAATTCCTTCCTGTTACTTCTCAGGAAATTTAAATGATTTTCAAATTTCAACTCCAAGAAAAATCAAGCAAGAAAACAAGAAAAAAATAGCATAATTCTCCTGTGAAAACTAAAGTGTATCAATATACAGACTTTACTTGTTCAAAGGAATCCACCAATGTCAAGTCAGAACCAAGAGCAGGAAATGCTGATATATAGAGTTGAAGGTCAGGGTTCACATGAGTCAGTCTTGCTCATGGCTGTTGTCATGTTATCAGTGTTTGTTTGAGGCCCATTTTGCTAATGATGGTGAGTTATTCTTGCAAATAAAATAAATAAGTTTTTATGCATAGTATACTTTACATAAATTCTATGAGGGGTGTTCCAAGAAATAACAAGTTTTGGAAGACAAGTACTTCCTTAGTGCTGTCAGCCTTGCTAGGACATCCCAATGTTACACTATTCAAACACTACCCAATAATATTCACTGGCATTTTCCTGTGAAGCCATTATAGGCTGTAGTTCTATTCTACTAACTTAATAGTAGGGGAAGAGAGGGAGGGGGAGAAAAGAGTTTAGGAACAGGCTCACTTAATAGGTCATCTAGTGAGGAAACCAGCAGTCTCACAGCTCTCACTCACGGGAAGATGGAATAAGAAGTGGTGACCCATGTTTTTTCTTTTCTTCATAGGCATGGAACTAGTCTTCATAGGCATACACACTAGTCTGCAAGTTTGGGCCAAGTCAGACATTGGACTAGTCAGGACTCTTTCAATTGCAAGCGACAGGAATCCAGCTCAAAATGGCTTCATCAAAAATAAATAAATTTACTGTCTTCAGTGAAGTCCAGGATATCTCCTCTCTCTCACTCACACTCTCTCTGTCTCTTCCCCTCTCCCTTTCCCCATCTCTCTTTAGCTCTCATCTCTGCTCCTCTCTTTTGAATTTACCCTCAGGGAGACCGTCTGCCCATGGTAACCTTTGCACGCTTTACCTCCCACCAGCTTAGCAAACATTAAAAAGAGAAATTTTTTTTTTTTTTTTTTGCGGTACGCGGGCCTCTCACTGTTGTGGCCTCTCCCGTTGCGGAGCACAGGCTCCGGACGTGCAGGCTCAGCGGCCATGGCTCAACAGGCCCAGCCGCTCCGCGGCATGTGGGATCTTCCCAGACCGGGACATGAACCCACATCCCCGGCATCGGCAGGCGGACTCTCAACCACTGCGCCACCAGGCAAGCCCAAAAGAGAAATCTTATAGGAGCAACAAACAAGTGGAAAATGAAAATTTTAAAAACCTTTTACAGTAGCATCACAAAATATAAAATACTGGGGGATGAACATAATGAAAGAGCTCTACACTGAGAATAATACAACATTGCTGAGAGATATGAAAGAAGAACTAAAAACATGGAGAGAGATATCATATTCTTGGATTGGAAGATTCAATATGGATAAGATGTCAACTTTTTCCAAATAGATCTATAGATTTAATGAGGTCCCAATCAAAATCCCAGCATGTTGTTTTTTGAAGAATTGGAAGTGTTATTCTAAAATTCACATGAAAATTCAAAGGACCTAAATAGCAATATATATATATATATATATATATATATATATATATATATATATATATAGCAAAAGAACAAAATTAGAAAATTCATACTGCCTAACTTCAAGGCAGTATGTCAAGGCAGTGTGATATCAAATAAAGAATAGACAGATAAGTGGAACAGAATGAAAAGTCCAAAATGAAAAGTTCTAGAACAGGAAAAGTAACCTATTGTGATAAAAGTCAGACTAGTGATCACCTCTGCTCTGTGAGCACTGGGGAGCGAGTGGTATTGACTAGAAAGGGACAAGAGGACACTTTCTGGGACTGACTGGAAAAGAGCCTGAGGGACCCTCTTAGGATGATGGAAATGATCTATACCTTTATTTGGGTGTTAGTTACACAAATGTGTATACAGTTGACCCTTGAACAACGCAGGGGTTAGGGGCACCCCACACAGTAAAAAATCCTTGGTAACTTTAGAGCCCTCTGTATCCACAGTTCCACATCCACAGATTCAACAAACCGGAGATGGTGTAGTACTGTGGTACGTATTTACTGAAAAAAATCCTTGTATAAGTGGACCTGTGTAGTTCAAACCCATGTTGTTCAAGGGTCAACCGTACATTTGTCAAAACTCTTCAAACCAAACACTGAAGATCTGTGCAGTTCACTCTATATAAATTATATCTCAATGTTAAAAAGTTTAAAAGAGAGCTTCTCTATTCTAAGTTCTAATAAGTTCCCAGAGCTGTGTCTCAGTGCACAAATGTGGTCACATGTCCAACCGTGAACTAGTCCCCAGCCAGGGGAAGGGACTAACCTGGTCATCCAGGCCTGAGTAATCTGTCCAACCCTGGAGATTAGGCATGGAGTCAGCACCCCGAACCACATGGCCTGGGGTGCTGTATTTCCCAAGTAAAAGTCAGGGTGTTCGTCCCTTCACATTCAAGAGGTGGTGAGAAATAAAAGATGGATGGAGGAAGGGAGAGAGGAATTGAGGGGAAGCTGGCATTCACGCCATTGTGTTCTACCTTTCCCTTCAAACTGCAGTCTCACCTTGAACAGATAAATTAGATAGGTTGAAGGGAAAGCCAAGACCATCCAAAGAATTAAAGACCCACTTCCCATGTCTACTGGCAGGAGTCTGTAAACCTCCAGGAAAAGCCCCTCATAAGAGCATTCCGGCATGGCAGAGGGTGGTGGCACAGCAGGGTCTGCAGGAAATGGCCAGAGGAATGAGACTGAGGCGGCACCCCTGACTCTCCATCCAGGAGGGGAGCCAAAGAGGGCACACAAAAGTACTGAGAGGGCAGAGGCACAGGATCAAGAAAAAGAGGGCACCATGGACAGGAACTTTGTGACCGGAGGACAAATGGCCAAAACCATAGACTCCACCAGTACATCACCCAGAAGGCTAGAAGTGACCAGTCATATCCTAGTGACTAGCAGTCCAGGGAAAGAGACTAGCTCCTGGATATGGAGGACACCTCTCCCCACTGCCATGGGAGTGCACTAAAGCCCTCAAATACCCGGGTGTCATCCTGGAGAGAAGCAAGGGAAGGAATGAAACGGAAAAACCAAGCATTGACTTGAAGAGCTATTCAGAAACCCACAGGGACTATTAAATCTGCTCTGAGAGCAAAATAAAATGAAGAGTGGGGACATCTGCACTGAGAGGAAACTGAACAGACTGGGAGAGACTGTCACCGGCATGCTGGGTTTTCCTATTCCCCTGCAGGAAAGGGGCTCGGCAAGAAGGTCAGGTAAATGAAAGAGGCTACCTTTTGGAGCATGCCAAAGTAAAGTGAGAAAAGCTGCAGGTTCTACCACACAGATCTCATTTAATTTCAGTGTCATAAAAGCAAAATTATGTGCCCAGTGTCACATAGATAGTAAAAGACACAGCTGAGACCTGAAAGAGGTCTGTCATGTGCCAAAGACACATTCTTTCTGCTGCTTTATGCACCCTCCCTGCTTTGGTGCCTTCCGTTGTCCAACCTGCTGCGTCTGGAATCTTCCCCCCCATCGGCTCCCCCAACCCCAGCCATGCCTTTGTCCTAAGGGATGTTCCTGCCTAAAGTAGCCCCTTCCTGTTTCCCACCTGTCTAGAGGACCATGGCTCTATGGGCAGAAAGCCCCTGCACTAAGGCTCGTGGGCAGCCCCAGAAACCGCAGCCTCCAGGCTTCCTAGTCCTCCCCAGCAGCACGCCAGACATCACTGCAAAGGGTCTCCCAGCGTCTGCAGGAACAAAGCCAAACTCCTCAGCCCGACATCCCAAACTAGCCCCCTTCTGGCTCCGCGCTGCCTTTCCTCTCGCCCCCACTGTTCTTACACACTCTGGGTGACAACCAGACCTGCCTACTCTTGGTCCCCAAACTCTCTCACATCTCTGCACCTTCACTTGCCATGCTCCTTGCTCCACTACACCCTCTCTTACTGCAGGCCCTCCTCAACTGTTCCACCTGAGACTGCCCCCAACCCTCCTCTCACTCCTCCAAAACCCATTCATGGGGAACTGCTGCTGGGTGGAGAGAGTTCTGCAAAACTGACAGAACTGGATTCAAATCTTGCCTGTTAGTTGCTTGACGTTAGGCAAGTCACATTATGTCTTGATACCTCCATTTGGCTCACCTGCAAAAGTGGAATGGAATTGCTTACCTTATAGAGTTGCCCAGTGAGTTAAATAAGATAATGCTTGCCAAGTATGTGGCACACGGCAGGTGTCCCAGAAACGGCAGGTCCCTTTTGCTACATCCTGAAGCTCCTACCCACAAAGGTATAACTCACAGTGTAAGTGCATCTCTCCTTGCCTACTTTAGAAGGGTCACTTACATCAGAATACTATGGCACAGGGAAGCAAGTGTGGCTTTTAAAAGTATACTTGGAATCAGACAAATCTGAGTTTGAGTTTTGGCTAGCCACTTGAGCTGTGTGCTACTAGACATGTTACTTAACCTCTCTGAGCCTCAGTTTGGTGATATGTAAAATGAAGGTAATAAGAGTTACTACTTCAAAGGATCATTTTGAGGATTAAATGCATGTGTAGCTGGTTTAGTAGTCTGAATTAGTGGGTCACATTAAAAAATCACTTTATTTTCTAAGTACTGCCTTCATCCATGCCCTGATGAATCTAAATTTCCTATGCTGTAATGACATCTCAGGAAGAACCCCTCCCCATCTCCTTTCATTTTCAAAATCTAAATGGAAAGTCCAGTGTGATTTAAATTCTCAGTTGCAAATCTAATTTAGCTCTCACGTCCTCCCCTTCCTCCCATACTGCCAGGCGTCAACCTGAGAGTCATGCCATGAGGGAGGGCACATGCTCTTTCACCCATCTCCCCTTCCTGTCCTGGTGCCCTTTCTTCTCCGGAGCTTCTGGGCCACCAAAGGATAGAAAGGAAAAGGGGGATTGATGGACATTTGTGCTGGTGGATAAGTATCCCCAGTTCTAACCCCAGGCACATGGTAGGATTACACTTCCCTGTCCCCATGTGGCTCCCTTTAGCATATGACATGTGGGCATGGATCCCCCTAGGATGAGTAGAGATGGACATGGAGAATGGACAGGGAATATGCTACATTGTCATAAAGTGCTAAGATTTGGGGCTGTTCGTTACTTAGTGTAACCTAGCCTATCTAAATGATACAAGTGGATAGTGGCGCTTTCACAGTCCAATCTTCACTGTCCCGGTAATAATCGATATGTGGCAGGTCCTAAACTGATCTTGGAATGCATGCATGAGCTCTTCAGGAAACCCTACAGGAAGGAGGGCTCTCCACTACACATCCCCAAGAGCTGCTCCAACCTGATCTCATCTGATCTTTCTCAACTGCCACCCTTGGTGGTCTACCCCAAAGCCTCTTGCTGCTAAGCTCCTTTCCCCTGCATCTAGTCTCTTGGATGTGTCTTGGCAGAATGGCTCAAGCCTGGCTGTATTCCAAGATGTCCACTCAACTCTCGAACAACTCATGCAATTTTACTGTGCCAAAATGCTGTACCCTCTCTCCAACCCCATGTCTCTCTCTGTATTCATTTCCTATTGCTGTCATAACAAATTACCACGAACAGTGACTTAAAACAACACAGAAACCTCACAGTTCTGTAGGTCAGAGGTCCAGCACAGATTTCACTGTGCTAAAATGCAGGTGTCAGCAGGGCTGTGTTCCTTTCTGGAGGCTCTAGGGGAGAATGTTTCCTTTCGTTCCCAGCTTCTAAAAGCCATCTTCATTGCTTGGATCATGGTCCTCTTTCTCCAACTTTAAAGCCAGCAATGGCAAGTCAAGTCCCTTTCATACCTCTAATTTTCTTGCCTCTTTTTCCATCATCCCAGTCATCCTCTCTCTCTCTGAGGACAGCCAGGAAAGGTTCTCCACTTTCAAGGATTCTTGTGATTAGATTAGGCCCAGATGGATAATCCAGGATAATCTTGCTATCTCAAGGTCTTTAACCTTAATCAAATCTGCAAAGTCCCTTTTGCCATGTAAGGTAACATTTTCACAGGTGCTGGAATTAGGACATAGACATCTTTGGTGGGGGGGGGTGGATTTTTCTGTCTACCACACTCTCCAATTATCTTTTCCCCCTGTTCAAATCAGCAGAGGGAGCAGGTTAGCAATTCTCTTGCTAAGGAGAAGTTAAGCCAAGAAATAAGATTCCAATCTTCCTTCATCCAGCACCCCTCCATCTCTATTAGTGATGCTCTTAGAACCTCTTACAAACTCCCTTCTAGCCTCCCCCATAAGAAATGGGAGGGGACAGCCACATCACCACCCTCTTGGTACTCCCTACTCCCATGAGATAAATTATTTGCATATTTAAATGTTTCTATTTCCAATAGAAATAAAATGTGAGATATATATTTTTAGATTTCCTACTAGTCACATTGAAATAAGAAAAAAGAAACAGGTGAAATTAATTGTAATATAATATTTCATTTAACTCAATATATCCAAAATATTATTTCAACATCAAATCATATAAAAATTATTAATGAGATATTTTACATCCTCTTACGTATTAAATCTTTGCAATCCAGCGTGTAGTATACACTTACAGCACTTCTCAATCTGGACTGGCCACAGTTCAAATGCTGAATAATTGCCACCTGGGGCTAGAGGCTACCATATTGAACAGCGCCAGATCTAGACTTCCGTTTGTATAGTTTGGGACAATGTGGGGCCAGGGGCCAGGCTACAGTGATGGATGGAGAGAGAAGAGTCCACTTAGTAGCTTCTGGGGGGGGCGGTTGTACCTCTCTGCTTTTGGTGTTCTTTATAATACACGTGTTTTCTGCCTCTTACCCCTACCTCTACTTCATCATGGCCCATTCCCACGCAATTCACCATGCTCTTAAACATGTGAAGTGTTTAGTTCAGTGCTTAGTACATAGTCTATATTCATATATGTTACTATTATCCTATGTAATGCCAAGTGTAGGGACAGACACACAGTAGGTGCCCAAAACAGAAGTTGATTAATGAATTGGCTTTTACCTAGTCCCCAAGTAGAACTTGCCAACATCCACCAAGTTATACCAATACTAGGCTCAGGGCCAATCACAAAGTAGGACTCACTGAGCATTAACCCCCTCACGTGTACACAGGGCACTGACCACAGAGGGTGCTCAGCAAGAATGCACTTTCACTTCACAGAGAAGTTAGAAGGGAGCATTACAATCTCGATATGGAAGTTAGACCGTCTTCCTCAAAGTATGAAGCCATAGCCAAGTGAGGAACTTAGAAAGTAGATGACAATGAGGACTGTCAAAGCTAAAATAAGTGGCATCTGAAAGGTCGCCTCACCCAACTGCTCTGTTGTATAGGTTGGAAAGGTGAGACTTGGAAATGGAAAGGGACTTGCACGTCCAGGGAGGCAACCCAAGTCCCCTGACCCGGAACCTAGGGCTCAGATAGGAAATAAAGACCCAGAAATGCTCCCCATGGGACTTCCCTGCTGGCCCAGTGGTTAAGACTCCATGCTTCCACTGCAGGGGGCGAGGGTTCGATCCCTGCTCAGGGAAGTTCCACATGTCATGCAGTGTGGCCGAGAGAGAGAGAGAGAGAGAGAGAGAGAGAGAGAGAGAGAGAGAGAGAGAGGAAGGGAGGAAGGGAGGAAGGGAGGGAGGGAGGAAGAAAGAAACGCTCCCCATGAATTTTAGTGCAGACAAAAATAAAAAATTCTGGCTTAGGAGGCAGAGGGGTCATGAGAAGTGGGTCGCAAAGTTCTCATCTTGACTCTGCCTCCAACTCCGCATGTAATCTTGAGAAAGCCCCTTCCCTCTGGGGTCCCCATCAGGTTCAAGAGGACAAGGAGAAGAATCCGAGCAAATGAGATGCTGCTGAGCTTCTACCAAGCTCAGCCCAAGACCCACTTTTCAAATGGGAAAACTAAGGCCCAGAGATGGGAAGGGACTGGTGTAAGATTACCCAGCAAATTAGTGGCGGATCCTCACTTAGGGCTCTTTCTGATATGCCAGGAAGTATCCCCCAGATTACAGCACTCACTTCCTCTTTACTTCTGAGCTCAAAAGCAGGGGCAAGCATCCCTTCTTTGGAAGGCAGAAGGGGCGTAAGTGGCATCTGGAGGACAGGTGGGCAGTCAGCTGACTTTTCTAAGCAGGGCTCTGACACTGGGGAAAAAAAAAAGAAAGTTCAAGGGCCAGGCTGGGATGAGAGCTGGCAGCCAACAATCAGGCCTAGATAAAAATGCAAATGAAATGCAGCCAAGGAGGAGAAATGTAGAAACCTGAGGCTGGTTCCACCAAGCACGCGCGCACGCGCGCACACACACACACACACACACACACACACACACACTCAGCCTCTCATCCCACGTCATTCAATTCCCCTGCGTGTTCTAAACCTAGATGATCAGATAATAAGAGGTTGAGTGGTATGCATAACATCAAGTTGATTAAATTTGTTTACTGATAATTCTTTCAGGTTCCCATGAATATCGTGTAATTTCCTTGCTGTATTTCAAACAGATTTGGGCTAATGCATTATTGACAGCACCCTTGCAGACCATCTCCACAATGTCATTCAGGATAATTATTTCACAACAGATTTCCAGAGCCCCTGGTTCCTGTTGGGATTCACTTGGGCATAAATTACAGAGCTGAATATTTAATCAGTGTCCCCATTAGAACCCCGTGGCTTATTTTTAGGAGTTGAGGAGGGAGAGGGGGTTGGGAGAGGGTATTTGTATTATTACAGCATGAATACATTTCTTCTGTTCTGGGTGGGGTTTTTTTTTTTCCCCAAAGCTCAACCAAGCTGAAAAGCAGCCTGAAGCATCCTTGCCTTTTTTAGAAATAAACACAAGCATTAATCTTTTGACTGCATTAAATTAAATATTAGTGTTGGGCTTCCCTGGTGGCGCAGTGGCTGAGAGTCCGCCTGCCGATGCAGGGGACACAGGTTCGTGCCCCGGTCCGGGAAGATCCCACATGCCGCAGAGTGGCTGAGCCCGTGAGCCATGGCCATTGAGCCTGCGCATCCAGAGCCTGTGCTCCGCAACGGGAGAGGCCACAGCGGTGAGAGGCCCGCGTACCGCAAAATAAATAAATAAATAAATATTAGTGTAAACGGATCACATAATGTGAAGTTAAAAAAACAATGAACATTTACACCATATTCTCTCTCTCCTAACCAATTATTACACAAATTAGTCCCTCTCCTAACTAATAATACCTAACCAATGGCACCTTGGAAAGGTAGGACCAGGAGGCAGGGGCTGGATGATTGTTTTGGGCATTTCTTAAGGAGAACTGGGGGAAAGGTGTCAATGGGCAGCCACTGACCAGACCTGCCTCCCTCTCAGGTAGTTCAGCCGTTAACTGAGGTGTGATGTAGTTGCTCCCTTACAAGGAATAATCTCAGGGCTAATTAGCAATGCCAAGAGCTGTGCCAGGATCGGGCAGTGTTTACATTTCCAGCTATTTGTGTTGTTCAAGCAACAGAATCAATCAAGCAGCGAGCCTGTGCTGGGCGCCCACTCCCAGCCCACAAGCGATGCCTCGGCTGCCTGCCTTCCACTGCTGTCCAGCTTTGCCACCATCATGCCCAGAACACCAGGCTGCAGTGGCCTCCTAACTGCCCACTCCAGCCACCTCCCCCCAGCCCTGCACAGACGGACCTCCTCTGAAGCCTGTGAAGTTGGCCATCACCCCTTCGTTTTAAAAGGGTGTGCCCCTCCGTTTTTGAGACTTCCTTTGACCCCTCTTTTCATTTGAAATTATGTATTACCCACTGCCTGGCCCATCAGAAGCTACCAGACAACACAGGTCCTCTCCTGCCCTTCCTCCTCCTCTTCCTCTGCCCTAACTGCTGATTCCAGCTCTGGCTGCCCCTCTCCCACGATACCTCTCCCACTGCCTAATTCAGACCTAGCCAGCAACCCAGACGTGCTGAGTGGCCTGGTTGTCCACGTCCAGGCTCTCCCTGTACCCCCGGGCTTCCCACCTTACCACTGCCTGAGACCACAGGTTAATTCAGGTTAATTCATCTCTACTGGCTCCAGGATAAAGTCTCCCACAGCCTTCAAAACCAGGCCCAACTCTGAGTCACTCACTGCCATACACCCTCTGTTCTAGCCATATGAGGTTCGTCATCATAAATGACTTCTGTCTGCAGAGAGAAGAAATGAGGTCAGGAGACCTTTCCACCTTCACAAAACCTTACTGTGCACCTAGTTTGCCATAGGGTGGGTGATCTCAAGGAACCCAATCCTGCCCTCCTGCTCTGAGGAGGGAATTGACTGTCTCACTCTGCCTGGGCTTCCTGCTCTGTAAGAATAAGGAGATCTAGAGTACTGGGGGTGATCAGAGAATCTTCGTGGAGGATCAGCATTTGCGTTGGACCTTGGAGAAATAATAGGATTTCAATAGGCAGAGAATTTTCATTTTATTCATTTATCTGTCCTGATTGGCACTTGGCAACGAGAAGAGGGAAATGGGACCAGGCCGTGGCAGAACCTCTCGCAGGGTCCCAAAGGTATCTTCCTCCTCTCTATGGAGCAGCAGCGATGGTCCCAGCATGAGGAAGTTCCTCAAGGTCAGAAGCTGCTTGTGACTTGTCTGCTTTACCAAATCTGCTTCTTGAATCTGGGACCCTGAGGTCTTTCAGCCTGGGCCAGAAGAGGGTGACACCCATTCCCTGTCCAAGTAATCGGCAACCTCTTTCCACCTTTCACTACATGGGATATGGAGCCAGTAAACTGAGTTCCAATCCCAGCTCAGCCATTTACCTGTGATGCGATCTTGGGCACGGCCTTGGAACAAACAAGCCTCCAATTCTTCATGTGCAGATAGGGGTTAGCAATACTCCCCCGTCACAGGCATGCAGATCACGCAGCAAGTAGGGCACAGTGAAGCCAGAGCCCTGTGCTCCAGCATAGCCTCATGCCCCCGGCACCTCTGGGGTCCTGGGCTCTGGCATGGAAGGGCCTGGCTGGAGTCCATGGTGAGGCCAGTGCCCTGACTGCCTGGCAAGCACAGCTCTGTCCTCCAGAGCTTCCCTGCTCAGCTCACTCCACAGCCTACGAGCAGGGGCCCTCTGGGCCTCCACAGCTCCCTCTCCTTTGCAAGGTGCAGACAGAGGCCTGGAGAGCTGGGCCATTTGCGAGCATGTAACGGTGAACTCCGCCAACACGTGATGCCACATTCCCCCTCCTCCTCTCTCTCTGGGCACCACACGAGCCTTGCTCGTCTTTGACTTGCAGGCTTGGCTGCCACTTCTCCAAGGACCAAGACACCAGAGGGCCAGACAGGCCTGTGGTCCTCTGTTGTTGCTGCTTTTTGTTGTGTTTTCATTTTTTGAGTAGTACATATATATGCTTTAAAAGCTCAAATGGTACCAAAGGGGATATAGTGACAAGTCCCACTCCCATCCACCTTCAACACCAGTCCCTAAAATGCCCTTTCCAAGAGGCATCTCCTATAGCCAGAGATATCTTACATATATTCAAACATATTTATATCTTCTTCACACAAATTTTAGCATATTATATATACAGTTCTCTACCTTGTTTTTTTCACTTACTGTATCTGAGAGATTGGCCCAAATCAATACACACACATTCTCCTCATTCTTTTTGACAGTGCAGAATATTTGATTGCATGGATGCACCATAATGTATTTAACCAGTGTCCTATTTGTGGATCCATAGCTGTTTCCAGTCTGGTGCTTTAAAAATCAGAGCTGCAGGAAGACCCCCTGCAAACACATCATGGCACACACCAGGTCCACAGTCGGCCCACAGAAGTCATCTATCCTGTCCTTGACCCAGGTACCGCCTCCTCCATGAAGCTATCGAATACCTTTCCTTTGATGGATAAGTAAACTGCGCCCAGAGAGATTTTGTGAATTACCCAATGACGCTCAGCTAACTGATAACAGAGTCAGGAACCCAGGTTTTTCCACTCCAGGAATTATATGATTTTGCAGTTTAAAAAATCATCCAAATTCTCCACTTTACTGATGGGGAAACTGAGGCCCTTCGGGAAGGAGAACATCTCCTCAAAATCCTAAGGCAGTGGTTCTCAAGCTCAAGCATCAGCATCCCCTGGAGGGCTTGCTACAACGGTGCTGGGGCCCACCCCCAGAGTTTCTGATTCAGCAACTCTGGCGTGGGGTTTGAGAATCTGTGTTTTTAACATGTTTCCAGGTGATGCTGAAGCTGCTAACACAGAGGCAACACTTTAAGCACCACTTTCCTAAGGGTTCATGGTGTTGTTTCAGGTAATGCAGGGAAGGCTATGTTCCGGGCCCCCACCCAAGCATCCACCCACCCCAGATTTGAACAGAGCAACGCTATTTTTTTTTTTTTTTTTTTTGGCTGTGCCACGTGGCTTGTGGGATCTTAGTTCCCCAACCAGGGACTGAACCTGCGCCCTCAGCAGTAAAAACGCAGAGTCCTAACCACTGGACCGCCAGGGAGTTTCCGAATGCTACTTTTTTGTGGTGTGGATAAGATTTGCTTTCTTTTTTTAATTGGTGTTCGACTGCTTAAACGCTGTTCTGTGGAAACAACCAGAATGTATCATAGAGAGGCCTTATCATTTGGTGACGGGAAGTTACCTGTCATTTCCCTGGAGCATGGTGGTCACCCACTGCGTGGGATGGGGTTGGGGGTCAGGGGTGAAGCCCCAGGACATGAGCGATGCTGTCAGAGCAGGAAAAGGACATTTTCAGCCAGTCTCCTCCCTAGTGGACACCCTACATCATACAGAGTGGGGCCCGGTAAGGACGGGTGTCACACCCAAGTGTCTCCCCACAAAGGCAGCATGGCAGCTCCCCACCATGGCTGCACTGCCAGCTCTCCCGCTGCCCTGCAACCTTGGCTCTGACTCACTGTCTCCCTAGACAGCTGGACTCTGCCCATGGCCTGAACTTGTTGACCAGCTGCCTTAAAGGCGGGGATAGATCCAGCCATCACCGATTCCCTGCTCCCTCACCCACCCCAAGCTCCCAAGCAGCCTGTCATCTGAAGATCCAGGCCTGGACTTCCAGGAGTCCAAGCCCCTTTCTCAACACAACAGGAGGACAGAAGCAGCAGTCAATACAGAAATACACCAGAAATGTGCCAGGTAAGGTTTCAACATCACCACGGTCCACTGCATGGAGAGTTTGAAGACCTCTAGCATTTGCCGTTGACATACACCACTTTATGGCTGCCCCACAACCAAGTCTTCTTACTATGTAATATCCACCTGTGTGAGTCTTCAGGAGGCAGAGCCCTCCTCCCAGTTCAGAAAGCAATGAAGGCCCGACAGTCGTTTAATATTTCCCTACTCGTTTGTGCTGCTGAAGTCCAGTATATCACCAAGGAAGAGTGGATCTGATACCCAGGACGTGTAGAGGCACAGAGAGGCAGGGTCAGGAGAGAACACCTGCCAGAAGTAGAGGCAGCTCCTGTGTCCCCAAGGTGTCAGTGTGTGGCCCCAGGCACATACCCAGTGAGGTCAGAGGTCGCACAGCTCCACACCAAGCCTTCCTTCCCTGCAGCACAGTTCCGACCGTGGTCCTGGCGTCAGCCACCCTTACCCTGGCTCCCCAGCTTTCTCTGAGATACCATATTCTCTTTCAAGAAATTCCTTTCCTACTTAAGCCAGCCAGAGTCCATTTCTGTTGCTGGCAACAGGAAACTTGGACTAATGCTCACCCCACCCCAACGTCAGAATCCTCTGAAGCCAAGAGGAACATTTGTCCTGAACTTCCATGTCATCAGAACAAGCTAGCCATCCCTGGAGGATTCTGGGGCTTCTACTTAGCTTACTGGCAACAATAATCCCTATGCTTAAGCACCAATTATATACTCTTCAAAGCTGTGCCATCCACTATCCTGCCTCACTATCACGATGCACGGGTTGAGGTAGATATGGCAGGTCTTTGTTATTGGCAGGTGAGGTTGAAGGAGGACAAAGGATAGGAAAGCAGAGACTGGGACTCGGGGCACATGAGGACATTTTATTCTATTAGCACTACTATTAACGATAATAATAAAAACTGCCGTTCTGAAGAGCTGGCTATGTGCAGGCACTGTGCTAAACACTTCATATACATCATGCAACCCTGTAAGGTAGAAATTGTGATACACATTCTGGGAATAAGAAAATAAGCTCAGCAAGGTTAGGTAATCTGCCTAAGAGCATCCAGCTGCTAACTACAGAACTTGGACTTGAATCCAGATCTGTCTAGCTCCAAAGCCAGAATTCTCAGCCATTAGATTGAATGGCTTCCCACTGTCCTGCCACTGTCTCTGGACAAGCCGTCTAAGCCCCTCTGGACTCCAGGGTCACCAGCTATGGTAACTGCAACAATGAAGTTTAGATTCTCCAGAAGGCAACTGAGGGTCCTTGAGACAAGGTTCTCATGAACCAAGCTCTGGAATTTAATTAGAAGCCAGATGTCCTGAAACCCAGCACCTAAGCTTACTGGACAGGTTCATATCCAGCCAACCATACAGCCCTGATTTTGCAGCCTCAGCATTAGTAAATCCTCTCTCCTGCTTTTTGGGCTGTCTTAAAGGCAAGGTAGCTAGGTGGACAGATGGGTGCGGCCATATTAACTTGGATGCTGATTCACTCGGCCTCCTAATTGAGAAGGATTCTAATTACAAAGCTTGGAAAGTGGCAAGTACTGATGGCTGGTGGGATCGACCCATTAAGCTCCTTCCCTTGCCTTGCCTTGCCCCGGGGGCAGTGTGGAAAGGTGGCACAGAGCACGGGAATGCTGGCCGAAGAGGGCACATCTCCGCCAGCTAAGGGACCGGGTGGCAGGCACTGCTTGGTACAGAGGAGGGGGCCTGGGTTCCAGGCAGCTCAGTTGGGGGCCCAAATAGCTGACTCGGCCTTTCATGGTGCTCAGAGGAAGTGGAGCCACACCCCACCCTCAGCCCAGTGAGGCCAATTAGAGCATTTACAGTAAAACAAGGGAGGGGATGTACCTCGTCTCCATCTTGCCGAGTTTGCTGAAGGAGCACCTGTCATTACACAGATTAATACTCCACTGAGCAAATTAATCCTTGGGATTTCCCTCACTACCTATGGCTTATAAATTTTAATTGGCTCTAAACCGCCACCTGAATTGATGCTAGAGTGTGGTGATGCAAGAAAAGACAACAGGGGCTTCTCTGGTGGATCAGTGGTTAAGAATCCACCTGCCAAGGCAGAGGACACGGGTTCAAGCTCTGGTCCAGGAAGATCCCACATGCCGCGGAGCAACTAAGCCTGTGCACCACAACTACTGAGCCTGTGCTCTAGAACCCACAAGCCACAACTACTGAGCCCGTGTGCCGCAACTACTGAAGCCCACACGCCTAGAGCCCGTGCTCCGCAACAAGAGAAGCCATCGCAATGAGAAGCCTGCTCACTGCAACGAAGAGTAGTCCCCGCTCGCTGCAACTAGAGAAAGCCCGCGCACAGCAATGCAGCCAAAAATAAATAAATAAATAATAAAGTTAGTTTAAAAAAAAATCAGGAACAGTGCCAACTACACGCATAGCTTCTGGAAGAAGGAAGAAGGAGGCACAACATTCCAGGTGCCAAAGGGGTGAGGGAAGGAGGGAATGTCTTTCAGTTGCCCGCAACATTTCCATCGGCATTCAAGGGGGCGGGAGGAAAGATGAAGAGGAAACCCGTGGCCTCCTCTTTGCCTCTGCTTCCCTCATCTTGTCCATGGTTCAAATCCCATGCTCATTCAGCACCTCAACAAGCTTTGACTGAGCACCTGGTATGTGCCACTTCCTGGGCTGGGTGGTGGGGAGTCTATGTGCTTAGAGATCACTGGGTTGTAAGAAAGGGAAACCCACTGAAACTCCCTTGGTTGTGAAGACGCCCAGGTGTCACAGGGCGGGGAGAGGGCCTCGTGGGAAGTGATGGGGGATCAGACCCATACTCTCTCAGGCTCTGTTATTTTCAGGGGAGTGGACCGCTCCCTTCCTCTCTACATACCTGCTATGCTCCTCTCTCGCCATAGACTGGCTTCTCATCTTCCAGCACGCAGTCTTCCTTGTAGCCTCCCAAACATGGCAGCCTCAGCTCCATCCCCTAAGCTAATGACCTTCCAACTCAGCTCCTGCAGTTAATGGGCTCAGTCACTGTGTCTCAACTCAAATATCCAGGAGAAAGGAACCAACTGGCCCAGGTTAAGTCTCCTGACCACCTCTGTTCTTGCTAGGCTCACCAATGGCTTCTACTTCTTGAAACTGTCCTTCTTGGCATCTAGGACTGAGCTTGAGCCATCTTTCCTCTGACTCCTGACTACCCCTCTCCAGCCACTCCCATTGTTTTTCTACACTCTGCTAGTGGCCTCTGGGCATGGATTCCACTCCACCTGTGTACTATCCTTGAAACTGGCATCTAGCACTTTGAGAGGGCTCCACTCTGGCCCTCCTCTGCCACACCCCTCTCTCCCTGTGGTGAGTCCATGGATCCAAGGAGATGTGCCTACCCAGACATTGGGGTTCCCTTCCAGACTAGCACTGTCCAACAGAACATTCCACAGGAATGTTATATAGGCACTG
This sequence comes from Mesoplodon mirus, assembly GCF_964341445.2. Taxonomy (NCBI): domain Eukaryota; kingdom Metazoa; phylum Chordata; class Mammalia; order Artiodactyla; family Ziphiidae; genus Mesoplodon; species Mesoplodon mirus. The sequence continues at coordinate 65,331,353 of NC_138977.1, read as the reverse complement.
TCCAATGGTAGCCACTAGCTACATGTGGCAAAGAAGCCCTGGAAACATGGCTACTACAGCTAAGGAACTGAAGCTTTTGTTTTATTTTAATTAATTTTACCTCCCAACTAGTCTCCCAGCCCTGCCTGGCTTCTTTTCTAATCACTCTCCACTCAACAGCAGTCTCGACTATAAAATATCAGGTGACCTCTATCATCCGTATTTCAGAACAAAGTCTAGCTTTTCAGCCTAACAATTTTTGTAATCCTCCTTCATCTCTCCCTCTTCCTTCCTACTCATTGCACACAGTCACACAGCAATGTCTGCACTATGCTCTTCAACAATCCTTGCCTTTCTCACCTCTGAGCCTTGCAAAGACTTGTTCCCTCTGCCCAAAGCGATTCTCTACCCTGCACTCACTCCAGTGCCAGCAAACTCCTACTAACCCTTCAAGCCCCAGGTGCCCTGTCCCCTCAGCAGCTCCCCTGTGACGTGCCCTGACCCTCTTCTCCTCTCTCCAGCCTAACCATGCCCTCTTCAGTGCCCAGATCCCAAGCCCAGGCCTACATAAGCTTTGGGTAGACCTGGACCTGTGTAGATTTAACACTGAGATGATATCCATACCACTGTTATTTAAATATCAATTTCTCTCAAGGTCCCATATACATGCGAGCACCCCTGGAGGCCTCTGCAAAGGAGTGTTTATCATTTTGCACAAGTGTGTTTGAATCTCATTCTGGAAGGCTAGTGTGCAGGGGGAATTTCATGAGCCCAACTAGCCAGTTGACATTCATTTCTCAACACATACTGGTTATACTCTATTATTTATAAGGTAAAGTGACTTTTTTAATGGAAAAAACCCTTTATTCATGAAAAAAAAAATGCCCCTCTCATCTGCCAGCCAAAAAAAGCTCTATAATAGTGGTGTATATATATATTTAGATACAAATCAAGATGGTCTCAGGATTTAACCTCCTAAATCCCATGAGTCTCCTGCAGTGGTTCTCAGAGGGTAATCCCTGGACCAGAGCATCAGCAATACCTGGGAACTTGTTAGATATGCAAATTATCAGCCCTCCTTAGACCTGCTCAATCAGAAACTCTGGGGTGGGGCCCAGCACCTTGTGTTTTAACAAGCCTTCCAGGTGGTTCTGGTCTATTTATGTATTAGGAGAGCTCCTCAAGGTGGGAGCTCTGCTACCTTCAGCTCTCCAAGCCCAGCCCTTGGTCCAGTGCTCTAGAGTGATGGGCTTTCCATAGCTCAATATGTGTGCACTGAATGAACAAATGAATGCATGTATAAGAGAATGAACAGAAAGTTAAAAACAAATAGAAAAGAAATTGAGCAACAAATGCAAAAGAAACTAAGAGAACTTCTTGTTAGGTATCCATTCAGACTTTCTGATCCAGTGAGTAGAAAGATAAGTGTGAAAGGACAATGCAGGCATTGCAGACTCCCCCTCAGACCTTCTATCTCTTCATCCCCATCCCTGTTATACTGACATCTGAGTGGCAACGCTTCACCACTCAGCCTCTCCAACCCATGTCCCAGGTGAAAACTCCTGTCCAAACAACTTCCTCAAAAAAGAACCCCAGAAGCAAAGGAGCACTTGGTCCTAAATGACCTGTGCAGGACCCCTAAATTACTTACTTAATATCATTTACAGAAGACCAGTTGGTCTCAAGATGAACGGAGCTAATGCTATTCTTGGCATCGAACTTAAAGATTCAAGGCCAGAAATACAAAGGAAGGCCTCTTTCAACTTCCAGACTAGGCTGCTGAATAAATCTGGAAGGGTGGGATGGGGGAAGAGGGGGCCTATTCGAAAAAGGAATAAAGGTTTCTTTGGTGAAGAAATATTAATCTCAATATTCACATGGTGTTAAAATATATGTTTGAGATCTCCAGAATGAGATGTTCATAAATAGATAAGCTCTAAGTGGATGATTTTTTAGCCTTGATTTTCCTTTACTGAAATATAATTAACACTTCCTGAAACCAGCTAGCTTGGAATAATTTAGTTCAATTGTAAGTATGCAAAACACTTAACAATTAGCTCCATGAAATGAGACCAGCCAGCACTGAGCTGACTTCATTAATGCCCTAAAGTGCATATGCCCTATTATAAGAGCTTTCAGAAATATTGTATAAATCTGAAATGTCCCCATAGAATGGAACGGGGAGGGAGTTTCTGATTATTTTCATTCACTTGAAATCTATGTCTCATAAACGCAGCGGTCTGAAAGGTTGACAGCAATTGGTTTTAATATTTTTACTGCTGCTTCCAAGGTGGTAAAAAGGAAAGAAACCAGGGTATTACAATGGGGTCTTTAAAGCCAGCATGATTTAACCTGCCATAAAGAGGGGCAGCTTGGGAAGCAGGAAAAGCTCACGGGTTCTCAGAATCAGGGGCCCTGGGCTCAGCTGTGCAGCCTGGCATACATCCTTCACCTGAGTTTTCCTCTGTAAAGTGGGGATAATGAGGGGTACTATTCAAACAGGTAAACATCAGTGCAGCACGAGACATTACCGATCAGAATGGATGCCGGCAATAAAGGATCAGGACTGTGGGCAAGGTGGTATGGTCTGCATGCCCCGTACCCTCACCTGTTCACCCTGGTTGAACATTGGAGCAGAATAAGAAATACCTCTCAGAAGGCTGTTGAAAGCATTACAGGAGAATGAATGGGACAGGGCTTCAAAGGAGGAAGACTCTATTCAAATACTGGAGATTTGAATACTTTTATATTTTTTCCTTCTTTTTCAGACACTGGCCCGAGGCAAAGCCTTCGAGAAGTTAAGATCAACTTAGGCTACTTCCATTTTTTGAAGCTCTGAGCAAAAAATGAAGAATTGCCAAAGCCAGAATTAAAAAAAAAAATAGGGAATTTTTAACGTGTACATTTACCAAAATATTGTTTTCACCCACCAATCCAAAACAAAATGCAATGCAATGTGATTTTGCTAGTCATAAAATGAAGCCTTTCTGAAGTCTAAAATGAATTTTTTTGTTGAAGTATAGCTGATTTACAATATTCTAGTTTCAGGTGTACAGCAAAGTGATTCCGTTATACATATATTTTTCAGATTATTTTCCATTATAGGTTACTACAAGATATTGAATATAGATCCCTGCGCTGTACAGTAAATCCTTGTTGCTTATCTATTTTATATATAGGAGTTTGTTAATCCCATACTTCTAGTTTATCCCTCCCCCCCAACCCCTTTGGTAACCATAAGCTTGTTTTCTGTCTGTGAGTCTGTTTTGTATATAAATTCATCTGCATTATTTTTTAGATTCCACATATAAATGATATATATTTGTCTTCGTCTGACTTACTTCACTTAGTATGATATTCTCTAGGTCCATCCATGTTGCTGCAAATGGCAATATTTCATTCTTTATGGTTGAGTAGTACAACATTGTGTGTGTGTGTGTGTGTGCGCGCGCACATTCCCATCAACAGTGTAGGAGGGTTCCGTTTTCTCCATACCCTTTCCAGCATTTATTATTTGTGGACTTTTTGATGATGGGCATTCTGACCAGTGTGAGGCAAAGCCTCATTGTGGTTTGGGTTTGCATTTCTCTAATAATTAGTGATGCTGAGCATCTTTTCATTTGCCTGTTTGGCCATCTGTATGTCTTCTTTGTTGAAATATCTGTTTAGGTCTTCTGCCCATTTTTTGATTGGGTTGTTCAGTTTTTTAATATTGAGTTGTCGGAGCTGTTTGTGTATTTTGGCTATTAACCCCTTGTCAGTCACATCATAAGCAAATATTTTTTCCCATAGGTTGTCTTTTTGTTTTGTTAATGGTTTCCTTTGCTGTGCAAAAGCTTTTAAGTCTGATTAGGTCGCATTTGTTTATTTTTGCTTTTATTTCTTTTGCCTTGGGAAACTGATCTAAGAAAATACTACTATGATTTATGTCTGAGAACGTGTTGCCTATGTTTTCGAGTTTCACGGTATCATGTCTTCTATTTAGGTCTTTGAGCCATCTTGAGTTTATTTTTGTATATGGTGTGAAAGAGTGTTCTGCTTTCACTGACTTACATGGAGCTGTCCAGCTTTCCCAACACCACTTGCTGAAGAAACTGCCTTTTCTCCATTATACATAAGATGTTACAGAAAAACCCGAACGACTTTTTGGCCAACCCAATACACTCTTGCTTCCTTTGTCATAGACTGACCATAAGTGTGTGTGTTTATTTCTGGGCTCTCTATTTTGTTCCACTGATCTATACATGTTTTTGTGCCAATACCACGACGAAGCCAGTATACTTGAGAAGTATGGAGAACGACAGGTAGTGAAGGCCAGAACAGAGACACAAGTTCAAGACTACAAGATGCACATCTTTTTGTTTTTTTTCTTCAGTCCCACCAGTGGGCTCTGCGACTGTATACATGACCCTATGGGGTGATGACATCCAAAGTCCACATCTTAAGCCCTTCACAATTTGGCCTGAGCCAATGTCTCTCCCAGGCCCCTGTGGGACAGGGCCTGGGGGAAGGCAGTAAAAACACCTGGGTCCCCCCACAAACAAGGAAGGTAGCAAGGAGCTGGTTCTACCTCTGGAAAGTCCTGGCTAAAAGTGAATTCTTCCCCACTGCCTGGCCCTAACTCTGTCCATGGGACAGGCCACCTCTCCTCAGGAGAACAAAAAAAAACAGGAGACACTGAACACAACCCCCACCAGACAAGAGGGTTCTCCTGGGGAAGGATATGGTGCATCCAAGTCAGGCAGAAGTAGGCAGCAACATTAACTGGGTTAGAATCTACTGAGTGCTGGGCCCATGTCAAGTATTTCTCATGTGCTGAACCCTACTCTATAGATATGGAAACTGAGGCTCAGAGAGGTCAGGTGACTGGCCCAATATCACACTGCTAATGAGCAGTAAAACTGTATCCCTGCTCGCATCTTCTACATCAAAGCCCACACTCTCTGCACGCACTCATCACACTGCTTATAGAAATGCATTTAGGGGGAAGTACCTAGCACACTGCCTGGCCTGGAGGTGCTTATCACTGCCCGTGAAATTTGAGTAGAAAATATTAAATAAGGATCTTTTACTGATTTCCTACTGCTGCTGTAACAAATTACCACAAACTTAGTGGCTTAAAACAATACCAATTTATTACCTTACAGTTCTATGGGTCACAAGTCCACAATGTGCTGGCAGGGCTGCATGACATCTTGTGGAGGCCCTAGAGGAGAATCTGTTTCCTGGCCTTCTCCAGCTTCTACAGGCTGCCCACATTCCTTGGCTCATGGCTCCTTTCCCCATCCTCAGAGCTAGCAGCAAATCATCTTCAAATCTCTGTCTCTCTGAACTTTGCTTCCATCATCATACCTGCTTCTCTAACTCTGTCCCTCTTGCTTCCTTCTTATAAAGACCCTGTGCTGACACTGGGCCCACCCAAATAATCTATTTGATAACCTCCCACCTCAAGAGCCTTAATTTAACCACTTCTACAAAGTCTCTCTTGCCACATAAGGTAATATATTCACAGAGTCTAGATTTAGGATGTGGACATTTTGGGAGGTTCTTTATTCAGCCTACCATAGACTTTATTAAAAGAAATCATAATAGCCATTCCTTCTTTAGAAATTAGCCAAAAGCTTTAGCATATGGTTCCAACAAACTTAATTCCAGATTTCCAGGACGAGACTCAATATCAAATATTGGCATTCCTAATCAATAATAATTTAGTGGCTACCACTAAATAATACTTGGTATAATACTTGGTATTATAAGTGACTTCCAAGAATTGTCTCATTTCACCCCTAAAAAAAGCCGTAATTTAGACATTATTTACTTTATTTATTTATGGCTGCATTGGGTCTTCGTTGCTGCACGCGGTTTTCTCTAGTTGCAGTGAGCGGGGGCTACTCTTTGCTGTGGTGCACGGGCTTCTCACTGCAGTGGCTTCTCTTGTTGCACAGCACAGGCTCTAGGTGCACAGGCTTCAGTACCTGTGGCATGTGGGCTCAGTAGTTGTGGCTCACAGGCTCTAGAGCACAAGCTCAGTAGTTGTGGTGCACGGGCTTAGTTGCTCTGCAGCATGTGGGATCTTCCCGGACAAGGGCTGCACTGGCAGGCATCCGATTCTTAACCACTGTGCCACCAGGGAAGCCTGGTTTAGACATTACTATCCTCAATTTACAATAGAAACTGAGGCTTCAACAACTGTTTGACTTGGTCAAGGCCACAGTCAGTAAATGGTGGAGCTGGGATTTGAGCCTGGGCTGTCTGAAGTTGGACTGGCCATCCAGATTGTTGGTTCAGAAATTATGGTCACCAGATAGCTTGTGCATGGAAGAGAACGTGCTCTGGAAAATATAAAGAGAGCCTAATATACTGAAAGGAAGCACAAGGAATACTAAGGAAGCATTTGAGGCCGAATCCTGGCTCTGCCACTTTGACCTCAATTTCCTCATCTGTAAAATTGGCTTAATAGCACTCCTCTCCTGGGGTTGGTGTGATTAAACAGAGATAATGCATGCAAAGCACTAGTGCTCCATATATGTTAGCTGGGCAAGGAGAAAGGCCAAGCGTTGTCCTAAGAGTCTCAGCACAAGAACTAATGCTGGTCAACCTTGAGCCACTGCATTCTCCTGTCTGGACCCAAGTCTCCCCCAAGTGCAGTGAAAAAGATAGACTAAGCTGCTCTCCAAGGCCCTTCTTCCCTGATTTCCTGGGAGAAGACTGTATAGAGACATCCTCTGACTCCAGACCAAAGGCCTTTGGAGTGCAGCTTCCCAACGCTGCATTCTCATTTCTCAGTCCCAGGGCAGCCTCAGAATGGATGGGAATGTGTAAAAAAGTCTTAAAAGAATCTTGCTGAGAACCACTCTCCACAGATACTCTTCAAGCCTCTTCCAGCAGAATCATTTACCAGGCATGTGAAAACATGGCTGTGACTATGGGGTCTGGAGCCTGGTCCCAAGCTGTGTTTTACATGGGGATTAATGACTAGTGTGATCAACCAGGAAAGCTGTGCAAGCTGGCTCTCACAGCTTGTTGATGATGTCATCTGGACAGCTCCTCTATCCCTAGAAAGAGAAGCTCCACCCCTCACCATATCTCACACCCTTGCAGAGAGTCCCAAGGCCAAACACAGCAGCCAACAACAGGCAGAGCACTGCCACACGTGCAACATAGAAAGAGGCCAAAGCCCTGCCCCAGGTCAAGCAGCAGACTTGCACATCTCATGACCGTCTGATAAGCCACTAACAGGCAATGGGACCTTGGGCAAGTCACCTACCCTCTCTGTGCCTCAATTTTATCAACTATAAAACAGAGACAAGGATGTACCTATTCCATAGGGTTGTTGTGAACCTCAAACCATAAGGTGCTTAGAAAAGTACCCAGCCCACAATAAGCACTATGTTATTATGAGCTACTGTCTCTTTTAAAAACTTGGCGCCAAGCCTCCCAACTCCTATATTCATGCTCTTTCCATGACAACAAAGCACGTCCTTCTGTCAGGTCAGCTCTCTGACACCGCCACGTCTTCTCTCCTCAGCCAACAGAGACCACAAGGTCTGCTTTCATTCTCCCAACTCATCCAAAATAGGACCATTCTTTCATCAGTGCTCTCCCTGATGGTTTCTGGGCTCGTTATAACATAAAGGAGTTAGTTGTAACAGCCTAGGAGTTAAAAACTCCCAACCAGAAGCTCCTTCTCTACGTAGTGATGAAGGCAATCAGGCAGAGGGAGAAGGCCCTCAACCCTTTCCAGAAAGCTGGCCGAGGCTGTTAGTCCCTCTTGTGTTTAAGTCTCCTGGATTCCCAGAGCCAGAGGGAAAGCTGTCCCTTGCTCCCCAGCCGCGCCCGATTCTGGCTCACCTCCTTCAAGGAAGCAGGAGTCCTGCATAGATGCAGTAGGACCTGGTTGGCTGTTGTGATAGCCAATTAAGAACAGTCACCTTGTCACTGTGCCCATTAAAAGCCCTGATACTAAGGTCTTCTTTGATGTCTAACTCTCTCTCTCTCTCTCTCTCTCTCTCTCTCTCTCTCTCACACACACACACACACACACACACACACACACACACACACACAGCTTGTCTCTCCAGCGAAGACACGACCCTTACATAGGAGAGGTCCACAGGAGCATGGGAGAAAAGGTTGGCAGGGGCAGCCACAGACAAACACAGCCCTGCACAGCCAGCTGGGCCATCAGAGCTGCCAGACATGAACACAGGGTCCTAGTCCATTCGAGCTACTATGACAAAATACCACAGAAATTTTTCCTCGAAGTTCTGGAGGCTGGAAGTCCAAGATCATGGCACCGGCAGTTGAATGAGGGCCGTCTTCCGGGCTGCAGGCTTCTCATTCTGTCCTCACATGACAGAAGGGGTGAGGGAGCTCTCTCCCTCTCTTTTATAAGGATGTTAATCTCATCCATAAGGGCTCCGCCCTCATGACCTGGACACTACCCAAAGGCCGAGCACCTTCTAAAAGCATCACCTTGGGGATTTTAACATATGAATGGGTGGGTGAGGGGAGGGGGGTTGTTGGCAGACACACACCTTCAGACTGTAGCACAGTACAACAACGCAGCCTACAAATAGGTCAAGAGTCTTTGTGACCTAGAATGGGGAACACCACGCAGGGAGGAGCAGGAAGGGGGCCAGGAAGCAGAAATGAAGCCCTGGGTATGAAAGAGGAAGGTGGGAGGGGCATATCCAGGAACCCCACTCCCCACCCTTCCTTCAGGAATTGAAGCAAGCAGCTGAAGCAAAGGCCACAAGAACATTATTTCCCAGGCACCCCTTGACCAGCGAACTCTGCTTTTCAGAATTTCCAAATTACATAAGAGGGCAATAGGCCTGGGTTCAAATTCAGATTGTGCCACTTACTGGCTGTATGACCTTCTACAAGAACTTAACCTCTCTGGACTTCAATTTCCTTATCTGTAAAATGGATTAAAAACAGAAATTCTCTCATTGGGTTGTTCTCAGGATTGAAAGGGATAAAATATATACCACCCCCCTCACATGGTCTCTGGTCTACAGTTAGCTTTCAGGAATGGTACCCAGCACAGCCCTAGCACTGTTAAGCACTCAATAAATACTTGATGAACAAATGCGTGTTTCTTCTTCACTTATGGGATGGTAGTAATCGGGCCCATTTTTCCAGCCGAGTTATGGGAATTAAATGAGACTCCATGGGTAAAGTGTTGAGCACAGTGCCAGGTATATGGGAGCTGCTCGGGAAATAGTATTTATGAGATTCTTGACTAATGTGTATACGTGTCTCTCACCGTGCCCTCCCTCCTCCCTCATGGGCTCAAAATGATGTGAACTCAGAGAGAAACCCACCGGTGAACTGTAGTCTTGTGGGCCTCCCCTGCTCAGAGTCTACAGAAGGCAACTGCCCACTTGGAGAAAACAAGACCACAAAAAAACTGAACCTGGTTCTGCTCTGCTGCCCATGGTCTGAGTGAGACAAATGGTTTCAGCTTGGCCCTCCACAGCAGATGTGTTCAGGCATACCTGCCCTGCCCACATCCCCAGCTGAAGAGGCAGCCCCAAGTGGCCATGTTTGCACCACATGTTCTGTTCTGAATGGACGAGAGATAGATACCTAAGGACATCTAAGTTCACTGGCTAATCAGTGACCAATCAGATTTTTTTCTCTCAAGAATTTGGACCACGTTAGACAGTGATGGGCATTTGGGGCTGTGTAGTCATGTTGGCCCTATAGCAAAACCAAGCAAGAATGTCGGAGGAGAGGGGTGTGCCAAGCAGAGAAACCATGAGTAAGCAGAGGAATCCTGCCTGCAGAGAGGAAAACAGGAGAGAGGCAAAGAGCAAAGCCCAAGAGAGATGGAAAACTTGAGACAGAGACAAGCTGCTTCACTCTTGGGGGGCCTCCCAGATCTGATTCCCATGAGCTGGCTGGGCTCACTTTCCACCTAAGAACTCTGTACTGCTCCAGCACTCATGCCCTGCCCTACTACTCCCAGTGTGTGGGCTGGCTCACATGGGCTGCGTTCCATGCAACCCCATGATCCCCACCTACAATAATGATGCCAAAGGGCATCCGCCAAGGAGCAGGGGTGCATCTTTCAGGAGCCTCTTGGCCCTGGTGTAAGGGACCAGACTCCATGGCTGTCTGAACGTCCTTCGCTCCACCCTTCCCGTGGGCCCAACTCTCACATGCCTGTAAAGACATCCCCGAGTTCCTGGGCAGTATGCAGATTAGGCAGCCACAGAATTCAGGGTGTTACAGCTCAGCTGTTAGAGATAAGAGGAGATATCTGCAAAAATACTCCTGGAGTTACTGCCCTTCACTGAGAAAGCTTCAGTGCAGCCACAACATGATGGATTGTTTGTTTTGGTCTCCTGGAACTGAAAGAGTCTCCTCCACCAAATAAAAATATAACCCTTCAAGGCCACTGCATCATTAGCCGAGCAAGCCACTTGGAGTCAAAAAACTTGGATTCAAATTCTGGCTCTGCTACTTACTAACTCTGTGACTTGGAGCAAATAACTTAACCTCTCTGTCGCTCAAATTTCTCATCTCCTGGGAGATAGTATCCGACTGGTATGGTTTGGAGAGGATTCAGCAAAATAAGGTATCTAATTAAAAATATTGTAAGAGGTTGTCTATCTGTCTGCCTTTCTTTTAAGTGACTGACAACAAGGAGTTATTGTCTGGACAGGGGCAGCTGCTTGGTTGACTGGTTTTTAAGAAACCCACTAATGACAGAGAAAACCCCACTGAAACGGGAGAAACTCAGGTAGAAGTGTGAATAATGTTTTACATTTTTGTAGGAGTTGATCTTTTAAAATATCGTCTCACAACCACTCTGGGATACAAAGGGAGGCAGAACTACTATCATCAACTCACAGAAAGCATCTGACTTCCGCACTGCCTCTTCCATCCCTCACCAGGGTGACCCAATTCTGCTTTGTGCCCAGAGGGAACCGTGAGTAGACTCAGGTAGACCAGCTGTCCCTGTCTTGAGCACTGTCTCTTTTCCAGATTCAAGACTACAGGGGTGTCCGAGAGGACTGGGGGGCTGCTTTTTTTTTTTTTTTTTTTTTGGCCATGCCACGCCTTGTGGGATCTTAGTTCCCTGACCAGGGATAGAACCCGTGCCCCCTGCAGTAGAAGTGCGGAGTCCTAACCACTGCACCGCCAGGGAATTCCGTGAAGCTGCTTCCTTTTGTCCCTGGGCATTCAGAGGGACCCCTGGCTCTGTGGATCTCCGAAAACCAGGCTGGGGAGCCTCTGCCCAATGGAACAACAGATCACTTCTGCCAACTACAGAACCACGCTTAGGTGGACGCAGCTCAGCACCCTTCCCCACAAGTAGATTGGAAGCCACCAGGAATTAAGAGTGGGATGTCTACAAAAAATCTACAAACAATAAATGCTGGAGAGGGTGTGGAGAAGAGGGAACCCTCTTGCACTGTTGGTGGGAATGTAAATTGATACAGCCACTATGGAGAACAGTATGAAGGTTCCTTAAAAAACTAAAAATAGAACTACCATACACCCAGCAATCCCACTACTGGGCATACACCCTGAGAAAACCATAATTCAAAAAGAGACATGTACCACAATGTTCATCGCAGCTCTATTTACAATAGCCAGGACATGGAAGCAACCTAAGTGTCCATCGACAGATGAATGGATAAAGATGTGGCACATATAAATATTACTCAGCCATAAAAAGAAACAAAATTGAGTTATTTGTAGTGAGGTGGATGGACCTAGGGTCTGTCATACAGAGTGAAGTAAGTCAGAAAGAGAAAAACAAATACCATCTGCTAACACATACATATGGAATCTAAAAAAAAAAAAAAAGGTTCTGAAGAACCTAGGGGCAGGAAAGGAATAAAGACACAGACGTAGAGAATGGACTTGAGGACCCGGGGAGGGGGAAGTATAAGCTGGGACGAAGTGAGTGAGTGGCATGGACATATATACACTACCAAATGTAAAATAGCTAGCTAGTGGGAAGCAGCCACATAGCACAGGGAGATCAGCTTGGTGTTTTGTGACCACCTAGAGGGGTGGGACAGGGAGGGTGGGAGGGAGATACAAGAGGGAGGAGATATGGAGATGTATGTATATGTATAGCTGATTCACTCTGTAATAAAGCAGAAACTAACACACCATTGTAAAGCAATTATACTCCAATAAAGCTGTTAAAAAAAAGTAGAAATTAAAAAAAAATTTTTTTTAAAGAGTGGGATCTCTAGAAATTGGCTGTCCAAATTCAAAGCCTACCCCTGTGTGACCTTAGACACTTTGCTTACCCTCCCTAAGCATATTTCCTCTGCTGGAATAGTAATGATCTGATGAGGCAGTTGTGAGGATGAAGTGAAATAATTATTCAAGAGAGTTCAGCCCCGAGGCAGATGCATGGTAAAGGCCTGACAAACATCGGCCCCCCTCATCCTATAGAGGTGGCTATCTGTGACGCCAAGTGCCATTAAACATGCGCATCACATAACCCACTCTCCCAGACTATGAACCCCTTGGGAGCAGGAGCTGTATCTTATTTGTCCTGCTATCCCCCAATTCCCTACACAAGCTCTGACACAAATTGTAAGAAAGAAGAAACAAATGAATGGGTTCCTTATAGCACCTTCAGCTCTCAAATTGTTTCTCTCTGGTTATCATGAAAATGCATTCTGTGAGTCCACACCTGTCACCTGGGAAAGTCAGGGGCCTACGCATGGCCTTGGGACCAGGACTTCTATCCGACCAAAATATAACACTCCCATCGTAGATAACGCACATGTAGAAGACTGGAGCCACGGCAAGTGGGCAGGGACACCCAGCTGCCTCTGAGCCCCAGAACAGATTCTCAGCTGGGACACTGGCTTCCTGCCAATCTCTACAGACACAGACAAACACGCATTCATATGCACACGCATACACAATCAGACCAGGGAAGAAAGTCTCCAAGCTGACCTCACCTAGAAGACCCCAATCCTCCTGTACAGTTGGGTAGAGGCCAGGAGTCGGGAGTGGGAGTTGGGTCAGGCACGGATCTATAAGGATAACTTGGGGCCCATAGGTGGGTCCTTTTCTCTGAGGGTGTGTCTGGCCATGTGCAAAATGTCAATGCCAGCAGAGATGGATCTACCTAGGCTGCCTACTCAAGGGATCAGATGGAATCTGGAAACCAGATTCTGAAACAAACTCAGAGGCCAAAAAGAAAGCAAAGGCAAGTCACGAATCAAGATTCGGAATTCGGACCAAGAACTGAGCTGAAAGGAAGGTCAGGGTGAGGGCCTTGGGATAGCTGCCTTATCCCAAATAGCTTCCCATCCTCAAATGGCTCCTCCAGGCCACCTCCCCCAGAAGAAGACATAACCATACTTACCTATTGGTGGCATAATGTCGAAGTAGGAAGATACCATGTGATCAGCCGCCCCACTCCATCATTCATCCTATGGTGGGATGGATGGCAGGGGGTGAAGGCTTGTTGAAGAGGTATCAGCCACAACTTTGCAGGAGGACCGGGAGGAGGAAGAGGCCAGGACAGAGACAGGAATTAGCCCGTCTCTTACCACTCCCTACCCTGCATATTAGACCCCAGGAACACAGAACTGTTCCAAGTTCTCAGCATATCCCATGCTGTTCCATGCCTCCATGTCTTTGTTCTTGCTACTCCCTTTCCCCAGGATGCCCGTCTTACATTTCTTACCCTGCTAGTTATTACAATTCAAGACTGAGTTCAAAGATCATTCCCTCCAGGAAGCCTTTCCTGAGTGCCCAAGTGCTTAGAGGTTAGTGAACTAACCTCTAAGACCTCTCCATCCACATCCCTTAGATCTTACCTTTTCATACCGAGATTCTCTCCCTTAGGTCTACGGCCCCCACTGGACCAAGAGCTCCTTGAGGGCAGGCACCATTTTTAGTCACCCTTGGATCCTCAGTACCTATCACAGGACTTGGTGTATAGTAGCTGCTTGATTAAGTGCTTGTTGAACAAGTCCTCATAACAGAGAAAACACTGGTTTGGATTGTGGAGGCGAGAAGGGAAGAAGAGATGAGGAAGTTAGATACGAACATAATGAAATCTGGTGGGATATCCAAGTGGAGACAGAGTCACAGAGAGCTCAGGGCTGCTGACAGAAGCTTGGAGGTCTCCCACATGGAAGTGATAATCAGAGGCATTGAAGCATTTGAGCTCTTTGGGTTGGGAGGTGTCTTGCAGGGTAGGAGAGAAAGATGGGAACCCTCATGATGTTCCTAAAATGGTTCCAGTCATACATAAACCCTCACTCTAAATGTGTGCAGCAGGATGTCAGGGCCTCAGCTGCTCCTGTGAAGCCACGTGGAGATGCAAAGGAGAGATGAGCTGGGGCCCAAGGACATCCCAAGCAGCAGTGTCCCACCCAGAAAGGAGATGGGGCATATGCACCATTCATGGGGCTGAAGGGAGGCCTGCTGCCTCTCTCTGGGGGCATCTTCAGTGACGGATGGTGCTGGCATGAGATGGACTCTGCCCCAAGGACGCCAGCCCCCCATCTAGACACAGACCACCAGGTCAGCCATGGCAGCAAGCCAAAATAGAGATGCCTCCCACAACCCTGGGGACTGCTTCCCTAGGACAGCCTGCCTCCGCAGCCCATGGTCCCTGCCTGTGAATTTGAAGGAGTGAGACCCAAGGCTCTGGAGCTGGAGGGGGAATGAGAGAGCCAACACCACCCCCTCCCCACTTCAATCATCTGAGAAGTGTCTGGCCTACTGCAGGCCAAGGGGAGGGGTTCAATTCAGAGATGAGCCAGTAGTTTTGAACCAGCCTGGGCCATAAATGACCACAAAGCTATGGACTCCACTCGAGCTGATGTTAAGGGTAATTTGACATAGTTCAGCAGAAAGCAGTGCCTGGAGAAAAATAAACTCATTTCACTTCTCTAAGCCACCAAGTTGACACTTGTCAATAAACCAGTTACACGGAGGCCAGCGTGAAAGCCCCTCTCTGGGCTGACGGGCAAAGGAAAGAGGGAAGAGGTGGAGAGTTCTCAGCCGCCACCTCTGTTTCTCAGAAAGACAGAATTTAAGTCAAAACCTCCTCCGTCTTAATTACCAAACAAAAAAATAACTAGACAAGCCTCTCACTGTATGTCTTTATTTACACTGTCATCTGCTCCAGCATTTTAATATCCAAATTTCCATTGGAAGACAGCTGCCTAGATGTTCACACCCCGTTCTAATGGTTTAATACCCTGGGTACGGGAGCACAGAGGGGGCTGCAAGGAAGGAGGGGGGATGAAAGCCGCCACCACACTGAGCCCAACTTTAGAACAAATGGGTTTGAATATTCATTAAACAACATTTAATTTAAACACCCAAACTCTGAAAGCAGCAGCATATGGCCTGTTTTATTTTACATAAACTGAATAGGAGGTTGGGCCATTAGCTTCTGCAGACACAATGTTCATCACCAGTGAAGAATTCTTTTCTTTGGGGATGTCCCTGCACTGTGCTGGCCCTGCGCCCCACTGCCCCCGCCGGCTCAGAGAGCCAAAGCTGAGGGCTCCCTGGCAGCCCACTCGTGGTGGTACAGTAACATCAACTCAATACCCATCACCCAACCCATCAGGGGACAGATCAGAATTTCATCAAGCAAAGGAAGGTTCTGAAGGCCTCCTGGCCCCTTGGTTTATGCCTTGGGAAAGTGGGTTAGACAGAATTCTGGTCCTTCTGAACTAGGCCTCCTGGGGGCTGGGTGGCAGTATCCGGATGGCATGAACCTGGCCCCTTCTGCCCTTGCAGCGGCCATGCTAGGCCCTGAGGCTTAGGATTGTGCACATGTTTATACAGAAGGCTCTGGGTACAAAGCTAGATGTGTGTGTCCACACGCTTGTGCATGTGAGCATGTCTAATTGTGAGCATGTGTGTGCACTTCTGTGGGGGGATGTGTACACATGGCCCCAAGTGTCTGAGCTGCATGTGTCCATGAGCACATATATACAGTGTCTCTGTGGGTGTGTCAGCAGCTGGGTATGTGTGTGCATGAACAACAGGTTCACCTGGGAGGTAGGAGGTGTCCTCCATAGCTCTTTGTGCAGGTATGAGGATCCCAGGTGTCTACATCTTCGTATGCACCTACATGCACACATCCTCATAATGTATATGTGTGTGTGTGTGTGTGTGTGTGTGTGTGTAAGGGTTTTGGTTTTGTTTTGTTTTACTCGAGGGTTCTTAATTTGGGGCCCACAGACATCCCCCATGGGGTCCATGGATAGAACGCAGGGGACTGTAAACTTGGATGAGAAAAAATTATATCTTTATTTCACTACCTCTTTTTTAAATTATGAATGTAGACAACGCCCCCCAGTAGTCTGATCAGATCCAGTGACTTTGCTACCAACAGAAAGCACAAATATTTTCATAGAACATCACAGCTATTACAGGTATCTTGTCATGTCCTTTATGCTAACCATGACAACTCTGAATTATATAGTAGTTATTGGACCTGCCACAAGATACTCTTATTATTGCATTAACAAAGGAGCATATATGGGACTTCCTTGGTGGTCCAGTGGTTAAGACTCCGCACTTCCACTGCAGGGGGTGTGGATTCGACCCCTGGTCAGGGAACTAAGATTCCATGTACTGCATGGCGCAGCCAAATAAATTAAAAAAAAAAAAAAAAAAGCATATATGGCACTTCATCACAATTTTTTAATATTTTGCTATGTGTATTTGAACAGAATTGGTTTTCTTTGTAAGTTCATGTTTTTTATGCATTTATAAATATTCCAGAAGGAGCCGTTGGTCACCAGCCTACCCAGGAGCAAAGAAAAGGTAAAGGCCCCAAATGCGGGGATGGCATGGAGTCACCTGTGGTCCAGCAAGCAAGCACTCCCAGCAACCCACATGGACGTGTGCATGGCTCACTAGCAGAGGCGGGACTGGGGCCTTCCCCTCTGAGCAACACACCCCCGCCAAGAGGGCACGCATCCACAGGGGAAGCGGGTTAAAAAGCCAGTGACTCTAAAAAGACAGATATCTCTCCATGGTCCCAATACTGCTAGAAACCACACAGATAGCCCCAGCTGGCCCACTTTCAGGAAGAAAGAGCTCAGAGTGTCTCCTGGGCACTTATCCTTAAGGCCTGGTGGGATAGAAGGCTTCTCAGAGGAACTCAGGCAGGGCTGTGGAGCATGCTTCCAGCAAAAGCCACACCTGGCTCTCATTATGTTCACTCATGCCTCCTCATCACTGTCTAGCACCCAATTAACAGTTAGGCTTTCTTCAATGACCAGGACAGAAAAGTCAACACAAACTACCCTAAACTGTAGACAGCATGTGCTAAGCCCCCATAACTAGGACAACAGGTGCTCCAGGTAGGTTTGAGCAGGGCTCTGGCTGTTTCCCTGCTAGGCTCCTGGCTCGCCCTGCTATAAATCTCAACTCTGTCCTCAGGCTGTCTTCCCTCATGACAGCAGAATGTCTGCAGCAGTTCCAAGCCTCATATTTGCATATCACGCCACGTGGAGCAAGAGAGATCTCCTTCCAGCCATCAAACAGAAACTTTCCAGCCAACTCCGAGTGGCCCAACCTCAATCAGTCACTTTGGCCAGGGGTGATTCCATACACTGATTGGCTTAGGTCTGGGTCACTGCCCATCACCAAGCTATCACTATGGCAGAAGTGGATGCCATACTTTTATTGGCTTAAGCCAGTCAAGACCCTGTCCCCACCCCAACCAAGAAAAACAAGTGGGGAGAGTGGTAGGGGGATAGAATGGATGCCTGGAGAGGCAACTGGAAGACCCTCCAAGATCTGTCTTTTCATGAACTGCTAAGCACGCATCTTAACTTTCAACCTAACTGGCAGTGCCTGGGGCAGGAGCCACCTTATGCCCTTCTATTCATCAACCCCAAGGTGACCACTAAGAAAAGCATTTCATACATGAACTCAGTCACCATGGCAGGCCCTCAACCTGCCATGAAGTACAACAGCAGCTGCTCTCAAGTCACTGCCACACAGCCCCTGAGGCTTCTCCTCTCCCTCCCAGAGACCAAAGTTCTTTAACAGGATGCCATTGAGGAACAAGAAGGCTGCATTCTGTCCCTAACTTAGCAGGGAATTCTTCCGTGGGCCTCAATTTCCCCAAATGATCAAAGGGGGGATTAGACAAACTAAACCTAAAAGTTCTTCTCAGTTGACAGTTCATGAATCACAGCAAGGGGAGAGCTGCTAAACCTTGCCATTTGGTAGACCCAAGAACCCTGACCATCTCCTGTCTGAGATTCTGTCACAGCCTCCCGGCTGGTCTCCCCACTCCACCCCATTCCTGCTCCCCAGCCCAATGCACTCCCACACAGCCACCATGAGGTCGGTCAATAATTCTGAAAGTATTTATTTATCCTGCTGAGCTCCAGGTACTGCTCTAGGTGCCAGGATAAAACAGCAAGGAACAAATTAGACACACATATTTAAAAAAAGGTCCCTGCCTTCATGAAGCTTCCTTTCTAGTAGGCAATGAATAAACAAACAAAAAAAATTAGAAGTAAATTCTGAGGGCTTCCCTGGTGGCGCAGTGGTTAAGAATCCACCCGCCAATGCATGGGACACGGGTTCAAGCCCTGGTCCAGGAAGATCCCACATGCTGCCAAGCAACTAAGCTCGTGCGCCACAACTACTGAGCCTGCGCTCTAGAGTCTTCGAGCCACAGCTACTGAAGCCCACGCGCCTAGAACCCGTGCTCCACAACAAGAGAGGCCACCGCAATGAGAAGACCCCACGCAGCCATAAATAAATTAATTAATTAATTAAAAAAAAAAAAAAGAATCCGCCTGTCAATGTAGGGGACACGGGTTCGAGCCCTGGTCTGGGAAGATCTCACATACCATGGAGCAGCTAAGCCCATGCACCACAACTACTGAGCCTGCACTCTAGAGCCCGTTAGCCACAACTACTGAAGCCCGCGTGCCTAGAACCCTTACTCCACAACAAGAGAAGCCACCACAATGAGAAGCCTACACAATGCAACAAAGAATATCCTCCACTCACCATAACTAAAGCCCACACGCAGCAACGAAGACCCAATGCAGCCAAAAATAAATAAAAATAAATCTATTAAAAAAAAAAAGAAGTAAATGCTGAGAAGAAAATATTAAAGCCAGGAAGGAAATGCGAGCAAGGTTACAATTTTTGATAAGGAAGCCAGAGTAGTCTTGAGCAAAGACCAAAAGGAAGGGAAAGCGTGACCTATGAGGTTTGCTGGGGGAAGAGTGGGCCAGGCAGAGGGAACACATGCAAAGGCACCGGGGCAGGAGCAAGGCTGGCAAGCTGGAAGAGCAGAACCAGCAGCTGAGAGGGGAATGGGAGACCAGGTTTTGGGCCATGTGGATCATGGAGAGCCTTTTGGCGTCTCCCTGAGTGACATGTGCAGCCCCTAGAGGGTTCTGAACAGAAGGGTGACCTCATCTAACTCTGACTTTCACCCTGTACTCCAGCTGCTGCATGGAGAATAAATGGAAGGGACCAAGGTGTAATCGGAGTGCAATAAGGGGATCAAGGCAGTAAAAAGGTAAGAAATGTGGGAGCTTGAACCAGAGGAGCCGTGGAGGTGGTGAAAAGCAGTCAGATCCTGTATATATTCTGAAGAAAGAGCCAAAAGACTTGTGGAGGGACTGGAGATGTGGAGGGTGAGAGAATGAGTCGAGGTCTTTTACCAGGTTTTCAGCCATAGCAAGCAGAGGACGAAGGTGCCATCCACAGGTGGGGAAGGCCAGCAAGGCACAGGGAAAGCTGGGAAAACCAGGGGCTCGGTTTCTAAATGGAACCATTCCTCTGCTTAACATCTTCCCGTGGCTTACCAGAGCTCCAGCACTACCGGGTCCTGCCCACCCCTCCGGCCTCATTTCCACACACTCCCCAGTCCCGGCTCTTCTACCTTTCACAAACCCATCTGCTTTCTCTTGCCTCCAGGTCTTGGCACCTGCTCTTCTCTCACCAGGCTTGCAACTCCAAGCCCCAATTCCCTCATCTGAAAAAAGGTGATAAGGAGTATAGTATCAGATGATTTTCAAGGGACCTTCCAGCTGCAGTGGTCTCCAGTCTGTGGCCTTGGGTTCCTGTGCCCTCCTTGCCTGGTGCCAGGGAAAACTAGCAGCACTCAGAGTCCAGACAAGAGTGCCCCCATTGCAGACTGGGTCACTCACCGAGGGCCAGCCTGAAACAAAATGCCAAGGCTTAAAGGGAAAGAGCTTGGGAGGGATGGAGAAGCCAGATGCCTGTGAGACTCTGAACAGAGGTAGGAGTGACAAACAGCATGGTCTAGAGTAGACAAGAACCCCAAAGCCAATATGCCTTTGCCCAAGCAGAGCCCTTCACCTGGGGTCCTCTTCCCTTCATCCCTGCTCATCCTTCACTGCAGTTCCAGCAAACCTCTTCCCTGAGCTAGTCCACAGTCCCTCCCCTGCATGCCCAGGCTCTTTAGCCATCCATGCAACAGCACTCAGCTCACAGGCTCAGAACCTCAAAGAGTACCCTAGGCAAGCCCTCTCCTGGGGACAGTGAGCCGGGGCGGGGTGGGGGGGGCAAGAACTTGACCCACGTCGCATGGCTAGTTGGTAGGAAAACCACTCCAAATGTAAATCCAGGGTCCTCGCCAAGAATCTCCAAACTTTGCTCAAATCCCCTCCCTGAGGAAGCCCTCCTGCTGCCTCTGGCCCCTCCCCTCTGCTAGAAGTTAGTGGTGGACACACTGGTCTTCCTCCCTCACCTTGGGGCTCAAACTTCATCCGCTCACCTCCATGCCCACCCATTCCCACTCCTGACTGAGTTGACCTGGAGCCATATGCACCATGAGTGTGTCTTAAACTTTCTATGTAATCAGATCACCAATATACTATTCCCAAGACCTGAGCTTCCTGCTGGGGAGACACACCCTTTACCCAGTGTGCAACCTGGTTGTATGTGGGAGTGGTGGGGGGGAGCCTGAGGGTCTGTGATCCAGGACACGCCCCCAGCCCTGGGCTAGCTCCTAAACCAGCCATCTCCTCTCACCTTCAGGATGTGAAGAAGTCAGAGACAGACTCCTTCTCCTCTCTGGCCCTCCCTCACTTTCTGCCCAGGAATGTTATGAGGATTAATGGGATAAAAGATGAAGTGCCTCCAAGGAAACAGGCCAAAGTGTTGTTATTAAATTCCAAATTTAGCCCTCGGGATGAGTGAGGCATGACAGATCTGAGCTGGGAGCAATCCCAGCTGCACGGACAGAAAGTCCTGTAAAACCAGAAGCCATGACATATAAGCTTTGGGGGTCAAAGGAAACCTTAAAAAAAAATCCCACAGGCCTTCACCCAAAGAGCCTCTAGGACAACCCACAAAGTAAGCAGCTAGACTCTGCTTGTATAAAACCAGTGACATGGGGCTTCCCTGGTGGCGCAGTGGTTGAGAGTCCGCCTGCCCATGCAGGGGACACGGGTTCATGCCTCGGTCCGGGAAGATCCCACATGCCACGGAGCGGCTGGGCCTGTGAGCCATGGCCGCTGGGCCTGCGCGTCCAGAGCCTGTGCTCCGCAATGGGAGAGGCCACAACGGTGAGAGGCCCGCGTACCGCAAAAAAAAAAAAAAAAAAAAAAAAACAAAAAAAAAAACTAGTGACAAGAAGCTCACGACTCCCCAAGGCAGCCCCTGCCACCTCCCATTAGCTCTGAGTTTTAAAAACTTCCTCTTGACCAGCCAAACCATTCTGCCACATTTTCCACACTCTGGCACAAATCTCACCCTTTCTCTGCGTGATAGCCCTTCACCGACAGCACCTCTCTTGGCTCATTTCCAACTTAAATACCTCCAGACCTTTCAATTAGGCCTCACAGTCCATTATCTGCAGGCAGGCCACCATCCTGACTCTTTTCTCAATGGGTTCTACTTCATGGCTTCCAAAAATACCGTAACTCCCAGGAGTGGTCCAACAGGACAGGGCAGAACAGGACCCACCCACCATTCCTTCAGTCTAGGTGCCCACTTCTTACAGAGGCAGCTGGAGGCAACAATTCGCTTTTTTTTTTTTTTTTTTTTTTTAACATCCAAAGCACACTGTGAAATCATATAATCTTATTCAGGTTTCAGGACATCATCCTTGCCATACATATATCTGGCTAGTCATGGCCCCAAAGAACTCCAGAAATGACACCCAAGCTGGGTGGGACCTCCTGGGAACAGAGAACCACAGCACACGGCTGGGCTCAGCCCTTGGAGCCACACTGATCTAAGTTCAAGGCCCAGATCCACCACATTACTAAAGGACCCTCAGCAAATGGCTGAAATCCTAAATTCCAATTTGCTTATCTCTGAGATGAGGATAATACTACTCACCTTGAAGAATTATCGTGAAGACAAGAGAGAATATATATAATGTGCCTAGCACTGTAAATAGTAGGTGTTCAATACGAGAAAGGCATTATTGTTTATATTCAAAGTCTCACGGGAGCCCTGACAGCAGTTTCACAGGACAGAGAATCCGGGAAGTGGCCACACAGAACAATGATTTTCCACAAAGGCGCCAATACAGTTCAGTGGGAAAGCACAGTCTTTTCAACAAGTGGTGCTAGGACAACTGAGAGGCCACGTGCCCAAAGCATGAAGTCAGATCCATCCTAACACCAGCTACGAAAATTAACTGAAAATGGATCATAAACCTACATGTTAGAGCTAAAACTATAAAACTTATAAAAGAAAACATATCCATCTTCGTGACTTTGGGTTAGGCAATGGTTTCTTAGCTATAACATCAAAAACACAAGTAAAAGAAGAAAAAAAAGTTTGGAATTCATCAGATGTACAACTTTTGCCTTTTAAAGAACACAATCAAGAAAGTGAAAAGACAACCTAAAGAATGGAATACACACAAACCATCTATCTAATAAGAGACTTATATCTAGAATATATGAAGAATACTTATAACTCATAAAATTGCAGCAAAATGGACGGATTTAGAGAATATCATACTACATGAAGTTAGACAGAGAAAGACAAATATTATACAGTATGACTTATATATGTAATCTAAAACATAATTCAAATTAATCCATATACAAAACAGACTCAAAGAGACAGAAAAAAAACTTATGGTTACCAAAGCTGGGTGGGTGGGGGGTGCAGTGACAAATAGGACTATGGGAGTAACAGATATAATAAACTACGCAGGACTTCCCTGGTGGCGCAGTGGTTAAGCATCCGCCTGCCAACGCAGGGGACACGGGTTCGAGCCCTGGTCCGGGAAGATCCCACATGCCGTGGAGCAACTAAGCCCGTGCGCCACAACTACTGAGCCTGCGCTCTACAGCCCGCAAGCCACAACTACTGAAGCCCATGTGCCTAGAACCCATGCTCCGCAACGAGAAGCCACGACAATGAAAAGCCTGCGCACTACAACGAAGAGTAGCCCCCGCTCGCCACAACTAGAGAAAGCCCGTGTGCAGCAACGAAGACCCAGTGCAGCCTAAATAAATTAAAAAAAAAAAAAAACTACGCATAAAACAGATAAGTAACAAGGATTTACTGTACAGCACAGGAAACTATATTCAATGTTTTATAATAACCTATAATAGGAAATAGTCTGAAAGATATATATATATAACCGAATCACTCTGCTGTACACCTAACACAGTACTGTAAATTGGTATTTCAATTAAAAAAAAGGACAAATAACCCAATTCTAAAATGAGCAACACTAAACACTTCTAAATAAGACATACAAACAGCCAACAAGCACATGAAAAGATGCTCAGTGCCATTGATTTTTTTTTTTTTTTAATGCAGACCACTTTTAAAGTGTTTATTGAATTTGTTACAATACTGCTTCTGTTCTATGTCTTGGCTTTCTGGCCAGATGCACATTGGACCTCAGCTCCCTGACCAAGGATCGAACCCTCACCCCCTGCATTGCAAGGTCAAGTCTCAACCAATGGACCGCCAGGGAAGTCCCACCACTGATTATTATCAGATGCAAATCAAAACCATAATGAGAAACTACTTCATACCCACTTGATGGCTAAAGTCAAAAGTACAGATAATAACAAGTGCTGACAAGGATGTGAAGAAATGAGGACCCTCGTACACTGCTGGTGGGAACATAAAATGGTGCTGCCTCTGTGGAAGATGGTTTGGCAGCACCTCGAAATGTTAAAACACAGAGTTGCCATACAACCTAGGATTCTACTCCTAGGTATTACATATAATCCAAGAGAAAGAAAAGGATATGTCCACATAGAAACTTGCACATGAATGGTCATAGCAGATTCATAAAGCAGAAAAAAAGAAACAATCCAAATGTCCATCAACTGATGAATGGATAAACAATATATGGTATATCCATACAACTGAATATTATTTGACAATTAAAAGGTATTAACTGTACTGCTGTGTGTCACTACATGGATGAACCTTAAAAACATTATACTAAGTGAAAGAAGCCAGACACAAATCATATAAATGGTATGATTTCATTTACATAAAATGTCCAGAATAGGCTAATCCACAGAGACTTTAAAGCAGATTAGTGGTTTTCAGGGGCCGGGAGGGGAGGAATAGGAGAGACTGCTAATGGTTAAGAGGTTTCTTTTCTGAAGTGATGAAAATGTTCTAAAATTAGATAGTGGTGAGTGTTGTACAACTCTGTGAATATACAAAAAACAACTGAGTTGCATACTTTAAACGGTGAATTTCATGGTCTGTGAATTATAACTCAATAAAGCTCTATTTTTTTTAAAGGAATGAAGTAATGATACATGCTAAAATATGGATGAAGCTTAAAAACTTTAAGTGAAAGAATACAATCACAAAAAGACCACATTCTGTATAATTCCATTTATATGAAATGAGTATGTCCCAAACCAGCAAATCTATAGAGACAGAAAATAGCTTAGCCGTTGCCCAGGGTTAGGGGTAGAGGCTGGAGTAAATGGGGAGTGACTGCTAATAGGCACAGGGTTTCTCTCCAGCATGATGAGAACGTTTAAAAGTTAGGTGGTGATGATAGTTGCACACCTCTGCAAAAATCCTGAAGCCCACTGAACTGTACACTTTAAAAGGATAAATAGGGCTTTCCTGATGGCACAGTGGTTAAGAATCCGCCTGCCAACGCAGGGGACAAGGGTTTGAGCCCTGGTCCGGGAAGATCCCACATGCTGCGGAGCAACTAAGCCCATGCACTACAACTACTGAGCCTGCGCTCTAGAGCCCACAGAGCCACAACTACTGAAGCCTGCGCACCTAGAGCCCGTGCTCCAGAACAAGAGAAGCCACCACAATGAGAAGCCCGCGCACCACAACGAAGAGCAGTTTCTCTCCACAACTAGAGAAAGCCCACGTGAAGCAACAAAGACCCGATGCGGCCAAAAATAAAATAAATTTTAAAAAAAAGGATAAATATTTTGGTATGTGAATTATATCTCAATAAAGCTATTTTCTTAAATAAAGTTTTTAAAAATAAAGGTGTTTTTTTCTTTTTTTTTTTTTTAATGGTAACATGGTGCTCTGGGAGTGACAAGCAAAGCAAGTCTTAGCACACGAGGGGTGGCTGCTGTGGACACATCAACAGCGCCCTCTGTCTTCATTCCTTCTCAGCAAGCGCTCCCTCGGCCCTGGTTAAGTGGAAAGTGGGCTCCATGAGCTAGCAGGACCAGGAAGGGACCCTTCTCCCAGCCCAGGCCAGTCAGCGTCTCATTCTTGGGAAGTGACAAGTGGGATGCAGGGTCAAATTAATGTTGTATGCTTGGAACGGGAGGGAATGGGAAGCTGGAATGGTAGCCATGGGAAAGAAAGGAGAGCAAAAGCAGCAGGCCTGCAAAGGAGTGGAGTAGACTCACAGAGGGGGAAGGGGGGAAGAGCTGATGTGTACTGGAACACCTTCCAGTCCCACTCTCAAGGGGGCCACCAGCACCGCCTACATTCTGGTTGTTAGACACCTCCAGCTTTCCAATAAATTCCCCCATTGCCTTGAGAGGCTTCTGTTCAAAGGGTCCCCATAAAGCATCCATTTTCTTCTTCCCGCCACGGCAAAGACTAGTAGATGTCCCCCCAAACCACTCTCCTCACCTCTGCCTGGGCTAGAGCTAGGCTACATTCCCCAGCCCCCTTGCAGTTCGGTGTGCCAGGAGACTAAGTCACAGCCAAGAGTAGGAATAGAATGATGTGGGTGACTTCTAGTCAGGCCTTTGTGGAGAATGGGTGCCTCTCCTCTACCTCTTTTTCCCACTCTGCCAGGCAGATGCAGGTGACTGAGGCCCTAAAGATGGCAAAGGCACAGGACAGAAGGAAGCTGTGTTCTTGAATTACCACATGTAAAAGAAAGCTTCCTGCTGACCAGGAATACCCTGCCTTGGACTTCTAGGAGAATTAGGAATACATCTGTATTGTGTTTATGCCAATCACATTTTGCAGGCCTATTTGTTGCAGCAGTTTAGCCTACTCTAAGTGAAATGAGCCGGCGGGGGTTGGCGGGGGGCGGTGGCAGTCTCTCCCCTACAAACATGAAGGAGGGCAGGGTTAGCCCCAAGAGCCAGAACCAGGGTGAAGTACTCCTGGAGTCATAAAAGCATTAACCCTTCACTGCGCCCACCCCGAGTGAACACCTCCTTAGGTTTCACGTCCCAAATGTCTCACCACGCCACCCGAGTCCTAGCCCTGTTAGCCCCAGTGGTACTTGGCAACCATCTTGCAGAATGGAGCCAACACAGTGAATAGCAAAGCAAAGAGAGAAATGTTTTAGGTCCTGATGACACTGTTGAACTGCTGCATCTACATAAGAAGCCATCTAGATGCAAAGGGGCCTGCAACCTTGAAGGCCCTGTTGCATCTAGATGGCTTCTTATGTAAGCAAATAAATGTCTTAACTGTTCAAGGCAGTTTGAATTCTCAGTTACCTGCAGCTGAAGGCCACCTACTTAATATACCATCTAAACCAAAGGCAAAGCTGGCTCGGGGAGCACCAGTAGGAGACATCCAAATTCTCGGCCTCAGGACTTCCCTGGTAGCACAGTGGTTAAGAATCCGCCTGCCAATGCAGAGGACACGGGTTTGAGCCCTGGTCCAGGAAGATCCCACATGCTGCGGAGCAACTAAGCCCGTGTGCCACAATTACTGAGCCTGCGCTCCAGAGCACGTGAGCCACAACTCCTGAAGCCCGCACGCCCAGAGCCCGTGCTCCACAACACGAGAAGCCCGCGCACCGCAACGAAGAGTAGCCCCAGTTCGCCACAACTAGAGAAAGCCCACACGCAGCAATGAAGACCCAATGCAGCCAAAAATAAATAAATTTAAAAACTTAAATTCTCGGCCTCTGAGGGAACACTTCTGTACCAGCGACACTCTGTGAGACAGCAAAGGGTAATAAGCTGGACAGCGTGGAGAAGCATCCCAGACAGTACTACAATGCTCTGTAACCTTAAAAACGGAAGGAAAATGGTACTGGGAAAACTGGACAGCCACATGCAAAAGAATATGGACCTCTTACACCCTACCCAAAAATCAACTCAAAATGGATTAAACACTTGAACAGAAGACCTAAAACCATAAAGCTCCTAGAAGAAAATACAGGCTGTAAGCTCCCTGACATCAGTCTTGGCAATGATTTTTTTGGATTTGACACCAAAAGCAAAGGCAACAAAAGCAAAAATGAACAAGTGGGACTGTTTCAAATTAAAAAGCTTCTCCACAGCAAAGGAAACCATCAACAAAATGAAAAGGCAACCTACCGAAAAGGAGAAAATATTTGCAAACCAAATATCAGATAAGGGATTAATATCCAAAATATATAAAAAACTCATATACTAGCCAAAAAAAAAAAAAAATGGGCAGAGGAACTGAACATTTTTCTGAAAGAAGACACACAAATAACCAAAAGGTACATGAAAAGGTGCTCATCACTACTCATCAGGGAAATGCAAATCAAAAACCACAATGAGGCATCACCTCACACCTGTTAGAATGGTTGTCATCAAAATGACAGGAGATCACAAGTGCTGGCAAAAACGTGGAGAAACGGGAACCCTTGTGCACTGTTGGTGGGAATGTAAATTGGTGCAACCGCTACAAAAAATAGTATGGAGTTTTCTCAAAAAATTAAAAATATAACTACCATATGATTCAGCAATTCCAAACATGGGTATACATCCAAAGGAAATGAAATCACTATCTCAAAGAGGTATCTGCCCTCCCATGTTCACTGCAGCATTATTTACGATAGTCAAGACATAGAAACAACGTAAGTGTCCATGACTGGATGAATGATTAAAAATGTGACACACACACACGGAATATTATTCAGCCATAAAAACGGAAATCCTGCCATTTGTGACAATACAGATGGACTTGGGGGTAATATGCTAAGTGAAATAGGTCAGAGAGAAAGACAAACACTGTATGATCTCACTTATATGTGGCATCTAAAACAAACCGAACTCACAGAAACAGAACAGGTTGGTGGTTGCCAGAAGCAGGGGTGGGTGAAAATGGGTGAAGGTGGTCAAAAGGTATAAACTTCCAGCTGTGAGTTCTGGGGATGTAATGTACAGCATGGTGACTATAGCTAACGATACTGTATTATATATTTGAAAGTTGCTAAGAGAGTAAATCTTAAAAGTTCTCATCACAAGAAAAAAAATTTGTTAACTATGTGAGATGATGGATGTTAAATAGACTTACTGTGGTGATTTCACAATATATAGACATATCAAACCATTATGCTGTATACCTGACACTACTATTATGCTATATGTCAATTACATCTCAATAAAATGGAAAAAAACCCAAACACCTAAGGGTGGAATATTTTCTTAAAAAAAGAGGCGGAGAATATGGCACCTGAGTAGCAAATGGCTCACCTGCAGTCAGGAGGGGAACCAGCTCAAGGTGAAGAGGCCTGAAGCTCAGTCCTCCCCCACACTGATGAGCTGCGGGACTTGGGAAAAGCCACCTGACCTATGCCTCAGTGGCCTCATCCAAAAACAAGAAAATGGAGCGTTATGTGCATACAAAACAGAGGTGCCAGATCAACTGAGGAGCTTTCTTTCCTTCTCCAAGGGGGCCTGATGGAAAGAGGCATCTTGTTTAACGAGCATCCTCCACCAAGGAGAGCTGAAGCTTGACAGTGTTTGCCTATTGGGCTGGGCAATTTCTAACCAAGCTCTCTGAACATCATCGTATAAAGGGTGAGCCAGCAAGAGAGCTGAACCAGATCCTCTCTTTAATCCCCTCTGGCTCTGAGATGAGCACATCTACAGCTCTCTGAAAACACAATTCCAGAAACTAAGTGCCCAGGCAGAGTAGCTCAGCTGGGTGAGCAGTCACCATGAGGTGCTGGACGCCAATCCCTTGATTAATGAGGTGAATGCCAGAGCCCCCAACACTGTCACAGCCCCTCCTTCAGAGGCAATGTATTTTCAGAAGAAATACGCGCTAGAGCTGAGAGGAGAATAAGGTGTAAATCTCCCATTCTTCCAAGCATATGCAGAAAAGAAATCTATAGAGGCAAATCCTTGCCTAAAGATCTGGACTCTTAAAAAAATATCCAACTTTGATAGGTTCCACCTTCTGCCTTGTACCAAGTACCTGACAAGGCTTACTTAAATGGATACAGGAGATGGATGTCATGCAGCAGGGCTTACAGCTGCCCTGCAAACCCAGCTCCTTGAGTAGGACAAGCCTATCTCCTCCTCAACCCCCCAGGGAAGCATTTTATATGTGGAGAGAAAGATGCTGAAAGCCACCTTCTCCGTACCACTCCCTTATATAACACAGAAGAAAAATGAGGCCCAAAGAAAGGGGACTTGCCTGAGATCACAAAGCATGGCTGGGGCAGAGCTAAGGCTTGAAGACATGTCTTGTGACCCAGCACTCCACTCTACTCCCAAACTGTCAAAGAACCAGACAGAGGTGTCACCTAGAGGGAGCACAATGAACTAGAATCGGGCCGCTGGGGCTCAAGCGTTCTTTCTTCCAAAGAAACTGCAAGCCCCTTGGCTGGAGAGCTACAAGAGGAATGCTGTTTGCACAGGATCTGCAGAGACACTGCAGCACGGACGGGTAGACATTGCCATGCACGTGTGAACAGCAGAAAGCCCTGTAGGTTCAGCTTCCCTACAAGGAATGAATCCTATAAACAAGATTACCACCCCCATTAGACCTTTTCTGAGAAGAAAGAATGACCTCTCCAGTTGATGTGGCACCAGGCTTTTTTCACGCTTCCACCAGGGTAGCAGCCATGACAGCGTAACAGGCAGCATCCAAGCCTGTGCCCACAGTGCCCCCTCGTGGGAGTCTGCATGGCTCATGTGACCTCTTGATTCCACCAAAGGGAAGGCCAGTGATGGGCCAGTCTGCAACACTGCCCTTCCTGGTCTCCACAACTGTGTCCCCTGTAATGTCATTCTCTACCCCCAACTCAGTGGTTCTCAAACTTCAACCTGCATCAGTACCTCCCAGAGGACATGTTAAAACACAGGTTGCTGGCCCCACAGTTTCCGATTCGGTGGGTCTGGGGTAGGGTCTGAGAATTTGCATTTCTAACAAGTTCCAGGGGGATGCGGATGCTGCCAGTTGTCAGACCACATTTGGAGAACTACTGCCTTAGCTAATCTCTCTGCACTCATCAAGACTCAGTGCAAATTCTAGCTCCTTACTGGGAAGTTCCACGAATGTCCCCAGGTGTACCACAGGCAGTCAAACCTGCATAACTTTGACCAAATGCACTAATCTCTTTTGAGCCTCAATCTCTTCATCTGTAAAACAGGGATAAGAATACCTCCCTCATAGTGGTTATAAAAGGTAACTGAGAGAAATTGAGTTCAATACCTGGCACACAGAAAGCACTCAATAAATGTTAGCTATTCTGTATTACTTTTATTAGCAGTAGTAACAGTACTATTACTGTTTACTTGCCAGCTTCTTAAGGACAGTCTCCCTCAGAGACACAGAATTCTCAGAGGCAGAAGGGACACTAGAGACTTTTTAGTCCAGTTTCCCTAACCTAGCTCGTCAGTAGCATCACCTGGAAGCTGTTAAAATGTCAGATGCTTCGGTGCCACCCAGAACTAGTAACTCTGGAAACTGGGACAAGAGACATGGGCATTTGCATTTTTAACAAGCCCCCAGGTACCACGCTTGGGACCCACGCATCCGGCCCTTGTATCTCACCTAAACACAGGGAAATGGAGGCCCAAGAAAGGGATGCCCCTTGCCCATCCAGGGCCCCAGCCAGCTGTCAGCTGACTAGGGATCAGAAACCAGGTCTCCCGATTCCCAGTCTAGTCCTTTTTCCACTAAGCTAGACTGCTTGGATGCCATCTCAACAACCCCTAACCTCCTGCACAAATCCCCTCTCCAACATACATGAGCAGTCCAAGAGCTTAAGTACCCTCCATGCAAAGAATTCACCATGACAAAGACAGTCAATCCACTGCTGAACATCTTATCTCTAGAGTCTTCTTTTATTCAACCAAAATACTGAACAAGATACATCCTTAGCCCAGCATACAATGTTCCTTCCTGCTGACCCCTCCAGCCTCATTTCCCATCAGAACCTCACTTGTCCCTAACTCCCAACCAGACCGTGGACACTGTTGTTCTGGGGGGTCTCACTTCCACAGTGTCTAGCATACAGGAAAGGAAGTTCAAGGGTGAGTGGAAGGGGAAGGACAAATGAAACTGAGGTGTCTTTACTCCCTAGGTTCACACTACAGGGCTCCAGAACTCAGGAAAGCCTCTGCTTTGCCAGCATAAATAAATCAAGTGACACTGATAAAAGAAATTAAAGATGATACAAACAGATGGAGAGATATACCATGTTCTTGGATTGGAAGAATCAACATTGTGAAAATGACTATACTACACAAAGCAATCCCTATCAAACTACCAATGGCATTTTTCACAGAACTAGAACAAAAAAATTCACAATTTATATAGAAACACAAAAGACCCTAAACAGCCAAAGCAATCTTGAGAAAGAAAAACAGACCTGGAGGATCAAACTCCCTGACTTCAGACTATACTACAAAGCTACAGTAATCAAGGCAGTATGGTACAGGCACAAAAACAGAAATACAGATCAATGGAACAGGATAGAAAGCCCAGAGATAAACCCACTCACATATGGTCAGCTTATCTTTGATAAAGGAGGCAAGAATATACAATGGAGAAAAGGCAGCCTCTTCAATAAGTGGTGCTGGGAAAACTGGACAGCTACATCTAAAAGAATGAAATTAGAACACTCCCTAACACCATACACAAAAATAAACTCAAAATGGATTAAAGGCCTAAATATAAGGCCAGACACTATAAAACTCTTAGAGGAAAACACAGGCAGAACACTCTATGACATAAATCACAGCAAGATCCTTTTTGACCCACCTCCTACAGAAATAGAAATAAAAATAAACAAATGGGAACTAATGAAACTTAAAAGCTTTTACACAGCAAAAGAAACCATAAACAAGACGAAAAGACAGCCCTCAGAATGGGAAAAAATATTTCCAAACAAAGCAACAAACAAAGGATTAATCTCCAAAATATATAAACAGTTCATGCAGCTCAGTATCAAAACCAACCAAATCCAAAAATGGGCAGAAGACCTAAACATACATTTCTCCAAAGAAGATATACAGATTGCCAACAAACACATGAAAAGGATGCTCAACATCACTAATCATTAGAGAAATGCAAATCAAACCAACAATGAGGGGCTTCCCTGGTGGTGCAGTGGTTAAGAATCCACCTGCCAATGCAGGTGACATGGGTTCAAGCCCTGGTCCGGGAAGATCCCACATGCCGCAGAGCAGCTAAGCCTGAGCGCTACAACTACTGAGCCTGTGCTCTAGAGCCCGCAAGCCACAACTACTGAGCCCATGTGCCACAACTACCGAAGCCCACGCACCTAGAGCCTGTGCTCCATAACGAGAAGCCACGCAATGGGAAGACCGTGCACCGCAACAGAGTAGCCCCCCACTCACTGCAACTAGAGAAAGCCTGCATGCAGCAATGAAAATCCAATGCAGCCAAAAATAAATAAATTTATTAAAAAAAAAAAACTACAATGAGGATCACCTCACACCGGTTGGAATCAATGATATGATTAATACTTTTTCTTATAATCTTTAGGAAAATTTGAAACAATTTAGTCCTCAGAGTTACAGATTATCCCTCATTCTTTCTGTGTCCTGTTACAAAGAAGTACAGTTCTATATTTCAGTAAGAATTCTGAGATCCCAAGTAATATTATTTCAAAAAAAAATCTACAAACAATAAGTGCTGGAGAGGGTGTGGAGAAAAGGGAACCCTCTTGTCCTGTTGGTGGGAATGTAAATTGATACAGCCACTATGGAGAACAGTACGGAGGTTTGTTATAAAACTGAAAATAGAACTACCATATGACCCAGCAATCCCACTACTGGGTATACACCCTGAGAAAACCGTAATTCAAAAAGAGTCATAGGGGCTTCCCTGGTGGTGCGGTGGTTGAGGGTCCACCTGCGGATGCAGGGGACACGGGTTCGTGCCCCGGTCCGGGAAGATCCTACATCCTGCGGAGCGGCTAGGCCCGTGAGCCATTGCCGCTGAGCCTGCGCATCCGGAGCCTGTGCTCCGCAACGGGAGAGGCCACAACAGTGAGAGGCCCGCATACCGCCAAAAAAAAAAAAAGTCATGTACCACAATGTTCACTGCAGCTCTATTTACAATAGCCAGGACATGGAAGCAACCTAAGTGTCCATCGACAGATGAATGGATAAAGATGTGGCACATATATACAATATTACTCAGCCATAAAAAGAAACAAAATTGAGTTATTTGTAGTGAGGTGGATGGACCTAGAGTCTGTCATACAGAGTGCAGTCAGTCAGAAAGAGAAAAACAAATACCGTATGCTAACACATGTATACGGAATCTTAAAGAAAAGAAATAAAGGTTCTGAAGAACCTAGGGGCAGGAAAGGAATAAAGACACAGACATAGAGAATGGACTTTAGGACACGGGGAGGGGGAAGGGTAAGCTGGGACAAAGTGAGAGAGTGGCATGGACATATATACACTACCAAATGTAAAATCGATAGCTAGTGAGAAGCAGCTGTATCGCACAGGGAGAACAGCTCGCACAGGGAGAACAGCTCGGTGCTTTGTGACCACCTAGAGGGGTGGGATAGGGAGGGTGGGAGGGAGACGCGAAAGGGAGGGGATATGGGGACGTATGTATACATATAGCTGATTCACTTTGTTATACAGCAGAAACTAACACACCATTGCAAAGCAATTATACTCCAATAAAGATGTGAAAAAATCAATCAATCAATCGTCACACCTCTGTGCTCTTGCAGCCAACCTGAAACCTATTTTTGAAATAGAATTTCTCTTACCAGAAATGCTTTGGGCAACACTCTGCTAGAAGCCACCAGTCACCACAGCGCCTTGCACCTCACTGAGGATGACAAAGCCTACCTGCACTCTGCTCCCGCACTCTCCCACCTCATCCCCACTCTTCCCCTGCAGGATAACTGGTGCATCTCCATGTGATCTTTCTCTACTTTCATAGCCCCAGTGAGACACCTGCTCCCGTGTGCCCAGATCAGATCACATTTTACCCGTTAGTGTTACTCTTGGAAGACTTTCTCACCTCTGGATTTCCACCACCTAACTTAACATAATTACAGTCTGCTGCTTCATGGTAAGGAGCAGAAACCAGGCCATGAGACCCCGGACAAGGTGCTTAAGCCCCTCTGAGCACTGGGGGCAGGGACAGCTTCTTCACCCATCTCCCCAGCTACCAGATCAGGGACTAGCGCACACAGCAGGTTCAGTAAATGGGGAATTCAGATGGTCATCTATGACTTGTTCAGTAACACTACTTACAAGTAGTTAGACAAATACAGATCGTAGTAGGTATAGTCTTGCACGCCATTATACACCCTGTGGAAGCAAGCTGCTCAATTAACATTTGTTTAACAATGGGTAAATGCACAAAGACTGCAGTCAAACAACTGCATTCTAATCCCACCCCACTTAGTTAAGTTGCTTAACTGCTCTAAACCCTCTCCAACATGGGTCCAATGAGACCTGCCTCTCAGGATTATTGTACAGATTAAAGGAAGTAACTGTTGAGATTAGCCATGGCGATGGGTGGCGGCGGCGGCGGCAGCAGCAGCGGCGGCGTCCCAGAGCCGGCAGACTCGGTGCTGTTCCGGCGCGGCACAGGCCAGCACGCTCTAAAGAACGGTGACAGTTCCGAAGTTTCAGAAAAACCAAAAGGCACACCTAAAAGGAAACCTGCTAAGAAGAATAAAAGCCAAAGAAAGAATACCACAACTCCCTTGAAGCAGTGGAAAGTTGGTGACAGATGTGCTGCCGTTTGGTCAGAAGATGGCTGTGTTTACCCAGCTACCATTGCTTCGATTGACTTTAAGAGAGAAACCTGTGTTGTCATTTACACTGGATATGGAAACAGAGAGGAGCAAAATCTGTCTGATCTACTTTCCACAACCTCTGAAGTAGCTAATAATATAGAACAGGATGCTCAGGAGAATGAAAATGAAAGTCAAATTTCAACAGATGAAAGTGAGAACTCCTCCAGGTCTCCTGTAAATAAACCAAATAACATCAAGTCAAAAGCTGCTCCATGGAACTCTTTTCTCCCTCCACCACCCCATATGCCAGGATCAGGTCTGGGACCAGGAAAGCCAGGTCTAAAATTCAGTGGCCCACCACCGCCACCCTTCCCGTCATGCTGGCTGCCTCCATTTCCTTCTGGACCACCAATAATTCCGCCACCACCTCCTATATGTCCAGATTCTCTGGATGATGCTGATGCTTTGGGAAGTATGTTAATCTCTTGGTACATGAGTGGTTATCATACTGGTTACTATATGGGTTTCAAACAAAGTCAAAAAGAAAGAACGTGCTCACATTTCAATTAAGGAGTAATTCGTATAGTGTTTTATAATAGACTTTTTATCTTTCAGATTCAGGTGCAGCTCTCTCCCAAGGAGGATGGTATATTGATGTGCCCTGGTCGATGTGAACAGAAGTTTCATCATTTTCTTCATGAACACTTGGATGGGTGCATGTCATCTTCATTTCCCCTTGTTGCATGTGACTCATGCTTAAATAACCAGTTAGCTATTTTGAGGGAGTAATCAGTTTGAATAACTGAACAATGGAAATATGAGTGATTAAAAGAAATTCAAGGTCACACACAGTGCAGAAAGTCAATCTGTCAAAATCACAGCTGAACCCATTTGTATATTGTAACTTTTTTAGTAAGTATGTTAAGATTTTTATCAATGCCTTTAAAAATAAATAACTTTTTTTTTTTAAAAAAAAAAAAAAAAAAAAAAAAAAAAAGGAAGTAACTGTTTATACAGTAACTGCCTCGGCTACAAGAGTATGGTGTATTTGTCAAGATGCTACCTTTAAGGAGAGCCCAGAATAATCAACTTGCCATTCAACCTCTTCTTTGGAGGGAAGAGAGCAGAGCAGTTCAACGCTGGCTGACTACCTGGGCACGTGCAGCTCCAAGTGGAACCAAGGGGTGCAGTTCTAAACTTCTCGCCAGACTCGTCCTTGCTATCCTCATGAAGCAACAGCCTCCACAAGTGCCAAGCTGAGGGAAGGGATGTGCCCTCCCTGACTGTTGATGAGTAAAGTCAACTTTGCATTTTCACAGAGGCTCTTTCAAAGCCTGTTGACAGCAGTATGGTCTGGTTAATGTCAGGGCCGACAAAGTGCTGAATCTCCAATCCTAGAGTTCCACAGCACAACTGTGCACAACTGAACGCTAGTCCTTGCTAGTCCTTGTCACACAGTTGCTCAGCACTTCAGGTTCCAAACTATTCTCACAGATGCTTTATCCTCTGAGGCTCAAAATAGCCTTGTGAGTCACGTCAGCAGAGAAGGTACCCTTGGGGGCCCCAATTTAAAGAGAAGTTAACCCAATCAGGGTACCAAGCAACTTGCCCAGACACCCAGCTGGACTAGTAGTTAGTTAAGCAGCATGCAAGGGGACACAAGACCAGAGAGCAGGTGGACAAGGGTGCAGGATAGCTTGCAGGAGCAGAGGCCGCGGGGGATGACAGAACACCTACCCTGAGGCACACAGCCCACCCTCTAACCTTGCCAACTGTTACCATGCAGGAAGGTGGGCCTGCTGTTGATTCTTCTGATAACTCAAGAGGCTAGGAATCTGGATCTCCATGTACGGTTTGTGCTATTTTGAAATGCTTTGCCTGTCCAACAAAGCTTACTGACAAGACTGCCAGTTCGTGAAGTTTGTAATATCCTAGCCCAGGCAGTTCCCCTAGAAAAACAGGCTCAACCAGAGTTAATCCCGATTCCATTCAGAGAGACTACTGGCTGAATGATTGCAAACTTTGCCCTCCCCGAGCATATCCCAATGGAAAGGCCTACGCACCTTGTGACTAGGTTGCCAAACTTCACCTCATCAGGCTCCCTGCAGCTATGCCCTGTCTTCACACCAACCCCTAGTACCTCACTCTGAAAACCACCTCCTACCCTTTGGTTCTTGCTCCATTGCTTCTTCTAGCCCTGCTCCTGAACTCTGTGACCACAGGCCCCTGGGGTCACCCCCCACCCCCACCCACCATTGCTCGGCTTCATCTCCTGCCCTGTCCAGAGCCATCCCAAATATAACCTCTCCCAGCATCTTCTGCTTCTTGCCCCTACATGCTGCTCACCAGCCCATCTCTGCGCCTACACCCTAGATCAGTCCTGGGGAACTGCATCTCCACCAGGCATGGATGATCTCTGGCCTCCACGCACTGCGCATTTAAAAATGCCACTCACCTCAAATCCCTCAGGGATTCCACACCACCCATTAGCCATTTTGGTGAAAACAGAAGTGTGCAGACCTAAATCCCCCACTCCTCCAAACTCTTCCTATACAAGGAGACCATCTGATCTTATTTCCTGGTCCTATTAAGGGAGCACAAAGCAGATTCCCTAGCAAGGGAACCCACAAGGCCATGGTTACCACAAACCCAAGTATGCAGCCTCAGCAGAGCCACAAATGGAACTACACCCACCCCGCCGCCCTCTGCACCCTGGGCCAGCAGGTTCTGGCCCCTCACTTACCTGGTCACATCCCTGCCCTCCCAGGCTATAGCTCCTTCTTCAAGTCAAGGCCTCTCACCATGCTCTCTCCAAAATATTCAACCACTCCTTCCTGCAACCCTCACATACCTTCTGCTATCATGATTCTTGCTTTTTCCTGGTTCCCCTTTCAACCCAACCAGCCAAGCAGTCCTCTACTGCTTCCTGAGTTTTCTCTGAAGCTTTTCATCCACTGACATAGTTCTTAATAGCATTTATAAGCTTGACTCCTACATGGACCCACTTAAGGTAGAAACCAATCACACACCCACCTCAGGGAAGAATGACATCCAAAACCCATGAACCATTAATGCCTCTTCTGTCCCCTCCCAAACACCCAAGGTCTCCTACTCATGTTTCCTATCCTCTTAAATGGCACCCCAACCCCCCAGCAACCTTAAACAACTCCCTCCTCAAATCCCCCAACCCCACACAACTGACCAATAACCCACATTTCAGGTTCTCAACCTTGACGCCTAAAAAAGCCAGTGTGAGAATAAGCATCTGGCAAAGAAAAAGTAGCACTAGATAACCCTCAATGCTTCATAAAACCCATGCACAATCAGATTTACCAAGCAATTACACATTACACACCAATATTCACCCCGCAATAGACAAATAACAATTTTGACAGATCCTGTTTACTTCAGGATAAATGATGAGAATGCAATCTAGTAACTTAATTTCTATCAAGGCCAGCAAATTTTTTTCCGTAACAAAGACTAAGTGGGGTTCTAGTAAGACCAAAAAGGAATTCAGGTTTCAAGAGTCTCTTTCAGAGACTGACCAACTATAATACCAAGTATTAACATGAGCACACCAGACTGGCCCTACATGCTCTCACGTTGCCAATACTCTACACCCTGACATCTTTGTGCCATTAAAGGGAAGGACAAACACCACCCCAACACAGCATGTTTTCACTGAATGCTTAATGGAACATGTGAACTTGGGCAGCACTCTAAATCTGTTAAACAGCAAACCAATTTTACAGCCCTCCCAGTAAACTTCAAATATATTCCAAACAACCAGATATGTAAAAAGTCTTAGTTTATTAACTCTCTCATGAAAAATCTGCACAATCACCACAGATACAGTCACTGCAGAGTCTTTATTCCTTCTGTGAATTAAAGAAAAAGAAAAATTTAGTTAGCAACTGCCTTTAAAAATTAAAGTTCAAAGTCTTCAACAAACCCCAAAATTAATGACACTCATGCAGAACGAACATTAGTAACCTAGACCATATTAAGTTTGTGTGATCTTAAAACAATGTAAGCATCAAGATATAAAACTCACAAACATTCAAGTTAGGGATGAGACAAAAAACAAGTTTTGACAACAAAACCATGTCACTGCTAGTTTTTAAGAGGCACAACTCTTGAGAGCATTTGTAAATATACTTCTAAATCATTTCACATGCTCTATTTTTAATGACCAAGGAGGCTAGCGATCTAAACGAAAAGCTTGAATTATACCTGTTGTCCAATCTCCAGCTCACTGAATCAGTGGCAGGGAAGGGGGAAAGGAGGGAAGAGGGAAAAGAAACATTTCATTAATAGTCCCTTTTCAAACTCCTAAATAATCTGCATGCAATCAGATACCTGAATGACTATTTTGTTCTTTGCAACTGTATAAAGAGCACTCCCTAGACACACTCACTGATTTTATTCCACCCAATTTTGAGAACAGCCTGCCTGATCACTATGGTTCGTAGGCTGCCACTGCCTACTTACAAATGAAGGCGCCTCTGCTTTGCTCAGCAACACCGTGCTGGGCCCACTAGCACCATCAACAGACCTGAGAATCATCACAGACTGAAGCCTAATTTAACCACAAGGCGAGAGCTCTGAATGATCAAGCAAGTCTTTTAAAACCTGTCTCAGTTCAGTACTTTAAAAGCCACCATCCACAATCAACACAAGTAGTGTGAATTAGTATTTAAGAAGGCAGAACTCAGCTGATGTAAAAAAAAAAAAACATTCAATTGCTCTTCAAACAGGAGACTATTCCTTAATTTAAAACAACTCTATTATACCCGAAAGGTGCAACTCCAATGTCTGAACTCCAACATCTAAGTTCAAAGGACATTACTATGCCTTTTTTTATTTGAGCCAAAGAATACACATGCTCATTTATGCATTCCTTTTCCAGCCGCTTTTCAGAGCAGAGCTAGTGAAATGCACTAGTGCAACCTGAAGCAGGAAGTGATAGCTCAGGTCCCCACAGGGCTAAACTCTGCACATCACCGCTGAGCACTAACACACGGGACTCAAAGGCTGAATGAAGAAAACAATGTGTAAAAAAGTTCCTCAGACCTAGATCAGAACACAAATATTGACTGTTTTCCAACTTCTGGAACTCCTGTCAACAAGTATACTAAGCCTCACAAACAGGGAGCGGTGCTTCTAACTAAGCAGTAAGCAGTTCCTCTGGCAGAGTCCATTACAACTCCGTGGCACCCGGAAGTCAATGTGATTACAGCCCGGAGCAGGCACACCACGTTACTGCCTGGTCTGGCGGGGAGTCACGGTGAGAGGAAGCATGTCCAGCGGTGACCACCACTAGTCCCTTACTAGTCCCAACCCACTCTCAGCCCACTTTACATGTTACTGGTTTAGGCTGCTCAGATGTACAAAAGTATTTAAGTACCTGTGGGAAAAGCATATTTATCAAAGGCTTTGATGTGAATATTCAATTATCTTGGAAAATTTCCAATTAAAAAAAAAGGGCATCAAGTGGAAAGCTGGAGATCAACTAATAAAAAGCAATGGGACAGTAAAGGAGACAGTAAAAGGCAGCTTTCGGTGTGTGCTCCCCGGACAGAGGCTTTGCCAGATTTTCTGGACCAGTTTATCACCAAAGCTGCCAGAGAATCAACCAATCTCCAGAGTCCCCAAGGGAAAGACTGCTCATGACTGGATGAGAGAACCCTTCCCAAGCCCTGTGTTAAGTAAAGCCATTTCCTGGGTATGTGGCGCTCTGGAACACAGCATTTCCCAAGTGCCAGTTAAAAGCGGCTACCTTCCTCCACTGGGGCACTTCACAACTTAACATGCATTTTTGAGTTTCCAAAATAAACGTCATTTAAAGTTTTTCTCCTTTGCCCATAATATACTATTTTAAACCATAGCAGTGGTGTTATAATAGACTATACTACAAAACTCTCTTCCAAAAGCCAACATGCAAAGCATCAAAGCAATCTTAGTGAAGGTGATGCATCCCCACACCGTGCTCACAATCTCAGTACCTGCTAGACACTTCATTTCTGATGAACAAGAATTCCAAGAAAGTAGAGGGAAAAGGCAAAAAAAAAAAAAAAAAAGTTCACAGAACACTTGATTATTTGTTAATTTAACAACCCAACACCTTAATTCCATTCAACTATTTACAATTAGCTAGCAAAGCTGGTAAAAAGCTCATCATTAAAATCACTTAAGTCCTGACTAACTGGAGAG
The DNA here is from genome assembly GCF_964341445.2 of Mesoplodon mirus. Lineage (NCBI taxonomy): Eukaryota > Metazoa > Chordata > Mammalia > Artiodactyla > Ziphiidae > Mesoplodon > Mesoplodon mirus. The sequence continues at coordinate 65,289,823 of NC_138977.1, read as the reverse complement.
GAAAGCAATGGAGAACTGTGCTACCTCTCCAGCATGCCAGGAAAACACGGGCCACATTGATTCAGCTGCTTCTTCAATCAGCTGTCAATTTTAAGAAAACAAGTCTTGGGAAACTAGATCTGCTCCCCCTTTAACAATCTTTGTAATTAGCAGTAAAATGAAAACTTTCCTGATAGGACTTGCAAGGCACCCACCAGGATCACTCTACCGACCACTGAACCGATGTGGCCCCATGCTGTGCTAATCTGTGAGCTGACAAGGGGTGGGCAAAGCTACTCTACTGAGCTGTTAAGATACTACGTTACGTGGCTTCTCAAAACAGGTTACCTTCTGTAATCCAGAAGAAGTGGGAAAAGAAGAAACATTAAGAAAGGTTATTAAGAAAACAAAACCCCACCTTTCTACAAACTAAAAACCTGGAATTGACATTTCTGTATTTCCCTTGATAAACTATACCTTTTTGCCAGCACCAACATTGGCCTTTGCAGTCCCCCTGACTTTCTTCATTCTGTTCTTGCGTTCCTTTCGCTGTTTTCTCGAGGTCTTTTTCTTCTCATATAGGCCATGCTGAAAAAGAAATATATATACATATAAATGTAAGTGACTTGCAAACATCAACTTATTGTTACATACTAATCCAGGAGGGAAAGTGACCAGGCTGGAGCTCAAGAAATACAGCTTCAGAAGTCAAAACTCTTCAAGTACATTTAACAATACTTGTTTGTGTTAGAACAGAAACAGTCATCTAATTGAGAGATAGCACGAATAGAAAACAGCACAGGAAAAGTGTGCACTCAACGCTCCGTGCATGCTGTTATGATTCTGAGCCTACAGTTCGCTAGGTCTCCACATTTTCAGGGTCTCTTCCATTTCAACTCCCTGTTTACTACTCATAGCTGACAGAGGAATCTTTCCCAAGAACTCTACACCCCCCAACGGAGACCGCATCCAGCTACCTATCTTCACTCTGCCCACTTCTGCATTTGCTCTTCCTGCTGCCTACGGGAATGCTCCCCAATCTTTACAAGGATCTCGGCTTCACTTCACCTCAGCCAGGTCTCCCAGACCACCCAATTAAAAGAGTGCAGCATCTATCTACCACATACCTATTCAATGGAAAGATTTCACCTAACAGCAAGGAGGAAAAAAAGTTAAAAGGGGGCAGGCACAAGAACTATTTCAAAGTAACAATCCATTTGCTCATTCACAATTTAGTATGTAAGCTAGGGAGTTTGCCCGGTCTACTGCTGTACAGTTGTGTCCTGAACAACTGCACAAATATGGGTGCCAACCCTCAACACAGTTGAATATCTGAGTATACCTTATAGCTGGCCCTCCACATCCACACTTCCCTTCGCATCTGTGTAGTCAACCAACCTCGGATCGCTGTAATACAGATTTTACTACTGAAAAAAATCTGCGCTAAGTGGACCTTCATAATTCTAACCCGTGTTGTTCAACGGTCAACTGTAGGTCACTGTGTAGTGCTTGGTACTCAGGCAGTGATCCAAAAGCTTTCATGGTTCCTGGCAACCTATGAAGTTAAGCCCAAACTCGGATGTTTGGCAATAAAGATTTCACTTAATTTGATGCCAACCTACCTTTCTAAACTCATCCCCCTACCTACTTCCAGTTCCTACCTCCAGGAGCATTGCTTTACCTGCTCTTCTAGACACAGATCAAATGTCACCTCCTCAAATCCTGCAGACCCCATTCTGAACTGTACTCTGTGTATTTATCAAAGAATCTTTTCTCTCAACCCCTTAAGAGTTCTTTAGTATGTTGTCCCCCTGCAGACTGCTTGCTTTTGCTCATTCCACTGCACCCACAACACAATGTTACTGAAAAATGTCTTTAGCAGCTGTTGAACAGAGAGGACACCTACTCTTGCAAGCCTGTGTTTGGGCTCATTCTTCTTTGCGTAATCCAAGGAATCGTAAATCATGCCAAAGCCAGTTGTCTTGCCACCACCAAAATGGGTTCGGAATCCGAACACAAAGATGACATCTGGTGTGGTCTTGTACATTTTGGCTAGTTTTTCCCGAATTTCTGTCTTAGGTACTGTTGCCTTCCCAGGATGAAGGACATCGATGACCTAAAAAGATTACCAAGTTTAGTGTTTATTATAATGAAATACATCTTCAAAACTGAATAACAACCAACCTTTGACGTACCCTTCCTTACCATTTGTTTCCGCTGAAGTAGTCGGTTGGTCATGAACTTCCTTGTCCGGATAGTTACCGTGTCGTTCTGAAAACATAACAACACTCATTAGTAAAACTAGTCAACCTTTTCTTGACCCGCTGTGATTTTCCAAGAGCTAGAATTGCAATGTCCAAATCAGTAGACCCTGTGGCTCTCCATCTGTGGATAATTAATTAAAAATAAACAACATTTAAAACGCAATTCCTCAGCTGCAGGAACCACATTCAATACTCAGGAGTCACATGGATTAGTGGCAAGAAAGCTTCAATAAAAGAAAAAAAGAGGGCTTCCCTGGTGGCGCAGTGGTTGAGAGTCCGCCTGCCGATGCAGGGGACACGGGTTCGTGCCCCGATCCCGGAAGATCCCACATGCCGCGGAGCGGCTGGGCCCGCGAGCCATGGCCGCGGAGCCTGTGTGTCCGGAGCCTGTGCTCCGCAACGGGAGAGGCCACAGCAGTGAGAGGCCCGCGTACAGCAAAAAAAAAAAAAATAAATAAATAAAAAAAAAAGAAAAAAAGAAAAAAATGCACAAATTCCCATCTCCTCCTAACCCACTTAGCACAGTGCCTAACTCACAGGTCACCCCATCACAAAAACAGCATCAAGAAAACACGCTCAACAGCCACATTCTGAATCTGTCAAGATTTTAAATCTGGAAACGCCTTACTTCACTTCATTACAGAAATCACTCTGCAGCAAGGTTTCTCAAACCTCTGATATTTTGGTCCAGCTACTTCTGTGCTGTGGGGACTGTCCAGTGCATTTTAGACTGTTTAGCAGCATCTTTGACCTCTAACCACTTGATGCCGGTAGCACCCGCGCTTCCCAGTTGTAACCAAGAATGTATCCAGGTTTTGTCAACTGTCCCCTCAGAAGCAAAAATCACCCCCAGTTAAAGCCTACCTCTCTGGAGTAAAGCTGTGATTCTATAAATGTTATTGTCACGGCACCCTGTTTATTGCATCCTGCACAGATGTGACAAGCATTGCACCACCTCCTTGTAAACTATCCTTTTTGAATGACCAACGCTACACCCCACAAAAAAACTGTACCCTTCTGAATGGCGCCGTTGCTCTTTTACACTGAGTGACTACCATGGAATGTAGGCATTCAGCGTGCTTACACTGACTAAAAATTTCACCAAAGGAAAAGAAGAGCTCTCATAGTAGACTGATTGCTAATTTTCGACTGCAGTCTGAAAAACCATACCACACTAAGTTCACTTCAACAATATTCAATTTTTGAAAGTAAGGGTGAAGGGAAAAACAGCTCGCAGATAAAGTGGGGTTAAAAACAGGTGAACCTTCTAATGAACTAATCATGACAGGGCAAACCTCAAAGTGGCTCCTCTTCCCGGGGCCTGTTTCCCCCCTGTGAAACAAGACGATCCATTCGGCTGACAATATTCTAGCTTACACGTGGGAACGGTTTCAGTCGTCGCAACACGCCCGGGCGCTGCCGACACCCTCTTCTCCTCCTGGGCTGCCTTCACCGGCGAACCGCCTACCCCAAATTAAGCGTTCAAGTGCGATGTGTCTCTCCTCACCCTACCCCACCCCACCCACTAGACTCCACGAAGCCGACAAACACAGCAGCCGCTCCCGCAGTCCCCATTCCGTGGACTCCGAAGCCCGGCATGTCTGGGTCGACAGCGCAGCCCGGACTCCCCGCCGGCGGCTCCCCGGCCCTCGGCAACCGGCCTCCGTCAGACACGGCCAAGGAAGAGCAATCGGGCTTCGGGCGGCCGTAGTGCTAACGGCGGGACCAGGGGACGGAGGATGGCTCAGATATACAACGGATGATCCCTGGATCCGCGGAGACTCACCATAATGGCGGCTAATCTTCAAGCAGCCAGGAAGGAAAAGAGAACTATTTTCCGCCGGCCAATCATATCAACGCTCACGGAAGGACCCCGGGAGACGCCGGCGTGGGGGCGTGGCCAGACCGCGAGGCCGACCGCGCTAATGCCTGATTGAAAGTGTTTAAGACCTGGTCTCTTCGCTCTTTCGCCACACCCCCGGAACGTGAACGGCCAATCCGGAGGGGGAACAGTTTGGGCCGACCAGGTTTACGCAAGCACGTGTTCCACTTCAATTCATTATCTTGAACTGTCACTACTTAAAATTCCGGTAAACCGGATTAAAGTTAAATCCCCTCCACCCGCGTTAGAGGTTGGTAAAGCTCGAAGGCATCCTTGGAGGTCCTCTCGACCAGCCTCCTCATTTTACTGATAGGGAAACTGCAGAAACCCGGACTCAAACTTTTATTTCAAGTACGCAAAACTGTCCGTTTTAATTTATTGCTATTTAATTTATTTATTTTTTCTGAGCTTAGAGAATCTGATTTTCTAATTAAAAATTAAAAATTCTTTTATTTGTCTTCTTCTGAAAAATCTTAATCCCTACAAAAGTGAGCTTTTTTTTTTTTTTCTGTACGCGGGTCTCTCACTGTTGTGGCCTCTCCCGTTGCGGAGCACAGGCTCCGGACGCGCAGGCCCAGCGGCCGTGGCTCACGGGCCCAGCTGCTCCGCGGCATGTGGGATCCTCCCGGACTGGGGTACGAGCCCACGTCCCCTGCATCGGCAGGCGGAGTCTCAACCACCGCGCCACCAGGGAAGCCCCAAAAGTGATCTTTTAATAAGTATCTGCTTGATACAGAAATTTGTTAGTTTACAGTGAGACATACGTGTAACAATAAAGAACATAAGCATACAGGTTCAGAGACCGACAAATCAGGTTGCAGGCTTTTGAGAGCAGCTTTGCTATATTCTTCAGAATAATAAGAATAGTTAATATTCATTGAATGACTGCTATGTGTCTGTTACTTTCTGATTACTTTTACCTTTATTTTGCCATTTAACCTTCCCACCAACTCTAAGAATTAGGGTACATATTACTTATCCCTTTTATAGATGGGGAAACTATGACAGCACGAGGTTAAGGAACTTTCCCAAGGTCGCTCAACTTTTAAGCAGTAGTGCCTAAACACCCATGCATACTGTGGTTCCAGAACCTTTGTTTTTAACTTCTAGATAATGAAAATCACTCACCAAATCTTCAAAGACATATTGATTAACTGCTGAAATAGGAAAATCTGGTTTGCTTTGCTTTCTGTCTGTGACATATGTGTTTTACTAGTGGGGATCCATAAAGTCTGAAGACAGCATCCCTTAAAATTCAAAAGTGTTGAACCACTTTATTGGGTTCTGTTTAGAGTTCCTCACAAATAGTAAAGAAGTAAGTTTCAGGTTCTCTAGCACTGAGTCCTATGGTGGAATGGTTTTCTCTCTAGTATCATGCGCTAAGATGTCACACTAGGATCACCTCCCACAGGGTGTGAGGTGTGAGATAAGAAATTTATTTCCTCAGTACATGAATAATCACTTCCTATTCTCCCTTCATCTTGTTTCCCTAGCTCAGCATGGCTCACTTTTCACACTAAACTCACAGATTTTCATCTTCTGTTTTTGTAATCAATAAGTTTAATTCTTCTTCTTTTTCAAAATAACTTTGTGAACTGGAGTTGCATGCATGGCCGTGTTTTCTGCCCTGTTTACTTCCTTTGTTGATAATCTAGATGAAGTCCTCTGTTCCTTGGGCAAGTTCATTTTAGCCTCTACCTTTCCTTAAATAATTAGAGGCTCTTAATTAAGATGGTATTGATGTTGGTAAGATGATTTTCCATTGTATGCAATTTTTGGCTCTCTGGTTTTCTAAAAGTTTTGAGGCAGGGGGTTGTAGTTTCTTTGCAGGTGTTAGGTGACAAGAAGAAATGGACCGGAAACTGGACTTTGAAAATACCATGCAGGTTTCGGTACAGTTTCAAGGAGGTGCCGCCAGATGGCAGTGTAGAGAGAAGGCGAAAAGCGGCGTGTTCGAAGCCTCTCTTAACAGACAGAAGCGCCGGCGAGTAGCGGAAGTGGAGGCGGGCACGTGGGGCGAGCTACGGTGGCCGAAAAAGTGCCGGGGATGTGTTAGCAACCAGTCAAGAATTAGTCCCGGGGGCGTGCGGTGAGCGTCGTATTTCTAATCTAGCTCAGCGAGTCTCGAGGAGGGAGCCCCGGCAGCCGTCACCATGGTGAAGGAGCAGTTCCGGGAGACGGATGTGGCCAAGAAAATGTAAGATGGAGCAAAACTCCCCAAAGGGCAGAGAAATTAGGAGCAGAGGGGTCCGAGGTCAGGGAAGGGTCAGAGGTGAGGTCGGTTGGAAGGGAAGGGCCAGGAATCAGTGGGAGGTGTGGGCACAGCTCAGGAGTATCGGGTTAGATTAATGGATATTGATCGGGCAGAGGGCTTTCAGGACCTGGGGAACCCAGGCCAGGGGTGGTTCCTTGGGCGGAGAAGGGGGGATGTGGTGGGAACCTGAGGGATGTGGTGGGAACTTTGGCGATCCGTGCACCATGGGCCGAAGCTCGAATTCTCCTGAGGTGAGACGGTGACCACTTTCAGCGAATCTTTGGTCATTGCAATGAATGGGAGCAACCTGGGGCGGGGACTCATTTTGCTGCAGAGCACATGACACGGAGGTAGTATTTGCTGACCAAAAGAATGGAGTTGCCAGCTGGAGAGCTGTACCACAGGCAGATGGATAGCAGTCTCAGAAATGAGGCTGTTATTCTGGACCTTCTTTAGAGCTAATTTAGTAGGCCACAGCCTCTCCTTAGACCTTCCAGTAGAGAAACAAATCTGGCCCCGATGATAGACATGATGATACGACATGAGTAAGACTTTACTGCCTAGTCTAGCTGGAGAAGGTAGACAAGTCAACGTTGGATAGGACAAGTGCGAGGACAAGGGTAGGCATAGGGGGTTCTGACAGCACAGGTGGGCAAGGGGTTCAGGCAGAACAGCCTTCTTCCAGGAGCTTACAGGAGGGAGAAAGTATAGTGATGAGAAGGAAGCAGATTTGAAGCTTTGTTTCAGAGCCATCTTGCAGGCAGTGAGGAATCTTTTTTTTTTTCTTTAATTGAAGTATAGTTGATTTACAATGTTGTGTTAGTTTCGGGTGTACAGCACAGTGATTCAATTATATATATATATTCTGTTTTAGATTCTTTTCCCTTATTGGCTATTACAAAATGTTGAGTATAGTTCCCTGTGCTATACAGTAGGTTCTTGTTGGTTATCTATTTTATATATAGTATGTGTATACTTTAATCTCAAACTCCTAATTTATCCCTCCCCTGCTTTCCCTTTGGGAACCATAAGTTTGTTTTCCATGTCTGTGGGTCTATTTCTGTTTTGTTTTTCTGTTTTTTTTGTTTTGTTTTTTTGTTTTAATTTATTTTTGGCTGCATTGGGTCTTTGTTGCTGCACGCGGGCTTTCTCTAGTTGCGTCCAGCAGGGGCTACTCTTTGTTGCGGTGCGCAGGCTTCTCATTGCTGTGGCTTCTCTTGTTGCGGAGCATGGGCTCGAGGCGCACAAGCTTCAGTAGTTGCAGCACGCGGGCTCAGTAGTTGTGGCTCATGAGCTCTAGAGCACAGGCTCAGTTGTTGTGGCTCACGGACTCTAGGCGCAAGGGCTTCTGTAGTTGTGTCTCGCGGGCTCTGGAGCACAGGGTCAGTAGTTGTGGCTCACGGGCTTAGTTGCTCCACGGCATGTGGGATCTTCCCAGACCAGGGCTCGAACCTGTGTCCCCTGAATTGGCAGGCGGATTCTTAACCAATGCCCCACCAGGGGAGTCCTATTTCTATTTGGTAAATAAGTTTATTTGTATCTTTTTTTTCCCCCACATATGAGCAATATCATGTGATATTTGTCTTTCTCTGGCTTACTTCACTTAGGATAATCTCTAGATCCATCCATGTTGCTGCAAATGGCATTCTTTCTTTCTTTTTTATGGCTAATATTTCACTGTGTGGGTGTGTTTGTATATATATATATATATATATATATATATATGCATATATTTATATATATCTACAGCACATCTTCATCCATTCATCTGTTGATGGACATTTAGGTTGCTTCTATGTCTTGGCTATTGTAAATAGTGCTGCAATGAACATTGGGGTGCATGTATCCTTTTGAATTATGGATTTCTCCAGATATATGCCCAGGAGTGGGATGGCAGGAACATATGTAGCTCTATTTTTAGTTTTTTAAGGAACCTCCATACTGTTCTCTATAGTGGCTGTACCAATTTACATTCCCACCAACAGTGTAGGAGGGTTCCTTTTTCTCCACACCCTCTCGGGCATTTATTATTTGTAGACTTTTTGATGATGGCCATTCTCTCAGTTTGAGGGGTGTGAAATTGACAGGATTGCTAGGGATAGGTAAGGGAGAAATGAGATTGACACACAGAATTTCTTGCTTGGGCAGTCTTACAGCTGGGGCTCCCTCTTATTCAGAATTCAGTGGAAATGTCAATTTTCCAGACTTTCTGACCACACGACATAGTATCCTCAGACTCTCCTCTACCGCTTCACGTCATTTTCCTTCCCTGCATCTATTCACTTTTGTGTATCTATTTGTTTATTCTCTGTCTTACCCTCCCTGAAATTGAGCCCCATGTTGGCAGGGAATTCCCTGTCTTATCTAATCTGTATCCTCAGCCCCTCAGGATGGTGCCTGGCACATCATACGTAAACCCCCAGTTTTTTTTGGAAAATGAACAAGGAACAGATTTGGGAGAGAAAGTTCTGGGTTTTGTTTTAGATGTGCTGAGTTTGAGGTGCCTGTTAACTGTCCAGAAGGAGTATCTGTATGGTCTCCAGCTGAGCAGAGGTAGCTGGCCTGCAGATAGAGATTAGACAGACACCACTCAGAAAGAATGTGTAGAATGAAAAAAGTTTGAGGGTTGTAACCCTAGGTAGGGAGAGATGCCAATATTTAAGAGAAGGCGGTAGAAGAGACCACAGAAGAAACTTAAGAGGGAACGAGTCAGCAGGATGAAGTGATATTTAATAATGAGAGAGCAGAGCCTATAGGGAGTTGGAAGGATAAGGTTGCTTATGGTGGGTCATATGCATAAATGCTATTTTTGGTAAGTGGTTTTGATGTAACTGTTCCCCTATCTCTTTCCATTCCAGAAGCCACATCTGTTTTGGAATGAAGTCAGCTGAGGAGATGCGCCAGCAGGCTCACATCCAGGTTGTGAGTAAGAACCTGTATAGCCAGGACAACAACCATGCCCCACTGCTATATGGGGTGCTTGACCACAGGATGGTAAGACCCCTGCCCTTCCTGGTTCCATGTGTTTTGACTTGCTGATGAAACTGGTGACTTACCAAAGAGGAAGAAGCAAGGGCTTCCTTCCACCTCCCCCATTCCCCTGCGCCTCTCAGGGACTCCAGCCTCCTTTGGTCAGGCGGATGTGAATACCCTGCAGTTTCCCAGGTGATTCTGACTCTGAGTCCCCTGGTCACCTGTGAGGACTGGTCCCACTTTCCTGTCCACTGGTCTCCATTGATTATGGTGTGCTTTTATCCACAGGGTACGAGTGAGAAGGACCGTCCTTGTGAAACCTGTGGGAAGAACTTGGCTGACTGTCTGGGCCACTACGGGTACATTGACTTGGAATTGCCATGTTTTCATGTGGGGTACTTCCGAGCAGTCATAGGCATCTTACAGGTAAGCATGTATGTGTTCATCTCCAAAGTATAAACCTGGGAGTTACTGATCTAGGGACATTAGAGTGAGCTTGGGAATGATGAGTGGTGGGAGATACATGTAGAGAACATTTTTATACTAAACACAATATTTCATCTTACAGTAAGTTAAATTGCTTAAAGATTCTTTTTCCTTGGTTTTCCTTGAGTAGGTGGTAGATATGCATTGTAAAAAATATTAGTAATTCAAGCAGTACAGAACAGCATGAAAAAGAAAAAATAGTTAACAAAAACGCCACGAGCTGGCTATGACTATGGCCAGCATTCTGGTGAACATGGGCTGCCTTTGCGTGTCTTCATGTAGATCTGTACATTGTAGTTAAGTGTCCTGGGCAAGGGGTGGTGGTGACTTTTTTAAAAAAGAAGAGACTTAGAAAAAAATCTATTACTGGCCAAAGCTCAGGAGATCATATCAAAAAAGTTTGTTTTAAAGGAATTGAAAGTTCCCAGGCTCCAAAAGTTGTAAGATGTTCTACTCATGGTCCCCCAGGACCAGAAGGCAACCATATTTCAGATGTACCACTTCTAGATAGTCCCAGTCCCTGGCCATGTTCTTCATTGCCTGCTCCTTCCATGGTAGCCCCAGTCACTTTTGCATCTATTGTAGAAGAAGAGCTACAGCAGGAAGCAGCTCTTATCAGAAGTCGAAAAAAACCTTGGCTTTGATTCAGATTGAGGAGCGGAGCGTGCAGTACAAGATTTATTAGCTTTCTATGAAGCATTTGGCAACCCTGATGAGTTTGTCATTGTTGAAAGGACACTGCAGGGACCACTGGCAGTACCTATGTGGGATAAGCATGGGTGCTAGTTCAGCATAGAGTTGAGATACAATTTTCATAAGTTGTGATTGTTATAAATAAATGCTATGGGAAAAGAGTTCTTACAAATTTGGTAACAGATCATTCTAGATAGAATAAGAAAGGATTTAATTTCTTTACTGAATTTTAAGCATATACTGTTTGTACGATTAAAAAGAAATTCCTCAGAATTGTGATTTTAGTAACCTTTTATGTAAAAATGTGTGAGAGGAAAAACTTACTAGGTTAAGTTTAAATAAAACTATTTCTTCTGAATAGTCGTAAAAGGAAAACATGAGTGATTGAAGTGTAAAATTTAAGAGTGATGCATTAAAAATAACTTTCCATTTGAGAATTTGGGATAAATAATTTAGAAGATTTTTGCCAAATATCTCTTTTTTTTTAGTATGACATTCATGAACTTAAGGTAGGAGCATCAGCCATTACTTTTGATCCATTAATGGCCAAAATTTTGTGTTTGCTCTAGTAGTTATGCCTCCATCTTGTGTCTTTTTTCATCAGGCTTTGAATGTTCTGGCCTGATTTTTAAAGCTTGAGCTGCTTGAATGCCATATTATTTCGGTTTGAAAGCACATTCTCCATTTTGCATTGAACTGTGGAGTATGGTGGAAAGGAAATAAGAATACTATTCTGAGCAGCTTAGTCTAGGATAATAGTTCCTTATAAGATTTGGAGTCATTGTGGGGATTGTTTTTGGATGGGGAGAGGAGACCTTATAAAAGCCTTACTGTGAGAGAATCCATTTCTGAAAGTGTTAAAATTTTCTAAGATAAATGCTTAATTATAAAAAAAATAATAGGGGCTTCCCTGGTGGCGCAGTGGTTGAGAGTCCGCCTGCCGATGCAGGGGACACAGGTTCGTGCCCCGGTCCGGGAAGATCCCACATGCCGCGGAGCGGCTAGGCCCGTGAGCCATGGCTGCTGAGCCTGCGCATCTGGAGCCTGTGCTCAACAGCGGCGGGAGAGGCCACAGCGGTGAGAGGCCCGCGTACTGAAAAAAAAAAAAAGAATAATAATAATAATAAAAAGAAAAGACTTTGTCATCCTCTCTTATCCTTTTACCTGTTTTGTTTAATTTTTAAAAGATGATCTGTAAAACCTGCTGCCACATCATGCTGTCCCAGGAGGAGAAGAAGCAGTTTCTGGATTATCTCAAGAGGCCCGGCCTGACTTACCTCCAGAAGCGAGGGCTGAAGAAGAAAATCTCTGATAAATGCCGGAAGAAGAACACGTGCCATCATTGTGGCGCCTTTAATGGTGAGTGGAATGCACCTCTCATCTTTCATTGTGGTGGCAGTTTCTGTAACTGCATTTCCTAGACCGCAACCTCAGGCCAGCCTAACCAAGAGCCTGATTTTTCCAACCATGGTAAAATAAATTAACTCTTACAGGTACTGTAAAGAAATGCGGGTTACTGAAGATAATCCATGAGAAATACAAGACCAACAAGAAAGTGGTGGATCCTATCGTGTCAAATTTCCTTCAGTCCTTCGAAACCGCCATCGAGCATAACAAAGAAGTAGAGCCTCTACTGGGGAGGGCACAGGTGAGCCTGGAATGCAAGCCTGCCTCCCTCTGCATTGAATGTCCTCTCTCTCCCCCTCTGGGTACACAGCTTCCTCCAGAATGAGAGGTCCCCTGGAGCTAGATCTCCGGGAGTACTCCACATGACAGGCATTCATCTGGCACTAAGTTCAATGTGCACCAGCCTCGTAACTAACACGTTTTTAATTGTACAGGTAACACGTGTTACATTTTCATTGTAGAAGACTAAAATTATAGCTGTGTAGGGCATACACTGAGCGATCCTGTTTCTCACATGCATAATGACATAGAAGAATTTGTAGGTACTTTACCTGGCACAAATTTAATTAGTAGAATTTTATGAAGTGTCTTGTTCTGAATTTGATTAGCACTTAAGTCACTTGGTACCTTCTAGAATTGTTAGTATACCAAACTAAGAAATTAGTTGAGTGGCTGCTGAGTACCAAACTGTCAGACCTGCGGGGGAGCATCAGGAACTGCAAGGCAGTGGGTCTGTGCTCACGGATCCCACGGTTTAGATGTGTCGTAGGTCACTAATCTGTGAAAACATAGCTAATACCATGGGGCACAGTGCCAACTGTCACAGGAATGGCAAGGACAGTGAGTTCAGTGGGAAATCTGGAGGAATATGTCACTTCGGACTTGGTTAGGGAGGACTGTGAAGAAAGGTGTGGTTTGTTCTGGTCCTTAAACTTGAGTAGGGTTTAGAGAGTCAAGGGCAACGAGCTCAGCACGTGCAGGTGGCAGCGCTCAGGCTTGTTCTGAAGCTGAGGTTCTGTTTGAAAGTCCTGACGGCGCTAATAAAAGCACCTTGCATGTAGTGACTGCTTTTGCCTTCCAACACTGTTCGAAGTTCTGTGGATTGCCTTGTATTTAATCCTCACAGCAGCCATGCAGCAGAGTCGCCCAAGATAACAGTAAGCGGTGGGGGGAGAGTCCTAGCCAAGGCCATTGGCGCATAGCCTGTGCTGTAGGAAGGACGAACAGCTGAGTCTGCTTTCCAGAGAGCATCCCACTCTGGGGAATGTGGAGCCACTGAGGTTTTGAGCAGGGAAGGGACATGAATAAATAACGAAATTTTAGAAGAGCCTGATTGCTCATTAGAAGACACCATTACAAAAATGAAAAAGCAGGTCACAGAGTGCGAGCAAATAGTCACACTTCATTTGTCTGATAAAGGACTCTCATGTCCAGAATATAGGACACAGTTCTTATAAATCAGTAAGGGGGGGAACCCGAATTTTTTTTTTTAATTTTATTTATTTATTTTTGGCTGCACCACACGGCATACAGGATCTTAGTTCCCTGACCAGGGATCGAACCCATTCCTCCTGCAGTGGAAGGGCAGAGTCTTAACCACTGGACCGCCAGGGAAGTCCCAGAAAACCCCGATTTTTGAAAGCAGAAGCAAGACTTGAATTGGCACTTCACAAGAGGTTATATTCAAATGGCCAATCAATAGATGAAAAGTTCAATGTTATCAATCATCAAGGAAATACTAATTAAAACTACACACACACATACCCTCTCAGAAAAATTAAAATGTAAAACAACTAAAAACCGAGTGCTGGCAAGGATCTGAAGCAGCTGGCCCTCCTACATTGATGGTGGCCGTGTGAAACGTTTCCACCACTCCAAACAACAGTTTGACAATTCCTTATAAAATAAGACCCACACTCACCCTGTGATCCAGCAGCTTTACTCTTAGGTGTAATACCAAGAGAGATGGGTGCATATGTCCACAGAAATATTTGTACAAGTATGTTCATTACAGCTTTATTAATAAAAGCCGGAATTAGAAACAGCCCAGATGCCTGTCAACAGGAGAATGTAGAAATTGTCACAGATCTACACAATGGGATAGTATCTCGAAATGAAAGAAATGAGCTGACACACACAGCCTGGCTGAATCTCAGGATCCTGCTGAGAGGAGGCAGCTTTATACAAGAGAGTACAAAGCGTATGATTCCATTTAGACCAAGTCCAAGAACAGGCAAGACTGATCTGGGGTGAGGGCTTAGTACTGACTGGGAAAGGGGGTATCGGTATTTTCTGGAGAGAGGGACATATTCTTTATTTGATTTGAATGGTGGTATATGTGTACCAGTGTATACATGTAAAAATTTATCAATCTCTTTAAGATTTGTGCAATTTTCTGTATTTAAATTATGCCTTGATTTGGGGGATGGGGATGCAAAAAGAAAACAGATCCTGATCCTGGGTAGGTAGTGATAGTGGAGCCAGGGGCAGAGTCATCGTATGCAGTCAGAATGGACAGGAATTGATGACCAGCCACTGTAGCGCTGGGAGTGAGAGGGTGGTCAGAGGCAAGCGGGTGCCCATGCACAAGCATCTGGAAACACGGTAGTTCTCCTGGAAATGGGGGAGGGCATCAGCAGTGCATTCCAGTGAAGATGTCTTCAAGGCAGTTAGAACTAGGCTCCTGCAGAGGAAGTGAAGGTGCATGCAGGCTGAGAAAGTGGATCTTGTCCTTCTACTGTCATGAGTGTAGAAGAATTCTACCTTCCAGGCTGATGGCGGTGTAGAAAACAGTCAGAAGCCTGGCTGGCAGCCTTGTCAGTGAGCCTGAGGGGTGCCCCAGCTCTCTGGGGTGTGGCCTTACTTGCATCCTCCCCTGCTGCTCCGAGATCAACCTGCCTGACATCCACTACCACTTTCCCCTGCCAGCTCTCTGCCTGGAGCCCTGCGGCCACTGTCCTTACTTGCTGGGAACCGCTTCTCTGCTCAACACACTCTGCAATAGAATTATCTTCTGGGGCCTGGGAGGCATCTTGTTTGGAAAAGTCTCCAAGTGACTAGGCCTAAATGGCTGGACCCAGGAGGTGACCCCCTCGCACTTAGCAGTCACTTGTCTTGCACATCTAGCTTGCCTCTCAGGGTGTCCCCCACTGCCACCATCTCCCTGTCCACCCCAGCCCACCTGACCCAGGCGACACCCTAGACGTGGTTTAGGGTGGTGGTTAAGAGCTTTGGCTTTGGGGTCAGACAGACCTGAGATTAGAGCCCAGCTCTGCCGCTTATTTATTCTGTGACCTTAGACATGCGACCCAACCTGGACTTGACAAAAACTCCGGACTCTATCCCCAGAAGACTAACATATATCCATTCCCAATTTTAATACAAATCCAGGGGGTGGTGGACCTGCAGATAAGAGTCTCTCCATAGATGGCATCGTCCCTGCAGACTGAGCGTTGGCTGCCCTGGCTGATGTCCTTCTGGCTGTGTCACCTCACCAGCACCCGAGGCAGCCACGCTGCATTGCTAGAGAACTCAAGCTGTTAGGGTATTCCGCCATGTACACAGCTGAGCCCTGCTCTCCTGTCCATCAGTCCCTGACTTCTGTTTCCTGGCACGTAACAATAAGTCAGCAGCCTCTTCCACGTGCCTCTTGGGATGCAGTTGTTCTATCACTCTTGAGTAACTGCTCTTGCTGAGAACTGGTTTCCAGGCTCCTGCCAGTCCTCCTGCCTTCCTTGCCCTCCTGGATGGCCTCCAGCTCCAAGATGTTCTCATCTAGGACTGACTGTGGTACTGCGGGTGACATCTGGCCTTCATGCCGTTCTAGAATTCTATTCGTTTTAGACTTCCTCCCTGATTGCTTCTGGTAGCAGCGAGGTGCCCATCACTGGGAGACAGGGATGCTGAGGAGGACATTCTTCTCTGGACAGGGACCCAGACCAGAAAACCTCTGGAGGGATTCCTAGAAGAACCCAGCTGCACTGCCATCTCCTCCAGGGCGGGACCACAGAAACTTTTCATTGGCAGCGTTCTAAGAGCAGTAGCCGGCTGTTCAAATGTTTCTTTCTTAACTTTGTTCCCCTTCTCATTAAGTTATTGCATAGCAAATGCTGCTTATAACATATAGTCTCAGTCACAATCTTTGATCCCAAGAAAATTTAATAACCAGCAACAACACAATCTGACCATTCTTAGCTGTGATGTTTGAGTATCTATGATAATTTACATAGTTCTTATGAGTAAGTTGTTAGAGCCTAGCACTTCTATTAAGTGAAGTTAATACAAAGACAATATAAGTTCACTACAGAAAGTTTAAATGTAAAAAAAGAAGCAAAAAGATGATAATTCCACTCATCTAAAGACAGCCCTGTTCACACCTTGGTAAACTCTTCCATTTCCTCTTTTCTGTATAGATGTATGTTTTCCCCCAAATTAGATCACATCATAAACATACTTATCTCATTTACCAGTATTTTGTGAACACCTTTCATGGCAGTAGCCACATTTCCGTAGCTTCTTTTTTGTTTGTTTTTAATAGCTTCATAGTTTTCCAGGTATGGATGTACCATGATTTTATTGACTCAGTCACCTGTCAGGCTGTTTCCAGCTTTTCACCATTAAGAACAGCTTTAGTGAACATCCTTGTAGCTGAATCTTTGTGTTAATTTCTAAAATCATGCCCTTTGGAATAATTACGAGGAGTGGAATTGTTGGCTTAAATTATTGGAATAAAAGGCATGAACATTTTTAGGGCCCTTGCAACGTAGCATGTTATCAGAAGTCTCTGTCATCACTTGTGTGTATTATCATTTAAGTGGCAGATAGGTTAGAGGACATGCAGAAGTAAACCTTTGCCTAAGCTGTGGAAAACCAACATGTATCTCCTTCCTTCCCTCCTTTCCACAGGAAAACTTGAATCCCTTAATAGTTCTGAATTTATTTAAACGAATCCCAGCTGAAGATGTCCCTCTACTTCTGATGAATCCAGAAGCTGGAAAGCCCTCTGATTTGATTCTCACACGACTTTTAGTGCCCCCTCTGTGTATTAGACCCTCTGTCGTGAGTGATTTGAAGTCTGGCACCAATGAAGATGATCTGACGATGAAATTGACAGAAATCATTTTCCTAAATGATGTCATTAAAAAGGTCAGTGCTTCCCATTAGCATGAAAACGGAAGTGTCTGATGGAGAAAGTCAAATGGACCAGGCTTATTTCTGTTTACCCTCTGCTTATTCTTAGCATCGGATATCAGGAGCTAAGACCCAGATGATCATGGAAGACTGGGATTTCCTGCAGCTGCAGTGCGCCCTCTACATTAACAGTGAGCTCTCAGGCATCCCCCTCAACATGGCGCCCAAGAAGTGGACCAGAGGGTTCGTCCAGCGCCTGAAGGGAAAACAGGGTACGTGTCCAAAGATGTGTGCAGGAGACGGGCTACTGCCTTTGTTTCATTTTGGGGAACGTATGTCCAGCTTATCTAGTTGGAGGTCACAGGCTGTCCTTGGGCTTTCTGGTCACATTGCCCCCAGCAGCACACGTTGTACCTTGGAGGCCTGTGATATATTTTTATTTATTTAGGTCGATTTAGAGGCAATCTCTCAGGAAAAAGAGTGGATTTTTCTGGCAGAACAGTCATCTCACCTGACCCCAACCTCCGAATTGATGAGGTAGCTGTGCCAGTTCATGTGGCCAAAATTCTAACTTTTCCCGAGAAGGTAAGTACATTGAGTTGCTCAATATTTTGTGTGAATCCAGGCTTTTGTGTCACGTTCTGAGATTCCAAACAACAGACAGTGGAAAATCCCCAGTAACCCACCCGACCCACAGTTTGGCATGTGTGTTTATCTTTCCAGTTTGCTTCATACATATGTCACCATGTGTAATATCTACAACATGTACAGCCGCAGTTGTGTCTGCCTTTATGTATATATACTCAGATATACATTGAACAGACAAGTCTGCAAACGTTTTTTTTCCAAATAATACCATCTTTGACATCTGTCTTAGTTCATACCTCACGTGTTAAAGTAACTTATGATAAACACAACACCAGTTAATTTTCTTGGGATAGTTATTATTTTTAAAACATTAGAATCAGTGAATCAAAGACTTTGAATATTTTAAGGCTATTCATGCATAACCAGAAAGGCTGTACTGCTTTACACTCAATTCATATTTGTCATGAGTGTAAACTGGTATTTACAGTATTTTTTGTGTGTGTGTGTGGTACGCAGGCCTCTCACTGTTGTGGCCTCTCCCGTTGCGGAGCCCAGGCTCCGGATGCGCAGGCTCAGCGGCCATGGCTCACGGGCCCAGCCGCTCCGCGGCATGTGGGATCCTCCCGGACCGGGGCATGAACCCGCGTCCCCTGCATCGGCAGGCGGACTCTGAACCACTGCGCCACCAGGGAAGCCCTACAGTATTTTTTTTTTTAACCGAGGTGTAGTTAATCGAAACGCCTGATAACAGGAGGATATTGATTGGCCTTGGCTTTGCCCTTGAGAGTCATAATTAGCCCAAAGCACAGAGGCTTCTGGTTAAGCTTGTGTAGAAAGTGTCCTCGGTTGAGTTCATAATGATCCAGAGTTTCCTTCTCTGAAGTGGTGTCCCATGAGACTGTTGTCCAAGAGGTTACAGGACGTGGCAGTACAGACCAGGGCCTATGGTGCTGGTGTCACGACTTTTAAACCTTAGAAGCCCATGGAAAATCATCGCAGATGAAGTTGCCACCTGTTTTTAGGATTACAGAGTGCTGGAAGGTCCCTATAGATCATTCCCGTCCACTTGTTGAACCACTAGGGAAACCAAAGGCCAGTAAAGGCCTTGGCCCTGTCACCCAACAAGTGAGTGACCAAGTTCAGACTTGAACCTGGTGCCATCCCGTTGTTGTCCTTACACTCAAGACCCTGGCAGCAGGGTGCCTGCAGGTGCCTCTCTGTCTCCTAGGACAAGGTAAGGAAAGTAAAGCCTGAGATCCAGTTCAGTATAGTGTGCTAGCTTATAGAATTAACAGTGTCTCCTTCTGCTTTATGTTGTGATCCTCCAGGTGAACAAGGCAAACATCAACTTTTTGAGGAAGCTGGTTCGAAATGGCCCTGAAGTTCACCCAGGAGCCAATTTCATTCAGCAGAGACACACGCAGATGAAAAGGTAATGCATTCCCGATCTGGTTGGATGTAACTGTCTTCTCATGACCAAGTTTACTGTCACCATACTTAGCAAAGAATGCACTCCAAAGTACAATTGTTGGGTTATTGTAGCACGTGGAAAATATCTATTTAAATTGAAGTGAGCCTAGGTACATTGCTCGTTTGCTCTGCTTGGCTTGTTGAGTGTACGTACAATGTTCATTTATTCCATAGCATTTAATGTTATTGGATCTAGAAAGACAGAATGCATTGGGATATGAAAGCAGATCATTTTCTATGTCACCTGGGCGCTCTGGGGTTACCTCAGTGCGCTCCTGACCCAGGAGACATGCATTTTGCCAGTTCTGGCTTTTTACAGCGAGATGAGCTGATCACCAGTGCCTTTTTATCTCATGAGATTCAAACATATCACCAGGGCCGTGTGGGAGAAGCTGGTTTATTACTCTATTTCTGTGATTCCAAGACATGCTTTTATCGTATCTTGACATTTCTAAAATTAAGATAGGTCTCACAAGCAGTTTGTTGTAGTTTAGGGAATTCCCCGCGGGTCCAGTGGTTAGGGCTTGGTGCTTTCACTACTGGGGGCCAGGGTTTGATCCCTGGTCAGGGAACTAAGATCCCACAAGCCATGCGGCTCAGCCAAAAAATCAAATAAACTAAAATGTGGTTGTTGTTGTTGTCGTTTAATTAATGGCGTATGGAGGCACCTTAAATACAATGAAACGGGATCATTTTAGAGACTGAATCCTGATATGAAGAGGGAGAAACTTGCTGAGGAAACTTTGTTCTCACAGATTATGTCTATTATTGTATGTTAAGGTTTTTGAAATACGGAAACAGAGAAAAGATGGCTCAGGAGCTCAAGTATGGGGACATTGTGGAGAGACACCTCATAGATGGAGACGTGGTTCTGTTCAATCGGCAGCCTTCGCTGCACAAATTGAGCATTATGGCACATCTGGTGAGCGTGAGACTGGTTTTTATTTCTGTTGGGTGGAACTTTGCTGTGTGTGCCACGCTAAATTCCAGACTTCTAAAATTTAAATTGCCAGTAATCTCAGATTTTCATAACTTTCGGTTTTCCTCTTCTCTCATTTTTTAGTTTGAGTGAAACTCTTAAATTTCAAACTTCCCTTCAATGTTTTTAATATTTGTAACGTACTATTCATACAACAGTAAAACAGGAACTAATTGAAAATTAGTGTGAAACTGACTACCATGATTTCACTTGCAAACAACATATATACATATATGTGTGTGCACAACGTTATGTAAAATAGATATGGCAGAAAATTGACTTGATTTAAAATAGCATATTAACTAAGGAACTAAAATGCTTACAGGATTTCTCTTTGCAGTACTCCAACTAAGACCTTGAACCATATTTTTTGGGGTGGTTTACTTTTTGCAACAGCAGCAGTTCCTTTTTTGGAGATTTAAAATGGAAACAAGATGCAACTTTAATTTGTTAAATATTCATAAATTCTCCTGTCTGCAAAGCCATTAAATCCCTGAGCATTTGCAAACAGTGTTTAAACAGGCTCCTAAGGTAGTGTTTTTCTAGATTCCTTTTTTTAGTAGTTTGTGAAAACATTACATCCATCTTTTTGCTCAGTGGTGGAAATACCAAAGATGCAGTTTATGATTATGGAATTATGATTATGGAGATCTAGGAGGCAAACAGAAGCCTTCCTTTTCTGGAAACTTTTGCTTGACTTTGGGGCATTTTAACATAGAAATATTTTTGTTTGAAAATTTTCAAATATATACAAAAATAGAAAGAGTACTATGATGAACTCACAGTCCCATCCTCTATAGTCAGTAATTTTCAGGATTTCGCCACACTAGTTTTCTCTCTCTTTTTTCTTTGTGAACCCAGATGCCATGTGTTTTTTCCATGTGTATTCAGTTTACTTCTGCAAGACACACGTAATTATAGTGCCAGCGTCACACCTCACAAAATGAAGTCATTCCTTGGTGTTGTCTAGTACCCTGTCCATAGTCAGATTTCCCCAAGTGTCTCAAAATCTTTTTGCAATTTTGCAATTTTCAATTAGTTTGTTCAAATCAAGATGCAAAGTCTACACATTATGTTTAGTTGATACATGTCTGAAGCCTCTATTGATCTGGTAATGTCCCACCTCCTTCTTTTAATTTCAGTGTCATTGTTGAAAAAAACCAGGTCATTTGTCCTGAAGAATGTCGCATGTTCTCTGTTTGTCTGCCTGTGTGTGGTGTAAGGGTTCCTTCGTGCTTCATTTTATTCCTGTAAACTGGAAATTAGCTCTCAAAGGATGATCAGATTCAGGTTCAACTTTTTGGCCAAAATAACTCATAGGTGGTGCTGGCTACTTCCTCTTGCCATATTTCAGGAGGCACACGTCTGGCTGGCCCACTTTAGTTATGCTGAAAAGGTTAGGGATTCAGATGCTTCAGCCTGGTGCCTCTCTTGAAATGTCCCTTATTAGCCTTTTCTCTAATGATCTCTTCCATTTATGATCATTATTTCATTGGGTCACAAAATGGTGATTTTCTAATTTAACATTCCTTTCACATTTAATACCTACCACTCTTGTAATTAATAATTTTCCCTTGTTAATTAGGGCTATTTACTTACCCCAAAAATAGAATTCATAAAAGAAAGGCAGAATAAGCATCTAATTCTTTTTCCTTTTTTGTCAGTTTAGGGCATAAAACTTCGGTGCTCAGTTTCTTCCCACTTGGTTGTTTTGGGGTTTTTGTTTGTTTGGGCTTTCCTTTTTTTCACTGTCATCATGAGTTTTTATTTAGTCAGTGTGTTTTGTTCAATTTCTGCCATTAACCTTTTAACAGCAAAGTGTGACATCATTGGCCAGTGGGAACCCCTTTCTCATGGCTTCTGTGTTGATGTTTGCCTCATAGTATTAAAGCAAATTCATTGTGTTTTGATCTAATAAAGCTACTTGAATGAGACCACAAGTGACATGTTACTTGCCAGAACATACTAGAAATTTACTTCCTTAAAGTAAAGTGTCCAGTTCTCCAGGAAGCCATTTTTTTATGTTGAAACTAAGAAGCTTTTATTTTTATTTTTTTATTTTATTTGAATTTTATTTTATTTATTTTTTATACAGCAGGTTCTTATTAATTATCCATTTTATACATATTAGTGTATACATGTCAATCCCAATATCCCAATTCATCACACCACCACCACCCACCCCCACCGCTTTCTCCCCTTGGTGTCCATACAGTGTCCATAAGTCAGAAAGAGAAAAACAAATATCGTATATTAACACATATATGTGGAACCTACAAAAATGGTACAGATGAACCGGTTTGCAGGGCAGAAATAGAGACACAGCTGTAGAGAACAAACGTATGGGCACCAAGAAGGTTTTAGTTAAATTACTTAAGTCCTTCTCCTGGTTTGTTTTTTGTATTCCACAGGCCAGGGTCAAACCCCACCGCACCTTCAGATTTAATGAGTGTGTCTGTACACCCTACAACGCGGATTTTGATGGTGATGAAATGAACCTTCATCTTCCTCAAACAGAAGAAGCTAAAGCAGAAGCCCTTGTTCTCATGGGGGTATGTAGGGTGGTGCAGCCCAGCTTCTGAGGAAAAGCGCCTTAAAAGGAGGGAAAGGGGAGCCTGTCCTGTTTGCAAACACCCTGCAGTATATAAGAGAGTTAGTTTCTCTGATAGGTGGGGAGTTGAGTGGAGTGGGTGTCTTCTGACCTGTAATGTGGGTTCCTAGGAGAGTAGATATACATGAGCACCAGTTGTGAAAGGGTAAGACAAGGGTATAGCAGAAACTTGACTATTGGCTATCATGGTCAGTTACACCTCAGTTAAAAGATTTGAGCAAATGCACTTTGATGCACAGAACCTTCTTTAAATTGGTTAATAATGCACTGAACAAGTAGCACCCATTTTTGCCACTGTGGGCACTCATTACATTTTAATTAAAATCCTGTTGTTCAAACTTAATGTCTGACGCAAGAGAAATTTGACAATTCTGCCATCATTGTAGAGTATGGAATTGACCGACTTCAGACATAACACAGCACTACTCATCATTCATTCACAGAAGTAAATTTTCTTTGGAGGAGAGCATTTGTTAATTACAATAACATCTTATGCCCAAAGTGTTCCTTATAGAAACTCAAAACTACTTCATGCAGTATTTGAGTGCAGGAACCTCTGAGGTCAGTCTCGCTGGTAATTTTTCTCTCCCCTTGACAGATTAAGGGATGGAAGTTAGTGACAAAGCTGCAGTTAAGGACCCTAGCTTGCAGTGCTCAGCCTCATCTTCCTGCTACTCTTCATTTATTCATAACAATTCAGAGTCTTTGTGGTGCAGGTCTTTGGGGCTGCATCATGCATCCAAGGATGGCTAACTTACTGTGTTCCTTTTTCCTTCAGACTAAAGCAAATCTTGTAACCCCAAGGAATGGAGAACCACTAATTGCTGCTATTCAGGATTTTCTGACAGGTGGGTTTGTGGAATTCACTTGAAAGGAGACTTTGGAACACGAGGATTCTCATTCACTGTGTTCATGTGTCCACTTGAAAAGCTGTTTAATTGCCTGTGTTTAACTCTGTTGTTTGTTTACTAAGTGTGATTGTGAACCTACTTGAGATATTTTGCATTGGTTGGTTATTCAGTGAACTCCTGCCATACACAAGACATTTTTATCTTCTAAGTGCTGGGGCCATGGCGGCGAGTAAAACAAAGTTGCTTTCCCTGTGGAGGTTGTATTCTAGTTGGAGGAGAAAGCCAAGAAGCAGCTGGGTTTTACTTTAACCTCACTCTGTTAGTAATGGTCCACGTTTATTTTAAAATTGAAACCTTATGATTTTTCTCACAATTTCATTGCTTTTCTTTCCTCAGGTGCCTATCTCCTCACTCTTAAGGACACTTTCTTTGACCGAGCCAAGGCTTGCCAGATCATTGCTTCAATATTGGTGGGCAAGGATGAGAAAATTAAAGTTCGGCTCCCACCCCCTACAATATTAAAGGTTTGTGCAGGAGCTGTGTGTGTACGCACACAGGTGTGTGTGTGTGTGTGTGTGTGTGTGTGTGTGTGTGACTGGACGCACCAGTGGCCTTAGTGTACGCACGCTGCTGCCCGGTTGGTGTGTGACCACTGTACCATCTTGCCTCATTTGCATGAAGGGTGGTTGAGACCAGGCTCAGCCCTCCGATGGTCTGGCTTCTTTCCTCCTTCAGCCTGTCACCCTGTGGACGGGAAAGCAGATCTTCAGCGTCATCCTCAGACCCAGCGATGACAATCCAGTGAGGGCCAACCTCCGAACCAAGGGCAAGCAGTACTGTGGCAAAGGAGAAGACCTCTGTGTCAATGATTCCTGTGAGTTAAAGCAATGGGGTGGGGCTGGGGGTCAGGAAAGCAAGTGGCCAACAGTTACCTTCGCTTAGCCAGCAAATCCCAAGTTTCTCTATAGCCTTAGGCAGGAAGTTTGTTCTTCAGGGAAATGCAGGCGGTGTTTCTCTAAAAGGTAGAGATCGTGTAGACACATGACCAACCCAATGATTAGAATGTTCTTCTTGTATTTTGTCTCGGTTGAGACTCTTTTCTACCAATTAATGCAAATTCTTTTTTCTTCCTTTTTTTTTTTTTTTTGGCCGTACAAAGGTCTCGTTATTTAAGGCATTTAATTTACTATTTTATATCCAAAAACATGTTTATTGTCTAAAAGTGTGACTAAAAAGTATAACTGAAGAGGCTAATTTTTTTTTTTTTTTTTTTTTTTTTTGTGGTACGCAGGCCTCTCACTGTTGTGGCCTCTCCTGTTGCGGAGCACAGGCTCCGGACGCGCAGGCCCAGCGGCCATGGCTCACGGGCCCAGCCGCTCCGTGGCATGTGGGATCCTCCCGGACCGGGGCACAAACCCGCGTCCCCTGCATTGGCAGGCGGACTCTCAACCACTGCACCACCAGGGAAGCCCCCGAGGCTCATTTTTTTTTTTTTTTTTTTTTTTTTTTTTTTTTTTTTTTTTTTTTTCCGTACGCGGGCCTCTCACTGTTGTGGCCTCTCCCGTTGCGGAGCACAGGCTCCGGATGCGCAGGCTCAGCGGCCATGGCTCACGGGCCCAGCCGCTCCGCGGCATATGGGATCCTCCCAGACCGGGGCACGAACCCGTATCCCCTGCATCGGCAGGCGGACTCTCAACCACTGCGCCACCAGGGAGGCCCGAGGCTCATTTTTTTAACCTGCCTCACCTGGTCAATGGATGTTTTGATAACGTGAAGATCAGATGTAACAGTGAGAGGATTTATTTATTTATTTACTTATTTATTTTTTAATATCTTTATTGGAGTATAATTGCTTTACAATGTGTTAGTTTCTACTGTACAACAAAGTGAATCAGCTGAATGTATACATATATCCCCATATCCCCTCCCTCTTGAGCCTCCCTCCCATCCTCCCTACCCCACCCCTCTAGGTGGTCACAAAGCACCGAGCTGATCTCCCTGTGCTATGCGGCTGCTTCCCACTAGCTATCCATTTCACATTTGGTAGTGTATATATGTCAGTGCTACTCTCACAGTGAGAGGATTTAAATGCGAGCCATCTGAGTCCCCTAGACTGATTCAGCCCAAAGTGTGGTCCACACACCAATGCCGTTCAGGCAGCATTTACTTTCTGGGTCCCAGGCTGCTAACAGGCAGTTCCCCAGCAGGCTGCATTGAGTAGCACTGATTTAGAATGGGTTTTGCTAGCAAGGCCTAGTGACGAGAAGTGGATCTGCAGAGCTCTGTACTAAAGAACTGAACCGCAAAGCCTCTCTGAAGGTCAAGGGTTTTCTGCTGTCTCATGATGAAGAATAAATGTTTTGAAGAGCACTGATTTTTTTCCCCCAGGTTTATAACCATTCTTTTGAAAATATCCTCTCTGGTCTTTAACGTATTTTGGCTTCTTGTTTTAGATTGTGTTTTGTTTGTTTCTAGATACAAATTTCATTTTGTTGTTTAGGCTTTTCATGCTGGTGCCACTGTTAGTCTTCAGTGTCTTAGGTAAATAACAAAGTGCTTTATAAACAACACTTCCTTGTACATGATTGAATTGATGCTCAGAACATCCCCACGACATCAAGACGGCAAGAGCTTGATCCTGTCATCCACAGTTCACGGATAAAGACAATGAGTGTCAACTAGTACCTTTCAGAGTTAGGACTATAGGGTAACTAACTAGACCTTTCATGCTTTTCAGAAGTTCCTAGATTTCTCTTTTTTTCCCCCTCAAAACAAAGTTTTTTTAAGAGCATATCTATTTGTTCTGCTTTAACTTTTAATACGAGAACAAATTTTCTCAACTGCCTCAAATTCATTTTGGAATGAGGCAACGTAATAATTGTCTGTGTAAGTCCATAATCATTGTTTCCTTCCAGACGTCACTATCCAGAACAGCGAGCTGATGACTGGCAGCATGGACAAAGGAACGCTGGGATCAGGATCCAAGAACAATATTTTTTACATTTTGCTGCGAGACTGGGGGCAGAATGAAGCTGCCGATGCGATGTCACGGCTCGCCAGGCTGGCCCCCGTCTACCTGTGTGAGTATCTCAGCATCCTCGTTTTATTGCTAGAAGTTATTGGTGTTTCAGGGGTTTCTTTTATTGTCTCATCCCCCTGCCCCCACACACATAAACACACACAAAGAGAAGGATACTTACTCCAGGCTAAACTGTTTATGCTTTTCTTAATGAAATTAACTTGATACCGACTAGTTTGGCTACAGATTTGAATTTGCTTTTCAGTTCTCTTCTCAAAAGCTACGGTAGCTCCCTAATGCCCATCAGATAGGATTGTTACCTAAATGGCCCTTCACGGGCTGCTTCCAAGGTACCTGTGCAAGACTATCACCCTCTGGGTCTTCCACGGTTCGGCCCTACAGGGTTACTCAGTATTTCTCTACCATCCTTGCACTATTCTATTACCTCTGCTTGCTGATGCTTTGAACATACCACAGGCCAGGAGATTTTTTGTATGCCCAAAAACATCTTTAGTCTACTCGTATACTTGACTCTTTGGCTGGGTTTAGAATCCTAGACTGAAGATTATTTTCCCTGAGAATTTTGACGGGATTGCTCTACTCTGTTCTAGCTTGAAGGGTTGCTGTAAAGTGTACTTCCGTTCTTATTCCCCAATTTTTGTATGCGAATTGTGGTTGTTTTTTTTAATTGAAGCAATAGTGGATTTACAACGTTGTGCCAGTTTCTGCTGTACAACACAGTGACTCAGTTCTACACATACATCTATTTTGTTAACATTCTTTTTCATTATGATTTATCACAGGATATTAAATATAGTTCCCTGTGCTAGACACATTAGGACCTTGTTGTTTATCCTGAATTGTCTTTTTATTCTGGAAGCTTTGAGACTCCTCTTTGTTTCTGGCATTGTGAAAGTTCACAATGACACAACCTTGCGATGGGTCTGTTATCACTCATTGCACTGAGCACTGTATAAGCTCTCTTAATCTGCAACTTGTGTCCTTCAGTTCTGGATATTTTCTTGTACTTTTTCTGATCATTTTCTCCCTTTTACTTTCTCTGTTCTTTCTTTTTTGAATTTCTGTTCATTGTCTAGTAGAGTTCTTGGACTGATTCTCTGATTTTCCCTGTTGTCCATTTCTTTGTTTCTGGATTCAATTTTATTGTAACAACTGTTGATTTTTAAAAGTTTTTTCACTATCATATATTTAATTTCCAACCCAACCATTGTTCTTATTTGCCAGTAGTTCTTTGGGGTTTTTTTGTTTTTTGGTTTTTTTTTTGGCTGCATTGGGTCTTCATTGCTGCACATGGACTTTCTCTAGTTGTGGCGAGCAGGGGCTCCTCTTCGTTGCGGTGAACGGGCTTCTCATTGCAGTGGCTTCTCTTGTAGTGGAGCACGGGCTCTAGGCTCATGGGCTTCAGTAGTTGTGGCACGGGGGCTCAGTAGTTGTGGCTCACAGGCTCCAGAGCACAGGCTCAGTAGTTTTGGCACACAGGCTTAGTTGCTCTGCAGCACGTGGGATCTTCCGGACCAGGGCTTGGACCTGTGTCCCCTGCATTGGCAGACAGATTCTTAACCACTGCGCCACCAGGGAAGTCCCTTGCTGGTAGTTCTTTTCTTTTTCTTTCCTTCTTTTAATTTTTTTTTTTTTAAGGCTTCCTATTCTCGATCCCCAAGTACACCTTCTCTATCACTCTGTCTCCCACAGGCGTAAGGATCTGGGGCCTATTTCTTGTAGGCAGACCTCAGAAACATTGCAGGTTCAGTTCGAGACCACCACGATAAAGCATATATACCACAATGAAGCAAGTCACATGAACTGTTTGGTTTCCCAGTAGTTACAAAAGTTGTTTACACTATACTATAGTCTGTTAAGTGTGCAATAGTACTGTGTCTTAAAAAACAATGTACATACCTTAATTACAGATACTTTATTGCTAAAAAATGCTAATCATTTGAGCCTTCAATGAGTCATAGTAGTCACAGTACAGATCACCGTAAAAAATATAATAATGAAAAAGTTTGAAATATTATGAGCATTACCGAAATTTGACACAGAGACACAAAGTAAGCAGATGCTGTTGGAAAAATTGTGCTTTTAGACTTGTTCAACACAAGGTTGCCACAAACCTTCAATTTTTTAAAAACCACAATATCTGTGAAGCACAATAAAACAAGATATGCCTGTACAAACTTTCCACTGGGTTTCCCTGTTTCCAGCACCTATATTACCTCCCACAGAACCTGAGGATTTTCTTTCTGAGACTTTCCAGACTTGTGGCCCTCGTTTCTGCAGCCACTTTCACACATCCCCTTCCCCACCCTACTAAGCCAGTAGCCTCTCGTAGGCAGATATTAGGGTTAGGATTACTGTATAGTTCCATCAAAGGTGGAGTTTACATTTGTTTCTTAGTCTCTGTATTTCGGAATAATAATTTCTAATAAAGGGAGTCAGGGCAGAGAGGTCTCTGCAATGCTGAGAACCAGCAGTCAGATGGCCCACTTTCCGTAGCTGGCTTTCTCAGGCACTCTTTACTATTTAGTGGCTGTCTGCTTTATAGTGTAGTTAGTTGGGACATCACTGTAGGTTGTGAGGTCTCAGAGGAGTTAGTGAGTCTTAGTCGTTGTTGCATAACTACCTAGAGGCTGATACAGGAACATTTTGTTTAATTGGGTTGTAACAAGTTCTCTGAAGGTATAAACTTGTTTCTGTGCATCAGGTTGACTAACATCCATGGCTCTCTCTTCCTGCTCTCCCGGGCAACTATTCTGCAGCTAACCGTGGATTCTCAATTGGGATTGGTGACGTCACACCTGGCCAAGGACTGCTGAAGGCCAAGTATGAGTTGCTGAATGCTGGCTACAAAAAATGTGATGAGTACATTGAAGCCCTGAACACAGGCA
This sequence comes from Mesoplodon mirus, assembly GCF_964341445.2. NCBI lineage: Eukaryota > Metazoa > Chordata > Mammalia > Artiodactyla > Ziphiidae > Mesoplodon > Mesoplodon mirus. The sequence continues at coordinate 65,260,328 of NC_138977.1, read as the reverse complement.
AGCTGCAGCAGCAGCCTGGCTGCACTGCTGAGGAGACCCTGGAGGTGAGTCTGGCTGTTCGGGTCAGTTTAGCCACTTCATCACTGGGTGGCGCTGTAGGTCCTGAAGAGAAGGAGCAGAGGTGAGTGGGAAGGAAAGGCAGTGGCTTTAGCCCATCTCCGTGCTGCGCAGCTTGTGTGTGTTCTAAAGCGGGGAGGGCCTCCCGTTAGATCCATTACATCTCTTCCAGCTTTCATGTTCTAGGTGGTGAAAACACGGGCATCTGTTCATTTGGCCACATGGGGCTGCTCTTGTTCCAGCATCGCGCTTGGGCCCCTTCTGTACCCAGTACTTCAGTGCCTCTGCCCTTCCTATTTCCAGCATCCTGTGGCTAGAGACTGACACCACAGCTCTTTGAATGGGTGGTCTTTGAAAGAGACGTGGATAATTCCTGTCTGAGAGTCACATACCAGTCTGCTGCCCTCTCACATTTGGAGCTAGGTTAGCTGAGAACTGGAGCAGCACATGTCAGAGTCAGAGTTGCCTGAGAGTCCTGCATATTCTCTGAAGCAGCCTGACTCAGCAGTCTGCCTGCACCAGGGTTTTGCCTGGCTCTCTTCTGCCTCCCCAGTAGCCTGGGGCTCAGAGCTTTAACTCACCTAAGCAGAGAAGAAAGGTTTTTTGAACAGTAAGAAATTTTCTGATGAAATTAACTTTTTAAAGCAGACAGAAAGCAGTGTTGTGTGAGGTGTTCACAGTTAACTCATTCTTTTTGTTTTTTTTTTACATTTTTATTAGAGTATAGTTGATTTACAATGTTGTATCAGTTTCAGGTGTACAGCAAAGTGAATCAGTTATATATGTATATATATATCTCCACTCTTCTTTAGATTATTCTCCCATATAGGCCACTACAGAGTATTGAGTAGTTCCCTGTGCTATACAGTAGATCTTTATTAGTTATCTATTTTATACATACATTTAGCTCATTCTTTTTTTTCCTTTTAAATTTGTTTTATTAGTTAACTGTTTTATACAAATTAGTGTATACATGTCAATCCCAATCTCCCAATTCATCCCACCTCCACCGCTCCCCACACTGCTTTCCCCCCTTGGTGTCCATATGTTTGTTCTCTACATCTGTGTCTCTATTTCTGTCTTGCAAACTGGTTCATCTGTACCATCTTTCTAGATTCCACATATATGCATTAACATACGATATTTTTCTCTTTCTGACTTATTTCACACTGTATTACAGTCTCTAGCTCCATCCACGTCTCTACAAATGACCCAATTTCTTTCCTTTTTATGGCTGAATAATATTCCATTGTATATATATACCACATTTTTTTAACGTCTTTATTAGAGTATAATTGCTTTACAATGGGGTGTTAGTTTCTGCTTTATAACAAAGTGAATCAGCTATATGTATACATATATCCCCATATCCCCTCCCTCTGGCATCTCTCTCCTACCCTCCCTGTCCCACCCCTCTAGGTGGTCACAAAGCCCCAAGCTGATCTCCCTGTGCTATGTGGCTGCTTTCCACTAGCTATCGGTTTTACATTTCCTAGTGTATATATATATACATGCCACTCTCTCACTTTGTCCCAGCTTACCCTTCCCCCTCCCCGTGTCCTCAAGTCCATTCTCGAGTAGGTCTGCGTCTTTATTCCCGTCCTGCCCCTAGGTTCTTCATGACCATTTTTTTTTTTAGATTCCATATATATGTATTAGCATACGATATTTGTTTTTCTCTTTCTGACTTACTTCACTCTGTATGACAGTCTCTAGGTCCATCCACGTCTCTACAAATGACCAAATTTCTTTCCTTTTTATGGCTGAGTAATATTCCATTCTATATACGTACCATATCTTCTTTATCCATTCATCTGTCAGTGGACATTTGGGTTGCTTCCATGACCTGGCTAAGTAGTGCTGCAATGAACATTGGGGTGCATGTGTCTTTTTGAATTATGGTTTTCTCAGGGTATATGCCCAGTAGTGGGATTGCTGGGTCATATGGTAATTCTATTTTTAGTTTTTTGAGGAACCTCCATACTGTTCTCCATAGTGGCTGTATCAATTTACATTCCCACCAACAGTGCAAGAGGGTTCCCTTTTCTCCACACCCTCTCCAGCATTTGTTGTTTGTAGATTTTCTGATGATGCCCATTCTAACCTGTATGAGGTAATACCTCATTGTAGTTTTGATTTGCATTTCTCTAATAATTAGTGATGTTGAGCAGCTTTTCATGTGCCTCTTGGCCATCTGTATGTCTTCTTTGGAGAAATGTCTATTTAGGTCTTCTGCCCATTTTTTGATTGGGTTGTTTGTTTTTTTAATATTGAGCTGCATGAGCTGCTTATATATTTTGGAGATTAATTCTTTGTCAGCTGCTTTGTTTGCAAATATTTTCTCCCATTCTGAGGGTTGTCTTTTAGTCTTGTTTATGGTTTCCTTCTCTGTGCACAAGCTTTTAAGTTTCATTAGGTCCCATTTGTTTGTTTTTGTTTTTATTTCCATTACTCTAGGGGTGGGTCAAAAAAGATCTTGCTGTGATTTATGTCATAGAGTGTTCTTCCTATGTGTTCCTCTAAGAGTTTTATAGTGTCCGCTCTTACATTTAGGTCTTTAATCCATTCTGAGTTTATTTTTGTGTATGGTGTAGGGAGTGTTCCTTTATTTTTTTTTAATTTATATATTTTATTTATGTATTTTTGTCTGCATTGGGTCCTTGTTTCTGCGCGCACACTTTCTTGAGTTGCATCGAGCAGGGACTACTCTTCGTTGCGGTGCATGAGCTTCTTATTGCAGTGGCTTCTCTTGTTGTGGAGCATGGGCTCTAGGCACACGGGCTTCAGTAGTTGTGGCAAAGTAGTTGTGGCTCAGTAGTTGTGGCTCGCGGGCTCTAGAGCGCAGGCTCGGTAGTTGTGGCACATGGACTTAGTTGCTCCGCGGCATGTGGGATCTTCCTGGATCAGATATTAACCCCGTGTCCCCTGCATTGGCAGGCAGATTCTTAACCACTGTGCCACCAGAGAAGTCCTAGGGAGTGTTCTAATTTCATTCTTTTACATGTAGCTGTCCAGTTTTCCCAGCACCACTTATTGAAGAGACTGTCTTTTCTCCATTGTATATCCTTGCCTCCTTTGCCATAGATTAGTTGACCATAGGTGCGTGGGTTTATCTCTAGGCTTTCTATCCTGTTCCATTGATCTATATTTCTGTTTTTGTGCCAGTACCATATCGTCTTGATTACTGTAACTTTGTAGGATAGTCTGAAGCCAGAGAGTCGGATTCCTCCAGCTCTGTTTTTTTTCCCTCAAGATTGCCTTGGCTCTTCAGGATCTTTTGTATCTCCATGCAAATTTTAAGATTTTTTGTTCTAGTTCTGTAAAAAATGCCATTGGTAATTTGATAGGGATTGCATTGACTCTGTGGATTGCTTTGGGTAATATAGTCATTTTCACAATATTGATTCTTCCAATCCAGGAACATGGTATATTTCTCCATCTGTTTGTGTCATCTTTGATTTCTTTCATCAGTGTCTTATAGTTTTCTGAGTACAGGTCTTTTACCTCCTTAGATAGGTTTATTCCTAGGTATTTTATTCTTTTTGTTGCAATGGTGAATGGGATTGTTTTCCTTAATTTCTCTTTCTGATCTTTTGTTGTTAGTGTATAGGAATGCAAGAGATTTCTATGCATTAACTTTGTATCCTGCAACTTTACCAAATTCATTGATTAGCTCTTAGTAGTTTTCTGCTTGGCATCTTTAGGATTCTCTATGTATAGTATCATGTCATCTGCAAACAGTGACAGTTTTATTTTTTCTTTTCCAATTTGTATTCCTTTTATTTCTTTTTCTACTCTGATTGCTGTGGCTAGGACTTCCAAAACTATGTTGACTAATAGTGGCGAGAGTGGACATCCTTGTCTTGTTCCTGATCTTAGAGGAAATGCTGTCAGTTTTTCGCCATTGAGAATGATGTCTGCTGTGGGTTTGTCACACATGGCCTTTATTATGTTAAGGTAGGTTCCCTCTATGCCCTGGAGAGTTTTTATCATAAATGGGTGTTAAATTTTGTCAAAAGCTTTTTCTGCATCTATTGAGATGATTATATGGTTTTTATCCTTCAATTTGTTAATATGGTGTATCACATTGATTGATTTGCATATATTGAAGAATCCTTGTATCCCTGGGGTAAATCCCACTTGATCATGGTGTATGATCCTTTTAATGTGTTGTTGGATTCTGTTTGCTAGTATTTTGTTGAGGATTTTTGCATCTATATTTATCAGTGATATTAGTCTGTAATTTTCTTTTTTTGTACCATCTTTGTCTGGTTTTGGTATCAGGGTGATGGTGGCCTCATAGAATGAGTTTGGGAGTGTTCCTTCCTCTGCAATTTTTTGGAAGAGTTTGAGAAGGATGGGTGTTAGCTCTTCTCTAAATGTTTGATAGAATTCACCTGTGAAGCCATCTGGTCCTGGACTTTGTTTCTTGGAAAATTTTTAATCACAGTTTCAATTTCATTACTTGTGATTGGTCTGTTCATATTTTCTATTCTTCCCGGCTTGGTCTTGGAAGGTTATACCTTTCTTAGAATTTGTCCATTTCTTCCAGGTTGTCCATTTTATTGGCATAGAGTTGCTTGTAGTAGTCTCTTAGGATGCTTTGTATTTCTGCGGTGTCTGTTGTAACTTCTCCTTTTTCATTTCAAATGTTATTGATTTGAGTCCTCTCCCTCTTTTTCTTGATGAGTCTGGCTAAAGGTTTATCAATTTTATCTTCTCAAAGAACAAGCTTTTAGTTTTACTGATCTTTGCTATTGTTTTCTTTGTTTCTATTTCATTTATTTCTGCTCTGATCTTTATGATTCTTTTCCTTCTGCTAACTTTGGGTTTTGTTTGTTCTTCTTTCTCTATTTCCTTTAGGTGTAAAGTTAGATTGTTTGTTTGAGATTCTTGTTTCTTGAGGTAGGATTGTATTGCTATAAACTTCACTCTTAGAACTGCTTTTGCTGCATCCCATAGGTTTTGGGTTGTCGTGTTTTCCCTGTCATTTGTCTCTAGATGTTTTCTGAATTCCTCTTTGATTTTTTCAGTGATCTCTTGGTCATTTAGTAGCATATTGTTTAGCCTCCATGTGTTTGTGTTTTTTATGTTTTTTTCCCTGTAATTTATTTCTAATCTCATAGCATTGTGGTCGGAAAAGATGCTTGATATGATTTCAATTTTCTTAATCTTGCCGAGGCTTGATTTGTGACCCAAGATGTGATCTATCCTGGAGAATGTTCTTTGTGCACTTGAGAAGAAATTGTAATCTGCTGTTTTCAGATGGAATGTCCTATAAATATCAATTAAATCTGTCTGGTCTCTTGTATCATTTAAAGCTTGTGTTTCCTTATTAATTTTCTGTCCATTGGTGTGAGGTGTTAAAGTCCCCCACTATTATTGTGTTACTGTCAACTTCCTCTTTGATAGCTGTTAGCATTTGCCTTATGTGTTGAGGTGTTCCTCTGTTGGGTGTGTGTATGTTTATAATTGTTATATCTTCTTTTTGGATTGATCCCTTGATCATTATGTAGTGTCCTTCCTTGTCTCTTGTAACATTCTTTATTTTAAAGTCTATTTTATCTGATATGAGTATTGCTACTCCAGCTTTCTTTTGATTTCCATTTGCATGGAATATCTTTTTCCATCCCCTCACTTTCAGTGAGTTTTTGTGTCCATTCAGCGAGCCTGTGTCTTTTGGTTGGAGCATTTAATCCATTCACATTTAAGGTAATTATCAATATGTATGTTCCCATTACTGTTTTCTTAATTGTTTTGGGTTTGTTTTTGTAGGTCCTTTTCTTCTCTTGTGTTTCCCACTTAGAGAAGTTCCTTTAGCATTTGTTGTAGAACTGGTTGGTGGTGCTGAATTCTCTTAGCTTTTGCTTGTCTATAAAGCTTTTTTTTTTTTTTTTTTTTTTGTGGTACGCGGGCCTCTCACTGCTGTGGCCTCTCCCTCTGTGGAGCACAGGCTCCGGACACGCAGACTCAGTGGCCATGGCTCACGGGCCCAGCCACTCCACGGCATGTGGGATCTTCCCAGACCGGGGCACGAACCCGTGTCCTCTGCATCGGCAGGCGGACTCTCAACCACTGCGCCACCAGGGAAGCCCCTGTAAAGCTTTTGATTTCTCAGTTGAATCTGAATGAGATCCTTGCTGGGTAGAGTAATCTTGGTTGTAGGTTCTTCCTTTCATCACTTTAAGTATATCATGCCACTCCCTTCTGGCTTGTAGAGTTTCTGCTGAGAAACCAGCTGTTAACCTTATGGGAGTTCCCTTGTATATTTGTCATTTTTCCCTTGTTGCTTTCAATAATTTTTCTTTGTCTTTAATTTTTGTCAGTTTGATTCCTATGTGTCTCAGCGTGTTTCTCCTTGGGTTTATCCTGCCTGGGACTCTCTGTGCTTCCTGGACTTGGATGGCTATTTCCTTTCCCATGTTAGGGAATTTTTCAACTGTAATCTCTTCAAATATTTTCTCGGGTCCTTTCTTTCTCTCTTCTCCTTCTGGGACCCCTATAATGTGAATGTTGGTGCATTTAATGTTGTCCCAGAGGTCTCCTAGGCTGTCTTCATTTCTTTTCAATCTTTATTCTGCTCCTCGGCAATTATTTCCACCATTTTGTCTTTCAGTTCATTTATTCATTCTTCTGCCTCAGTTATTCTGCTATTGATTTCTTCTAGTGTATTTCTCATTTTGGTTATTGTATTGTTCACCTCTGTTTGTTTGCTCTTTAATTCTTCCAGGTGTTTGTTCTTTAATTCTTCTAGGTCTTTTTTAAACATTTGTTGCATCTTCTCGATCTTTGCCTCCATTCTTTTTCTGAGGTCCTGGATCATCTTCACTATCATTATTCTGAATTCTTTTTCTGATAGGTTGCCTATCTCCACTTCATTTAGTTGTTTTTCTGGGGTTTTATCTTGTTCCATCTGGTACATAGTCCTCTGCCTTTTCATTTTGTCTATCTTTCTGTGAATGTGCTTTTTGTTCCACAGGCTGCAGGATTCTAGTTCTTCTTGCTTCTGCTGTCTGCCCTCTGGTGGATGGCATTTAGCTCATTCTTAATCTCACTAACTCTTAAAGAAAAACAGAGAGAGAGAGAAATGAGTGTTTCTCACATAGAAAATTACTTGAGGCCTCAGCTGCACTCATTTTTAATGGAAACATGACTCCTAACTGCTTCAGCATTGTAAGTTGTGAGTTGAGAGATGACAATCTGGATGAGCTCATGGACTAGAATATTCCTATAGAGTCACCCCACAACATGCTTAACTGGTGGTAATTCAAATGTGTTCTTAGCAGAGAGACAAATTTTACAAATAGCACAAGCAACTCTCTTTTACTACATATTACATAATTTGTTATAAAGTATAAGATATTATACTTGTTTAGACACAGTATACACATGCATGAGTATGTACAGTAACATATATATGGATACATTGCCATATAGGGTACTGTACACAAAGCCAAGCAACCACATTGTACTTTATTGGCTGTTTAAAGAATTTCCCAAGGTTTTGTTACTGATCGTTTTTTCCTTACACACCAATTATGGCAGCCTGTGGAAGATGTCAGTCTGTAGAGACAGGGCATCTTGGTCTTCTAAGGCTCTGAAACCTTTTATCTGCTGGGGGTCTGACATCTTGCTGAAATTCTTCACATTTCCTTAAACGTCTTATTGAACTTCGGTAATCACAGAGCCACCACGCATCTCCCTTTCTCCTGTCAGGCTTTGATCCTGAAGGAGCTGTCTGTGATCCGTGACCATGCGGGCAGCGCCTGCCTCCGGGAGCTGGATAAGAGCAACAGCCCCCTCACCATGGCTCTGTGCGGCTCTAAAGGTGAGTGCCCCCCTCCGGCCGCTGCTGTCACTGCGCTGCATGTGGGCTGGCTGGTTGTGTTCTAGGAAATGCGAGTCAGAACTTCAGGCCTGGCAGTTCCCTGGGGGTCCAGTGGTTAGAACTCTAGTCTTTCACTGCCAGGGCCCGGGTTCAATCCCTGGTCAGGGAACTAAGATCCCACAAGCTGCGCTTCAAAAAAAACAAACTTCAGGTCTTTTGTTCATAAAGGCCTGAAGTTTTTTAAATAATACATAGAGAAAGAGACTTAATTATTTGCATTTTTAGAAGACTAACTCCTTTGGAGAAACATTGGTCATGTGTGTGGGTTTCTGAGTTTGAGGGTGCTTTGAGTAAACTTGATGTTCTTTTTTAAAGAAAAGAAAGAAAACCTGTGGATTTTTAAAATAATGTGTTGGATGATAATTAAAAACACTTAAATGTCATAGTTAGCCATAACCTAAAAGCATTAGGTTTCATGATACTGCACTCAAATTCAGAACCTCCTGCTTTTCCTGTTTCTGTAAATTTTTGACAGAATAAAGTCCAGTCTCTTTAATCTTGCTGCCTTTCACCCCATATTCTCCTACTCCCTGCTCCTGGTACATACCCCACACTCCTATCCTGTGTCTTTGCTTCCCACTCTCCCACCCACTTTGGAATTCCTCCCCCACGTCTTCTATGTCTAAGTCATAATGTCCTCCAGATGTCCAGCTGGTTGCCGCTGCCTTCTGGAAGACTCCCCTGGAAGTCTTTCCTACGACCCCAAAGTGCTCGTTCGCCCCTGAGCAGCTCTAGCCCTGCTCAGCTTTTCTTGTGTTACCGACAGCTCTACCCTGTGTTGCTCTAGTTCTGACTTTTACTGTCCCTAGACTGTGAACTTGTTGAGGATAGGGGGCTGTGCCACATATTCCTGTTTTATCCCACAGATCTGCTTGCGCTTCATTTAATGTCATTTTGGTAAATGAATGTTACATTCCTGACCTGCTTCCCCAGGTTCCTTCATTAACATATCACAGATGATTGCCTGTGTGGGACAGCAAGCCATCAGTGGCTCTCGAGTGCCAGATGGCTTTGAAAACAGGTCCTTGCCTCACTTTGAAAAACACTCAAAGGTAAGCAGTAGCGGATGAGGCAGAACTTTGAAGGACAACTTTCAGCAGTGCAGAAGAGAGTCACGGAAGCTCTGGGGCTGCCAACCAAGGGGCTCCTGGAGCTGGTGTGTAAGGGTGGCAGCCTCTCGGGGTTATTCCCTCTGCAACCCAAACTTGAGTCCTGTAGAAGGAGCCTTGTTAAACGCGAGCTGTATAACTTGAGTTTGGACCAAGAGGGTGGATTTCAGATTCCCATCCAACTTACCTTAAGTGTTCAAAATGTGTAGTTATCATACATGTGCATTCAATCTGTATGCTTACTTGGGGGGCACTTACATAAAAGTGTAAGGATTTTTAAACAGTGAACATATAAAACGACCAGGAAATTCCAAGTTTTCCTCTCTGGAATTCTTAAACTCTGCTTGTAAATGACTTCTGGTTTCCATTGGTCCTCGTGGTCTGGACACTAGTGTCAGCAGAGCACAACTTAGAGCAGATTTGGTCACTTAGTAAATTCTGGATGGAGTCAGCTGTTATTCGCACTGAAGCAGAGATGCCCCAGCTATACCTGCCCAGTGGAACTGTAGGATTTCTGTCCAGCCCCTCCTGGGGAGATAGGACTACTGTACTGAGAATGGACAGATATTCTCTGTATCAGGCAGCCTCAGGAACAACTCAGTTTCTCTGCCCAAGACCAGAAATCACTAGAGGTCAGGCAGCCAGCTGGTCACTGGAGTGGTACCTGACTATGCTTATCTGGCTCAGAGTCAAAGCCTGACCAATTTAGAAGAGATACCAGGGATATCCAGTGCTAGACTTCGGAGTAGATGGTGCCTGCCTAGAAATGCCAGCTGCCCCTTAAATGAAATAGGGAAGCCGGAGGTTAGCCTGTTCATCTGAGTTGTCCTCCAAGGAACACAGACCTATCCAGATCAAAGGCCATTTGGAATTTCATATGGTGTTTTATATATGTTTGTTTCTTTTACAGGTTTTTTTTTGAGATACATTTCATTTATCATAATATTCACCCATTTAAAGTGTAGAGTTCAGCAGCTTATTATGTTCACAGAGTTGTATGATCATCATCACAGTCTAATTTTAGAATATTTTCAACAGCCCAAAATTGAATCCCCATTAACATTAGCAGCACACGGTTATGTTTTGGAGGTGGACAGGTCTGGCCCACAGGAAGGGTGTCTTGGGAGGAGTCGTTTTCCAGGTGAGGGGCAAGCTGTCACAGTCAGCAGGGTGCCCTCTGAACCGAGGTTGGTAGCTGCCTCCCTGGTCTAGGGGTAGCAGCCCAAGCTTTGGTTTCTCTCTCACGAGCCACCTGGCTGCCAGTGGCACCAGCACCAACCCTGGCTGGGGCCTCACCATCCTTGTCTCTGGTAAGGATGGTCTAGGCTAAATTGTTTGTCCTTTAGGAAAGGGCATAAAACATGAGAGTGCATTGGGTGGGTATTTATAGTCTGAAGTTGAGGCATTTTCTGATTTGAATGGGCTTTGGAATTGTGGACCTTGAACTTTTTTATTAGATTTTTCTTTTTTTCCTACCTCTCTTTAGCTCCCAGCTGCCAAAGGCTTTGTGGCTAACAGCTTTTATTCAGGTTTGACACCAACTGAGTTTTTCTTCCACACGATGGCTGGCCGGGAAGGTCTGGTTGACACAGCTGTGAAGACAGCTGAAACAGGATACATGCAGGTAACCTGAAGAAATGTAGGCCATTAGCAATGAAGCAGGATAGGGTCTGCAGATCTTGACTGCTGAGTGTTTGCTTATTTTGTACCTGAGCTCTAATTTATCCAGTCTTGGTATTTAAAAGGAAAAATTGAGAGATGTAGGGTACCCTAGAAATAAACAACATACAAAGGTAGTATGTTCCAAATCACAAGTGTCCTTCGAATGATGAAGACCAGGCCAGAACCACATGTACCAAAGCATTGCTGGAGGAGAGCATGGACCCAAGTGCATCCCAGGGCACATCATCGAACCGCACTGAGCCTCTGATTCCTAATACACGGAGGCGGGGTGACAGTACCTACCTCATGATTACGAATTGAGAGGGCTCTGCTTCTCACTGTGCAACTATTCATATAACCCATTGTCAATATCACTCCAAGGGACTCCAAGAACCTATTCCAGTGCCCACAGGAGGGCTTGGACACACTTGGAGGGCTGGCTTTTTCTCCATTGTATGTACAGGTGTAAGATAGTAGTCTCCGGGGACAGGGCTGAGCTAGACACTCCTCTATGCCTGTGCTTCTCAGACTGCCGCAGAAGTACCCCTGATGGCAGAGGAGTGAAAACACATCCTACCTTGTTCTTCCATAAGACCACAAGGAAAGAATTTCTCGCCAGTGTCTAATCTCATTTCTACTCTGTACTCCATAATCTATGTTTGTTTGTTTTTAGTTTTTTGATGTATTTATCTACTTACAACACATGATGAAGTTAACAATCCAAGTTGCTAGGCCATGAACTGCTGTGGCTTTATGTCCCTTTTCTCCCCAACCGTGGATTGAGAAGCACGGCCCTTTGCATACTGGGAAACCAGGACTGATAAACCAGAGATGCGAATGAGTGAGCCAGAGCACACAAGGCTGATGAGGGCGAAGTGGACCCGAGTCAGTACACACCTATTTCCATAACCTTGTCTGGACCTCCTGTAGCATTGCTGATAACTGCTTCCCTTTTAATCATCTTTTGATGGGAAATTGCCCTTTAGCTTTGGAGTGTGCTGCTTTTGTCAGAAACCTAACAGCCTGTGAAATGCTTTTACCACTCTTGCCCAAATGTCTGTTGACTTTATTTTTTGTCTTTACCTTTTTTGAAGTGGAGAGTATGGCTTTCCCAGAGCAATGTGTTAGCCTAGAACAAATTAGTTGTGACATGAGGGATTTTTGTTTTGAAGTTGCCTGGAGGAAGATTTCTTTCTTTTTAACTCCCTGAGCCCCCATCACATTGCTGGCTGGAGTGTTCTGCTGGTGGGAGGTTCTCCATAAGCAGACTTGAGAAATCGCTGCTGCCTGGTTCAAAAGCAGTGCCATTCCTGTTCTCTCTTCCCCCTCTGTCCCAGAAGGTGGCCTGCACCTGATCCTCTGTAATTCATATTGAAGTCCACGGGGGTCCTGGATTAAGTTGTGTTTAGAAATGCAAAGCAATTGCATTAATTTATACCTTAGGGAGACAGGGAAGGCAAAGCAGCCTAGGAAAACAGTGTTTGCAGAGTCCTTCGGGGGTGATGGGGTTTAAATTGCATGTATTCTAAAACACTGAAGTCCTGGAGGCTGGAGCATATTCTAAATCCCACTGCACAGGCTAGTGAGGCCCTTGTGGGCCTGTTCTTGCAGTCGGGACTCTTTTTAAGGGATTTCTAATAAAATGTTTTTATGTGATTAAAGCGCTGGTAACCTTGAAACTCAGAGTTGCAAATCTCAACCTCTGTATGCGTGACTAGTCTTCTCAAAGCAGCTGAGCTTTTGTCTCCTCTCCTCCTTTTACTTTAGAGGAGGCTCGTAAAGTCCCTTGAAGATCTTTGCTCACAGTATGATTTGACAGTCCGAAGCTCTACCGGCGATATCATCCAGTTCATTTACGGGGGAGATGGCTTAGATCCTGCAGCCATGGAGGGAAAAGATGAACCCTTGGAGTTTAAAAGAGTTCTGGACAACATCAAAGTAAGATTTAGCATTATATCTGTCAGGGTTTTCAAGGCCAGTTCTTTAGAATGGAGGTGCCCTTTGGCATAGCACACAGTTAATGCTATCATATCTACCCAACCACTGAGTTAATATTTTTCTTTTTGTGTTCCTTTGCATAATTTCCCCCAAGTATTAAAGGAAAAATAGTTTCTCAATTTCAAAGTCTAATTATTGGTAGTAATCAAATGCCAATAGAAGAGGGCTTTGTCTTCTTGTCTGTATCTAGTAAAGTGTAATAGGGACGGTGTTAAAGCCATGGGTGTGGAGAAGCAGGCACGTTTCACACACTTTAACTGGGGGTATAATTTAGAACAATCTTTTTGAGCGATAGCTGGACAACACTGATCTGAATTTAAATGTGGGTGCCTTTGACCAACATTTAAATTCCACTTATAGGAATTTGCCCTACAAAAATGATCTAAATGTGCCAAGAATGTTCTTCCAGAATTGTTTATAGCAGACACAGACCATCAGTGGAGGACAGGTCAGATACAGACTGGTGCGTCCATGAGGGTGATGTGCAACCATTAAAACTTTAGGAGAAACCCCATGAGCTTGGAGGTGGGGGAATATTTTCACTCTTGAAATTTTGGGCTCTTTTTTTTTTTTTTTTTTTTTTCCGGTATGTGGGCCTCTCACTGTTGTGGCCTCTCCCGTTGCGGAGCACAGGCTCCGGAGGCGCAGGCTCAGCGGCCATGGCTCACGGGCCCAGCCGCCCCACGGCATGTGGGATCCTCCCGGACCGGGGCACGATCCCGTGTCCCCTGCATCAGCAGGTGTACTCAACCACTGCGCCACCAGGGAAGCCCTGGGCTCTTTTTAAAAAACAACAATTTGTGATTATAGTGCAAATCTGGGGTGGGGTGAAGGTTGGGGAGAAATGGCATGATACCCACTGAATAGCCCACAAGCCTTTGTGTAAGATGGAGTATCAGTTTATCCCGTTTTCACCTTCATATTAAAGGTAGAGTCTACAATTTGTTTCGAAAGAAAAAAACATCACAGGTTGCTAAAAGCTCACTCTGAGTGAGGTTGTTCTGTCTCTTGTAAATCCCTTCCTCCAGTACTGCCCCCCACATCACTCTGTTTCCTTCTGATACCCAAGGCCGTCTTCCCGTGCCAGAGCGAGCCTGCTCTCAGTAAGAATGAGCTGCTCCTGGCCGCTGAGTCCATCACGAAGAAGAATGAGTTTCTCTGCTGCCAGGACAGCTTCCTGCAGGTGAGCTCCGCGGGGGCCATGCACCCGGCTCTGCTGTCACCAAGGAATTGTTCACCAAGTGCCAGCAGTGCACTTTATAAGCTGGGGGGGTGTTTATGTAAGAGTGTTTCTTGTTGAAAAATTTAAGACTGGCCCAGGCAGAGTCTCAGCAGTCAACATAAAGAATTTATCTCATGTCTTTCTTAGTTTGTCTTTTGCGCAAGTGTTTCCCTGGTAGAAGGAAAATGCTTTAGTTAGAGAACTGACTTTTTTTTAACCCTGTCCCTGTCAACCCCCTACAACCCACTTTTTCATCCTGTGGGCCATCTCCTTCCTTGGTTGTTCTGAATCCCAATCATTTGTAATAGTAGTAGCATTGTTTTAATGCCATTTATTGTGTCTTATACAATAAATGATGTCATAGCATTTACTTAATACCATTATCATTTTAAATTGTTTTTTTTCTTACTGTAACATGGGTTAGAAATGCACAGAGTCAGCCTTCCATTTTCTTCCAGGGACCTGTTACCTTGACATCCTCATAAGGTTTTTTTGGTTCATTTTTATTTCACTGACCTGCTCCTTCCTGTTTATAATCATGGTTATGATCAAAAGCAGCGTGGCCAAAACAAAAAGCAAAAGGATACAGGAATCAGTACCTGGTTCCCTTTGTGTACTGATTGGTGATTCATACATAGCACAAATGTATCCCTTGAAGTATATCAAAAATAAAAATAGTAAAAAACATAAATAAGAATGTTTTAGTTAAAAGCGCTTCACTCTGTTCTTCCCCATGACAAGATGTGAAAGGTGAAAAAGAGACTCTTCCAGATCTTAAGATATTTAAAATTAAGAGTCTGGCTAGGCTGAGTGCCTTTGTTTTGGTTTTGTTTTTTCACCGCTTTTCTTTTTCTTTTTTTTTTTTTCTTAAGTAACAAATGAGAAGTGTGATTTGATCTTTCTTCGCGATTATATTTACTTTTTTATGTTTCTGTTTCTCCTTGAAGACCTTAACTGAGACAGGCTATGAGAAATATAACAAGGTAACGTGCTTACGCGCTGTGGCTGCCGAGCGTGGAGGAGTAGTTCTGCTGCACCCCAGCTGTCTGCCAGGCCCGGGGACCACAGATTTCTGTCCCGGTTCTGGCAAACAGGGCTTCCCTGTTCATCACTTTGGACTGGTGTTTTCTTGTCTTAGACGCGGTTTGACGGTAACCCCCTGACCAGCAGCATTTGTGGGTTCAGTGAGCACTTGTTCAGCCGTCCCCTCATGCTGTACGCCCCACAGATCACAGGGACACAGAGGTGACTGAACATGTCCTCGCCCTCCCGTGGCTCACAATCTGGGCTCAGATTTGCCAAGAGGGTCCGAAATCCACTGGCCAGAGCAGATTTTTCTGAGCTGCTGAAATGTTGTCCAGCCATGGCCCATGTCAGAGCCGAGGAGACAGAGGCAGCTCCTGGGTGGTGCTGAGCCCTGGCCCTGCCAGAGGCCGACAGCTGTGCTCACAGGCGCACTGTGGACTGAGTGTGAGAGTTAGCTGCTGGTCAGTTGTGTGATTAACTGCCTGCCAGCTGCCGTGTTCTGAGTTCCCTTAGTATGCATGGGTTGGTCCAGCTGAATTCTTAGTAGCTTATTTCAGTTTCCATTTCCAAAAAAGTGAGCTTTTTTCCTTTTAACCTAACTTCCAGAATATCTGCCCTAACTCTTGTGTAAGGGAAGTCATTCCTTTCAGCAAAGCCACCAGAAGCATGTCCACGTGGGTGGCAGCTGAAAACTGTCCTTTCCAGCACCTGAGCTGGGGAATGGTTTGAGGTGTGTGCTCTTGACTGCTCATGTGTGTGGAGTTTCTCAGATGAAAATGCCCTGGTCTGCTTGGCCTTGGGCTCTGGCAATCGAACAGCAACATCTGGTTAGCCTGTGCCTTGAACACCTGGCAATCGAATGGCAACATCTGGTTCAAGAAGGCTTTCGGAAGTTCGCCCTAAAGGACACAACCACAGCTAGACAAGTAGGCTCAGGGAGGATGTCACCCATGTAAAGGAGGCTCTTAAAACTGAATAATACAGGGGAAAAATTAAGTGGAAGTGGGTATTATCGCTTCTGAAGATTCACAGTTTTAGGCAGAGCCACACCAGGAGAGATTGTCCCACTGCCCTCTCCAGTTCTAATTTCCACCCGTGGTTTGTAATAACTAACTGTATCTGAAAACGTGGCCTCAAACCTGTAATTAATCAGTAAGCCTGGAGAGTTTCTCTTTAAAGAGTCTCTTGAGAATTTTCAAGTTCTTGTAAATTAGTAAAAGTCCTTTCTTAAATAAAAGTCTTTTCTGCCTAGAATGATGGCTGAGCGGCATGGTAACCCTCCACGTATTTCCACGCTTTGTCAGTGAAGAGAGTTGACCAACAAGGACAGTCATGGGAAACCTGTGTTCATGAGCAAGGGGCGGCCAAGGTGTGGTGGATTCCACCCACGTAGCCCCCTGATCACCTGGGCTCCTAGGAGACAGACTGAAATGCCCCATGGGCAAAGATGACATTGCAGAAAACCCCTGCCCTGAGAGCAGACTGTGGAGAAGGCATTTGACTTTGTAGAGGGGCCTCTTGTCTTGGCCAAGCCCCTGACCTTATTCAGCCCGAGTGGCCTCTGCTCTGGAGCAATGGGGCCAGTGCTCTGCCGCCCCACAGGGAGAGCTTGCCAGGCTGGGCAGCAGCCGACTAAGAAGAGCTTGTGGACATGGACCATGTGGGCCTCAGAAGTTTTAGTGGTTTGCTTTCAGAAAAGATGGTAACTAGAAATTGCTCGTTAGTCTAGGGGAGGCTAAAGAGATTTATTTTTGCAGTGTTAGGATAAAACCTGGCTAGTTAAGTGTTAAGCTGTCTGTAGGTGCCTTATGGCAGCAGTCCCCAACCTTTTCAGCACCAGGGAGCAGTTTCGTGGAAGACAGGTTTTCCGTGGACGGGGGTGGGGAGGTTCAGGCAGTAATGCGAGCGATGGGGAGCGGCAGATGAAGCTTCGCTCGCTCGCCTGCCCGCCCGCCGCTCACCTCCTGCTGTGCGGCCCGGTTCCTAACAGGCCGCGGACTGGCAGCGGTCCGTGGCCCAAGGGTCGGGGACCCCTGCATTAGAGGATTTTGTTTTTGCAAAAGTGGGCTTCTGTTCAGTCTGCTTTTTGAAACATTTGTTTCAGACAAAACTTGTGATGTTTTCAACTATGTGGTATAGATTGAGCAGACTCTGGGCAGCCATGCTGGTCTTCCTGGGAGACAAGGAAGGGTGGATAGACTGCACTTGCCCTCAGCCGGCCTCGGAATCAAGAATCAAGACCTCGTGAGGCTTTGCAGCCACTACAGCATGCGTCCAGTCCTCAGGCCCGCCCACTGGTCCGTCCGGGTGTGTGGATCTGCCCTCAGCCTACCGCGCGGAGCAGCTGGATGCCTGTAGTTGGCCAGAGTGCCCTCACAATTTGTCCAAAACCAACTGAGGGGAATTATATTCCCCTGAGGGCTGCTGAGGGGAAGTGCAGTCTATCCACCCTTTCCCATATTCTCACAAACTCCCCTGGATCGAACCAGGGCGGCTGGTGAGCAGCCTCTGAAGGACACTGCCGCTGCACGGGGTGTGCCATTAGCTCCCCTGAGAAGTGCCCTGAGAGTCAGTCCCACGCTGCTGACCCCCTGGCAGCGGGACGGATGGGTGTGGTTCATCAAAGCGTACCATAACCTCCATGAGAACTCCCCGAGAGGAGATGCTAGCTGATCCTGGTTCTAGGAGTGACCTTGAGGCTGGGTTCATTTCACAGACACACTATAAACTGTAAAGCAGATGGGTCTTCACCTTAGAGCAGTTTCCAGAAAACTTAGGCCTGTCATCTCTAGCCGTGCCCTATGGATCCTCCACGTGATGTACTTTTCACCTTTTTCTTGCTCCATTTTGTCATCGTCCGGGGGTGTAGAGTGCTGTTCTTAAATACAATGGGAACAGCAGATTTGCCGACGTTTCATTTCCAGCTTTGAGAGTGGTTTCCTGGAGACCTTACAAAGTTCTGACTGTGTCGGGGAAGGGAGCATGATGGGGGACCAATGCAGAGCTGGGGGTCAGAGACAAAGCTGGGACTTGGGAGTGTTTCCTTTGAAATGAAGGCAAGTGTTTGAAATGTACAGTGTCTACAAAACCATACTTTGTAGTATTTAAATTGACCAGAACAACTGCAGAAGAAACCTCAAAAAGTTATCAATCTAGAGACTAAAAGTACAAGTGGTTCAATTGTACTTACTCTGGGCTGCGCGAATGTGGGCAGCAGGGTGTGCCAGGGGAGAGAAGAGAAGGTGGCAAGTGGGAAAGGCTATCCTGCCTTCACTCTATACATATGAAGCATCATCAGAGTAAAAAGGCCTTAGAAACACTAAACCAATGAACGATGTGTCCGGGGTGTGGATGGTGTGTCGTGTTCCTTGGAAAAACATTTTGTAATAGAACCTGTATCCATTTCGTACCCTTTACAGTGTCATATTTAGCTGCCACTAAAATAGGACGGACTTGTCACGTTACTGAAGTTTACAAAACGAATCATGTCATCCAAATTGCTGAGAAATATGTATCTGATGTTTGTTGTGTAATCTTTCAGGAGATAAAAAAATTCGTTAAGGAGGTTTCTGAGAAGATCAAGAAAACCCGAGATAAATATGGCATCAACGATAACGGCACAACAGAGGTAACGGCCCTCCCAGATGTGTCAGGACATGGAGGTATTTTCCATTGCTGCCAGCCCCTGACTCATACTTGGCTTTTTTCCTTCCAGCCCCGGGTGCTGTACCAGTTGGACCGGATCACCCCCACCCAAATAGAAAAGTTTCTGGAGACGTGTAGGGACAAGTACATGAGGTAAGGATGCTAACTGTCTTAGACTGCCAGGCAGTCACGTGGGTCTCTTGTATGCTTCCTGTTTCCCCAGGAAACAAAATCCTGCACCCACACCGCTTACTGACTGCCAGCATTGAGCAGGTCCTGTCACCACTTCCCTAGGGACTCCAGTGGGTAGACAGGCTGGGTGCTCCAAGATGTGGAAAAATTGCAAAGAAATTTCCGACTGCCCTCTCCCCACAGAGAAACTACCGATATATTTGGCAATTGCCAGCTGCTCTGTCCACCTTCAGTACCAGTTGTTAGCAGAGCTCTCAGATCTTCTCCAGTCATCCCACGCTGACCACCGGTAGCCCCTCAGTATTCACTGTCATCATCGGACCCCTCTGAGCACCACGTCCCCTCATCTGCACCTGTAACTGATTTGTGCCAGGCTCTTCCTCTATCACAAGCCTAGCCTGGGTCCTTGCCAATTCCTTCCTGGCCCTGATGGCATCTGTATTTTTTCTGTTGAAAGGAGATAATCAGAAGCCTCCCCAGCAGTTTTTGGTTTTGTCTTTTTTGGCCCCCCTTTCTTTTTCCCCCTTGCATCGTGAGGCTTGCAGGATCTTACTTCCAGTTCCCCAACCAGGGATTGAACCTGGGCCCACCCGAGCCCTGGCAGTGAAAGTTTGGAGTCCTAACCACTGGACTGCCAGGGAATTCCCTGGTTTTTTCTTTTTTTTTTTTTTTTTTTTTTTGGTTTTTTCTTTTTAATTGAAGTATAGTTGATCTACAACACTGTGCAAGTTCCAGGTGCACAACATAGCGATTCGATATTTCTGTATATTGCAAAAGGATCACCACGATAAGCCTCGTTACCATCTGCCACCATACAAAGATATTACATCATTATTGTCTGTATTTCCCACGCTGTACATTTCATCCCCGTCTCCTTAGCAATTTTACTGGATTTTTCATCCCTACCTTGTCCTTTCAGGGCACAGATGGAGCCAGGTTCTGCCGTGGGCGCACTCTGTGCCCAGAGCATTGGCGAGCCGGGCACCCAGATGACCCTGAAGACTTTCCACTTCGCGGGTGTGGCCTCCATGAACATCACCCTGGGTGTGCCCCGCATCAAAGAGATCATCAACGCTTCCAAGGCCATCAGGTGCCCACCTCCGTGTCCCTCTTGTTCTCACACTCACCTGTCATGATCCTTGAGAAACAGTGTTTCTCTTGGGTGTGTGCGTGTGTGTGTGTGTGTGTGAGAGAGAGAGAGAGAGAGAGAGAGATGCTAGCAGGCAGTTTCTCAAACTCCGGAGTGATGCATGCTTGTGTTAATCATATCTTGCCTTTTACAAAACCCAAACTGGAAAAAAATAAGTCCAAACTGGATAGAGTCAAAATTGATGCAATGGTAATTTATGGCCACAAGTCACATGAAAGAGAGAAACCTAAAAAAAATGCCTGGAAAACTTGGAACCATGTGTCAGTGTAGATTTCATCCTTTTGATGTCATTATTCCCAGCCTCACTAGGCCTGACTAACGTGTCTACCACTTGAGCTATGGTCATATTCTGTGACACACTCCCAGTCCGCCCACACCCCCGCCCCGGTGATTTCATGATAGGATTTGTGGGTGATGTGAGACTAGGAAAGATAGAAATACCTTATAGTGCATTCAGTGACAAAATCATGTTTCACCTCTGATCCGAGTCTAACGAAATGACAGTATAACATTAAATGAAAGAAAGCTGTACTTGGTTCTAGAACAGCACCTGTAGACGTCCAGGGTGGCAGGAGTTCTGCCTGCCTCCTCTAGGTGGGTCAGATCTCCCAGGAATGTGCGTTCGGGGGATGCTGTCCAGGACAGCGAGGATGGACGCTCCTAGCTGGTGGTTGGAGGAGCTGGAGGTGTCCTGAAGAGGAGATTGTAGGGGTGGCACTGGAAGTGGAGGAAGCTGCAGTACACGAAGGGTCAGTTTACTCAGGGAACAGAGCCGAAATAACTACTCATTAGGCCCAAAGAGGAAAAGGTAGGTTCGCTTGGCCAGGAAGAATGTTCTGAAAGTCACTCAGTGACTGATCGAGTGGGCTGCCTCGTGAGCACGTGTATGTGAAGCCCTCAGTGGCGTGCCTGACTCCAGTAAATGCTCAGTACATTGCGGTTGCCGTTAACATTACAACTGCAAGTGGTACCCGGGCTTAACAAAGCGGTGTTCTTCAAACAGCCCCATTCCTTGTGCTGTCATCATTTGCCCTTACTTCCCATAGCACTCCAATCATCACAGCACAGCTGGACAAGGACGACGATGCAGATTACGCTCGCCTCGTGAAAGGGAGAATTGAGAAAACCCTCTTGGGAGAGGTAAGAAGAAATCCCTCTTAACAATAAGAAAACTAAACCAGCAGCGTTGCCAGTAAGCGTAAGAACCACTTGCAGTGGATTTACTAGTCAGTGTGTCCACACTGCTCTGTATCCTTAAAAAAATAGAGTGAGCCTTGGATGCTCTGAGGGAAGGGAAAGTGACTGATGAACATTCTGATCTTTTGACACCACAGATTTCAGAGTATATTGAAGAAGTGTTTCTTCCGGACGATTGCTTTATTCTCGTCAAGCTCTCCCTGGAACGGATCAGACTTCTGAGGCTGGAAGTGAGTCACGTAATTAAATGCGTGGCGGAAGTCATCCTCTTTTAGCCCCAAGATAGGCGCTGATAAACTAGGTCAAGAGCTATGCAAGGCACAGGAAACCCTGCAGAGGCTTTCACTCAGTGTCTGTTCCGTGAGTCTGTTGTACCTTCACATTTTCTCTCTACGCCTGACCCCAGCACAGAGATTGCCACTCAGGGACACACAGGAAATTAGTGGAGGTTTTGTGCAGGCCATAATACCCATTTGCTGTGATAACAGCATTACAGCATCTGGAAGGACCGTAGTGCCGGCTGTGTCTTACTCACCTGCGGGCCCCCAGCACAGTACCTGGCTGGCTCAGGAGATGTTTTTGGATGAGTGGATTGACCTGGCTTAATTATCATTGGTGTTTATGTGCAGGTAGCAATGGCAAAAAAAGGGTTGGGGGGGGGGGATCTACTCTTTAATGAATAAGGCAGAGGTATACATTACGGCACATAAATACACAGTATATCTCCGGTATTAAAATATCGTGGTGTGGAGAGAGATCGGGGGAAAAGTGACTGAAAAGGCTTCTTAGAGGGGCAACGATGCAAAAAGACCAAGAAACACTGGAACTGCAGCCTCCAAACTCTGCTAGTAATGTCCTGGGTGTGCGGCCCCTCACAGGTGAACGCTGAGACGGTGAGGTATTCCATCTGCATGTCCAAGCTCCGCGTGAAGCCTGGCGACGTGGCCGTGCATGGTGAGGCTGTGGTGTGTGTCACCCCCCGAGAGAACAGCAAGAGCTCCATGTACTACGTGCTGCAGTTTCTGAAAGAGGATCTCCCCAAGGTGAGACACAGGTCACCTCTCCAGGACCGCGTCTGGCCTAATACCTGGAGATGCATAAAGGGAGGGACCGCGCTTACCTCTAACCTGAAGAGTCGGGTGTCAGGAAGCCACAAGGGCGTTGTCACTGCTGAGACCGAGGGTGGCGCCCTGTTTCTTCGTTTCTTCGCTACACCCCTAAGGAGTCAGGCAGGTTCCGGTTTCCTTCTTAGCACTGCCTCACCAACTCTGCCTGTTCTGGGTTTCTCTTTGTTCTTTCATAAAACTGGTGGTGGAAGGGGGCATGGTCCCCTGAGCTTCTGCTTCCCCCCAACCACTAGAGCAGCACACAGGCACTCCCAAGTTTGGCATGTTGCTGACAATCACCTCTGAAAATGGGGTGATCAAGGTCACAAACCCAGGCCATGACGTTCCCAGTTCTCACAGCCACTGTGGTTTCCCAGGCTCCTGGGTGGGTGGGGGCCGCAGGCACTGCGGGGTCTGGAGCCTTATCTGTCTGTGAGTCCAGGTGGTGGTGCAGGGCATCCCGGAGGTGTCCCGAGCTGTCATCCACATCGACGAGCAGAGCGGAAAGGAGAAGTACAAGCTCCTGGTGGAGGGTGATAACCTGCGGGCAGTCATGGCCACCCACGGTGTGAAGGGCACCCGAACTACCTCTAACAACACGTATGAGGTACTGCTTACGGCCAGGGGCACCTTGCAGTCATCCCGTCTCCCTCCTGGCACGCTCCTCCGACCCTGCCGTTTGCTCTTGGTCTGCACTCCCATCTCTGGGGAAGGGCACAGGGTGCCAGGAGCTGCAGGGTAGAGGAGGACGTGGCTGCCTCTGCTCATCCTGGCCCTCCGCAGGTGGAGAAAACCCTGGGCATCGAAGCTGCCCGGACGACTATCATCAACGAAATCCAGTACACGATGGTCAACCACGGCATGAGCATCGACCGGCGGCATGTGATGCTGCTCTCTGACCTCATGACCTACAAGGTTCGTGGGGGCCTGGCAGCCAGGCGTCGCAAACCCAGTTTCGGGAGCACAAAGCTTGTAGGACACGTAGCGTGCCCAACTGTGATGACCACCGTTACCCCAAGACCGAGGTACAGTGGTCAGGATTGGGCATACTGTTAAAATTCCAGCGTGAAAATTTCAACCTCGTGGCAGGAGACAGAACATGGTTTTTGTCCTTTTTAGAAATTTTATCCTAAAAGAAAACTAGCCATTGCCAAAAGCCCAAGGATTCCATGGCAAACTGAGGTTTATTCCCTGTTAAACCCATTCATCACACTTCTTCTGTAGCCATTTCCAGGTTAAAGAACAAGTTACCATAACCTGAGGGGGGAACTGAGGTTGGTATTTCTGGCCGTGCTGGGTCTTCGTTGCTGCGCGCGTCTTTCTCTAGTTGCGGCGAGTGCGGGCTACTCTTCATTGTGGTACGCGAGCTTCTCATTGCGGTGGCTTCTCTTGTTGGGGAGCACGGGCTCTAGGCTTGCGGGCTTCAGTAGTTGTGGCACGCGGGCTCAGTAGTTGTGGCTCACGGGCTCTAGAGCACAGGCTCAGTAGTTGTGGCGCACGGGCGTAGTTGCTCCGCGGCATATGGGATCTTCCCGGACCAGGGCTTGAACCCATGTCCCCTGCATTGGCAAGCGGATTCTTAACCACTGCACCACCAGGGAGGTCCCGAGCATGTCATTTTTATTCTGACTTTTTTCTAACATTATAAATGTTTTCCATGTTGTTACATAGTTTTATAAATACACTTTTTTAATGATGGCACAACATACCTTTAGATGAAAGCACCTAAATTTACATAACTCTTTTTCTACCTTGAGGCTTTTAAATTATTTGAGTTTTGAGTTCTTTGAACCATAAGAAACATCTTCAGAAGCACCTAACTTTTCTTTTTTCTTTTTTCTTTTTTCTTTTGGCTATACGCGGGCCTCTCACTGTTGTGACCTCTCCCGTTGCGGAGCACAGGCTCCAGACGCACAGGCTCAGCGGCCATGGCTCACGGGCCCAGCCGCTCCGCGGCATACGGGATCTTCCCGGACTGGGGCATGAACCCGTGTCCCCTTCATCGGCAGGCGGACTCTCAACCACTGCGCCACCAGGGAAGCCCAGAAGTACTCTAACTTTTAAAAGTTAGATTCTTAATTCTACTTTTCAGGGATTTTTTTTTTTGACCATGCTGTGCAGCTTGCAGGATCTTAGTTCCCCAACCAGGGATTGAACCCAGACCCTCAGCAGTGAAAGCGCAGAGTCCTAACCACTGGACCTCCAGGGAATTCCCTACTTTTCAGTTCTTTTTTTAATTAATTTTTATTGGAGTATAGTTGATTTACAATGTTTGTTAGTTTCTGCTGTACAGCAAAGTGAGTCAGTTATACATATACATATATCCACTCTTTACTTCTCAGTTCTTAATTCTTTGTTCCAATGGCACCCGGCTGTGAGTGTAAGGATCTGTGTTGTCAGTGGCTGATGGCCTCAGAGGGACACAGGTGGGACAGATAGCTGTTAGGATTCTGTTTAAACCTGAGATTCTGACTTGCGGCTCTGCTGATTTTTGCTGCTTCTGTTGAGGGAAGGCGGGGCATGCGTTTTGTAAGTGGCATGAGTACCACTCTGGCTCTCTCTCCCGTGGCGCAGGGTGAAGTCCTGGGCATTACTAGGTTTGGCCTGGCCAAGATGAAGGAGAGCGTGCTGATGCTGGCCTCCTTTGAGAAGACAGCCGACCACCTCTTTGACGCCGCCTACTTCGGGCAGAAGGACTCCGTGTGTGGTAGGTTTGGTGTTCGTAGCAGCCTCCCCAGAGGCCTTTGTTGATGCAGCTTAGACCATGGCCGGGGCTTCTCAGGAGGTGGAGAAACTGAGCAGGCAGAGCTTTTACTTAAGAATAAAGTCACAGATCATGGAATTGGAACTGACCTATCTTTTATCTCCAAAGCCTGACTGTGGCAGCCTGCATCCCACACATTTGTAGAAGGCTTCTCTGTCAGTACAGAGAAAAGATCGCCGCTGGGCATGTAGGGATTTTCTAGTCCTCAGAATTACAGTCGGCCACTCCGATCCTGCGCCAGGCACCCACTGTCCTGACTTCCTGAGCAAGGCAGCCAGCACGCCTGTGCTGGGCACCTCGTATGGTGTCTCAGCACATCAGTGAGGCGCAGGTATCGAACCCTTTCTCGGTGAGAAGACCGAGGGAACTGACTCGCCTGTGGTGAGTGTCTTGCCCTGCGCTAGCCTCCTCTCCCACCACACAGCGCCTCTCTGACGGGCCTGGGGGAGAGGGAGCCCAAGGGGCGGCTGTCACAGCACATCCCTGCCCACCCGGAGTGCCCACTTTGCTCTAGCCTTTCTCGTGCCGCAGCAAGACCCTGTGTCCTGAGGTGGGAGTTTGTGAGGGCCTGGGGCTCCAGCAGCGACGCCAGGCCTGGCCTTCGTCCCCGCCACCAGAGCTCTGCTTCCTAGTGGCCATTTCCCCCTCTCACCTCCTTGTGTGGATTGGCCACCCAAGACGACGGTCAGGTGGGGCCCCAGTCAGTATATGCCTATTTTTTGCTCCTGAGATTAACTCTTTCTTTCCCAAGGGGCACAGGTTGCAAATAGAGGGAAAGAGAAATTACATAATTCTTTAAGATAATGAAAGGTAAAAGGAAAGAAAAGGGAGCAGAGATTGGGGCAGGAGAAGGGCAAGGCCAAGGCAAAAATAAGAGCGAGTCTGCTTGACAGCAGGGCTGAGACCCAGCTCCCCAGCTCTACCACCAGGATGCTGAGCCTGGTCTTTGCTGCTGGCCTGCTGTGGCCCCGCCCACCGCCCCTTCTCCACCACTGACCCCTCTGGGCACCTAGTGTGGTCACCCTACCCCAGCTTTGAAATCTCCTGGTCCTTTAAATGTTGTAACTCAGTGTCAGCCCTTACTACGTGTTGGTTTTTAGTTTGGTTGTTTGCCTCTCTGGTGCCCTGATAGCACAAAGCCCAGAACATAGCAGGTACACACTTGCTTGTTGTAAAACCAGAAGCCTGACGCAGAGCCCAACACTTAGATCTTAAAAATCTGAAAAGGAGCTTGGAGAATCTGCACTGTCGCCTTACTCCTGTCACTCTACGAGGGCCCTGCCTTCCGAGTGTCTCTTTTTCAGTCTGTGGACTCCGAGATTGGGGTTCTGTTAAGCCGCCCTGACCCCTGGGCGCAGGGAACAAGTCTCTGCTGCTGTCTCCAGGGGGATTGGCATCTGCTTACTATGATCCCATTTGCTTGTCTCCTGGGCCCTAAGTTAAGGAAGTGCTGGGTGGCAAACTTGGGGTTTCCCGAGTGTCATTCAGTATATCCCTGCTGTCTGAGTATAGTGCTCATGAAGGTGAGGCCCACACGGTGCCTTTGGCTCAGATGGAGAGACCTCTGAGCCAGCAGCGGTGCTGTGAGCGGGCACTGCCCTTCGCTGGACTTCCCCCAACCCGTCCAGGAGCGCCATGCCGTGCCTTCGGCATCTATAGATGAGGCGTGAAGCGAGCAGCCCGGATTCAATCCATCGATGTGTAGTGGGGCTGGGACTCCAAGCCCAGTTTCTGACTCCCAAGTCAGTAGTCTCTCTGTCCTGAAAACCTACCCGTGTGTCGAGAAGCCCTCTAAC
The DNA here is from genome assembly GCF_964341445.2 of Mesoplodon mirus. Classification (NCBI taxonomy): domain Eukaryota; kingdom Metazoa; phylum Chordata; class Mammalia; order Artiodactyla; family Ziphiidae; genus Mesoplodon; species Mesoplodon mirus. Next base: position 65,233,516 of record NC_138977.1, on the reverse strand, counting down.
ATCCTTTCTGGTTGGTTTCAGGGGTGTCTGAATGCATCATCATGGGGATCCCCATGAACATTGGAACCGGGCTCTTCAAGCTGCTCCACAAGGCTGACAGGGACCCAAGCCCTCCCAGGAGGCCCCTGATCTTCGACACAAACGAATTCCACATCCCCCTTGTCACATAGTCCAGGGAAGAGGGGACCGTTCCTGACCTCGGCTCCTTGTCGTCTGGAAAGGGGCTGGAGGCCAGCAGCTGACTCGTGAGCTTTGTGCTCCCCAGGACCGAGGCCCTGCCATCCCCACTATGCTGGCAGTCAGAGAAGGCCCCCGGCATCCTCGGAGCAACTCAGCCAGTGACCCAGACCCCAGCCCAGTGCTTGCTGGGGAGAACCGGGATTTGTCTGTTTGTTTGAAACCTAATTAATCTAGGGACAGCTCAGCACCTCCTGCCCACTCCACCTCCCTGGACTTGAGGAGCCCCCAGCCCAGAATCTTTGCTCGTTCCCACCTCACCTGTCCCTCTGTCCACTCAGAGAGGTGTCCCACCCTGACCGGGAGCCAGGTCTAAGCCCCAGGACCAGGGCACATTCTCAGTTCTTCCGTTCCCCAGTCATGCTGCAATCTCCAAGTGTGACATACTAATGTAAATATTGTTACTATTATTTATTTGTCCACTTTGAAGAATTTGGAGTTTTTATTATTTTGGTTTTCCTTTTGAAACCAAGAAGCTATAGAAACCAAGAAAGCCAGCTTTGAAGTGTCACTGGAAAAACTGGTTAAGCAAATGGGACCGTGTAGGATTTGTAACTGAGCTGGAACTGTCGTGAGGCCACGCTGCTCTGAAACGTCTTTTGCAGACCTCCCAGCTACCCTCTTTTTGTCGACTTCCGACCCCCATAGTTGGGGCTCAACCTCATGACAAGATGCAAACCCATCCTTCATGGCCTGGAGACGCCTCGCTGGAGCGTGGGGCCTGCTGAGGTGGGGACTGTCGTGTACGCAGAGATGAGGAGTGAGGCTGGTCCAGGCCCACACACCACCTGGGCGGCATCCACACCCTCCTGCGGAATCTGCATGTGTGCCCTGCCACCTGCGGCCGAAGAGCACGCGGGGCAATTGCAGAGCTGGGGGCCTAGAAAGTGTCCCAGGGGAGTGGCGGGAGAGGGTCCCAGAGGGTGCAAGCAGACACCAGCTCTCGGGGCTGAAGTGGTCACCCAGACAGGAAGGGCGAAGGCCTGCACAGGGGTGGGTGCCAGCTAGGGTTGGGAATGCGCCCCAGGTGGCACATCAGGCTCCTCAAAGAGGACATCTGTGACAATAGAAAGCACACGTCGGGCTATGAGGAGAGAACCAACAGGGCATCCTGGGAAAACCTATGTTTAACTGCCTGCTTGGGCTTCTGCCAGTGACTGCACCATCACTGGTGGGTTTTTCAAGGCTTATGAGGGGGTTTTGTGCAACATAGGAAAGAAATGTGTGTAACTTGTCTTCAGAGAGCACAGGGGTTTGCTTCTGGAGACGGTGGTTCTTTGTGCTGAATTTGCTCCTGGGGATTGGCCCAGGGCCACAGAGAAGGAACTGCGGCAGCTGCAGATCTACTCCCTCTGGAGAACGTTCCATGGATCCTGTCCTCCTTCTTTCCCTGCCCAGAGCCAAGTTTATTCGCTCTGGCTCTTCCTTCCCTCCCATGAGGCCTTGGAAAACCAAGGCTGCTTGGTTGGAAGTGAGACGATAGTGAAAAGTGGGGCTTTGACCCTGCTTTCTGGCTCTGTGCACTTGAGAAGGAAGGTCTACTTCTGAAATGACAGCCTGTTCATCTCAGTGTATCAAGCCACTGGAAGAAACAACAGCACAAACCAAAGAGATGGGCATCTGTTGAGCAAGAAAATGGATGATTAAAGAGATGGATGTGGTAAAAGAAAAAGTAGGGGAGAGTCAAAGAATTCAAGCAATATAATGTACCTACCTTCTTTGGTCATTCCCTAGTTGACTCCCCAGGTTCTGAGTTAATGCCACTAAGGCAGTTAGCGTAACCCTTGGTTCTTGGGTCTGTGTTTGGGATGAGTGCTTTCCCTCCCATAGTGACGTGATTTTGAGTTAGGAATTCCTGACCTGAGTGACTTCAGCAATGCTCAGGCTTAAATTCTGTTAAAATTTGTTTGATCCCCACGCCCATGAGGTTAACCTACAGACTTCTCTTAGGGTGCCAGTGATGTGAAAAAAAGGCCATTTTTCACCTTCAGCCCCACACACACACCTCTGAACTAAGGTGGCCTGGTTGAAAACGAAGTGTTGAGTCCATTAACACACTTACTCAGGGTTGCCCCATGAAGCCTCACCACGGACTCTGCTCTCACCCTACCTGCCAAGAGCCACAGAGCCACACGGCTGGCTTCCTGAAAACTCACCTGGGAAGTAAGCTGCAGGCCTGATCAGATCCAGGACTGCTGGAATCCACGCAAGGGCCAGGGAGGGTGGAATTGGGTGGCGGGAGGGAACACCGACGCCCACCTTGCTCTGTTTGACACATACGTGAAGTGGTGGGGGGAGGGACCGTGGCATCCATGTGCTGCTGTGAGTAATAAAGGCGGCACTGGGACTTCCCTGGCCGTCCAGTGGTTAGGACTGCGCTTTCCCTTGCAGGGGGCACGGGTTCCATCCCTGGTCAGGCAACTAAGATCCCACATGCCACCCGTTGTGGGTGGCCAAAAAAAATTTTTTTTAAATAAAGGCAGCACCGCCAGGAGCCTCCTGCCTCCGCGAGCACTCCCTGACTCCCTGCATGAGACCTGTAATTGCAGTGGCTGCAGGCCCGGGGTCGGGTTCAGGCCAGCACAGGTTCCGGGAAGGGGCACACCCCCAGTGAGGAGTGAGATATCCTCGTGGTGCTGCCAGCCCTGCTGGGCCCATAGGGAGCGCTGGCCAGTAAACCCTACCCCAGGCTCTCCACCGTGCGTCCCAGGGGTGGGAGTTAAAATTGTCCCTAATGTGACCATCTGCCCTGCCCTGGCCTCGGGCTTTGTGCAAGCGCCGAACTCAAACACCAGATAGCAGTGTGTTCTCAGGAGTGAGCTCAGTAGAAGGTTAGGATTTTATTCTGGCCTGTTTGGAAGAAATAAGAAAAACACATTTAAATTCCGTCTCATCCATTAACAGACACATGTTTCTGACTGGTGATCTGTCCAGTTCTTGACCGTTTTTCCATCCTACGTACCAGGGGATCGAAATAGCGATTGACTCAGTTACAGTCCCCACCCCCTATCCCCCCATTCTCCCCACTTTGTTCAAGACTTTGGGGGCAGAAGAGACATTCCGGAGTCTTTCAAAGAGTCTGTGTCAGAGTTAAATAACTTACAGTGCTGTGTTTCTATTTCAGGGTTTATCCATTTGTATTCACATTGATTCACGTCTGATTGAATCTGACACTATGGAATGATTATTTTTCTTGAATTTTTGTTGTCTCTTGGCAGAACTCTCTTTTTCTACCAAAACTCAAAAGAAGAAAACTTGTTATACAAAAAAGTGTAGCAGTTCATCCCTGTGGGTTGTGAAACAGGGTGATTGGGATACATGGGAGCTGTAACTCCCAAGATAATGTTCCCGCCACAAGCCAGCCTCTAGAGGTAAGCAGTGAGCACCCAGCGCCCCCCGCCCCCAGTGTAGCTAATTCAAACCCAGTGGGACGCAGCAAAGTGTCCTCCACACCCGTGCCCTGAAGATGCCACCTGGCCAGGATCAGGTGTCTAGCTTAACGGTTCTTTCATTCATTTGACTAGTAAAGGCCTGCTATGTCCAGAGTCTTGTCATAGGTACAGCAGTAGACAAAACAGGTAAATCTGATACTAACGCATCTAAAAAGAATTCTTCAGCAGAAGGGGGTGGAGCAAACTTGATAAAAATGTGTCCAGCACAGGGTAGGGTTAAAGCTGCAAAATTCCATATGACCTAGCAACTCCACTACTGGGCATATATCTAGGGAAAACCATAGTTCAAAATGATATATGCTCCCCAATGTCCATTGCAGCACTATTTACAATAGCCAGGACATGGAAGCAACCTAAATGTCCATCAACAGATGAATGGATAAAGAAAATGGGGTGCCTATACACAATGGAATATTACTCAGCCATAAAAATGAACGGAATTGTGCAATTTGCAGAGACGTGGATGGACCTAGAGACTGTCATACAGAGTGAAGTAAGAGAAAAATATCGTGTATTAATGCATATATGCGGAATCTGGAAAAATGGTAAAGATCTTATTTGCAAAGCAGAAACAGATGTAGAGAAGGGGGTGTGGGATGAATTGGGAGATTGGGATTGACATATATATACTATTGATACTACGTATAAAATAGATAACTAATGAGAATCTACTGTATAACACAGGGAACTCTACTCAGTGCTCTGTGGTGACCTAAATGGGAAGGAAATCCAAAAAAGAGGAGATATATATATATATATATATATATATATATATATATATATATATATATATATATTGCTGATTCACTGCTATACAGCAGAAACTGACATAGCAGTGTAAAGCAACTATACTCCAATTTAAAAAATAATTTTTAAAAAAATGCAGAATTGAGGGCCTGGCTCCTTTGGGCGGGCTCAGTACATCAGGCCTCACCAGGGCAGAGAATGGTCCCTCTGAACCAGCACAGCCCTCAGGTTCCAACCCTTTCATATAGGCCCTCCATGCCCCATTTGGCCTTCCCTTGGGCCTGGATTTTGGAGGGTGTGCCCTGAGCAGAGGACGTGAGACTGTAGTTACTGGGAAAGGATGCAGCTATCCTTATCCCACCACCAATGTAGAGTTAATAAGTGGATATTACGCTTTTGTTCTGTGCCAGGTGGTGTCCTGAGCCCTCAGAGAAAGTCCCTGCATGCATGGGGTTTATCATCTGATCAGGTTGTCAGGGTTGTCTTGTGGTTAAGAGCCTGGGTTCAGACTCTTGGAATTCAAATCAAAATTTCCCCTTTTTTTCTGGTGGCCTTGAGCTAATGACTTAACCTCTTTGCCTCACTCATTTATAAGATAGGAATGCCATTTATTGGTACCTAACTCATAGGGCCATTGTGAGTTTCAACATGATTATGCATATAAGGTCTTAGTACAGTGCCTGGCACAGAGTACATGCTCATTAAGTATGTTTGCAATTATGGTGACTATCACTATGTTTACCGAAAAATACGATTTGCGAATTCACAAGTAAAACCCAGTCCTCTGACCCTTTTTAATTCACTCAGATGGAGCTGTCTTTTGTGGCCTTGGAAATAGGGTCTCCCTAGACATAACCCCTGCCTCACTCTCTGCTCAGTCAGATCCCGGGAAGTATTTCACACTAGGGACAAAGAAGGCTAGGGAAGGGAACAGACATTTGGCAGTCATGTGGCTGAGGGCTTGAACATTTGCATTTAGGCCATGAAGTAAATGTGATCTCATTTGAAGGGTTGTGGGTAGCAAGACCAAAATAACTCAGACTTTTTATACAGAGATGTGGATATTGACATATTTATTTACATAGGTGTATTGTATAACAGGGTGTCCCTCTCTTTAAAAGAGAGGTTGCCATTGAAAAACCATCAGCAAAGAATATATTAAGAAATTGATAATAATGGCCGCCTCTGGGGATAGAAACTGGAAGACTGAAGGGTAGAGGCATGAGGGACTTACTTTCCACTCCTTTCTAATGTTGTACTTAGGTACTTAAGTACTTAGGTATTGCCTTTTTTTTTTTTATCAATATCTAATGGTAAAGGAATCAAGTCATCTCGGAGCAGATTTTGTTCTGGAAAGTGATGAGTGTCCTGTCCTGAAAATAGCTGAGTGATCCCTTCCAGTTATATAAACATAAATCAAGTAGGCACCAGATATTCAGGGAGGAGGACATCATTATCAGGATAAGTTGACAAAAAACCTAAGTTAACACAGCCTTGGGACTTCTCTGGTGGTCTGGTGGTTAAGACTCTGCATTTCCACTGCAGGGGGTGCGGGTTCCATCCCTGGTCAGGGAACTGAGATCCCACATGCCGTGAGGCGCGGCCAAAAAAAAAAAAAAAAGTTAACACTGCCTTAAATACCTAGGTTTTTCTTTTCTGACATAAAAAGACCAGAGAGGGCATTCCAGGATTGATATAGCAGTTTCACAAAGCTGTGGGGAACCCAGGCCCCTCCCAACCTCCCCTTCCACCAGCCCTAGGATACGGCCCAGCCCTCATTCCTCATGGTCCAAGGTGGCTGCTTGAGCACCAGGCATTAGAGCCAGAAGAAAAGGGGAAAGAAGCGTAGCACTTCCCTTGAAGGAAAGTTCCCAGAAGTTAACTTGGCATTTCTGTTTACATCCCCTCAGCTGGAACTAGCCAAACCGAGTTCCCAAGGAGGCTGGAAGATGGTCTTTGGGTTCTGGGTGGCTATGTAGGGGCTTCTGTTAGCAAAAAGCATGGAGAGGAGCAGAAGTGGGCAACAATTGTGTCTGCCTGTGGAGTATCAGGACTTTTGGGTTTTTTTTTTTTTTTTTTTTTGCTTGACAAAAGTTGGGAAATTTCCCTAAACCCCTCAGAACTGGAATGTTGCTAGGGGGTGCAACCATGGAAACTCTTCCTCTTCAAAAGGGACTGAGACACCCCCCGCCCCCCATGCTGGCCCTTCACTCTCCCCTTTCTTTTCCCTTTCTTGCAAATTTTATGCCTGAGTTTTTGTTGTTTAATAATCTGACATTTAAGGGACTTCCCTGGTGGTGCAGTAGCTAAGACTCTGCACTTCCAATGCAGGGGGCCTAGGTTTGATCCTTGGTCAGGGAACTAATCCCACATGCCGCAGCTAAGAGTTCACATGCCGCAACTAAAGATCCTGCACGCGGCAGCAAAGATCCCGTGTGCTGCAACTAAGAACCGGGGCAACCAAATAAATAAATATTAAAAAAAAAAAATCTGACATTTAAATTAGATCACATTCCTTAGCAGACTGTTCAAAATGTCTCTAGAATGATGGAAAATGTAACGGTCAAGCGTTCATTCAATAACTAACACTGTTTATTGCTCACCTACTATGTCCTGGCCCCAGTACCCAGTGCAGGGTATTGAGTGGTGAACCCTTCCATGGCTCCTTTCCTTACGGAATTAATGTAGTCACATCACTATCCAGCAGAAATATAATAGAAGCCACATGTGTAAGTTAAAATTTTCTAGTATCCACATTTTTTAAATTGTGAACTTAATAATCTACATAATTCAACATATCCACAATATTTCAACATGCAATCGATATAAAAAATTATGAATGAGGTATTTTACACTCTTCACACTGAGTTTTCAAAATCCAGTGTATGTTTTACTCTTAACAGCACATCTCAAGTTTCAAGTTCTCAAAGCCCATATGTGGTTAAGGGATACTGTATTCAGATTGAAAAGCAGTCTGGACGAGACAGTAAACAAATGGACAATTACAAACCGCACTAAGAATCGAGGAGACGGCTGCAGTGATGGAGAAGGAAGAGGAGGCCTCTGTGAGCAGTGACAAAGCGGATTCCTGAAGGATGAGCAGAGCAAGGGTATGAGCGTTTCCAGGCAGAGGGGCCAGTGCGCGGGAAGGCCTGTGGAAGGAGGGAGCCTGGCCCCCCAAGGGCCGCCAGTGGGAGACCAGCCACATCATCTCCAGGAGCTCAGACCTGGGGTCTGAGCCAAGGCCAAGCCCCAGAGAGTGCCCACAGCCTCCTGTCCCTCCTGAAGCTTCCCACTCAGCTCCTCTACCCACTGACCGAGGAACTTCCAGTGAATACCTCTTGAGGCTTAAACTGGCCTGAAATCATCTTCTGTTGCCTCTGAACCTGGCCCCAAACCCAAGGCCTTTTTTTTTTTTCCGCACCACACAGCTTATGGGATCTTAGTTCCCTGACCAGGAATTGAACCCGTGCCCTCAGCAGTGAAAGCACAGAGTCCTAATGACTGGACCGCCAGGGAATTGTTCCCAAGGCCTATTTAAAGGTAGATAATCTACACTCAGAGAAGTCAGAGAGAGGCTAGTGTAGAAGGCCTCGTCTCACCGCCTCCTTAGGAAGCTTGTTGGCACAGAGTAACACTTGGTATGCACTCTGTACACTGTGTGCCTTGGACCTGTGCTTCCAAACTTCTCCATTTCCTTGAGGAGGGGAAGCCAGGAGTGAGAAGAATCACACCACTGCGCCTTTCCGTCTGCACCACCGCTGAAGAACGAGCCATCACATACCACTTGAGGTTGACATTAGAAATAAAATAAACCGGACTCCCCAGATAGACTCCACCAGTCTCCCAGGTGCTCAAGACAAGTGGTTTTTTCAGCTTTCTGTAAAACAGTACTCAGGGTAGGTACGAATTTGCAGGTTTGCCGATAAATCCATTGGTCCAGCAGAAATACTCCTGGACTATCCAAGACTCAAGCTGTAGTCCTCACTCTGCCTGCCATTAGCAGCACTGCCTTAGGCACGCTGCTTCCTCCTTTTGGTCTCAGTTTCCCAGTCTGTAAAATGGACATTAAACCCTCAGCCATGCCTGTCTGCTTTAATGCATCTTCTGAGGCATCCAGGAAACTGGAAGACTAAACTGTTAGCTGTGCTGCCAGAACACATGGAAGGAGCCGGTCACAACTGATGGAGCCTCCAGTCTTCACCAGTTCTTCTCACACCTCATTCTTAGTCCCTTGGGGGAATTGTCCCAAGAGCTGGGCCCCAGGAGCCCCAGCCCTTGTGGCAGTGCATGCCACTGCTTATCCTGGCACTCCCTAGCCCCTTTCCCTAACCCTGCGCTTAAACCACCGTTTAGCCTACAGAGTTAATTATTTTGCTAACTATATCTCCCCCAGTAGAATGTAAGCTCCAGAAGGACAGGTATTTTTGTTTGTTTTATTCACTGCTGTAACCTCAATGCTTAGCACAGTAACTGGCGTGTAGTAGGTGCTTTAAAAATATTGTGGTTTTTTGTTGTTTTTTCCATGCCTCTCAGCATGTGGGATCTTAGTTCCCCAACCAGGACTAGAACCTGTGCCCCCAGTAGTGGAACTGCAGGGTGCTAACCACTGGACCACCAGGGAATTCCCTAAAAATATTCTTTGAATAAGTGGGGTGGATTCAATCTGAAGTTCCCTCTCAGTAGAGTCAGGGAGTGAGGGCCTTGGAGCCCAGCAGGCATGGACTTGAATCCTTGCTCCGTCACTTTCCAGCTTCCTCACAGCTGCCCCTCGTCCTGAGCCCCCAGTCCCGTTAAGCATCTCCTGCATTCTGCAGGATCTATTCAGGGACTGCAGGAGCCTGACTGCTGCTTGTCCTTGCACCACTTCCCAAAGGCTCAAGTCCACCTTTGCTGAGGGAGGCCCCCTTGTAGCGCTAGAACCAAGGGCGAGGGGCCCGGACCACCGCCTCCTCCCCTCCTCCCATTTCTGCCTGCAGGCCTGGGCCCCAAGCCTGGCCCCAAACATAAGAGCCGGAGCCAAATGCTTCTAGCATATACCACCGTGGGTGATTTATTTAAGGGTCTCCAAATAATCACTTAAGTGTCACCATGGCAACCTGAAGAGTTGCCATGGAGATTGGAGCAGGAAACGTCCCCATGGAGACCCCTGGGAGACTCTCTAGGAAATCATTACCAGGTGGATGGGGCTTGGGAAAGGGGAGCTGGACAAATAAGGGAGCCCCACAGTTCTGTGTGCTGGCAGGAGAAGGGGGGGGTGAAGGGCCAGGGTGGGAAAGACCAGCTTAAAAAGGCAGCAAGTTAATGATCTCTACCGACTCTAAGGGACCCGTGTGGTAAATAACTTCTATTGTATGCACAGAATATATCTGAAAGAAAAGACAGGAAACTAGTAAAAGTGGTGGCTCCCAAGAAGGTGGTGGAGGAGAGAGATTTTTCACTGTATGCTCTTTTGTGTATTATTTGAATTTCTTTTATTATAGGTATGTAGATATTAAATATTCCAAAATTAGGGACTTCCCTGGTGGCACACTGATTAAGAATCTGCCTGCCAATGCAGGGGACATGGGTTCAACCCCTCGTCCTGGAAGATCCCACATGCTGCAGAGCAATTAAGCCCGTGCGCCACAACTACTGAGCCTGCACTCTAGAGCCCACGAGCCACAATTACTGAGCCTGTGCGCCTAGAGCCCATGCTCCACAACAAAAAGAAGCCACCGCAGTGAGAAGCCCATGCTCTGCAATGAAGAGTAGCCCCCGCTTGCTGCAACTAGAGAGAAAGCCTGCGCACAGCAACAAAGACCCAACACAGCCAAAAATAAATTAATTAATTAACAAAAAATCATGATAACAGTTTGGTAATAATGTATAATAAATTAATCTCAAAAAAATAAAAGTTCTCATCACAAGAAAAAAAATTGTAATGATGTAAGGTGATGGATGTTAACGAAACTTACTTTAAAAAAAATTCCAAAATTAAATAAGTTATTTACAGAGCATTTACTATGTTAAATATTTTATATCCTCAAAACAATTCCATAAAGTAGGTATTATCCCCATTACACAGATGGGTAAACTGTGGTTCAGAAAGTGGCCCACAGTCACGCAGACCAGTGGGAATCAAACCCAGGGCTCTCCAGCACCCCTAAGCAAGTCTGGATTCTCTGATCTGCCACTGACATGCTGAGCACCTTTAGGTAACTGTCACCCCTCTGGACCTCACTTTCCTCACCTATAAAATAGCCTGGCACTTTGGACTGGATGAAGGCAAACGGGCTGCTACCTCTGGTATCCTGTGACCATGGCTATTTAGAAGGATTTCTACGCGCTCTTATCACAGCCTGTCTCTTCCTTTTCCTCTGCCTCACCCCACTCTCTAATCCCACCCACAGCAGTGGATCTTCAGGGTTCTAAAGGAAACACATAAAGAACTCAGAATGTCAAGCCAGAAGGACTTGGGTTTTTTTAATTTTTTTAAATTTATTTACTTTTTTTGGCTGTGCTGCACAGCATGGGGGATCTTAGTTCCCCGACCAGGGACTGAACCCACACCCGCTACAGTGGAAGCGCAGTGTCTTAACCACGGGACCGCCAGGGAAATCCCCAGAAGGACTTTTGAAGAACCTCTAGATCCTGTCTTAGCAAAGGAGGAGGGTGTGGCTCAAGAGAGGGAAGGTGAGCCACCAGGGAAATGCAAAGCCAAACTGTGAGATCCCTCCGCACACCCATTAAGATGACTACAGTCAAAAAGACGAAGGGTAACAAGCGTTTGTGAAGCTGAGAAATTGGAACCTTCATACACTGCTGGTGGGGAAATTGGAAACTTCATACACAGCTGTGTCTTAGCTTGAGCTGCTACAACAGAAACCCACAGGCTGTATGGCTTAGGCAACAGACATTCATTTCTCACAGTTCTGGACACTGGGAAGTCCTAGATCAAGGTGCTAGCATACTCAGTTCCTCATAAGGGTTTTCATGCTGATTTGCAGACAACCACTTTCTTGCTGAGTCCTCACATGGTGGAGAGAGGAAGCTCTGGTATCTATTCCTCTTCTTAAAAGGACACTAATCCCATCATGGGGGCACCACCCTCATGACCTCATCTAAACCTAATTATGTCCCAAAGGCCCCACCTTCTAATATGTTAAGCCTTCGACATATGAATTGTGGGGGGCAGGCAAACATTCAGTCCATAACAAGCCACTTGGGAAAACAAGTCTGGTAGTTGCTCAAAAGTTTAAACATAGGTTTACCACATGACCCAGCAATTCCACACCTAGGTATATCCCCAAGAGAATTCAAAAATATTTTAACACAAAAACTTGTACATGAATGTTCATGGCAGCATTATCCATAATAGACAAAAAGTGGAAAGAACCCAGATGTCCATCAGTGGATGAACAGATAAACAAAATGTGACATACTCATAGTGGAGTATTATTCTGCCACAAAAAGGAATGAAGTACTGACACATGGTACAATGTGGATGATCCTCAAAAACATTACACTACGTGAAAGAAGCCTCTCACAAAGGATCACACATGACCACATATTAAATGATTCTATTTATATGAAATGTCCAGAATAGGGAAATCTATAAAGACAGAAAGTAAATCAGTGGTTGCCTAGGGCTGGGGGGATAGGAAGGTTGGATGGTGACTGCTAATGGGTATGAGGTTTCTTTCTGGGGTGATGAAAATGTTCTAAAATCGATTGCAGTGACAGATGCACAAGTCTAAGTATTCTAAAAACCACTTAATTGTATACTTTAAATGGGTAAATTGTAAGGTGTGTGAATGATATCTCAATAAAGCTGTTTTAAAGAAGAGAGTGAGATGGACTTCACCGGCAGTCCAGTGATTAGGACTCGGCGCTTTCACTGCCATGGCCCCGGGTTCAATCCCTGGTCGGGGAACTAAGATCTGGCAAGCTGCGTGGCACAGCAAACAAACAAACAAACAAACAAATAAATAAATGTGAGTGAGTAAGTAAGTAAGTGAGAGGGAAATTACCACCCCAAGGTCACACAGCCTTAGTGGCCACTCTAGGATCTGCCTCCTGGCCAGCCTCCTCTCACCCCTCTGCTCTGTATAAGAAGGGTCAGCAGGGCCTCTAAGGCTGCTTCCGAAATGAGCAGGTGCAAACTACTGGGGGCTTCATACTGTGCCCTCCTACCCCTGCCCACCAGCCACAGCAGCATTCTTTTTTTTTATTGAAATATAATTGACTTACAATGTATTCATTTCAGGTGTACAACCTAATGATTCGATATTTTTATACATTATGAAATGATCACAATAAGTCTAATTACCATCTGTCGGCATCAGAGTAGCAGTCTTTAATAAATTGGACAGCCTCAAGATTTCATTTGGAGAAAGGGTTCCACAGCCAAAAGGAAAAAAATGTAAAATTTCAAAACCATCAATGAGAGAAGGTATTAAGGAGGGAAGGCAAAGTGATTAAGAACCTGGGCATCAGCCTTGTAGGAAGCATCTCTTCTTATTCTGATGCTTTGACATCTTGGGGCCTATGCTGACCCTGAAGAGACTGTGCTTCTCAGGAGCAGCCAATTGCGACAGATAGTAAAGGGCTCTCCAGTGAGTACACCTTCTATGTGCAAACTAGTCAATTCAGAGCCCATACACCAACCATCCTCTTTATCAAGACCTTACAAACTCTCACACTCTAGGTGACTATTTCCCTGTCCTAATCATCCCAGAGCCAGGTATCAGACAACTAGGGGCAGTCCTATGCCCCAGAGCCCACGGAAATTATTCAAACTAGTCAGTCCTATGCCTGTATACTTGTCTCACCTGTGTTTCCTGCAGAAACCACAATAAAGGCTCTTGCGCATGTTCCCTCTCCCCTCCTGCCTCCTGACTGACTGACCCTGGTGCTTCCTGGCGTGACCCTGCATGGTGTGGCCCCTCCTCTTGGGAACTGTGAGTAACATACTATCTTTTCTTTCTTTTTTTTTAATTGAGGTTTAACTGACATATAACATTATATTAGTTTCAGGTGTACAACATAATGATTCAATACTTGTATACAGTCTGCCCTCTGTATCCAAGGGTTCAGCAACCATGGATTCAACCAACCATGGATCAAAAATATTCACACACAAAAAAATTCCAGAAAGGTCCAAAGAGCAGGACTTGAATTTGCTGCACCAGCAATTATTTACATTGCATTTACATTGTATTTATGACTATTTACATGACATTTACATTGTATTAGGTATTATAAGTAATCTACAGATGATTTAAAGGGGCTTCCCTGGTGGCCCAGTGGTTAAGAATCCTCCTGCCAATGCAGGGGACACAGGTTCGAGCCCCGGTCCCGGAAGATCCCACAAGCCGAGGAGCAACTAAGCCCGTGCACCACAACTCCTGAGCCTGCGCTCTAGAGCCCGTGAGCCACAACTACTGAGCCACATGCCACAACTGCTGAAGCCTGCCCGCCTAGAGCCCACACTCGGCAACAAGAGAAGCCACTGCAATGAGAAGTCTGTGCACGGCAACGAAGAGTAGCCCCCGCCCACCACAGCTAGAGAAAGCCCGCGCACAGCAACGAAAACGCAACGCAGCCAAAAAAAATAAATAAATAAAAATTTTAAATAAACAAATAAATAATAAAGTATACGGGAGGATATGTGTAGGTTATATGCAAATGCTACGCCATTTTATACAAGGGACTTGAGTATCCGTGGATTTAGGTATCCTCAGGGGTTCTGGAACCAATCCCCAGGAAATACTGAGGGATGACTGTGTATACAAAATCATCACCACAATAAGTCTGGTTAACATCTGTCACCATACATAGTTACCAAAAAAAATTTTTTTTCTTGTGATGAGGACTCTTAAGGTCTACTCCCTTAGCAACTTTTTTTTTTTTTTTTTTTTGGCCACGCCGCACAGCTTGTGAGATCTTAATTCCCTGGCCAGGGATCAAACCCGAACCCCCGGCAATGGAATTGTGGAGTCCTAACCACTGGACCACCAGGGAATTCCCTCTTAGCAACTTTTAAGTATGCAATGCAGTATTATGAAGAATAGTCACCATGCGGTACATGTACTATCTTTTCAATGACAATCGTCTCCTGACCTGCTGGCCTCATCATACCTAAATAAGGTCTGCATTTTAAAGCAGGCCTAGGGCTTCCCTGGTGGTGCGGTGGTTGAGAGTCCGCCTGCCGATGCAGGGGACACGAGTTCGTGCCCTGGTCCGGGAGAATCCCACATGCCACAGAGTGGCTAGGTCCATGAGCCATGGCCGCCAAGCCTACGCGTCTGGAGCCTGTGCTCCGCAACGGGAGAGGCCACAACAGTGAGAGACCCGCGTACTGCAAAAACAAACAAACAAACAAACAAATAAAGCAGGCCTCATTCTGCTCTAAGTTTGCCTTGGCTCCCTATGACCTCAGGCAAACTCCTTCACCTCCATGCTTCACTTTCCTCATCCATAAACCCGGGTTACCCAGTTACCCACTGTACCTGCCTCAGGGCCCTCATATGTAATCGTGTTGTATATATAATTGGCTGTGGTTCGCACCAGGGGGCCATGCCGAAGACCCAAGTGGACACTTCCATCTAGACCCTGCTCTGCTTGCCGAGCTATGGATCTGCCAGGAAGAATGAGCATCTAGACCTAATTTGTAAAAAGGCCCAAATGGGTCAGCCGTGGTCCTTGTCCACCTCGTGGGGCTGCCGTCAGTACTAAAAGAGGTAAGAGCTGTGAAGCACCTAGCACCTAGTACAGCACCTAGCACTCCAAAAATAGCGTCACTGTGGTCCCTGGAAGGCAGGAGGGGGCTCCTGGGTACTGTGACAACATCAAGGAAGGCGTCCATCCTTTTTTCTTTTAGGGGTGGAGGGCTGTAGGTGTACCTCAAGTTGATTTTATTTAAGTCTCAAAGGAAGATGACCTGAGTTGACACCCAAGCTATGAATTAACAGATATTTGTATGATCACATTCATAGCAGCTTTATTCACAATAGCCAAAAGGTGGAAGGAACCCAAGTGCCCACTGATGGATGAATGGATAGAGATGTGGTGTATCTATACAATGGAATACTGCTCATCCATAAAAAGAATGAAATCTTGCCATTTGCGACAACATAGATGGACCCAGAGGGTATTATGCTAAGTGAAATAATTCAAAGAAAGACAAATACTGTATGATTTCACTTACATGTGGAATCTAAAAACAGGGACTTCCTTGGTGGTCCAGTGGTTAAGACTCAGTGCTCCCAACGCAGGGGGCCCAAGTTTAATCCCTGGTCAGGGAACTAGTTCCCGAATGCAGCAACTAAAGATCCGGCATGCTGCAACGAAGATCCCACGTGCTGCAACTAAGACCAGGTGCAGCGAAATAAATAAATAAATATTAAAAAAATAAAACCAGAAACAAATGAACAAATGTAACAAAACAGAAATGCAGTCATAGATACAGAAAACAAATAGGTGGTTGCCAGAGGAGAGGGGGGTTGGGGGAGGAGAGAAAAAGGTGAGGGAAATGAAGAGGTACAAATTTCCAGTTACAAAATAAATGAGTCATGAGTATGAAGTGTACAGTGTAGGGAATACAGTCGATAACAATGTTATAACTTTGTATAGTGACAGAGGACAACTAGACATTATGGTGATGATTTTGAAATGCACGGAAATGTGGAATCACTATGTTGTATACCAAGAACTAACATAGTGTTGTAGGTCAATTATGCTTCAACAACAAACAGACAAACTAATAGAGAAAGAGATTAGACTTGTGGTTATTAGAGGCAAAGGGTAGGGGGAAAGAGAATTGGATGAAGGTGGTCAAAAGTTACAAACTTCCAGTTATAAGATAAATAAGTACTAGGGATGTCATGTACAACATGATAAAGATAATTAACACTGCTGTATGTTATACATGAAAGTTGTTAAGAGTAAATCCTGAGTTCTCATCACAAGGAAAATAATTTCTATTTCTTTAATTTTGTGTCTATATGAGATGATGGACATTTACTAAACTTACAGAGGAAATCATTTCATCATGTGTGAATCATTTCATCAAGTCAAATCATTATTCTGTACACCTTAAACTTATACACTGTTGTGTGTCCATTAAGTCAATAAAACTGGAGAAAAAAAAAGAGAAAGGAAATTCTGACATATGCCTCAACAGGGATGAACATTGAGAACATCATGCTAAGTGAAATAAGCCAGTCGCAATAAGACAAATACTGTATGATTTCTGCTTATAGGATGTACCTAGAGCAGTCAAATTCATAGAGACAGAAGTACAATTACAGTAGTCAGGGCTTGAGGGGAGGGGGGAATGAGGAATTATTGTCTAATGGATGCAGAGTTTCAGTTTTGCAAGATGAAAGGGTTCTGGAGATCGGCTGCACAACAACATCAATGTACGGAATGCCACTGAACTGTACCCTTAAAGATGGTTAAAATGGTAAATTTATGTTATGTATATTTTATCACAATTTTTTTAAAGGCACAGCCAAGTCGTACTTCCCAACAAATCCATGCACATGGTAGTGATTATTGTTCCCCATCTTGTCCTATAGCAAAACTGCTCAAGGCAGTGGGAAGTGATCTTTAAAGTGTTTCTCCACTGGTGAGGTCACGACCCTTGTTTAGACTCCCTTGGGACTGGCGGGCTAGCACTGTCTGTGACGTGTGTGGGACACTTTGCTCCCCTGCCCACAGCCGCTATAACACTTTTATTTTTGTTTTTCTGTTTTGTTTTGTTTTGTTTTGTTTTTTTAAAGATTTAATTTTGTTTATTTTTGGCTGCATTGGGTCTTCGTTGCTGCGCGTGGGCTTTCTCTAGTTGCAGCGAGCAGGGGCTACTCCACATTGCAGTGCATGGGCTTCTCATTGCGGTGGCTTCTCTTGTCTTAGAGCACAGGCTCTAGGTGCGCGGGCTTCAGTAGTTGTGGTACACGGGCTTAGTTGCTCCGCGGCATGTGGGATCTTCCCAGACCAGGGATCGAACCCATGTCCCCTGCATTGGCAGGTGGATTCTTATCCACTGCACCACCAGGGAAGTCCCTATTACACTTTAATTACGCACACACACACACACATGCACGCACGCACGCACGCACGCACACACCCCTGTATGTAGGTGCATTTGCTAATAGGACAGGAGAAAATACCTATTTTAATTTGGAGTTCTTTGTCTTCTCCTGAGGCTCAACTTTTTGTTGACCGTTTGTTTTCACTTTTCACAAGTTGCCTGTTCTTAACACACGAGATTAACCAGGAGGGCAGGTGGGACCACTTTGTTTCCTAGTCCCATTGGTGTTTCAAACTTCATTGCCCTTGTTTTGATAACTTGCTTTGCCTTAAACCTGAATAAATCAGGTTTATTCATCAGAGTTCCTGGTAACAAGAAATAGAAACCAAATCCTGCTAATGACGTGGAAAAGTTTTGTGTTGCTTTGTTTTTGGAAACATATCAGGCAGCTCACAGAATCATCACGAAGGCTGGAAACCCACAATGAGAAAATGGGCAAAGCCCAAGGGTGAATGGCAGCAGAGAGCCAGTTGGGTCTGATTAGGATCCGAGGCATTGTGCCAGTGGGTCTGGTGCTGCCTTAGTGCCTGCTGCCAAATAAGGAGGGCATGCAGGAGCATGCAGTTGGTCATGACAGCCACCAGGGACCAGGGGACAGGGATAGTGAGGGTCTGTAAGTCCTGTCCTCAGGAATGGGAGGCAAGGAGAGGCCTTCACTCAATGGAGGAAGGGGGGATTTAGATGCTGGGCTGTCCAAAAGGTGATGCCCACCAAGTACTTAACAGGGTACAAAGCATCTTCATGTCCATAAAAGTAATGGTCAGTGGTCACCATTTTCTTGAGCTTTGCCATGTAGGGAGTGCCCTGCTGAACCTGTTAAATGCTATGTCTGTTAACTCTTACAATGGTCATCTGAGGTTGGTATCACTCTCGCGGTTTCATAAATGAAAAAACCAAGTTCTAGGAAAAAACAAAAACAGAAAACAGAGAAAATGGAGTGGAGGAAATGATCAAATAAATACTTGAAGAAACTTTTCCAAAACTGAGGGACATGCACTTCCAAATTAAAAGGGCCCATTGAGCACCTGACATAATGGATGAAAATAAACGACCCATATCAAGACAAATCATTATAATTCAGAACACAGAAGACAAAGAGATCTCACCAAAGGGAGAGGGATTAGGTCAGGAATTAAAATGGCTTGAATGTTTCAACAGAAGCAGCGGAAGTGAGAAGACATTTAAGCAATGCTTTCAAAATTCTGCAGGAATATTACTCACAACTTGGGACTTCCCTAGCGATCCATTGGTTGAAACTGTGCTTCTACTGCAGGGGGCACAGGTTTGATCCCTGGTCAGGGAACTAGGATCCCACATGCTGAGTGGCAAGGCCAAAAGAAAAAAAAGAGAAAGAAAATTACCCACAACTTAAAATTTTATATCCAACCAAACTATCAATCAAGTTTGAAAGTTAAAAAAAAAAGTTTATGTCACTTAAATGATCTTTGATCAAAAATTTTTTTTCATGTACTTTAGAGGCTACTGGAGGATGTGTTTCACCAAAATAAGTTTGTAAACCAAGCAAAAGGCTGACAATAGGAAAGAGGAATCTGACTCAGGAGAGTGGTGTAGAGAATCCCCCAGGATGTTGGTGAAGGGAGATTGCTAGATTAAAAATAGTACAACAGGCCTAGAGGGCACCCAGCCTAAATCCAATTAGGTCAGGAAGCTCCAGGAGAGATTGCTTCAAGAAAATGAAATTGGTAGAACATCATCTAAAGGTACTGAGGGGAGATTTCAACAACTGGAAGAGTTTGGCATTGAGTACAAAGAATACTAAGTGAATTGGGGTGAGGGGGGATGGTTATTAACTCCAGGGAAAATAAAAACGTATGCATGAAAAGAAGAAATCATAGTACATCCCATAGCTTATAGTGTAAACACATGGGAATAGTGTTTACCTGGAGGTAATAATGTAAACACTGCTGCTCTAACCAAATTATTATATGGTTATATTGGGAGGATGGGGGCCAGGAGGGTGAGTGGGTTGTTGGAGTGGGGAAGACGATAATAAATAGTCCCTGAAACTGAAAAATTGTGAAGTAGTAATAAAACAATATTATTTAGGAAGTTATGGCAGATGCCAAAAGAATGAGCCATAAAAATTGAACGGGGAGAGCTCTGATGAGGGAGAGAGCTTTTTCATAAATTTTGCACCACTATTTGACTCTTTGAGCTATGTGAATGAATAACTTTAATAAAAATTAAAACTGTGCCCTGGGGGCTTCCCTGGTGGCGCAGTGGTTGGGAGTCCGCCTGCCAATTCAGGGGACACGGGTTCGTGCCCCAGTCCGGGAAGATCCCACATGCCACGGAGCAGCTGGGCCCATGGGCCATGGCCGCTGAGCCTGCGCGTCCGGAGCCTGTGCTCCACAACAGGAGAGGCCACAACAGTGAGAGGCCCGCATACCTCAAAAAAAAAAAAAAAAAAAAAAAAAAAAAAAACCATAAAAAACAACTGTGCCCTGATTTCTATCTTAGGATGTACAAGCTGAGGCAGGCAGACACAGGAAGCAATGGTAAAGAGATACAGACGAAGAATCCGGAATCCAAAAGAAAACTTTAGCTGTAGACAAGGAAGGAAAGAGTACATACAGGTAAAAGGAACAGCTGTACTTCCAGAAACAAGCAGGCTCTGGCTAGTGTTGTGACCTCTGCAGACTCATCCAGGAAACTGGCACACAGAAGATGACCTTTGAACTTGACCTTCCAGGAGGCAGCCGTGTTCTCCAGGGCAGGTAGCACGGGATGGAGGTCCCTGGAACGCAAAGCAGCCATGTCCCCACCCTTTCCTCTGCTCCTCTTCATCCTCTCCTCCTTCCTCCACCAGCCCCTGCTCAGGCCCCTCAGGAATCCTGCCTGGAGGTGACAACTTTGTGCTCAGACTTGCAGAGATCAAACTGGCTGAAGGGATTAGGGGTGCTCCTCAGAGCCAGCAGACAAACCTGGCTTTGCTTATACGCCCCACTCCCGCCCCCCACATCCTCTGTCCCCAGTCATGGTCATGTTTGCAGTATCTAGGCAGACAGCTCAGCTGACCCACCTGTGCAGCTTCCCCAGACATTCCTCACCCAGACAGTGGTGCGGGGAGTGAACCTGCAGAGAAAGGGAAGGTATTAGGGGAGAATTAAGGTGAGGAAGTGACTCAGTCCAGCATAAGCCTGCAGGCATCCAGAGAGCTCTCACAAGGCAGTGTGGCCTCTTGCTTCAGCCTTCAACTAGGCTTGGGAGTGTTGCTGAAATGTGACTCTCCCTGCCCCACTGAGCACTGAGGGTGGGAGGGGAAAGTTGGCTGGGCTCCTGTTCCCTTCCTCCACCCCCAGAACGGAGGAGGGTTTGGGGTGGGGATGGGCTTGGGGGTCCTTGGATTTTGCATGCTGCATGCCCGCGAGTTTCTTTCTCCTGGATTTGTTTGCTTTATGCAGAGTGGAGCCAGGTTGGAGAGGTGACCCTACGGAGGGGCTGCATCTCTCCCACCCTCAAGGAGCTTCCCACCAAGGGGACCAAGGGTGGCCTTTGGGGCTTGGTAGGCAGGAACCATCTCCTTGGGGCTCAGAGGAGAGCCCCAGGGAGTGTTCTGTAGAGAGTGCACGTGTCTCGAAGTCAATTCAAATTCAGGTTCTTGACCTTCGTCAAGACACCGGTATACTGTAGACTATTTCTTCATCAAACAAACCCTGGTAGCCAAGACGACCCCATTAGTTTGTGGTGAAGTCACTCATTCATTCACTCCACAAACACTCTGATATGCCAGAGTCTGTGCTCATTTAGCAAGAATTTAAAAAATAAACCACCTCACATCCATTAGAATGGCTCCTGTTTAAAAGAAATGTCAATTGACCCTTGAACAACATGGGTTTGAACTGCGCAGGTCCACTTATATGCAAAAATTTTCAATGGTAAATACTACAGTTACTACACGGTCCATGGTTGGTTGAATCCGAGGATGCACAGGAACCTGGGGTATGGAGGGCTGACTATAGATTACACAAGGATTAACCCTGTGTTGTTCAAGAGTCATTCTACTTCAATTAAAAATTATAAAAAGAAAAACCCAGAAAATAGCACGTGTTGGCAAGGATGTGGAAATGTGGGAACCCTCGTTCACTGTTGGTGGGGATGGAAAATGATGCAGCCACTGTGGAAAACAGTATCAGTTTTCCTCAAAGTATTACACAGAGAATTACTCTATGATCCAGCAATTCTGCTTCTGGATATACGCCCAAAAGAATTGAAAGCAGGATCTCAAAGAGATATTTGTACCCCCATGTTCAAAGCAACATTATTCACAATAACCAAGAGATGGAAACAACCCAAGTGTCCATTGACAGATGACTGGATAAACAAAAGTGGTAAATGCATACAGCAGAATATTATCCAGCTGTATAAAGGAAGGCAATCCTGTCACATGCTACACCATGGATGAACCATGAGGACATTACACTAAGTGAAATAAGCCAATTACAAAGGGACAAATATGGTATGATTCCACTTATATGATGTAGTGTACCTGGAGTAGTCAAATTCACAGAGACAGAACGTAGAATGGTGGTTGCCAGGGGCTGAGGGAAGAGGGGATTGGGAAGCTGTTCTTTAATGGGTGCAGTTTCAGTTTTGCAAGATGAAAAGAGTTCTGGAGATTGATTGCACACCAATGTGAATATACTTAACACTACGGAACTGTATACTTAATAATGATTAAGATGATAATTTTTGTTATGAACGTTTTAAGCACAATTAAAATAATAGTAATTTTAATTTTTTCTTTTAGAAAAGAGACACAATTCCTCCACTAACATACCCAGATCTAGCTGGGTAGAGGGACAGGAGCACAGCCACACAACGTAACACCTGGCACGTAACAGGCGCCCAGAGACAATTTGTTGAATACGTGGTAGAAAGTGCTGTAAACAAGAATGAACGTATTATAGGGAAGCACACAGGAAGCAGCATTTCATTTTGCTTGGGGTGGGGAGGGGTGGGTTACGGAGGAAAGGACATTTGAGCTGCATTCTCAAATACTGGGTTTGACCAGACCAGAGAATTCTGGTTATCACATCAGTTTTAGGACTTTGGGGAAATTCCCTTTGAGCCTCAGTTTCCTCATGTGTAAAAAGGCAAAAATACCAACACTGTAAAGGTGCAGTGAGGGTTAAATGAGAGAATGTACGTCAATAGACTAATGGTAACTGGCACATAATGCACACTCATTTAATGGTAACCTCCAGTATCACTGTTTTTATTGTTATTATCATCATTATTGCCATTATTATATTTTGGCCCACGTTGGACAATGGTGGTAAGTTAACGCTAAAAAGGTAGGTCAGGGTCAGATTATGAAGCGTCTGGGAAGAGCCAAAAGTTCGGTCATATTTTTCTATCCATTAGAAGCCTTGGAAGACTTACGAGGCAGAGATTTTCTGGGATGTTAAAAATGGATTTGCTTGCAGTTAAGTTTACATATTTACCTTATTTACCTAGGCTGGATGTGTGGGCTTCTAGGCCATCCCATCTGGGTTTCAATGCACTGTTTACATATCAAGGGGCTTTAAGTACCAGTTAATTAGGAGACGTCCGGGAGAAAAGCTCTAGTCTTAAAAAATCAGGAGGAGAGGACCCAGAGAGGAGAATGGCAAAACTATAACTAGAGAAAAAAACTTACTTTGAAATTGACCATGTGGGCATTACAGTTTCCTAAGTGAACAGATAGTATAACTTACAATGTTTAAGAAAGTGGCCTTGTTAAATATGTATTTTACTCTCCAATATTTTGTGTTGGGGGTTATGTCCGTGTGTGAGTGTTTGCGTGGTGAGGGAATTAGGCAGATCTGCTTAGAAGTGCTCTTCTGAGGAAGGCCAATCTATGGCAGAGATTGTTCATTGTCCCACAAATCCATTCTCTCTTCGTCCTTAATGATGGAACCCACAGCTTTCAGCTGGGCATATGGGCACCAAGAATAAAGACTATAATTCGTAGTATCACTTGCTGTTAATTGTGTCCATGAGATTAAGTCTGGCCATTGGGAAATAAGAGGAAGTGGCTTGTGTGAATTTCTGAAAGTGTATTCAAAGAAAAGGGGTGAAACTTTCTTTTTTTTTTTTTTGCGGTACGCGGGCCTCTCACTGTTGTGGCCTCTCCCGTTGCAGAGCACAGGCTCCGGACGCGCAGGCTCAGTGGCCATGGCTCACGGGCCCAGCCGCTCCGCAGCATGTGGGATCTTCCCGGACCGGGGCACGAACCCGTGTCCCTTGCATTGGCAGGCGGACTCTCAACCACTGTGCCACCAGGGAAGCCCCTCTTTCCTCCTTTTTGTTGGCTAGAATCTAGATGTAATGGCTGGAACTAAAGCAGCCACCTGGGAGTTTAAGCAGCTCAAGCCCTGTGCAGAGGAGAGTGAAAGACAATGGAAGGAACCTACACCGTGGAGCACTACACCAGCCTGGATAGCTGACTAGGGGTCTTCATTTGTGTGAGAGAGGAATGTACTTCTATCCTGTTTAACCCACTGTTATTTTGGGGTTTCTGTCACTCACAGCAAAGAATAATCTTAAGTGTCATAGTAGCCAATAAACCTTGGGTTTATTCCCTTCAGTGGCCTCTGAACCATTTTTTTGCCTTCAGCTTCCCCCAAACTCTCAGCCTGATGAAGGCAGAGAAGTTCAACTGGTATTACAGATCTGTTTTAAAGAGACTACCCTGGCCCACTGAGTGGAATGAGCTCCAGATGGGAATGCCTAGACTTAGGTGCAACCATTTCAGAAAACAGGCATCACCTGGTAACGTTAAAAATCACATACCCCATGACTCAGCAATTCCTCTTAAATATATTAAAGAGATTTGCGCATGCATGCCATAGTACTGTAGGAGTTACATACAGCAGCACTCTTAATATCACCAGAGAGTGGACACAATCTTACTGACCACCAACACGAGAATAGCCAAGTAAATGGGGAGGGGGGGTGTTTATACAATAGAATAGACCACGTAGCAGTGAGGAGTAATGAACTACCACCGCAAGCATCAGCATAGGCAAAACTCCAAAAAATCATGTTGCACAAAAGGATCACGCCACAGAAGAAAATGTGCAGATGTAGAAAACTCAAAACCAGGTAACTCTAGACAATGTGTTGTCCAGTGGTATATGCATTCGCGGCTCAACTATAAAGAAAAGCAAGAAACTGGTTCACACCAGATTCAGGACAGAGGTTGGAGGAGGGGAAGAGGCGGTGCGGGGGGTGATGGCGGGGAATACAGGAGGCTCCTGAGGTTCTGGCAAGGTTCTATTTCATAATTACCCTGGGGAGCTGGAGAGTGGGTGACGATGCGGGTGTTTGCTTTGGAATGATTAAAACTGTACACAATGCGTGTTCTGCTGTCTTCTGAATGCGGGAGAGACAGGAAGGGAGGAAGAGTTAAGACTCTGTTTTGACAGTGCAGGGGAGAGAGGATGAATGCCTTTCCCCCTCTTCCTTCCCCGTCAGCAATAATGACTCATTCCACCACCATTTAGCACTTACTCCATTCTGCTTGAATTACTGTTAGCTGTTAACACGTCTGTCTCCCTCTGTCATTAATTTATTCATTCAGTTGACAATTACTGAAAGTCTCCAAAGTGTCAGCAGGAGGGAGGGGTGACAGGAGGGAGTTAACCAATAAAAATGAGCAAACCCGGCTTCTTTCCTCCCACAGCTTGGAGACTTTTCAGGGAGACAGACAAATCTCCAACAGCGTGGCCTCGTTTGGTCCTGTGCCTTCGGGGTCTGGGGTCTGGGTTCTGATAGAAGTGGCAGCACTGGAGCTGAGCGGGGTGACTATCCGAGGGCCAGAGGGGCCTGCCTGCAGCTCTGCAGGCTCTCTGCCCGCCCAGCACAGCAGCGAGGTGCTCAGGGGGTGTTGGCTGGGGCCGGCATGCTAGTCAGCGGGTAACACAAGTGGCATCGACTACCCCTAGGAAGGGACTTCAGAGAGTCCCGGGTCTGGGTTCACTGTTTCCCAGACTACAGATGAGATTCACCTGGGGTGGGGTTAAAAATTCAGCACCTCTGCCCTGGAGGGCCTGGCCTTGCAGGTTCTGCGTGGGGTCCCAGGAAACTGGATGTCAAACTCACTTCTCTGGTGTCACATGTATTGGCTAGTGAAATGTACATTGTTCTCTCTTTTGAATGTAAGATGTGTTTCCCCGTTTGGGAGGCCCTGAAGTGATGGGTGGGGTGATTAGCAGGGCAGCCTCGTCATTCCCAGAAAAGTGCTAGACCTGAGGTGGACAGGGTCTTCATTTCTGTCCTCCTGGTATTTCTCTTGGGTTAACAAATGTTTATGGAGCCAAAATTAATAAATGAGAGAGAACCCAGCATTTCTCTGAAATGTAAATGGATCTTGCTCCCAACTTTGGAACACCCCCAAAGATTCTTCTATTAGCATCTGTGTCCATCTGAAAACATTCAGAGGCAGTACAGCAAGGTGGTGCAGAGTTTACCTCCAGACCTGGGTCCTCATTGCTGTTCTCCTACTTGCTACCTGTGCGACCTTGGGCACATCATTTGACTGCTCCGTGACTCAGTTTCCCCATTTGTGGTACATATATCAGAGGGTTGTTCTGAGGATTAATACAGTCCATACATGGCATGGTGCCAAAAAGAATGGTACCTATTACTATTGTGTTTTTCTGGCTTTTGTCTTGCGGTGAGAAGGTGGGGCTGGCCTTGGGTGGAGCCAACCTCAGGAAAGAAGGAATTCATCTGGAGCCAGCTGGCCTCCAGCTCCGAGAGGCTGGGTGGGGCACCCTGAAACCTAGGAGGAAAAACTCCCTGCAGAGAGCAGAGCTCTGTGTACAGGCCACAACTGGCCTTCCCTAGTTGGGAAGCTTCTGTGGCTCCTGGTAACTCACTACTGGGTGGCTTTTTGCCCTCTTTAGCCAGCTTCAGTTTCACCATAGGTATAAGCTGACACCTGTGGGGTTGCTGAACGGGCTCATGTGCTTGCTGTTGGAGTCTGGAGGTCAGAGGGGAGAAACTGAAGACTGAGACTGGTTTCTCAGAGACCTCCAGAGGAGAGGGCTTTGGGTAAGCAGGCACTTTTCCCACCTGGGCTTCGGATTCTTCCCTTGAGAACAAGGAAGGAACTGGATGTGTCAATGCACACACATATGCACAGAACAAGAGGGGAGTGGGTTATGTGGCTGCTGAATTGAGATGAGAGGTGACCCAGGGAGTGGGGGCCTTATCAGGAGGCTTCCCCACTATCCAAGGCAGTTTCCTCCCAAAAGATTCATGCCCCAAATTAGTATCCTATTTTTACAAGTAAGAAAACTGAGTCACAAAGCAATTCAATAATTAGGAGTTGTGGAAAGACATGAAGATAACTCAAATGAGAATAAGTAAATGCTATCTACTCTGAGTTTGATGTAACAAGTGAGTCGGCCACCATTGTTTGCTTTTGGTGTGTAGAGAAGGGGTAAAATTTTATAGTGGAAAAAGGGGAAGACTTCAGGTATGCTCTGATTGGAGGCTGTTGGCATGGGGTGGATTAACTAGAAGTAGACATCCTACGTGATTGGTTAGGGGGGCATATCTGGCTTGCTCCAGTTGGTCCTAAGTTGTAACTAGATGCAGAATTAGGGAAGCTGTCAGTTATTAAGTCCTGGCTGTTTGAGGCCCATTGCTACAGGGGTTGTTGTTTAGTTTCTGCAGACAGATTGGCTGGTTTTCTAAACTGGTTGCTTCAGATTGTGGGTCAGAGTTCTATTTTTATATATGGTTTGGCCATTGTCCATTTGTATACTCAGTCTCTCAGAGGTCTCCATGGCCTCGCACTTAAGCAGCTACCCATGCCGTGACCTGTTGCCACCAGTGCAGGAATGCCTTGTGTGACTATGCCTTCCTAAACAAGGCCCCCTACAGAGGGGTTCCCACCAAGGAACAACTCTAGTAAAACTGCACAGAGCTGGTGGTTCCCAGCTGGAAACTGAAGGCTAGTGCTCCATCCCTTCTAACATGCTGTTTCTGGCATGGGTTCATTCTCACCACCTCCAAGAGTCTTACCGGGCCACGGGTCCATTTGCATCTGATTTACATGTGTCTGCAGACAGGACAGCTGTTGATTTCTAGCTTTTTCTGCAGCAGCTGGATTTCATTCCTCTGAAGGCAGGGTACTTTTTTAAAAATAATTTTATTGAAGTATAGTTGATTATGTTGTGTTTAATTTTCTCTGTACAGCAAAGTGATTCAGTTACATATATTCTTTTTCATGTTCTTTTCCATTATGGTTTATCACAGGATTTTTGTTTTGTTTTTTTTAATAAATTATTTTTGGCTGCGTTGGGTCTTTGTTGCTGTGCGCAGGCTTCCTCTAGTTGCGGCGAGCGGGGGCTACTCTTCATTGCAGTGAGCGGGCCTCTCATTGCGGTGGCTTCTCTTGTTGTGGAGCATGGGCTCTGGGTGCACTGGCTTCAGTAGTTGTGGCTCATGGGCTCTAGAGCACAGGCTCAGTAGTTGTGGTGCACAGGCTTAGTTGCTCTGCAGCATGTGGAATCTTCCTGGAGCAGGGTTCAAACCTGTGTCCCCTGCATTGGTAGGCGGATTCTTAACCACTGTGCCACCAGGGAAGTCCCTATCACAGGATATTGAATATAGTTCCCTGTTCTATGCAGTAGGACCTTGTTGTTTATCCATCCTATATATAATAGTTTGCATCTGCTAATCCCAAACTCCCAATCCTTCCCTCCCCTTGGCAACCACAAGTCTGTTCTCTATGTCTGTGAGTCTGTTTCTGTTTCGTAGATATGTTCATCTGTATTGTATTTTAGGTTCCATATATGAGTGATGGTATTTGTCTTTCTCTTTCTGACTTACTTCACTTAGTATGATAATCTCTAGGTCTACCCATGTTGCTGTAAATGGCATCATTTCATTCTTTTTTATGGCTGAGTAATATTCCATTGTATATATGTACCACATCTTCTTTATCCATTCATCTGTCAATGGACATTTAGGTTGTTTCCATGTCTTGGCTATTGTAAATAGTGCTGCTATGAATATAGGGGTGCATGTATCTTTTTGAATTATAGTTTTGTCTGAGTACATGCCCAGGAGTGGGATTGCTGGATCATACGGCAACTCTATTTTCAGTTTTTTGAGGACCCTCTATACTGTTTTTCATAGTGGCTATACCAATTTACATTCTGGCAGGGGTGGTTTTGATGCACTGTCAAAAGCTCTTCTGAGGCTTCTCAGCCACTCTCTGACCCTAGAGATTCTGTCTCCTGCAAGATGGCAGACACACACAGCTAGGAGGGCTAGGAGGGGCCTTAGGTCCCTCATCTGTAACACAGAGCTGATCGTAGTACTTGCTGCCCATAGGTGTAGTGGAGAGGAATTGGGGACTGCAGGAGAAGCCTTCAGTATAGTGCCTGGTGTGAACTTAGCACTCAGGAAAGGGGAACAGTCATAGTTTTCTTTGACTGGGGTTGTAGTAACCCCAGAGACACTGGGCCTCTCTAGTCACTAGAGTCTCTGGTCTAGACCAGAAAGATGGAGGTGCTCCGTTAGGGAGTTCCTGAGTGTGACGATGGGCACCAGGAGCAGATGGGATCCTTTCTAAGGTTCTTAAATGCTTTGAATCTCTGATCTCACTCAGAATTTCGCCCTCTCCTGGTACTCTGGGCAAGCTTTATCACTAAGTATGAGCCTCTCTCAGATTTCTTGTTTTAAAATCTTAGGGCATGGGACTTCCCTGGTGGCACAGTGGTTAAGAATCCGCCTGCCAATGCAGGGGACACGGGTTCGATCCCTGGTCCAGGAAGACCCCACATGCTGCGGAGCAACTAAGCCCATGCACCACAAATACTGAGCCTGTGCTCTAGAGCCCGCAAGCCACAACTACTGAGCCCATGTGCCACAACTACTGAGCCCGCGTGCCACAACTACTGAAGCCTGCACGCCTAGAGCCCGTGCTCCACAACAAGAGAAGCCACCGCAATGAGAATCCATGCACTGCAACGAAGAGTAGCCCCCATTCGCGGCAATTAGAGAAAGCCTGCATGCAGCAACGAAGACCCAACACAGCCAAAAATAAAAATAAATAAATAAATTTATTAAAAAAAAATCTTAAGGCACTTGCCTCTGAGCTATTCCTGAACTAAGAACAAAAACAGTCTGGATGAAAAATGTCTTCATTATTTGAAAAGCTACCAAGAGCCAAGCTTAAGCCGATTTTTTTCTAAACAGGTGTAGTTCATTTCATTGTCATAGTGTCCTAAAGAGTTGTGTGAAAAGTGGCGTTTTCATAAACATTTCCATTTTCAGCATCCTGGGGAAGTTCATTCTTTTAAGGAACTCTCTAAGGAAATCCTTTTAAATGTCACATCTCGGATGTTGGGCCACCTGCAATTTCCAGGGTGCAACAGCGAAAGGATCCTAGGAAGGCTTGCTTCTCCACTCACACACATCCAAGCGTTGGTACTAGCACAGTTTGTCCTCACAGACACCCACACTCATGCTGAAACAGCCCTACTCCTGCCCACAACACCCTCACCCTTGTTGTGCATGTGCGCACACGCAAGTTCTTATGTGCACACACTCACTCTTGAAGGCAATCTTGTTTGCCGCCAAAGGAGCCACACACGGGGAGCAGACACCAGCATCTGTTTCTTCTCCAGCGAGCAGCTGCTGCTTAAAGCCCAGGGTCAAGACATAAAGTCCAGGGTCAAGAGGCCCCTGGGGCCCCAGCTCACTCAGCCTGCAGAGGAGGCCCAGTTTCTAGGTATTTTCCTTTGAAAGCTTTCCCTCCAATTGCTGATGGAGAACTGGGTTCTGTTTTCCAAAGATACCATAAATAATTACTCCCAAATCAAGTCCTGGCGGAGGAGTAGGTTTCCATCGGTTCATACAACAGGGTTTTTTGGGTGCCTATCACGGGGCAGGCACTCTGGCAGGAACTGGGGGTTCAATAATGAACAGTTGATATTGTTTCTGTCCCTGAAGAGCTCATAGTCTTTGGGGATCATTAGTCTTCTACTGCTGCCATAATAACATTTCCACAAACTTAGAGCTTTAAAACAACCTGCATTTAAGATCTCACAGCTCTGTAGGTCCGAGGTCCAGATGGCTGGACTGGTTTTTCCCACTCAGGGTCTTGCCAGGGTAAAATCAAGGTGTCGGCCATCTGGGCTCTAATCGGGAGGCTGTGGAAGAATCCAGGCTCGTTCAGATTGTTGGCAGAATCCAGTTCCTTGCTGTTGCAGGACTGCGGTCCCTTTTACTTTGCTAGCTGTTGGCTGGGGACTGCCTTTTGCTCCTTAGACCTTCTCTCTGCCCCCTTTGCATGTGGACTCCTACATCTCAGCTGGCAATGGCATGTCAAATCCTTCTTGTGCTTGGAATCTCTCCGACTTCCCCTTCTATTGCCTCCAGACTGAGAAAATCCTCTGCTTTGAACGGTTTGTGTGATTAGATTGGGCCCACCTGGATAATCCAGGCTGCGATCCCCATTTCAAAGTCTGTAACGCTAATCACATCTGCACAGTCCCTTTAGCCGTGTAACATAACACATTTCATATTCAGAGCTTCTGGGGACTAGGGCATGGACATCTTTGCGAGGGTGCATTCTGTGTACCAAGGGGATAGAGAGAAGTAAACTGGCAATTTTAGGAATACACGTTGATACATGTTAATAAAGGGGAGGTAAAACGTTGCAGTGGCAGCTAGGAGCAGAGGTATCTAGCCCTTTTGCGAGGAGGTCAGGAAGGCATGTCTGGCTTCCTAAAGCAGGTAACATTTAAGTTGAAATGTGAAGAATGGGCTCTGAATCAAAGGGTTAAGGCTCCCGGCAGGATTGTGCTTGCAGAAACTGGGAGGGGGCCATGACCTCCCTCAAGGCTACACTAAGCTGGGGAATGTATTTCTGAGCAGAGGCATCTTTAGTTGGGTCTGGTGGGCCAAGCTTGTAGCAGGGCAGGGCAAGGCAGGAAAGGGTGGGGGTCCTGCTGCTTAGCCCCCCAGGGGTAGAGGCTTTGCCTGGAGCTCCCAGCCAGTCCCCCATGTGCAGGTGTGAACCTCTCTCATGTTGCTTCTGATGCTGTTCCTTTTTCAGATGCTCTCCTTCCCCATCTTTACATTTTTAGCAGATTTTTTTAAAAAATAAATTTATTTATTTATTTTTGGTTGCGTTGGGGTTTTTTTGTTGCTGTGCACGGGCTTTCTCTAGTTACGCTAGTGCGGCTACTCTTCCTTGCAGTGCGCAGGCCTCTCATTGCGGTGGCCTCTCTTGTTGCAGAGCACGGGCTGTAGGTGCACAGGCTTCAGTAGTTGTGGCTCGTGGGCTCTAGAGCGCAGGCTCAGCAGTTGTGGCTCACGGGCCCAGTTGCTCCGCGGCATGTGGGATCTTCCTGGGCCAGGGCTCGAACCTGTGTCCCCTGCATTGGCGGGCGGATTCTTAACCACTGCGCCACCAGGAAGTCCCTTTAGCAGATATTTTTGTGAAGCAGGGCTTCAGTGCAAAACTCTTTTGTTCATTCATTCATTCATTATGTTCGTTTATTAATTAAAAAGTATCTGTTGAGCACCTACCACATGCCAGGCGTTGTGGGAGGGGAATACAGCAGAGAACAACATAGAAGGGGCCCCTGCCCTTACCTGTCATCTGAATACAAGTGAAATAGAAGTCTTTCAGCTGGAGCCCACACCATTCTTTCAGGAGCCCAGAAACATCTGTCAAAAACCAGTTGCTACATGCTACGGGGAGTCTTTCCTCTCAGTTGGATGAGATAGTGGAAGCCAAAAGAACAGTGACAGCTGCCATTAATAGAGCACTAACTCCTTTGATATTATTCTTGATGATAGTATCCCTATTTTACAGACAAGGAAACAGGCACAGAAAGGTTTACCCAACATTACCCAGCTAATAAGGGGTAAACCTGTTATTTAAATCAGGCATTCTGACTGCAGCAGTTGCCTGCTCAAGCACTACATTATGGGCTTTATATGCCTGCCACATACTGGGCATTGAGCGAGGGTTTTGTCTAAATCCTATCCCTGAATTCTCCTAGTAACCCCACCAAAGGGTGATGTTTATTCCCAGTGTTGAGATGCAGAAATGGAGGCTCAGAAAAGTTAAGTAACTAGCCCAGGGATACCTAGGGAGTGAGTGTCAGCATTGGGATCTGAGCTCATGTCTGTCCTGCTTCAAAGTGATTACCCTTTAAAAGGGAGGGAGTGTGGGCGGAGAAGAGGGATGAAGAGCCAATGTGGAGAGGAAGGAGCCAGTGGGGGAGAGAGACGTTCTCAGGGTGGGGTGAAGCAGAGCAGGGTGGAAGACGCTGGAGGAGGTGTGAAGGAAAGGGCTGGGGCTGGCAACAGGAGGCTTAAGGGAGGGGGAAGCAGTTTTCTAGGGGGAGTTGTTTTCAAAGTCAGATTGCAAAGCACCAACGACAGGCTATGAGGTCCATGAACATCTGGAGGTTCTGGTGCCAGGCACTGGTTCTTTCCTGAGGACATGAGAGAGGGAAAGGGGGCCTTTGAGAATGGGGAGATGCAGGCCTGTTTTTTGGCAAAGGGGAGGGAGGCCTGAGCCATAGCACAGAGGGAGACCATGTGTGTGTGTGTGGGGGGGGGGCTGTGTGCATGGAGGGGGTGCAAAGATTCTATCCATAGGACGGAGGGCTGTTCTGAAGGTGGAGAGGTGCTCTTTCTCTAAGATCAGAAGGAGGAAAGGTATGTAAATCTACAGAGAAATTCTTAGGCAGTAGAAGAGCGAGGTGACAGGGTGATTCGTAAAATGGGGACACACATCTTTGTCCACTGTGATGAGACTGTATTAGTTTCCTGGGGCTGCCATAACAAATTACCACAAACTGGGGCAGCTTAAAATGACAGAAACCTACTAGCTCACAGTTCTGGAGGCTGGAGGTCAGAAATTAGGGTGTTGGCAGAATTGGTTCCTTCTGGGAGGCTCTGAGGGAGAGTCTGTTCCAGGCCTCTTTCCCCAGCTTCTGGAGGTTGCTGGCAGTCCTTGGCGTTTCTTGGCTTGTAGATGCATCATTCCAACTTCTGTGCCTGTCTTCACATGGTAGTCTCCCCTGTGTGTGTGTCTGTGTCCAAATTCCCCTCTTCTGTAAGAACATCAGATGTTGGATTAGGGCCCACCTAATCCAATATGACCTTGTTTTAATTTGATTGCATCTGCAAAGAGCTTATTTCCAAATTAGGTCACATTCACAGGTGCTGGGAGTCAGGGCTTGACCATATCTTTTGGCGGGGACACAATTCAACGTAGAACATGGCACAAAGGAGATAGTATGAGAAAAGGTGCCCTGAAGGATATAAAATGGTACAGAAACACAAGGTCATATCAAGGTCACTGGCTAAAGGGCACTTAAGGTCGAATATGTTTATAAAGTGAACAATTTCCTCCAGAATTTATGTTTTGCGTGAAACCCCAGAGTTTCCAATAAAGGGTTTGCTGAAAGTAGTCATCTATCAATCTGCAGCCCCTGAGAGAAAGCACTCTTAGCAAATGGACTTCCTCACTGCTTCCCAGGAAGGCTTCCCTGGGCAAAACATCCATGCTCCCCACCACTCTTTTATGGGTCACTGGGAGATGACGCGTTCCTCCTGCCCTCTCCTATCTCAGGCACCATTTGGACCTAAGAGTTAGTCACAATTTGTTCTAACTACAAACCAAATTAGTCTCCAACTTCTCTTCCGTTCCACCTTCCTCCCACCCCTAGATTTCTAGTTAATCCAGTTAAGAACAGAGGTCCAAGTGCGTACTGAAGAGTGGATGCTTTTGTAGATGATTTAGGATGTAGGGGAACAGGTGGCCAGAAGGGGGAACCATCTCTCAGGGGCAGGAGTGGGAGGGACAGCAAGGGAGCCTATCTAGACCCCTGGCACTGTGCAATAGCCAGCCTTCCCCTCCCCTAGAACCTCACTCAGCCATAGAAGCCCAGACTACCTAAGCAGGGAGGTCTCTGAAAAAAGTTGAGTTCCACCATTTTGGAGTCCATTTTGGGTCATGGAGGCCTTAAAGAATTTGATTAAAGCTATGGACTTCCATCCCAGAAAAATACATACATGTCTACAAAAAAGTGCAGATAATTTCAAAAGCTTCACTGACACCCTCGAGCTTATTCATAACCCCTGGTGGAATACACTCTCCCCACCCTGTTTTCCTGAGGAGAAAACTGAGAACAGTCAGGGTAATTGATTTGTTACCACATTGTGTAGCTATTTAAAGGGAAATCCAAACTGAAGTGCAAACTGCTACTTTTGTTCTAACCGCTATATATAGAGTTTGTTTCCACTAAATTAAAGACTCCTCCCCTTACAGAAGCAGACTCGAAGAAAACTGCTTTTGGGGGGAGGACTGGAAGTTGTGGGGTGGGAGTGACAGCAGAAAAAGCACCCATGGTCCCCAGTGTTTGTAAATGAGCATCATTCAATGGAACACAGACATTTGCAATAGCCTTGGGATTTCCACTCTACACTGGCGAGGTGGGGTTATTGGGAGTCATCAGCTGGGATTCCAGCTTTTAAGGACCTCCTCCTGCAGTCAGGAGGTAAGTGGTTATGTGACCACAAAGGGCTACAATGGAAGGCAGGAGGCGTTCTTGGACTTGGAGCCCAACTGTAGATCCTCATTGAGGGTATCAAGGGAGCAAGGTTTCTGCAGCCCATTGATTTACCTTCTCCTGAGACTAGAATCTGGGATGACATCTAGGGAGGAGAGCACTTCTCTTGCCAAAAAGATGAACTGGCTCCACTGCAGACCTCATCGCTCTCGCTCTCTTCCTCCTCCAGTAACACATCCCCTCCCCCTCTCCCCAACATTCAAGCCTCTTTAGACACTGGGGACCAACCCATCTAAAATGGGGGTGAGGGGAAAGATCCTGATAAATCGAGTCTCGGGATTATACTGGGACATTTTCTATATAATAGCTCCTTGGAGTGGGGAAATCTCACAGATTTGGGGGAGGTCTAAATTTGGAGATGGCCAAGTTTAGGGGACGTCCTCTCTATTGTCTCCAGGCCTGATTTTGGAGTTCTCAGATTAGAAGACCCTGGATGGGGGCGGGGCAGGGTTTTGTTTGAGAGGGTCTCCAATAGCTCGGGATCTGGCCGTGTGCCTGGCCGAGGGGGCTGGGGGTGCGGGCTGCTTCCCGCGAGGCCCCTGACTCCGAGTCCCCCACCGCCGGTCGCGCCTGGGCCTCGGAGACCCGGAGAACCAGCGCGCGCGATGTCCCCGCCTCCGAGGCGGGCCCGGGGCGGGGAGGTGGGGACCCCTCCCCTTCGCCCATCCCCTCGGGGCCGGCCGCCCGGGCGCTTGAAAGGCCGGCCGGGGGAAGGGAGGGGAGGGGAGAGAGAGGAGAGGAGAGGAGGGGAGGGCGGAGGGACAGACCGGCGGCGGCGGCGGCGACGCCGGGGCGCGGGCAAGGCGGAGCCGGCGGCAGCCGCGGGGCTCCAGTGAGCCGGGCCGGGGCGAGGCGGCTCCCGAGCCGTCGGGGGGCCTGGCGAAGACGGCCGGGCCACTTTCCTTTCCGAGTTGTGATCGTGTTCGGGGGGCGGCGCCGGGGCCGGCGTTTCGGGGAGAGTTTTCTCGCGGGGCGGGCGGGGGAGCGGCGCGCGCCGAGGGGGAGGGGAGGGGGAGCATGCCCGGCTGGAGCCGGGCCTCGGGGCGCGCCCCGGCCGCCGTCCCCACCTCCGCCTCCTCCTTCTCCTCCTCCGTCTCCTCCTCCTCCTCCTCTTCCAGTCCCGCCGCCGCCGCAGCCAACATGGCTGCGCTACTAAGCCCGGGAGGCGGCCGCTGCTGAGCGCCGCTCGCCGCCCGGGCCCCCAGCCCGCCCAGGCCCCGGCCAATGGCCCCCGCGGCCTCGCGGCCCCCGGCGCTCTAGGGCTGCCGCCACCGCTCGCCGCCCCGAGGCGCCCGGGGCCCGTCGCCACCCGCCTGTCTGCCCGCCCGCCCGCGCGCCCGCCGGCCTCCGGGAGTCCGGTTGCTGTCCGGCGGGGCGGGGCGGCGCGGCCGCCACCATGGAGCCCCAGCGCCGGGAGCTGCTCGCCCAGTGTCAGCAGAGCCTGGCCCAGGCCATGACAGAGGTGGAGGCGGTGCTCGGGCTGCTCGAGGCCGCAGGAGCGCTGAGCCCCGGCGAGCGGCGGCAGCTGGACGAGGAGGCGGGAGGCGCCAAGGCGGAGCTGCTGCTCAAGCTGCTCCTGGCCAAGGAGCGGGACCACTTCCAGGACCTGCGGGCGGCACTGGAGAAGACGCAGCCTCACCTGCTGCCTATTCTCTACCTGAACGGCGTCGTCGGGCCGCCGCAGCCCTCCGAGGGCGCCGGTGAGTGTGAGACCCCCGCCCGGCCTCTCGAACCCGCCTTCCACGACTTCTCTCTCCGGTTCTCCGAGGGGGAAGTCGCGAGGGCCATTCATCTACCTGGCGCCTGCCGCGGGGAGAACCTTCCCTCCTTCATTCTGCCTGGGGAGGGCCCGATGCGCGGACCCCCACTTCACACCTCCTCCCCCAATCCCACCCTTGCTGTGAACAATGCCCCGCACTGCAGGCCTTGATCCTCCAGGTACCGCGGCAGCAGGGTCCTCCCGAGACCACCAGGTCCAAACGCGGGGCGATCTCGGAGGGATGTCCGTCAGTCCCTTTTCTAAGGCTCTTCACCATCCACCAGTCCTTTGAGAGCCTTTGCTAGCCTTCAATCAGTGATAAGGTCTAGAAGAATAGAACCTGGGCCAGGGCCAGTACTTCTGAATTTTGGTCCCTGGCACCCCGTTTCAGGACCACTGGTGCCTTTTCACTTTTTGATTTTCTCAGCTCCCTCTGCCCAAAGCTCAGTCTGTTTGTTCGCCCAGGCTTGTGGTTGATTATGCACAATGCCTGCTAGGTTTCTTTGGAAACTGTGGGCCGGGAAAAGTTGGGGAAGTTGCATTGCACCATGGGAAAATCCTGGTAGTAGCTGCTGGGGCTCAGTTCCCTCCCTAAGGCTGCCGAGCTGCCTGAGGAGGGAAGGCTGGTGACTGGTTCCCTTGGGTGGTGGTGACGGATTTGTGAGTATTCGTGTGTGTGTGGGGGTGGGTGGGTACTGCTGGGAGTTTGTGGCAAGTGGTAGGCTTGGCGTGGCCTGGTTGGGGAGTGTGGAAAGCCAGGCTTTTAGACAAGGAAGCTGAGGAAGAAGGCATAGCATTGAGGAAGGAAGAGCCAGCATTTATTGGGCACCTACTGTTGTGGCAGGCACTCTGCTGTATCACGTTTGTTTACCACTCTCTGAGCTATTATTCCTACTTTGCCAGAGAGAAAACTCCAGCTTGGAGTGGTTAAATTGCTCAAAGTATTGGGCACCAGTTTTCAATTATGACCCATTGTTTTATTTAACCCATTTGGAACCAGGAAGCAACAAGTGCTGCTTTTCTATGTCTTGTCCGTGTTTTAAAAGTGAACAGAGAGGGCTGATGAGCTGCCTTTAACAACTTGTAGGCCACAGGCTGATGAAACGTGTTTATTTGGCTGTTAAAAGCCTCACTTATTAAGGAGATGCTTTTATAAGCTGTTCCTGGTAACAGCTCCACTGGATATTGGCCACCATTTTTTGGTAGTGAAGGCAACTGGCATACAGAGAGACTAAACTGCTGGCCACACAGCATATCATTTCACTGATGGCCCTTCTGTCTTCACTTTGGGTTTCTGACTCTTCAGCATTTCTGTTCCTCAAACCTACGCTGTCCCCCAGTTATGATCGTGTCTGAGGTGCTGGGCAGCCCAGTCCTCTCCTGGGATGATGCTAAGAAGAGCTGTCAGATGTGGCCTTGAGGATAAGGTCAGAGGGAAATCTCTTCGGGGTAACTTTTTTTTCTTCTTAGTTGCCTTTTTGTCTACCTAGCTCTCTGTGTTTGAAGGAGGAGGTTGATCAAGGAA
Source organism: Mesoplodon mirus (assembly GCF_964341445.2). Lineage (NCBI taxonomy): Eukaryota > Metazoa > Chordata > Mammalia > Artiodactyla > Ziphiidae > Mesoplodon > Mesoplodon mirus. The sequence goes on along the minus strand of NC_138977.1, from coordinate 65,195,091 downwards.
GCGCAGAAGTTAAGAGTGCAGACAGACTTAAGTCTTCATTGGGATGTGTTTGAATCAGCACTAGCTTTAATCTCTGGAATAGATAGATGAATTGCCATTAATTAGGTCTCTCCCTTGGTAGAGAAGGTGGGGCCTCACAGAGCTGACATTCTGGAAGCTGGTCCTGACATCTAAGGAAAGGATGAAATAGGGTTTGGATTTTGTCCTCAAGGACAGGATTTCAAACCCTAGTTTCACCACAATGCAGAGCTGTGTAGCTTTTCAAGGGAAGTTAAGTTCATTTTAGTTAATACTTTAGGAAAAAATTACGATAGCATTTGGTCTGGCAAGATGCCATGTAGAGCTTCTGGGGATGAGGGGGTGACACGGTGTGCAAGGAAACTACAGAGCGTTGGGATCTTTTAAAGGATGAATTACTGTGCAGTGGTTGCCAGCTTTTTTTCTGTTAGCCAGGGAGCCCCTTTTATGGCACAAAGCTCAGTGACTAAAAGGACTGCTCAGGTTGAAGGAATGGAAGCACCCGTTTCATCCCTTGAGGAGCCGAAGTCAGGGAAACTCAGCCCTGTGTCCTGGTCTTTGCTCTCCCAGCAGGTTCCACTCTGCACACAGGTGCACACCTCTGCCCGTAAGACAGCCTTAGTGCAAGCATCTTGTGGGAGCCCCAGAGAGGAACCAGTTGGCTTCCTAAGGATCCGTAGTCTCAAGGGGAGGCCCCTTTGTCACTGTTTCTACATCGGAGGTGCTGCCATCACCCAGTTAGGGGCTCCTTTGATGGATTCCACATCCCATGTGGGCCCCTGGTCTAGAATGCCCGTCCCATGGCTGGCACTTGTGTGCTGTGGGAGTTTGTTGTGCTGCAGGCAGATGATGTCTGGCCGCTCCCCACACGGGGCCTGGAACTGGGAGGAAACTGGCCTACGTGGTACGGGGCAGGTAAGCAAACCAAACTCATCTGTTCTGCTCATGCTCAGTTAGAGCCCCAGACATTTATAACTCACCATGCTCAGGCCTGGGGTATGAATGTGAGTAAGAAGACACAGAGTTGTTTTATTTTGGGGACAGGGGGAGTTCTCTACCAGAATTGATGGGACATTGCTGTTGAGCATTTTCTATCTTATTGCATACTTTAATATCTCACTTAGTTCTGTGGCACCTAGTGCCTTTTCTGCGTGACACTGGGTTCCATTCCCCCCATCTGTGAGGTCTGAGGACAGGCCAGGATTTGCAGGGCAGAAAGGAGCTGGAGTCAGGCTAAGTGCAGTGCTCCTGATTCCATGTTGGGGGTGGTTTTTCCTGTTACCTGGTTAGGCCCTCCCATTAGAGTTTTAGGTCGTTTCCTGCATTGGGGAACTCTGGAATTTTGTAGCCTTTCCTTGTCCCAATACATGCATCTGTAGGGAAGGAGTGAGTCCCTTTGTCCCCACTGGTGGTAGAGAGAGGAGAGAACTGTTCTCCTCTGACTGGCTCAGGTCTCTCGAGTTTCTTCCATGGTAGTACCAGGATCTTGTTTGTTCACTCGGAACCCGCGAGATCCTTTGTTTTTTCTCTTTGATTCAGCTGCTAACACCTGGGTTTTCTTACTTGAAGCTCCTCAACCGCCTGCCCCTGGAGTGAGGGGCCCCTTCCTGGCGCTGAGCCTCAGCATCCTCATCTGTGAGATGGGGCTGGGGGTGCTGCATGGCCTGTCTCAGCCACTGGGAGGCAACATGAGATTGGGGAGGACTGAGGTGCCTGGTCCTGTTCTTGGTGCACGTGGGGCCGGGGTGCATAGGATGTAATTCCAGCCTGCAGCTTGCTGCCTAGTTGGGGGAATGGGACACTCAGGAGAGTGACATTATGAGACAGATCAATTGAGTGATACAAATACAAACAGGCATTTTCCTCCTTTTAAAACTCTACTACATGCTTTCTGCAAATACTCTCATCCACCCCAAGTGGCTCTAATTATCATCTAAGTGTGGAGGGCTCCCCAAACCATTTTCACAACAGGCCTCTCTCGTGGAGCAGAAGTGGCAGAACATGGTGACTGCTGGTGGCGCTCTCTACTGTGTGCTCAGAGCTGAATTTCTCCTCCTTGTCCCCTCCGTGCCTCCTCTTTAGTTTCCTGGAGAGCTGGCTGACTTGGCTTCGCTACGGTTAAGAGGATGGAGACAGTAGTGTTTGCTGGAGAAGCCAAGGAAGGCTTCGAGGAGGGACTGGGGCTTGAGCTGGGTGTTGAAGGGGTACTCTGAGTGTGCAGAGGAAAAGGAGGATGTTCTGGGTGGGAGATGCAAGAACAAACTCCTAGCTATGAGAGGAGCAGTGTGTTTTCAGGTTGCAGAAATTAGACCAGCCTGAGTGAGCAGGGCATTGGCTCTGGGTGGGTGGAGATGCAGAGGTAATCTGAAGGACCATGATGGCTAGGCGGAGCAAGGGGTCTATACACCACCTGGAATTTAGGCACTGTACACTTGTCAGAAGTTAAAGCTGGAGGAATTTTTAAAAAAGAATAACCCCAGGCGTTTCCAGTGGGATGAGTGCAGTTGGCTGCTGATTGTCAGGTGTGGATTATCTATTATTCATTAGAGGTTACCTGGGCGTTTTGTTCTCTCCCTACTCTCTTCAGGTACCAGCCACCTTTTCTTCATCCACTCTGTCCTTGATGGTCATAAAGCTCCAACCATTGTGATTTTTTTTTTTTTTTTTTTTTTTTTGCGGTATGTGGGCCTCTCACTGCTGCGGCCTCTCCCGTTGTGGAGCACAGGCTCCGGACACGCAGGCTCAGCGGCCATGGCTCATGGGCCCAGCCGCTCTGCGGCATGTGGGATCTTCCCGGACCAGGGCACGAACCCGTATCCCCTGCATCGGCAGGTGGACTCTCAACCACTGCGCCACCAGGGAAGCCCCACTGTGGTTTTTCTTTTGGTTCTGTTAATTGTGTTGAGAGGAAGTAGTGAGGAACTTGAAAGTGATGGTTGAAAAGAGGTTTCCAAGAGAAAGGCAGATTTTATTTATCCCTCTGTGTATTAGTTGAGGCACCCTTATAGCAGGTGACAGAAACTTAGCTCAAACTGTATTAGGCAGAAAAGAGAAATTTATTGCATAATATTCTAAAACCTTGGGATGAATTGGAGTAACTGGCCTTTGGATGATTGATCCTGAATGCCACGGGCTTTTCCCGTGGGCCTGGAACTTGACCTCAGGCCCCTCTTGGCTTCATCTTCGCAGCCCCTGACCAGAGAATAAAGGGAGCTGTATCCAGTAAACCAGGCAGAAAAATCTCATGGGAGGATTCTGATTGGCCTGACTAGGGTCACATGTCCATGTGAGACCCAGTCACTGTGGCTGGGCCTAAAGGACTAAGATTGGCCCAGCAGTGGACCCAACCAATAGGGTAGGGTGATTGGCAGCTCTTACCAGTACCATGTGGTTCTTTAGAATGAGGAGAAGCAGTACTCCAAAAAAAAGAAGAGCAGAAAGGATGTTGTGCAGGTAAAGCAGCAGGTGAATATCCAAGATGTGGTCTCATCTTTGTGTGATGATGCGATTAGCAGATGAGGTCATTGCTGGAGTGGGGTGGTTGGAGGTTGTCAGATTTCACTAGGTTTTAGACCTTGAGCAAGGCAGTTAACCTTTCTGAACTTACCTCCCTCTCTACAAAATAATTAAAACAGTAACTGCTTCACTCTGCTGTTTGACAATGCATGGTAGGAAAAAAGGAGCATTTATTAGTGTGGTGAGTAATGCAGCCTGGAACCAGCCTTAGGACCAGAAGCCTGGGATTCTCCTGATCTGAGGGTTATGTGAGAGCTCCTGGTAAACTGCTGAACAGATGTCAGGGTTGCTTTTACTGTGGCTGTGGGTCATCAAGAGTAAATGTAATCTCCATGAGCCAAATTCGCTGTTGTATTCCCGATGCCTAGAATAGAGCCTGGCCCAAGATGGGCGTTCAGTAAATTTCTGTTGGATGGATGACTAGTCAGCTGTGTGGCGAATGAGTAGTGTGTCCCTGCATAAGTCCAGATTCTCTTCAGAAATAAGTGCAGATTCTTAAGTGGTGACTTCACAGTGACAGAAGGCTGTGGGAGTGCAGGAAGGCTAGGGTGAGTTCCAGCGGCACACACGGATGTCCCCACCCACAGTATGTCTGTGATGGAAGCAGGTGGTGTGACATTGGTGTCTGAAGTCTCCAAGGTCACCCCTCAGGTACCAGCATTGTGGGACTGGCTGCCAGGAGCCATGCGGAGCGACCACACTGCCTGTGTAGGATTGGAGAGCCCTTCACTTTTTGCACTTAGAATTTGAAAGTCAGCTTGGTGTCCTCGAAAGAGTTTTGGATGGGGATCTGCTCCTAACTGTACAACATATTGACCTTGGATGAGCCTCTTAACTACCTGGGGCTTGTTTTTTTCCAAGTAGAAGCCTGGAAGAAGTAAAGCTGGAAGAAGTTCAGTGTTGACTGAGGACTTCCTCAGTCCTGTAGGGTTCTCAGTAATTGCAGGGTGGCCTTAGGTCCAAGGAAGCTTGGTGATGGGGTTGGAGTAGATTTCTAAGACCTTTCTTCCAGGTCTCTACCATGATTACTATTTTTTTAAATTAAAACTAATTTATTTTGGGCTGCGTTGGGTCTTCGTTGCTACGTGTGGGCTTTCTCTAGTTGCGGCGAGCGGGGGCTACTCTTCGTTGCGGTGCGTGGGCTTCTCATTGCGGTGGCTTCTCTTGTTGCGGAGCATGGGCTCTAGGCACGTGGGCTCAGTAGTTGTGGCTTGTGGGCTCTAGAGTGCAGGCTCAGTAGTTGTGGCGCACGGGTTTAGTTGCTCTGCGGCATGTGGGATCTTCCCAGAGCAGGGCTCAAACCTGTGTCCCCTGCATTGGTAGGCGGATTCTTAACCACTGCACCACCAGGAAAGTCATGATTACTATTTTTTGATTTAGTGTTAGTGTGGAGTGATTTTCGTACTCTGGCTTTCTATTTCCTGAAAAAGTAAGCAATGTAGGAGAGTTATTTTGTCTTAAGTTTTTTGTTCCACCTCATTCCAACCACCTATACATTCTGCAGGCCATTTTGAGGGGGTTCTTTATTAATTTCTTGTAACCTTGGGAAGATGTGAACCACAGAAATAGTGGGCATAAAGCAAGAGGGCTGAACTCCCTACAGGTCTGTGCAGTAGGGATGCCAAACACGTTCAGCAGAGAAGAATTTTAAATGGGATTGAGTTGGGGAGATACTGCATTTTTTTTCACCTTTTCCCTGGGGCAGATTGCATATCTCTGAATTGTGTGTGTCTGTTGATCTTTTTGAGACAGAGTTCCACGAAAGTGCTACAGAAATATTTTAAATTAAACAGATGTTTGGAGTGTTCCATGTTGGCCGTCCAATTCTAAACCCTTGGTGGGTAATTGTGAGGTGACTGTTGACCTTGATGTTCGTTTCACACTAAGGGTCATAACCCATTTGCTTTGTACGTTTTTTTTTTAATACTGTGGTAAAATATATATAGCATAACATTTACCATTTGAACCAATTTTTTCTATTTTTTAAATTGTGGTAAAATATGCATAACATTAAAATTACTGTTTTATTCATTTTTAAGTGTACAGTTCAGTGGTATTAAGTACATTCACATTGTTGTGCAACCATCCCTACTATCCATCTCTAGAACTTTTTCTTTTCTTTTTTTTTTTTTTGGCTACGCTGGGTCTTCGTTGCTGCACTTGGGCTTTCTCTAGTTGCGGTGAGCAGGGGCTACTCTTCGTTGCGGTGCGTGGGCTCCTCATTGCGGGGGCCTCTACTGTTGGGGAGCACAGACCCCAGAGCGCATGGGCTTCAGTAGTTGTGGCTCACAGGCTCTAGAGCTCAGGCTCAGTAGTTGTGGCGCACATGGGCTTAGTTGTTCTGTGGCATGTGGGATCTTCCCGGACCAGGGATCGAACCCGTGTCCCCTGCATTGGCAGGCGGATTCTTAACCACTGGACCACCAGGGAAGTCCCTCTAGAACTTTTTCATCTTTCGAACCTGAAACTCTACCAATTAAACAATAACTCTCCATTCTCCCCTCCCCCCAGCCCCTAGCAACCACCATTCTACTTTCTGTCTCTGTGAATTTGACTGCTCTAGGTATCGCATATAAAAACGGAGTCATATAGTATTTGTCATTTTGTGACTGGCTTGTCTTCACTCGGCATAATGTCTTTATGGTTCATCCATATTATAGCATGTGTCAAAATTTCCTTCCTTTATTTAAAAATTTTTAATTGTAGTAAAGAACACAAAATATAAAATTCACCATCTTAACCATTTTAAGTGTACAGTTCAGTAGTGCTAAGTATATTCACATTGTTGTGTAAGAGATCTCCAGAACTTTTTCATCTTGCAGAACCAAAACTCTGTCTCCATTAAACAATAACTCCTCATTCCTCCCTCCCCCACCCCTGGGAACCACCATTCTACTTTCTGTCTCTATGAATTTGTTTACTTTAGATATCCCATATAAGTTGAATCACACAGTAGTTGTCTTTTTGTGACTGGCTTATTTCACTTAGGGTAATGTCCTCAAAGTTTATCCATGTTGTAGCATGAGACAGGATTTCTTTCCTTTTTAAGGCTGAATAATATTCCAGTGTATGTATGTACCACATTTTGTTTATCCACTCATCCACCAGTGTACTTTTGGGTTCCTTTCATTTCTTGGCTATTGTGAATAAAACTGCTATGAACATTGGTGCAGAAATATCTCTTTGAGGCCCTACTTTCAGTTCATTTGATTATATATCCAGGAGTAGAATTACGGATCATGTGGTAATTCTGTGTTTATTTTTTGAGGAATTTCCATACTGTTTGCTTTGAGTTTTAATTAAGGAAATCCCTACTGTCCACAGCACCTTGACTCAGGGATGAGTGGCCTGGCTGGAGTCCTAGTTCAACATTTTATTGTTTTCTTCTAAAAATTGTGTATTTCCCCCCCACCCAGACTCATTTTGGAAAGCCTTAGCACAATTCCTTTGGACCAGAAATAAAGATTTTAGTTTCAGTAGTCATCTGTGACTCTTTTGAGGGCAGAAGTTGTTGACCATAGAATCCCAGCAGCATTCATATCTGGCAGCCAGGGGGTGTTCACACATCTTCTTCGTGTTTGCAGTAGTACTAATATCTCCATCCCCAAAGGCCTTGAAGTATGTTAGTTATTTCCGCTTTGTAGACACTTGCTCCTTACCCCATTCAGGGTTGGTTTGGTTACACAGACTTGAATCCAGGGTTAACTGGCTATCAGGATTTTCTTTAGAAAAACCTAGATCAGCATTTCCCAGGGAAATATCTTCTAAACAGTAGTTTGGTGGGATGTCAGTGGTGTTATTTGTAAAAGGGTTCTCTGGTCAAGTACATTTGAGCAGTGCTGGTTTGAGCAGGCCACGCAGGCTACTTTACTGGGAGCCTCTCAGGCACCAGTAAGCCAGTGTGCTTTGGGACTTCACTGGAGTGGTTTCACTATGCAGCATTTCCCAAACTGATTTGACCACAAAACCCTTTTTCACTGAGCATCTTGCAACATCAGTGTTCTGAGAGGTGCGCTCTTGGGAAACTTCAGCATTAGTGCAGGGAACTGGAACATCAACGTATACCATCGTTTTTCGAATTTTCCCCCAGCTCTTTCATTCAAGGAACCAAAACGTTAAACGTTCCCATTCTTTTGAATTCTGATACCAGCTGAAATGGGCATATGTGATTCTGGGGCTAGGAGATTTTTTTGGATATGTTGACAATTCAGACGTGTAGTGGATTCTGGGACCAGTAGATTTTTTCGGTGTGTGATCTTGCACAAGATGTTTGACCTCTCTGGGCCTCAGTTTCCCCAGTGTGGCTTAACAAGAATGAAGTCTTGTTCGTGATGGTTATTCTTTGAGATGGTTAAACCTCTTGCGGTCTTCTCTCGAGCTGGGCTTTGGTCCATAGTTGGGGTTTCCAGGGGCACCTTGGAAGGATGTATAGAGACCTGTTCAGGGGTTTGGTGACTGCGGGTCCAGGACAGGTTAGCTCTTGGGCAGATCTTTTCTGAGCCCTGGGGAGTTGTTGGGCTGGAGAGCTGGAAGATGGCCTGGAGAGTGATAAGTTATTTCTGGGAAGATAGGTGATACAGATAAATGACCCGGGTGGCCTGAGCATCATTGGTGTGTTTGGAGCCCAGGAGTAAGGACACAGAGAGAGAGCTGAGTGTCATGAACCCAGACTTGGGGACCCCCACAATAGTCTGTGTGACTTTAACAAGGCACTTAACCTCTCTGGGTTTTCTTTTTCATCATCTATAAAAGGGCTAATATTCTCCTCCTAGGGCTTTGGTGAGGATCGAGGTGATTTATGTGAGATGAGGGCGAGCTGTTGCTGTTGCTGCTGCTTCTGCTCTTGGGGGTAGCCTGCCCTTGAGTAGAGAGCCAATCTCCTTCTTGTCCTTGGAATCAGGAGGTGTCACAGGGTAGAGAGAGATGCTCAAGGGAGAGTCGAGAGTGTGCATGGACCAGGAAGCCCACATTCCTGGGGCTGCTCAGAACACACTTTCACAGTGTTCTGGTCCTGGATCCTGCCATTAAGGAGGGCACTGCCATGAACTATGAGGAGTTCAGCTCCAGAAGGACCTTCGGAAGAGTTATTTTAAAGGAAAGGAGACTTAGAGGGGCTTGGATGCTTGTTTTCAGATGGACATGGGCAGGTGATGAGACCTGATTCTTTCTGACCCCAGAGAGATGACTGGTAGAAGATACTGGGAGGTAGAATTGAGCTCAATATAAGGAAGAAGGCTTCCCTGGTGGCGCAGTGGTTAAGAATCCGCCTGCCACTGCAGGGGACACAGGTTCGAGCCCTAGTCCGGGAAATTCCCACCTGCCTCAGAGCAGCTAAGCCCGTGCAGCACCACTACTGAGCATGCACTTTAGAGCCCGCGTGCCACAACTACTGAGCCCACAAGCCACAACTACTGAGCCCGCGTGCCTAGAGCCCGTGCTCCGCAACAGGAGAGGCCACCGCAGTGAGAAGCCCACTCACCGCAACAAAGAGTAGCTCCTGCTCGCTGCAACTAGAGAAAGCCGCGCGCAGCAACAAAGACCCTACGCAGCCAAAAATAAATAATAAATAAATAAATGAAAAGGAAGAACCTTTCTCCCTTCCTCCCTGCCTTAATTTTATACTATATATTATAAAAAATTTAAACATATGCAGAGATGGAGAGGATAATATAATGAATACCCAGCTCTCCTAATAACTTCTGTTTTCTGTAATTTTTTAAAAAAATTATTTGTTTATTTTTGGCTGTGTTGGGTCTTCGTTGCTGCGCGAGCTTTTTCTAGTTGCGGCAAGCGGGACCTAGTCTTCATTGCAGCGCACGGGCTTCTCATTGTGGTGGCCTGTCTTGTTGCGGAGCACGGGCTCTAGGTGCACGGGCTTCAGTAGTTGTGGCACACAGGCTCAGGAGTTGTGGCTCGCGGGCTCTAGAGCGCAGGCTCGGTAGTTGTGGCGCACGGGCTTAGTTGCTCCGCGGCATGTGGGATCTTCCCGGACCACGGCTCAAACCCATGTCCCCTGTGTTAGCAGGCAGATTCTTAACCACTGCGCCACCAGGGAAGTCCCATTTTCTGTAATATTTTAAAACAAATCCCAGACAGCCTATCACTTCCTCCATAAATACTTGAGGAGGTATCTCTAAGAGATAAGGCCTTTAGAAGAAAGATATAGCCAGCAGACCATTTTTACACCCAACAATCTTTTTTTTTTTAACATCTTTATTGGAGTATAATTGCTTTACAATGTTGTGTTAGTTTCTGCTGTATAACAAAGTGAATCAGCTATACATATACATATATCCCCATATCCCCTCCCTCTTGCATCTCCCTCCCACCCTCCCTATCCCAACAACCAACAATATTAATAATTTCTTAATGTCATCTCAAATCCAAAAACTGATACTCAGTTTTCCTTGTTGCAGAAATGCCTCTTTAGAGATGGTTTGTTCAAATCAGGATTTTCATAAGGTCCACACGTTGCCTTTAGTTGATGCTGCTTTCTGAATCTCTTTTAGAATCCCCAGCAGCCCCCCTTCCCTGGGCCTTTTGTTTAAGGTAGAACTTGTTTTAATGGTCTCTGCCATCCAGCTATGGAGTGCACTGTTGCAGGTGGTGATGTCCCTTCCCCGAGAGTCCACGTAGATGGTGGGTGAGCATGGGGTGGTTACGTTAGAGAATGGGTTGTGGAGTCTGATCGTAAACCCCTTTAGCCTCAGTTTTCTCACTGGGCTGTTGGGAACGATTAAATGAAATAATATATGTGAAATGTAACTGTTCTTTATGAGTTAAATTTTTTTATTTTTGCCTTTTTTTTTTTTTTTAAGCTGTGGGATTCTTTTCATTAACTGGACTCTTACATGAAAGCCAGATATATAAGATAGACAGGTGCTGTGGTGAACAGGTCTGGAGGCGTGGAGCTTGCCCCTTTTCCCCGTGGACTCCCTGAGGTGCCTCTGCACAGTTCCCTCGGGTTCCCCAGAGTTCTGTGGAACAGGGTTTGAAAACCAGAGTGCTTGGATGCTTTTGTTTTAAGATGCTCTCCATGAAGAGGGAGGTGAAGAGCTACCCAAAGCCTCACCTTCCTTTGCCTGAGCTGAGGAAGGGTTGGTGAGTCACAGCTGGACCCGGAGGCTGCTGCCAGTGGCAGCTGTGCTTCCACCAGATACTCTTGTCTTTGTCTGCTTCCTCTGTTTACCTTTGTAGGTTTCCTTTCAGGATGAACCATGCTGTCAAAAATGACAAGTGACCACAGTGCAGCTAATAAAAAAAAAACCCACTCTCTGCTACGCAAGACAGTGATTGGGAAGGAGCAGAGTGAAATCCCATCAGGTGGGCTCAGGTGGGAAGTGGTTACCTTTTCTGAAAACTTCTATTTTTTTTTTTTTAATACTATCACTGACTGGCCCTACCCCTACATTGCATAAGAGAATTGTTAGTTGTTGCTGCATAAACAAGCCCCTTCCGATATGCAGCCTGCAGGTGGGATTTGTGGAGCTGCCTGTGTGGGAAGCCAGCAGAGATGATCGCTTGTGACTCTGAGCTGCAGCCTTGGTGGCCGTCTCAAGCCAGGGTGTGTTTTTTCTACCCACAGTGTTTTTCTAGGTATGGCCTGTCTCTCCCAGGTGGCTCTCAGACCTCTTTCTGAGTCAACTTCATGTTACTTGTCTGGATGGTAACCGTCAGACTCCTTAGGATGGCCTGGGACCCCCAAACGAATATTCTTGTATATCATTTTGACCACTGTAAATCTGCTGTCCAAATGTGGTGAAAAATCTGTCCAGCCAATAGTGAGTGATGGGATAACAAACACATGGGAAGAAACTTAATTGTATTTTTATATATCGATGTAAGAAGTCATACTTTAAAGAAGTATAATGACCTTTTCAATACTCACGATAACCTCTATTTGTCTTGCTCAGGGTAACCTCTCTTTCTTCTCATCTGGCCAGAATTTTCATTTCCTGTTTATGTTTCTTAAGCAGCTTAAGATTGTCGAGTATCGCGGCTGGAAGGGATCTTAGAGACCACTTTGCCCAAACTGCTGATTTTACAAACGAGAAATAGCAGTCCAAAGACACAAAGGGACTCCACCAGGCTCTCACAGCATGCCTCGATGCAGCTGGACACAGGATCCAGGTTTCTTCCCAGGCCGGGGCTCCTTCCAAGGCATCTCCGCCAGCCACAGGCTGGGCGGGGAGTCTCAGGAGCCTTGACTGGTTTTTCCTGATCCAGGCCTGGCTTTGCAGGCACCAGCCTTTCCAGCATGTAACAGGGCATCGCAGTTCATGGAGCTGTGCTGCAGCTCTCCTTCCTGACCATTGAGAAAAATCTTTTATCAGACCATGCAGTTGGTATTTATGTTCCACACATGGGCAGACTAGGCCAAGAGAGGTTTGTCACCTTGCTCAGGGCCTCCAGCTGCTGAGAGGCTGGGCAGGCTTTGGAGTCTTTGTCAGTTTCTTTATAGAATCTGCATTTGTTCTGTATTCTGGGCCATCCTGTGAAGGTCCCCAGTGATTTTTCTGTGTCCTGAGCCTTGGACACCCCTTCTCTTCTTCGTGACAGGGTTCATTCATTCAGCAGACATGTTCTGAGCACCTGTCACACAGGGGGTACTATTTGAATGCAAACATAGGACGTGACATTTAACTTTAGTGCTGAGTCACAGAATGGGTCTGATGTTGGCAGGAGGTACCTCCTTGTCTCATTCTTTTTATGACACAGCAAAAACTTCTAGGGCTGATTGATGTGGTTTCTTATTGCTTAGTCACGGGACAGAGTTCAAAAAGCACAATGACGCCACTGAGCCTCTTGCCCCAGAGGAAAAAACCTTTAATAAAGATAAGAGGGTAAAGGCCCTGTGGACACTGAGCCGGCCACCCCCATGGCCAACCTCATTGGGAACTGGATCCAGGAAAAAGCAAGAGAATAACAAAACGAAAATGTGCTGGCTCTGGGTCCTTCTCCTGGAAAAACTATAGCTAAACCTGAAGCAGCTTAGAATTTCGGGCCCATGTGTGAGAGTTTATTATATGTGACTGTCTCTTCCGTAAGATGTTAGGGAAAAGCCCGAACGAGCTTTTTGGCCAATCCAACATTAAGACTTCCCATGTGAAAATTCAGCAGAGGTGGTCACTGTCTTCTTGCATGAGATCACTCAGCCTTTAGGGTGGAGACCAGGCTGAGTCAGATCCAAGTTTTATCTGTCCAACTGCCTGTCCGTCTGCCCATCCATCATCCATCCAGCGTGAACCTGGTCAGTGCTCTGACCAGGCGCTGCTGAGTGCTGAGCATGCAGAGGTGAGAAAGACATTAGCCTTGCTCATGAACGACGCCACTGTCCCATACTGGATGCCCCGACTTGGATTTGCTCTTTCAGATGGAAGGTATATCCTATTCTTCCTCAGAGGTTTTCATTTTTGGTTGCACTGTCTATTCTGGAGCTTTTAGAAATGCTGGAAAGTAATCAGCTTAGCTTATTGACTTCCTACTCCTCACCTTCCATTTTGTGGTTTATAGCAGATGACAAGTGTATTTGCAAAAATCTGTAAGATTCTCAAAAGGGTGACAAAGAAGATGGTTCCTGCCCACCAGGAGTTTATTGTCTCATTGGAAAGCCCAAGCCCGAGGGAGCAGGTGTCCAGCAGAACAGGTCATGCAGCACAGAGGAGGCCACCTAAAGATCAGTGCACTATGAGCTGGGTGAGGGTGGGTGGCTGGCAGGCTGGGTGGGCGCTGGACAGGGACAAGGAGGAAGGCCAGCCTGATGAGACAGCGTGCAGAGCAGGAGCAGGAGGCTTGGGAGAAAATCCATTCTGTGAATAGTGGGTCTTCACAGGAATTTTGGGCTTCTGTTTAGGGCACGTACTCAGCAGGCCCTGGGAAAATAGGGTCAGGCTAGCCAGCCCCCAGAAGGCACAGGGCAAGCCTGGCTGTTGCGTCCAGTCATTCTCCCTGCATCGGTTCTCTGTGAGGCTGCTTGAGCCTGAGCCTGAGCCTGAGCCTGCCTAGAGGAATAGGCGGGGTTGGCATGGGCTAGAGGGTGGTCGGTAGAATGTGGGAGAGGGCACTGTGGCCAGAAGAGGGTGGGGTAAGGGGGTGTAGACTGACTAGCCTTCTCGGAATCCCCAGAGGTGCCTTGTTGGCTTTCTGTGAGCCCTTAGATGGATTGGAAGGCCTTCTTTTTTCTCCTAAGTTTCAAGTCTGAGAATTACAGCTGGGGTGTTTAGAAATCAGAGTCCCTGAGCCCTCCAGGGAACTTGAAACCCATTCCCATCTGCTGGCCTTCTCTTTGGGGAGGAGAAGGGAGCAGTTGAGGAGTGAGGTGGCTGAGGAGAAATAAGTGACCATTGCCCTCTAGCTGTGTCCCCGTGGCCCCCTCACATAGCCTCACCAAGCCTTATCCTTCTCTCTCTGATGGGACCTGTGACGCCACTGCCTTCCGAGCTGGTGTGAAAGTAGGTGGATGGTGCAGGGAAATGGTCCCATGCACATAGATCGTTGTGCACCGTGCAGATGGTAGGTGTTTTTATTGCACAGGATACTTTGTCTATTATTTTTGTATTTCCTCATTTGACCTCAGCAACCCTTTGGGGGTCCCTACTCGACCTTACAGTGAGGGAACAGGTGGGAGGGGTCAGGTCAGTCAGGAATCAGCTTAGTCCAGTGGTTAAGAGCCTGTGTCTGAGTCAAGAATTGGGTTCAGATCTTGGATCTGCTACTTACTGTGACTGTGGGCAAGTCACTCTCCCTCTCTGTGCCTTGGTTTCCTCATCTGTGAAATGAGAATGATAATAGGACCTTGTCTTGTAAGGATTAAAGGAGATACTATTTTTGAAGTGTTGGGAGCAGTCCCTGGCACCCAGTGAGCACTGTGTGAGCATCAGCTGTTACCTGTATTGTTACTGGTGCCCCAGTCCCAGGGCTTTTAAGTGCCACCTTACACTGTGACTTCCAGGGCAGGTGGGTTGGTTGGTTCCCCCCTCTGTCCCACACTCAGGGTGTGGTCTACAAACCAGTGCTGGTCTGCGAACTCTTGGCACAGAGATCAGAATCAGCGTTTAGCAAGCTTTAGAGCAATTTGACCTTGCTGGGACGCATTGAACAGGTAAAGACTGCTTCAGGTGCTGTCAGATCACATGGGGCGTCACATGTGGTATGAGCTGTGCATAATAGTCCTCGGTGGTGGCACTGTGTGATTGCACATAAAGAAGTGAAGTAGGCTGAGAGCCCATCACTGCCCATTCCTGAGCAGTCGGCTTCCTTGGGAGGCTCCTCCACTGACCACAGCAGGCGGGATCCCAGGGCATTTTGCAAGGCGGTGCGTGGTGTTTGTGCTCTAGCAGTCTGTGACAGCTCCAGGGAGTGAGGTTTCCCAGTGGAGATTTTTATTAATGAGCAATTGTTTCCATCAGCGCTACTGACGCTTACCGTGGCAAATGCCTTTCTTGCTGCTCTCCCAGGAGGCATGGTTCTGGCAGGTCTGGTAAGAATCCGCAGTGAACCCTCTCCTTTCCCACCTCCTAGGCTGGCAGAAACTAGAAAGCTAGATGATGTCCGTGGACAGCGGGGTGTGGGGATGTGGGAACTCACCCCTGCTGGTGCAGCCGTCCTGGAGCCCCTGGCAGGGCAGCTGCCAAGCCCTGACCCTGCAGCCCCTCTCCTGAGTGTGAATGCCCCAGGCTTCCTCACAAGTTCCTGGAGGGAAGTGAAGGTTCACTGCAGTGCTCCGTGGGTGGCATCCATCCCTGGGAGAGCTGACAGTGCAGTGGTTCCAGGTGACCGATGAGACACACGCATGGCAATGGGACGGAGCTTAAAGCATGGTGCTCCTTGAAAAAGGAAGAAGGAGAGCGAGATGGATGCTGCCGCGCTATTATGTAAATGAACAATACAAAACAATGCCCATTTTTCAAGAACACACAAAAAAAGATAGAACAATGGTCGCCTAAGTGCCTGGGGGAGTAGAATTGGAAGGGAAATGGGAATAAAAGGAAATAAATAAGAGGGGGAGGAAAGAAGCATCACTTTTCTGTGGGCTGCTGTCCTTGAGGGAAGGGGCTCTTGCCTGCTCCCGAATGGCTGCTCCTGATGGCCGGCTTCTGGCGGTGTGGCGTCTGTGTGTCTTGGCTGAGCTAGCAACCTCAGGCAGCTTGCTCACCTGCCAAAAGTGGTCTTGGTGAAGAGTTGCCTGTGCCATTGCAGGGCTGTCGTAGTCACCAGCGGGGGAGGGCCAGCTGTAGTGCGTGGAACAACTGACTCAGTAGGGACATGGATGTTTATAATACTCATCTAGGTGATTGTGGGGGGGGTGACCAGCACTCTATTTAAACATGGCGTTGGGAATATGCGTCAGCAGTGCTTGCAAAAACCCACATTTACATCTTGGCTGTAGTGGGAAGATACGGGTAGTCACCCTTTAAGTCAGTTGATTAGAAAAATAGCTCTGTTCTGTGTATTTATTGAACTTTTGATGTCATGTGTTGCAAGAGAGATGGGAATTTTGGCTTCAGGAAGGTAGAGTCCTACTCAGACTAAGGAGCAACTTTTTTTTTTTTTGCGGTACGCGGGCCTCTCACTGTTGTAGCCTCTCCCGTTGCGGAGCACAGGCTCCGGACGCGCAGGCTCAGCGGCCGTGGCTCACGGGCCCAGCCGCTCCGCGGCATTTGGGATCTTCCCGGACCGGGGCACGAACCCGTGTCCCCTGCATCGGCAGGCGGACTCTCAACCACTGCACCACCAGGGAAGCCCAGGAGCAACTTTTTAATTGCCAGCAACCACTGCTTTAGGAAAGGAAATGAGCTCCTGACTGCTGGAAGTATTCAAGCAGAACCTCGGGCGTGGCCAGGAAGGTGTTCCTTCTGTCACGTTCATGGTTGAACTAGATGCCGTCTGCAGTCCTTCCTCCTCCAGTTGAACTGGGCTTCATGCTTTAGGTCTGATGCTAGTAATTAAAACAAAATGATTGCTTGGTTTTAACATATAATTCACCATGCTTATGGTAGAGAATTTAAAAAATGCAGGCAATCAAAAGAATAAGTTGCAGGTGCTTTTACTAACGGGCGGTAACTACTATAAAGCTTTTTTTTTTTAAAGAGTGAACAAAGGAATCACTTTTTATGGGTGTACAGTATTGCCATATCAAGATGTATGTCACCAGTTCCCCTTGATTGGAGATTTAGAAATGTCCCACTTTTCAGTATAAGTCATGTCGCTGTGAGGATCTGTGTACTTCTTCATCTCCTCGGGATAAATACCTGGAAGTGGGGCTACTGGGTCAAAGGGTATGGACGATTTTAAGGCTGGTGTTACAAATTGGCAGGCAGATGGCTTTGATTCTGAGTCACTCCTAGGTCTCTCCAGGTGTAGTTTTTGGATCCTTGTCTTCAGAATCCCCTGGGAAGCGTCTGAAAAGTGAAGACTCCCCGGCCCCTCCCTAGGTCTTCTGAAACAACCTGGGTGTGGGCTGGTCTCATCTGCAGTTTTACCAGCAGCTGGAAGAGCCTTCTGCTCTGTGCCTGGTGCTTCCTCAGGGTCCGAGCGTGCCCAGGGAAGGGAAGCAGGGGAGCTTGTCTGTTCTGACTCACTTGAGGGAGAGCTGGGATGTACTTCCGGGTCAGGGGGGCAGCAGAGTGGGGAGAGCGCTGTTTAGGGACCTACCTCTAGGTGCCGTTTTCCTTGTCTGTGAAGTGGGAGTCTCAGTGGTTTTTTTTTTGTTTTTTGTGGTTTTTTTGGGCTGTGTTGGGTCTTTGTTGCTGCGCCTGGGCTTTCTCTAGTTGTGGCGAGCGGGATCTATGTTGTGGTGTGCGGGCCCCCCATTGTGGTGGCTTCCCCCGTTGCGGAGCACGGGCTTCTAGGCACTCAGGCTTCAGTAGTTGCAGCACGTGGGCTTCAGTAGTTGTGGCTCGCGGGCTCTAGAGCACAGCCTCAGTAGTTGTGGCGCACGGGCTTAGTTGCTCCGCGGCATGTGGGATCTTCCCGGACCAGGGATTGAACCTGTGTCCTCTGCATCGGCAGGTGGATTCTTAACCACTGCGCCACCAGGGAAGTCTCTTCTCAGTGGTTTTGATGAGCTGAAAGTCTTCTATGACTGCGTATGTGAGTGTTTCTGTCACTGACGTCACAAGGTGAGAAGGAACTCGCAGGGCCGGGCCGGGTCTGGGAAGGGAGCTCTGGGAAAAGTGGGTCAGGACGGAGAGCTCATCTTTCCTTCTCTTCCCCACGGCGACCCAGGGCTGATAAACTGTTGGAGCAGGGTGCTGTTGGCCGAGGCCCCCTCCAGGCCCAGGCGTCTTTCTGTCCAGGTCAGCAAGAGGCGCTGCTTCTGCCCCTGGATTGCTGCTTCCTGTGTGTAGGAGTGAGCCCTGTGTGGGGCTCCCTGCCAGTGTGGGGGTGTGGAGAAGGCCCAGATGTCCCTCCTCAGCACTGTGGCTCCCAGAAGTCACCAGTGCTGCCTTTTGCCACAGCTTCACCGTTTGGATGTGCTGCTTCCTAACGGTGGAGTTGGTGGTCCCGACGAGCTTCCTCGGGTGGGTAGCTCTTTGCCAGGTGTAACCTCCAGGAGGCTACTCTAGGTGGGCTGTTTACCAGTTGTCCCTGCAAAGGTCGAGGCTCTGACTATCCTCTGTTTCCTGGTCTGTAAGTCTAGAAGGGAGATCATTTATTCACGTATTCAAGCAAACACACTGAGCTATGGTGGCATCAAGATGAGTGATGTACGTTAGCGAGCAGACGGCAGCGCTGCTGGCTTGGGGGCTGGTAAGTCATGCTCTAATGCGGGTAGAGACAAAGTGCCTGGGAAGCACGTCCAAGGAAGGGATTGGTTTTGTCTCATGGAAGGGGAAGTTGGGCTGAGGGTTGGTCTCATGGAGGAGGAAACTTGAGGGCTTTGAGGGTTGAGTAGAAGTCATCAGGTGATGGGTAGGTAAGTTCCAGGCAGGGGGAGAGAAGCCAGAGGAAGAGCAGCGAGGCAGGAGCCAAGCGTGCTGGGTGACTGTGGGCCCTGTGGTGGCTGGAGGGTGGTCTGGTCAGGGAGGGCAGAAGAGCAGGAGAACCAAGCAGGAGCTGGGCCACGGACCTGGCCTCCAGGTCTGCTTTGGATGCTTCTGAGCCACGGGGCTTAGGCGAGGCTTAATGTTTTGGAACCTCGCCTTCCTCCCCTGTGAGATGCAGTAATAAGACTAGCCTTAGAGGGAGTTTTTAAGAGGTGTAATACATATAAAGTATGTAGCCGAGAACTTGGCACAGAATCGGGTACTCAACAAGCGATGAGTACCTGATTTCCTTCTTTTCAATGCTGGGGTGAGGCTTTTTGACTTTATCCTAATAGGCCAAAGGGAGCCATGGAAGGTTGTAGAGCATGGAATTGACAAGATTATATCTGTTTGCTCAGGTGTTTGTGTGTTTTTAAGGCAACTTTGGTGATCTGGTGGGGATACTTTTGGGGGTCTGTGGTGGTGAGGCTAGAGACTTGGGCCAAGACTAGGAGGGGTGAAAAGAATCCTCCCTGTCATGGTCTGTTTCCTGCTGCATTTCTTGTGTGCTAGCTCCACTGGGCTGCTAGGATGGCCTGCCTGAGCTCTGGGCAGAGGTTTTGGGGGAGGGGCTAGGGTTTGAAATGTGTCCCCAGAGACAGCTACCCCTAAGGGAGGCTGTAGAACTGGACATTTGCCAAGCGCAAGTCTGGTCTTGAGAAAGTGGGATGAGTGTCAGGAGAGGGACGGAGGCTGGGCCAGGACAGAGCTTGTGGAAACAGGCCTGGTACAGCGGTGTGGTAGATGGTAGGGATTGCAGCTGTTTTATTGGCCACTTATAGTGTGTGCCAGGGAGCTTACATGGATGTCTCATGGGTTGTCCCAGCAACCCGAAGGTGAGGGGTTTTTATTTTCCCCATTTTACAGATGAGGGGACTGAGGCCCAGAGAGGGCAAGCTACTTGCCCAGAGTCCCAGCTGATGAGTCAGGATTTCACTTCTGGTGGTTGGGATCCAGAGGGCACACCCACTGAGCTGTGGTGGGAAATGGGAGCAGCCTTCGGGGCTGCTAGATTTGTTTGGCGTTTTGGCTGCCAGTTCCTGGTGGCAGATTTCAGTTGCCCACAAGGAAGAGCACTGCGCACGGAGAGCCAGTCAGAGATGGGATGGCTGCCTTAGGAGGTGGTGCGCCCGAGGCTGGGAGGGCCTACAGGGCTACCTGCCAGGTGCTGCTGGAGCTGGAGGAGACTCGCTACGTGCCACCCGTCCCTGCCAGCCTCGAGACTTCTTGGCTGATGCCCAGCTCCCCACATCTTCCCTCACATCCCCGGGAGCTGCGGTTTTGAACTGGGGCTGGAGGTGTGGGTGGGATTTGGATGTTCGTAGAGGCAGGCGCCGAGACAGCCCCTGGCATGGAGGCAGGGACAAGCCCACTGCGTCTTAGAGAATGTTGCTTCTGGATCCTGGGTGACTGCAGGGGCCTCGGGAATCAGCCCTGGAGGTGGGCACATCACTGCAGGCTGGTCCACGCGTCGTCAGAGCGCGTGGAGTGGAGCAGGCTGGCGCTCACTTGCTCACTTGCCTCGCTCATCTGTCAGCGTGCTCTTGCCTGCTGTGCTTGCCCAGGGCCACAGAATTCCTCTCGCCCAGAATTCCAGGCAGCCTGCCACAGCCAGTGGAGCTGTTCCTGAGCTGCAACTCTCTTTGCCACATCTGGGTAGAAGGAAGATCCTAGGGTTGCTGCCTCTTCCCGGCATGATGCCAGCCTGCCTGGTGACTTGGGGCCAGGGACTTCCCTTCTCAGGTCTTTGCATTTGGTGATTCTGCCTGGCACGGCAGCTCTCTCCACTTCCTCAACTGCAGCCTCGCCCTCCTAGGCGTGCACTGGCCTGTCGGGAGCCAGGCCTCGGTGGGGCAGGGGCCTGCGCTTCCTGGGGATCACAGGGCAAGTCCCAGCCTGAAGGGACAGACCGGGGCCAGCCTCATGACTTGTGTGCCCTCAGAAGCTGCTCCTGTGCTGGTGCCAGATGGTGTCATCCGGGGGTTGGATTAAAAGGTAACTCTGTTGGCAGGAAGAGCGGCCCTTTCCTGGCTTTAGTAAGCAGGCCGGTGGTGGGCTCTGTGCAGGTCTCCTAGCCCCCGCTCCTGGGTGCCTCTGCCTCTCCTCTCGCTCCCCTCCGGTCCTCTTTCTCCCCATGCTGGGACAGCCCTCCTCAGATGCCCTCCTCAGATGCGCCTGCACCTCTGTCTCCCTCACTTTGTCGCCAGCCTTCCCTCTCTGGACGGGTTTCAGGATCTTAACGAGCAATTCAGCAGGGTTTGCTTTGCCTTTTCTTCCCCGTCTCTGACAACAGGTCAGTCCCCGGCATGGAAGTGTGGTGGGGCAGGGGGAGGTCAGGAGACCGAGCCCAGGCCTTTGGGGAGGTCAAGTGGATGTGGGGAGTGCAGGGCCACCTTGGCTGAAGCATGGGGGCTGGCTGTGAGCCGTGTGTCTTTTAGAACTGATGGAGGGGCCGTTCTAGTGCCTCGAGGAGACACGAGTCCCGGGAAGAAGGTGCTGCTTTGAAGCTGGTGGGGTCGTGGGTGTTTTGGGGGGTGGGGGGGGTGGTCCTACACTCCTGGACCTGCGTAGGCAATCACAGGACTTTCGAGGACCTCTGGGGAGCCCCAGAGGGCTGTACTATCTGTGGGTAGTGGAGATGGGGGGAGAGCCTTCCTGGAAGTTCTACCACCATCAGCTGACCCAGAGGCAATATATTGGTAGAATATATTGGTAGAATATTTTGGTAGAATATTTCTCAGACTTCATCCCCATGTCTCCCTATCTTTGGACAGGCCCTCGTTTTGGGAATCACATACTTTAAAAGAAAAAAGTTCCTTCTACTATTAAGAAATGGTACAGTAGACTTTCTTCTTTATTATTCTTTATTTGCCTAAAGTATTAGTTTATTAAAAGCAAAAAAATCCTCTTAGAGTATTTTCCCCCTTGGGTAGAATTACAGCATTATATATGCACACATACAGCATTACTCACCTATTTTTAAATCAGCAGCTAAATAGCAATAATTTAGAAAAATTATTTAGGCAGTGGGATTATGAGCCATTTTATTTTTCTTCAAGTTTTTCTGTTTTAAACAAATTTCAAATGGCACTATTTTTTTTCTGATATTCTGTTTTGTAAATGTTCAGGTATACAAAAAAGTTGAAAGATTAGTGCAGTAAACATTTGTGTAGTCTTCACCTAGTTTCACCACTGAGTAACAGCCTGGCATATTTGGTTTTTTTTCATTGTCACTCCATATTTATTCACAAAATTTTTTTCCTGATTTATTTGGAAAAAGTGGTGGATATTGGAATACTTCACCCCTCAACACTGAAGCGTGCATCACCTGTGAACCAGAACATGCCCCTACATAACTCACCACCATTATCACACCCAAGAATTCAGTGCTGATACAGTGACATTATCTAGGAGGCAGTGCATTTCAATCTCCCGGATTGTCCTACATATACTTTTTATAGATTTTAAAATTCTAATAAACATGTGTTTGGTTGTTATGCTGATGCTCTTAAAAAAAAACTTGGATTATAAGCTTGATTATCAGCGACTGTCAAACCTTTGTTAGAACACATTGTTATAATATAGACGTGTGTATGCACACTACTGATTGATATCCCTTAGGCAATCTTGAAGTTCTTTTATCTTGGGAGGGGCTTGGGAGATCTGCTCTTTTCTCTTTACAGAATCTGTGGTCTGAACAGTTGAGAGACCTTTCCAGTGTCCCAGTGTGGAGGTCTGCATATGTGTTCTGAAGTTCCTTGGTTTATGAAATCTGACACCTCCAAGTCTGGACATTTTAAACTGTCCTGCTAAATTCTCCTATGTACCCAGGGCTCAAATGTACCATTGCCTGGGGTGTTGTAGGTAATTCGACATAAAACAGAAAAACCAGAGGCATCTTGTACAGAGCTCAAAACCCCCTGTGGGGTCACTGGCATCCTTAGCTCTGGGCACCCTCAGAAGGGCTGACTGCTGCAGTGGGGCTGCTGAGGACCAAAGCCCAGCCAGCGGAGAGGAAGGAGGAGAGGTGTGAGCAGTGAGAGGCGAAGGGCAGGGGGAGGTGCCTCAGGGGCCAGTGCAGTTCTGCCCCGTGGAGCCAGGCCGCTCAGCTGGCCCTGGGGTCTGTTGGCTGAGGGCCTGCCTGTACCTCTGGTGGGAAGCAGCTCTGTATTGGGAATGAGCCCTGGAATGGAGCTGGTCAGACTGGCTTTCATCCAGCTGCAGGACTGGCTCATCACTTCCCGTCCCTGAACCCCTCGCCCACTCGTGGGGTTGGAGTGAGGAACCAAGAAGAGAAGTCTGGCAAGTGCTTTGAAATTGTAGAGCAAGCAGGTGGCCCAGCCCTCAAGGTCGTCCGTCTGGGGGGTTGGCAGGCTTCTCACCACTGAGACTGTCAGATTGGCACGAGGCAGGCTGGCTCTGGGGTGGGCAAGCTCCGGATGGGGAGGGCAAAAGGAAAGGTGATGTTCCCAAGGAGGAAGGTTGCAGTGTGGGCCCACAGGGAGGGCTTCTTGGATGAGGTCAGGCTTGAGTCCTACTGGATGGGCAGGGTGGAGAACAGGCACAGCACGGGTCAGGGAGCGGAAGAGTCTGGGGCCGCTCTGGGCAGTAGGGTCTCCCTGCCCCAAAGGGGATCTCCCATAACAGGCCGGCAGTGAGAGGGCTGCTTCAGTTCTGCGTGTTTGGAGGAAAGCGTGACTTAGGATACTGAGTTGTTCTTCCTACCCTATCTCAAAAAAACAAAAACAAAAACTTTATTCTTTGCTGATAGTAAAGCATGTACATTCATGTAGAAAATTCAGTTAATGAAGAAGAAAAAAGAAAAGTACACAAAAAATCCCAGAGGCAACCTTGTTAACATTGCGCTGGGGGAAGATGGAGCTTTTATTGTATGACAGGTATTGTGCCAAATGTTATCTCATTTCATCCTCACAAAAACCCTGGGAAGTGGGTACTTTTATTATCGTTCTTTTATGGGTGAGGCAAGCGAGGCACAGAGAGGTTAAGGAAGGTGCCCTGAGTCACACAGAACGTGCATGAGCTCGGATTCCCAGCAGGCAGGCGGGCTCCAGAGCTCATACGGGTAACGCCTCTGGGATACTGATCGCCCTTGCAGATATCTGACGCGTCTGTATACACACAGAGGCTAGGATTCAGCCTCTGAGTGGGTGATAGAGACCCCAGCCGCTGTGCAGTTGGTACGGATAGACATGGCGGTCCTGCACATCTTCTTCCCCACAGCTCCCTGTATGAAAGCCGTAGTCAGTGGCCTGGGGTTTAGAAACAGGTTTTGTCTACTTGCTCTGGTTACCTGAGGGATAGAGAGGTCAGCCCATCTGTGGGAGGTACCCAAGATAGCCATGTTGGGAAGAGGAGACAGTGGGGAGTGGAGGAGGGGATGTCCCAGCTCGGGTCCAGGGGGGCAGGTGGGGCCTGAAACTGCCCTCCCACTCCCTCCATCTGCCGTTAACCATGTTTCCTCCAGGGAGAATTGGAAAACTAGGTAATGGTGTCTGTAGTGACTTCTAGGCCATAGGCTATGGGTATTTTTTTGGTTATTTTTTACTTGGTCATCTGAGCTGCCTTGGACTCCTGTCCAAGGCATGGAACAGTCTACAGCTGATGCTTCCCTGTGGCGTTCAGGGACTGGCTATGGAGTTAGCAGGTCACAGCCAGGAGTTGCTGCCTAGATATGGGATTGGCGGGTGTTGCTGTCTGAGGGGCAGGCACTCCTGGAACCCTTTCTTGCCCCTGCCCTGGCCCGGGGCAGTTATCAGAGCCCTAGCGAGCACCTGGGTTTTCAGGGGGCACTGCAAGAGCTGGCATGGCCTCTCGGGACCTTGTTTTCCCATCTGTACAGCGGGGCTGATGGTGTCTGTTCTTGCTGGGGAGAATAAGTGTTAGGGTTAGGGGAGAATAGGTGGGCTGGTGGGTGAGGGAGATGTGGGTTATTGGGCATCTCTGTTCCACTCGTGTGTTGTATTCAGTCTCTCCTTGCTCAGATACTGGCAGGTAGGCAAGGTGAGGTTTCTTTATTCTCCAGCTGATAAGGGCAGAAACCGAGGTTCAGAGAGGGCAGCTCATGTGGTCACATGGCCTGCACGCCTGTGTCAGAGGCAGGGCTGAAAACAGGTCTGACCCCCAGGCCAGTATCCTAACCCGGCAGCATACAGCATATGGGTCTTGCCATTCTCGTGTTCCTTCACCCAGTTATGCAGCACCTACTGCATTCGCTCTGAGAAAAGAGCAGGAAGGTGGTGACACAGGAAGCTAGGGCTCCAGATTCAGCTTTGTTTGCCCTGACTGTGTGGCTTCAGGATGTCTCTGTGGGTCGTTTGTTTGTTCAACAGTTGTTTATTGAGTACGTACGGTTGCCAGGCCCTGTGAGAGATGCTGGAATTACAGAGGTGAAAGAGGTAACACCGTGGTCTCGGGGAACTCACAGTGGGGTGTGGGAGGTGGCTTGTAAACAGCTAGTGCTAATACAGTGCACAGGTGCAGTGTCCAAGTGGAGCATGGTGGGGCTCTACGAGCTCAGAGGTAGGCAGTCCTGACCCTGCTGGAGCCTCAGTTTCCTCATCTGTCAAATGGGTGTGTTGGATTACTTGATCTTTGGGCTTCCCTTGTGTCTTTTTTTTTTTTTTAATTGAAGTATAGTTGATTTACAGTGTTGTTAGTTTCTGGTGTACAATAGTGATTCGGTTATACATATATATTTTTTTCAGGTTCTTTTTCATTATAGGTTAATACAAGATACTAAATATAGTTCCCTGTGTTATATAGTAGCACCTTATTGTTTATCTGCCTTCTGTCTTTTACATTCTGTGATTCTTCATGAAAACAGTGTTATCTTGAGGGCTAAAACACACCTAGCGTCAACCGAAATTTTATGTTTAAAGTGGTCCCGGGTCAGACGGAGAGGGAGGAGTCTGTTGTGTTCTATATCTGTCTTTTCACAAATGATTATTCATTCTCTGATGTGTCAAATACGTTTGTATGGCCTGGGAGTGCTTTTCTCACAAGTTGGCTTGGCTTATGGCTGTGTGCCAGTGCCAGCAGGCTTCTTATGGGTCACGGGGTAGGGGGTGGATTGAGGGCACGTGTCAGATGTGCTCCTGCAAATCTGAGCCAGTACTGAGTGTGAGTCCATTAGCTTGGCGGGCGGTGGGGGTCCCTTCCCTGGGGAAGTGGCCGCCATCCCTGTTCCCTAAGGCCATGTCTGGCCTGCGGGT
Source organism: Mesoplodon mirus (assembly GCF_964341445.2). Taxonomy (NCBI): domain Eukaryota; kingdom Metazoa; phylum Chordata; class Mammalia; order Artiodactyla; family Ziphiidae; genus Mesoplodon; species Mesoplodon mirus. Next base: position 65,169,299 of record NC_138977.1, on the reverse strand, counting down.
GTGTCTGGTGTCTTCCTGAGTCCGGTGCTTGTGGGCACCACAAATACGGACTGTGAGAGCTGGGTGAGGTGGTCACCATGGGCCCTAGCCACCCAGCCTGGCTGCAGAAAGGGGCGGGGCTGAAGCCAGGTCTGAAGAAGGGGCAGGGAGGGGGTGGGGAAGGCTGGAGAGGGCCTGTCCACAAGTCCCCCTTTCCGGGCCTCATGGGCAAGGTTGTACAGGCAGTGAGTGGCAGAGCCGGGATGACTCGTGAATCAGTGTCCTGCATCTTAAAGCTCTGCAGGGAGTGAGTTGTTCAGCAAACCAGTGTGTCATTAAGTGTGCTGCATTTTAAGGACTTTTTTCAGGGTGTCCTGTGGAGTGCTGTGTAGTGGGGATGGGAGGGGAGTGTGGGTGTCGGGCATGATCTGAGGTGGATTGCGGCTCCGTGCTCTGTCCTGTGTGTGAACGTGGTGGTGGGGAAGGAAGGTAGGGAGAAAGGCGAGCCCCTCACATACGGACGAATCGCCCGAGGTGGCAGACACCCCTAGACTCTCCTTTCCTCCTCCTGTGAGTCCCTGCTGTGTAACAGGTCCCACCGCGCACTGCTGCAGGGAATGCAGAGATAAATAAAAGCCTCTTCCTTGGGGAGTTCTCAGCAGGACTGGATACTTCATGTGCAGCCCAGTGCACAGTGAAAATGCAGGACCCCTGGCTCGTAAATCATTAACAGTTTTAAGACGACAACAGCAGAGCATGAAGCCACGCTCAGGGCCTCGTGACTGCGCAAGCCATGCACCTGTGATGGCTGGCCCTGGGCCCCAGTCTCACAGGTACAGCCAGGCCTGCTAGATGTTGGTTAGAACCATAAGGTGGTATAAGCAGGCTGATAGCAGAACAGGTAGTTTCCAGGTGGAGGGCTCTGGGAGGGCTCCTTGGAGAGGTCCCACTTCAAGCTGGGCCTGGAGAGATGGCTAGGGCCTTGGTAGAGGTGGTGGTGATGGTGGAAGTGGGACCAGGTGAGCATAGGCAGGGAGTGATGAGCACATGGCCCATTAGCCTGGCCGGAGGCCTGCATGGTGGGGAGAGCAATGGGAGGGGGGTGCAGACAGGCTGGGCCTAGCCCTTGAGGAAGACCCTTGAATACCAGCCTCAAGGCAGGCTTTCTTCTGTAGCCAGGGATTCCTGGGAGCTTGGAGATGGTGTAGAGCTGGGCCCTGGGAAACGCTCTCGGGAGGTGGCGCTCGCTGGTTTTCCAGTAGCTCGGAATGACTCTGATGTTAAGACACTTGACATTTGTTATTCACTTAATCCTCCCGAACCATTGTGGGTGAGGAAGCGAGGTACAGAGAGGTATTATGTACCTCCTCCATAGTGGCAGGTGGCAGAGCTGGGACCCTGGAGACTCGAGGTGAGTTGGGAGGTGGAAGAAGCAGTTGAGCTGGGAGAGGTGTCCCCAGGATGGTGGCAGTAGCAAGCAGTGACCGGTGAAGGGTTGTGGAGGTAGGTCAGGTGGACGTGGGCACCTGAGTGGGTCTCATAGTCAAGAGTGTCACCAGCTGAAGACATCTGTAGTCCTGGTGGGTGGCCATCCTGCTGCAGCTCAGTGTCAGCAGTGATGGGAGCACCCCACTCTAAGAAGCTGCTTGCCTTTTCTATGGGTGAATCCAACCACTTTTTACCTTTTGGTGTTTTGGCCTTAAACGGTCTCTGAGTTTTCCGTTTTTCTCATCATCACCATTTGGCCATGTAAAGATGGTAGTCTGTTCCTCCAGACCTTGTACTGTTTCCTTGCTGCAACTCTTGGTTCTTTCCCCCCTCCCACATTTGTTGTGGTTTTCTGCCGAATACGGTGGTTCAGGTATGGTTAGAACAGCCAAGATAGATGGAACCGACTTTCAGCGTGTCTAGTGGATGCTATTGGGTTTTGGATTTTCCTGCGCTTTTAAGATGTTCATTATCTTTGGCCCCCACCCACTGGCGGTCAGTGTGCCCCTCCCCATTGTATGTCCACTGAACCATGTTCCCAGATTTACAAACACCTCCTTGGAGGGCTGTCTTCCTATATCCTGTGCTCTAAGACCTCATGTGACAAGGTCTCATGTGACAAGTTCTAAATTCCTTGTGACCACCTTTCTTCTCCTGCCCCCCCCACCCCAGGGTCAGAGGAAACAATGCTTAGTTTCTGTCCCTCCATTTTTCTAGAGGGACAGAAACGGAGATGAATTAGCCTGCAGCTTGACCCTGCCTGACCCCCTCCTGGGTCTGCAAGCCGAATCCTACACAGTCTCCCAGCCTGGTAGGTGACCTGCCAGAACTTGGTAACTCAACACTACCTTGCTAATTGTCTGCTGAGGTCAGAGCAGCCCTTGTCATCACCCATCCACCAGAACCACAGTCCGCAACTGGGCCAACTGGTTGAGCCACTGTTCTGGGCACTCATGGGAAACAAGTGGCCTTTGTGGTGTGCCAGTGGACAGAGTGGCCATCAGCGTGGGGGAGGTGGCTGCACACGCAGGCTACCGGGCTGGGTGGGGCCCTGAGCTGGGAGGCCTACAACAGGCTCCAGTTTTCTTTTTTTTTTTTTGCAGTACGCAGGCCTCTCACTGTCGTAGCCTCTCCTGTTGCGGAGCACAGGCTCCGGAAGCGCAGGCTCAGTGGCCATGGCTCATGCACGGGCCTAGCCACTCCGCGGCATGTGGGATCTTCCCGAACCGGGGCACGAACCCGTGTCCCCTGCATCGGCAGGCGGACTCTCAACCACTGTGCCACCAGGGAGGCCCGGCTCCAGTTTTCTTGATGGTGCAGGGGACGGAGTTGCCGGGACTACTTCTCTCCCTTTTTGGTTGCTGTTAAAGGCAGTGTTTCCTGGTGTTTTTATCGTGCCTGTATCAAGAGGCTTCACTGATTCTTCTGCCTGGCCTAGGCCCAGACCCAGGAGGTTATGATCCTTGAGGGGTTGTGATCCTTCTTGGCTAGGTTTTCATCCTGTCTCCTTGAGATGCAAACACAGAGGGGAAACGAGACTTTGGAAGATTGACGTATTTCAGTTTTGGCAGTTCTTCCTCAGTTACCTTGAGGGAATCTCTTCATCACTCCCCACCAAACACAAACCCCAAACCCACATCTCAGAGGAACTTGGTCAGTATTAGGTGACTTGGTTTAATGAGGTTTAGTGCATCAAACTTGAGAGGAAGATGATTTAGTAACAGGGGCTGGAAAGGTCCTTACAGATGTCCTCGCCTCAGAATTTCATCTGCTTGAAGCACACCGATGGTGTAAAGGTGGATTTGGGCACAAGCCTGTCGTTTGAGAGTATTTAAAGAGGCTCCAGTGAATGATCTTAGAATGAAGAAGCTACTGGCCCTTTAAAGTCGTTCCAGAAGAATCAGTATTGTTAACTAAAACTGTGTCCAACAGCTTTGCCCATGAGTATTAGTAATACTTTTAACCCACTCATGTGATCCTATTCATATGGGAATATGAGAATAGTGCTTTCACTGTTGGCATAGGGGCTCTCCACTGCAAATTTTTATTTTCTTTTGCATATTCTGTCATGTCATTTCCCTCTCCACGACCTTGTAGATCATCTGGAGGGAAACTGCTAACACTGACTGGGGCATCCACGCAGGAGCTGCAGAAGGGGGGGGCTCTCTTCCTGCGTGGACCCAGCCCTGTCATTTGTCTGTGATTGACAGCCAGGGGCAGAGCAAAGAGGCTCTTGCTGCATCTCACCTCCTGGTAATTCAGTTGGCTCTTCCTGCACTTTGTATTTGCTCTGTTCTCTGGTGCCCCCGACAGCCCTCCCCACCCGCCTCTCATCTTTGATGTTGTTGCCATGGACAAAAAGCTTGGAAAATGAAAGAACAGGTTGTAGACTCAGAATGTTTGCCCCCAAGGAAAGCGCATGTTTGCACAAAATCCTGTCTGACAGTTTCCATTTAAACTAAGAAGTTGGGGGCCCAGCAGGCCCTTGGAAATATGAAAATTGGCACTTTGTTGGGCTGCATGCTGATGGTAGCTCTGTATCTGAGCTCCATCTGTCACTGGAGATTCGCATTTTTCTGATGAAAATCACTGGCTGGCCACAGGCGACCTCGCCGCTGCTGTAAGCGTGCGTGCTGCGTGTCGCTTCGGAGCCTGCTTGTCTGCCCCTCAAGGTCTCCTCTTTGTGTTTCTGAAATGTGATGAAACGGAACATGCTTTTAAAAATAGATATTTTCTGGAGATGGCCTGACTGGGATTATTGGCCATGGCGGTCTTATTTCTGCCCCATGAGTCCCTTATCTCATCTTGGCTGATGGGACACTGGCAAGGGCTGCTTGCATTTTTTTTTTCCTTTTTATTCTTAATTGTGTTTCCAAAGATATCCCTTTTGATCATTTATTTATTTGCGCACAGGCTGAAGATTCTATAGAATTCATTAACTGTTAACTTTTTAAGAATTTTTTTTCTGAGTATCAAAGCAGTAATCATTTAAAAAAGAAAAAGAAAGAAAAGATTCCAAAACTATTCATGGTAGAAAGTGGAGTTCCCTTAAGTATCTGCTGGAGGCCTGAGGGTGGGGAGGAAGGCAGTGGTCTCATACAGTGGTCCTCCGGAGGGGCAGGGCCACTCGGATCATACTGGGGCTGCTGAGTGGGTGGGGGACAGGCAGAGGGAACAGGGTTTGGCCTAGAGGCAGCTCAGGGGTAGTTAAAGTTCTCAGAGGGCTCAGAGGTCGGTACATCTGGTTCCAAGTCTAGCTGAATAATCTAGGGCTAGTTCCTTCATCTTTCTGAGCTTCAGGGTCCTTGTCTGTAAATTGAGACTGATAGCAGTACCTCTTTCCTGGAGTGCTGTGAATTTTAAGTAGGATAGCATATTCATTTGACGGTTTTCCACGGCTCTCACTGTGGATGATGTCTGTATTGGAAAGGGCTGTACAGAGCCTGGCACGGTAGCAACTGGATTAGTGTGGTAGGGCTGCCGTAACAAAGTACCACAGACTGGGGGGCTCAACTGACAGGCATCTATTGTCTCACAGTCCTGGAGGCTAGAAGTCCCTGATCAAGGTGTCGGCAGGGTTGGTTTCTCCTGAGACCTGTCTCTCTCCTTGGTTTGTAGATGGCTGTCTTCTCTCTGTGTCCTCACAGGGTCTCTGTGTGTGTGTGCCTGTCTGTGTCCAAATTTGCTCTTCTTGGAAGGATTAGGGCCCACCCTACTGACCTCGTATTAATTTATTAATTACCTCTTCGAAGACCCTTTCTCCAAATACAGTCACATGCTGAGATTCTGGGGGGTTAGGACTTCGACATGTGAATTTTGGAGAGGACACAGTTCAGGCCTTCACAGCAATTATCTCTATTATGCACGGTTCTGTAGTGATGAGGGGCCCTGAAGCTGGCCTTGGCACTGTCTTCAGCTTGCCACGTGACCTGGCTCGGCGTGTCTCCTCTGGACATCTGCAGAACATCAAGGCTGGGCGGTATAGGGGCCCCGTAAGCTCTGAGGATTCTGGAGTGTAACTGAAAACGGGGATCCAGTACTTACTCTTCAAGCTTTAACTAAGCATGGGCCTTGTGCACGGCAGGTACAGCGATGCCAGTGCCGGGGTTTCCTGTCGACGGGAGGACACTGGGCGTGTGCGCTGTCAGGGCTACCTGCAGATGGCCAGTGCTCCAGGAGCTGGTGCGCTTTGCTTTCGTTTGCTACACTCTGTAGTTAGGGATGTGGATTTTATTTTTTTATTTTTGCGGTACGCGGGCCTCTCACTGTTGTGGCCTCTCCCGTTGCGGAGCACAGGCTCCGGACGCGCAGGCTCAGCGGCCATGGCTCACGGACCCAGCCGCTCCGCGGCATGTGGGATCTTCCCGGACCAGGGCACGAACCCGTGTCCCCTGCATCGGCAGGCGGACTCTCAACCCCTGCGCCACGAGGGAAGCCCTGGATATTTTTTTTTCTCCTTGCACAAAATAGTGAAATATCTTCTCTTGTTATCAAGATCAACTTTCTCTCCTGAGGAATGCCTGTGTATGAAAGATAACCCACATATGTGCATCTGAAATACTTCTCTGATCGTCTCCCGCATTTCCCGGGGCTGACTGGGGACAATTTGAAGACAGTGTGTGACCAGATTTTGCCTGAGATGGGGTGTGAGGGGGAGCTCTTCTTTCTGCATTTGAGGAAAGAGTGGCCATGGGCCCGTTTTCTGAGCGGTGGAGTAGGTGACTGGTTATGCACTCAAGCTTAAGGTAAGTGTGAGCACTGGATTTGCTGAAAGAATAGGTGTGAAACTGGAACATGGTGGACGGCTTTGTTGTGGGGGGTTTAGTGAGAGGGATGCTGGCGATGTTTCATCTTTATTTGGTGGGGTAGGGTGGCTGGCAGAAGGAACACTCACTGCTTGAGTGTGTTGGTGCAGTGGGTCTGTTGCCCAAGGCCCTCCCCCCTGCTCTGGGTGTGACAGCATTTGATACCTGAGTGGATTTCTGCAGATGAGTGCGTGCAGCTGTCCTTTCTGTAAAATACTGTAAAAGGTGCCTGTGGTTTCAGGAATGGACTCTTTTTCACCGGTTTCCGAAGGTCACCTTTTCAAAATCCACAAAAGCATTGTGTAAATAAGGTTGAACCCTTCCGGTGATGTCACCTTATCCAAGAGGAAGGGTGCATAAAATTGTCCCAGGGCTCTTCTTGGTTGGGAAAATCATCTGCTTGGGGCTGGGCCTCTGAGAGCCTCCCTGAAGGGCCAAACTCTTCTTTACACTCTCTTTCTCAGGGCCTCAGAAAAAGAATAGATGGGAAGAGATCATTGTCCTTTTATTTTTCGTGAGGGCCCTTCCGGTCCTGCCTGTTTAAAGAATGTTAGAGAAACCGGTTGGGTTTTAGAGTTAGTTCTGATCAGTAATCAGTTACAGTAAGCTTGGCAAGGGCTGGGCGCTGTGAAATAGTGCTTCTGTCGGTGGGCTGGCCCTCAGGAGCCACCCAGACCAGGAGTGATGCATGCCTCCTTGTCTTGCCCTCGGCACACATCACTAGTCCATCCTGGGCTCCCTTCCTAGTGAGCACAGGTGTGGCCTCACACTCCTTAAACACAGCAGGCAGTTGTCAGTAGACATAGCAGTCCATTCATGTTGAACCTCTTTCCTTTCCTGGTCTAATCCAAGCCCTGCAATTCTGGTGGAGAAACCACAGCCAATCAGTGGCCTTACTTAATTAGCAGAGCATCACTGACCTTTGCCTTCTGTGTCCTGTTGCAGCATTTGGTGTGCAAATCAAATGTGTCTTTGCCTTCTGCGTCCTATTGCAGCATTTGGTGTGCAAATCAAATGTGTCTTTGCCTTCTGTGTCCTATTTCAGCATTTGGTGTGGCAGAACAGCCCCTCTAACCACTCTCTACCCCATTGCCTTCTAGAAGACTTAATTCTCTTATTCCTCCTGTCTCCCTGAGTGGGCTTTGCTTGTCTCTTCCTGAAATTCGTATTCCTTCTCCCGTCCTCACAGGTCGCACGTCCTAGGATTTTGTCCTGTATATGTTTAGAGCAATACTTACTGCGTGGGTGCTGTTCAGGAAGTCCTAGATCTGGCCCTCCCCTTCCCCTCACCTTTTTCTTACCCAAGGGCTTCACATTGCCAGTGAGCCGCTCTGGGCTTGTCACTCACATCCTCCAGGCTCTGTGGGGTGACTCCAAAGTGGACTGGGTTAGCCTGAACATTGCTCCCTAGCTCCAGACTCCAGTTTCTGACCGTCAGCAGGCCACCTGCCCAGAGATTTCCTTTAGCACCTTCAGCCTGGGCCTCAGCAGTGTCTCCTCATTTCTCTTCACCAGCCTTCTTCAGTTCTGCACCTCCTTAACTGCAGTACCTTCCTGCACACCCCGACCCAGCATCCTCCTCCCATCCTCCCCACCCCTGCTGTCTCTTGTGTCACCGCTCAGCTTGCACCCCTGATCACTGGTTCAGGGGAGCCCTTGTGGAAGCATCCCAACTGTTTTCTTTACTTCCAGGTCTTCCCTCTTTCCACCTTTCCTGTTCACATGCTGGAGACAGTTTCCTGAAGCTCATGCCTGCTCTCTTAACTCCTGTGCTCAAAAATCCCAGGCATTTTTGAGTCCCAGGGCTGAGGAGCTGGGGCTATACTTGATCAAAGTCGCTGTAGGATTGTGTGAAGCTCGGTGAGGTTTGGATCACTCTGAAGGCCCAAAGATTTTGGATTACTTTAATGGCGAGAGGGAGGGAGATAAAGCCCTTGCCTCTGCCCCTGCTGTTGGGTTTTTTTTTTCCCTCCCAATTTTTTTTTGTGGTAAAATAAACATAAAATTTACCATCTTCATCTTTTTTTTTTTGGTCCTGCCACATGGCTTGTGGGATCTTAGTTCCCCGACCAGGGATCGAACCCGGGACCTGGCAGTGAAAGAGCTGAGTCCTAACCACTGGACCGCCAGGGAAGCCCCCATCTTAACCATTTTGAGTATACAATTCAGTGGTTTTAAAAACATTCATAGTGTGCTACCATCACCACCATCCATCTCCAGAACTCTTTTCATCTTGCAAAACTGAAACTATACCCATTAAATGGTAACTCCCCATCTCCCCCTCCCCACCCCAGCTTCTGGCAACCACTCTTCTACTTTCTCTCTCTAGGATTTTGTCTGCTCTAAGTACTTCATGTAAATGGAATCAAACAGTTTTTGTGTCTCTGTGACTGGCTTATTTCACTTAACATAATGTCTTCAAAATTCATCCACATTATAGATACATGTCCAAATTTCCTATCTTTTTAAGGCTGAATAATATTTTATTGTATGTAGACATCACATTTTGCTTATCTTTTCATCTATCAATGGACAGCTGTGTTACTTATACATTTTAGATATTGTGAATGATGCTGCTAAGAACATGGGTATAGGATTATCTCTTTGAGACCCTCCTTTCAGTTTCTTGGGGTATATGACCAGAAGTGGATGTATTGGATCGTATAGTAATACTGTTTTTGATTTTTTTGAGAAAAAAAAATTTTTTTTTTGAAAAAATGTTTCCACAGTGGCTGTACCATTTTACCTTCCCACCAGTAGTGCCCAGGGGTTCCAATTTTTTTTTTTTTTTTTGCGGTACGTGGGCCTCTCACTGTTGTGTCCTCTCCCATTGCGGAGGCTCTGGACGCGCAGGCTCAGCGGCCATGGCTCACGGGCCCAGCTGCTCCGCGGCAGCTGGGATCCTTCCAGACCGGGGCATGAACCCGTGTCCCCTGCATCGGCAGGCGGACTCTCAACCACTGTGCCACCAGGGAAGCCCAAGGGTTCCAATTTTTCCACATCCTCACCAACACTTAACTATTTTCTGGCTTTTTGACAGTAGCCATCCTGAGTGGTATGAGGTAGCATCTTATTGTGTTTTTTTTTTAATTAATTTATTTTATTTTTGGCTTCATTGGGTCTTCACTGCTGTGCGTGGGCTTTCTCTAGTTGTGGAGAGCAGGGGGCTACTTTTTGTTGCGGTGCACGGGCTTCTCATTGCAGTGGCTTCTCTTGTTATGGAGCACGGGCTCAGTAGTTGTGGCTCACGGGCTCTAGAGCACAGGCTAAGTAGTTGTGGCACAAGGGCTTAGTTGCTCCGTGGTATGTGGGATCTTCCCTGACCAGGGCTCAAACCCATGTCCCCTGCATTGGCAGGCAGATTCTTAACCACTGTGCCACCAGGGAAGCCCCTTATTGTGGTTTTGATTTGTATTTGCCTAATGACTAGTGATACTGAGCATCTTTTCAGGTGCTTATTGGCCCTTTGTATATCTTCTCTGGAGAAGTCTCTCAAGTCATGCCTGTTTGTGAATTAGTTTTTTTTCGTTGTTGAGTTTTAGGAGTTCTCTATACTGATGTTAATTTCTTATCAGATATGCAATTTGCAAATATTTTCTCTGATTCTGTGGGTTGCCTTTTTACTTTGTTGACAGTGCCTTTCCATTCACAAATTTAACAATTTTCATGAAGTCCAATATGTCTGTTTTTTCTTTGGTTGCTGTGTCTCTGGTGTCATATCCAAGAAATCATTGCCAAATTCAGTGTTTTGAAGCTTTGCCATGTATTTTCTTCTAAGAGTTCTATAGTTTTATTTTTTAAATTAATTCATTCATTCATTTTGGGCTGCGTTGGGTCTTCGTTGCTGCGCTCCGGCTTTCTCTAGTTGCAGCACGTGGGGGCTACTCTTCATTGTGGTGCGCGGGCTTCTCATTACGGTGGCTTCTCTTGTTGCGGAGCACAGGCTCTAGGTGCGCAGGCTTCAGTAGTTGTGGCTCGCAGGCTCTAGAGAGCAGGCTCAGTAGCTGTGGCGCACGGGCTTAGTTGCTCCGCGGCATGTGGGATCTTCCCGGACCAGGGATCGAACCCGTGTCCCCTGCATTGGCAGGCGGATTCTTAACCACTGCGCCACCAGGGAAGTCCAGTTCTGTAGTTTTATCTTTTATCTTTAAGGCTTTGATTCCTTTTGAGTTAATTTTTGTATGTGGTGTTAGATAAGTATAAGAAATTCATCCTTTTTGCATGTGGATATCTGGATGTCCCAGCATAATTTCTTGAAAAGACTGTTCTTTCCTTATTGGATAGTCTTAGCACCTGTCAAAAATTATTTGGCCATTATGCAAAGGTTTGTTTCTGGGCTCTCTGTTCTGTTCCATTGGTCTGTATGTCTGCCTTTAAGCCAGTACCACACTATTTTGATTAGTGCAGCTTTGTCACCAATCAGGAAGTATGAGTCCTCCAGCTTTATTCTTCTTTTCCAAGATTGTTTTGGCTCTTTGGAGTTCCTTAGTATGTGGCCAGACGAGGGAGAGCCCAGGCCCATCCAGTTTCTGATCCCATGCCCTTTCACTGTACAGTCACTCTGTACCTCCCATCCCTTGGCAGGGGTCTTAGTAGGTTTAAACTCGGCACGGATATTGGGGCGGGAGAGGTAAGCGGTTCTCTGTGACCTCAGAGTCCTGGGGACACAGACTGAGTTTCCTTGGTGGTGAGTAATAGTCAAGACACCACACAGACCATGTAAGGGGGCAGTGCTGCTGCTGTTGAGGGAAGGGGGTGCAGAACAGCAGCTCACTGCTGATGAAGACAAGACCTCTCCTTTGCAGTGGCCCTCTTTGGCCTTTGTGGACTGAATGTCCCCGATCTGTCCAGCCTGGGGTGTCATGTCCTCGCCTACTTTCCGGTCTGACCCCGGGGCCTTTGCACTTGCTATTTTTCTACCTGGAACCGTCCTCCTCCAGCACTTTGCTTCCTCCAGACTCCTTCAGGTCTCTGTTCAGATGTGGCCTACCAGAGAGACCTCCCCTGGCCCTTGTAGCACAGTAGCCACCTCTCCACCCCGCCCCACTCACCCTGCATTTTACTCGGCTGTAGTGTTCTTCACAGCACTTACTACCTGATGCATTTTGCATTTGTGTATTGGTTTATTTCTCTCCCACCCGCACTCCTCTGAGCTCCATGAGGGCAGGGACTCTGTCTTGTTCTCTGCTGCATCCCTAGTTTGTTCACTAAGCATTTGGTGGCGGAATGGACTTTGTGTTCCCAGGGCAGACATGCCTACCAAGGGGTGGTGTCTTGTGCAGAGCGCTGTCACCTTCATGTTTCTTGAAGGGCTGACCCATGCCCATGTTATGTGCAGGTGGCGGTGAGGGTCATGAGAAGGTTGGGGCGTGGCCTGGTGTTATCCCAGCACACAGTGAGCACTCTGGCTTGTTCTGTTTGAATCAGAGAACAAGAGACCCGGAGGAGAGGTGGGCTGGCTTGGAATTGGCCGTGGCCAGGTGGAATGGTGGAAGGGGAGAGGAGGCCTCCTTATCCTGAGCGGAAGAAAACAAGGGCATAGCAAGGCTGGATTCAGATATTGGGCAGGAACACTCATGGTTGAGGGTCAGATAACAAGAACATTTATGGAGCGCTTGTCTGTGTGCCTGGTTCGGTCCTCATTCAGTTCTCATAGCCCATCATTCTTCCTATTTCATAAACCAGGAAAGGAGGCGCAGAAAGTGGAAGCAACTTGCTGAAGGTCACGCAGCTGTTGGTGGCAGGCCTGAGCCCAGGTGGTGTGGCCCAGAGCCTGCACTGGTACCAACACCTGTGATGGTGGAGGGCAGCACATGCTGCTTGGTCGCAGTCCGTGCAGGAGGAGGTAGCCTTTTCTCCCTTTACTGAGTCATGGAGAGGGAGTCCAGATGGAGAGCAGGAGGGAGCCAGTCTGTCGTGACTCCTGGTGCTGGTCAGAAGTTTATTCCAGGGCACATGCGCCCACCGGGGGATGTCTGGCTGCAGGATTAATGGAAGCTTGGCTGCCTGTGCTGCTCTGTTTCCTGTCCCATCTCGGTGTGTCCTCTTTGCTGCTATGCTAGCGTCATGAGCTCTCGTGAGGGTAGCAGGGCAGTGACACTGCGGCCGGTCCCTCCTGCACTGTCATCTGTTTTGGGGGTGCCTGTCAGGTGTGGACGTGTTCACTGATGATGAACACGCCCCCCTACATCATTGCATTTTAGTAGGAGACTCTTGAAGTCTGTCCCTGTCTCCTCCCCACCCTCTAGGGCATAAATGACGGCCTCCCTCCCGTGGAGCCCTACAGACCCTGCTTTGGGCTACCTCCTGGGCCTTCTAGGTCAGGTGACAACTGTCCCCCAGCCTGGCCAGGAGGCATCAGCCTCCCTGTGCATGTCAGGGGGAGGATGTTTTCCCCCCTTGAGGTGGGCGTGTCAGCTGCTTGAAGCAGGACTTTCTTGATTGATGCGGCAGGCTTCGTGGCTGCTCCATTCCAGAGCCACGGAATTTCACCCCCTGCTTCCTGAAGTATTGGGGGGCTTGTCAGCCTCCAACTGTGGGTCTCAGTGTCCACAGTCTGGGGCCATGTTGTTAAAGGGGAGGAAGCTGAGGCCCTAGGGAGGGGCATGGCTGCACTGAACCGTGATTCTGCAAGAGGGCTTCCCAGCAGCCAAAGGAGCCACCCTCCCAGCACCTCCCGAGATCCGCAGAAGCCGGGGCAATGAGCTCAGCACATAGCACTTTTCACCCTCTTGCCTCCTTCTCATGTCTGTGGCTCACGGAGTCGAGAGTCTCTGTACCCAGCACGGTCATGGGCGTTGGGGTGGGCAGGAAGTAGCAGCATGTGTCAGGGCCATAACGCCATGGCTCACCCCTCTTTCTTTCTTCCCACTTTTAGTCCCCAAGCCCCACTCAGCTCACAGTGTCTGTTGAGTGTCTCGGTGTGGGGAGGAGCACAGGGAGGGGAAAAGCCTACGCTGGGAGCTCCAGGTTGGGAGGCTCTGGGCAGGGGTGGCCCTGCTCTAATACTTCTCACTTGCACAAGTGGATGGGTTCTGCCTACATCTCCTCCAGGCTGATCTGGCTTCTTGGTGCTTGTCCAAGTCCACCGTCCTCCAGGACCAGCTCCAGGACCGTTCCTCCATGAAGTCCCCCCGGACTGCTAGACCTTTAGAGCCGGGCAGCAGTGTTGTGTATAGGGGTCAGGAGCACAGGCTTTGGGCCAGACTGCCTGGGTTTGTATCCTGTTCGCCCCCTTAGTGGCTCTACCATGACCTTAAGCAAGTTACTTAATTTTTCTAACCCTTAGTTTCCTCCTCTGCACAACCGGCATAATGACAACCTCAGGGTTGGTGTGGGAATTAACTGAGACAACATATGCAGAGTCTAGTACATCCTGGCACTTAGTAGGGCTCAGTGCCTATTAGCTGCTGCTATTATTATTTCTGGTATTGTTGTTGTTAGTGCCATACGGTCTAGCAGTTTGTCATCGTGGACTATGCAGCCTTGTCACTCTGGTGGACAGCTTTCTGAAAGACAGCTTTCAATTTGGGTAACCAAAGGATTGAGGACAGCAGGGTTGGAAGGTCTGGTTTGACTGTAGGAGCAGCAGCTAACACTTTGAGCACTGGCCGTGCCAGGTGCTGTGTCAAGCCCTTTTCGTATTAGCTCAGTTGACCCTCCGTGGGGTTAGTACTCCTATTGTCCCATTTTGCAGATAAGCACATGGAGGCAGGGAGAGGCTGAGTGACTTACCCGAGGGTACACAGCTGCTAAGTGGCAGAGTTGAGAGCTGAACCCAGGCAGGCTGGCAGCCTGTTAGTATTCTAGTCACTGCTGCCTCGATTTGCAGACGAGGGCCACGGGCTCAGAGAGGGCAAGGGACTTCCACAGAATCTCACAGCAGGTGAGTAGCCTCCTGAGCCCCTGGCTTGTCTTCTTTCTACGGTTCGCAGGGCTCAGCCACGTGCCAGGACCCCGATGGACACGTGTGGGTACTAGAGTGACTGGGCACCCTCAGCCGTCCGAGGGTGGTCAGCTCTGAGCTGGAGGATGGTTCTGGGGTGGGACAGGTGGCCTGGTGGTGACTGCCCCCCCGCCCCCACCATCCAGGCAGCACCTCCCCGCCCTGTCGCACAGCCCCCAGGGAAGAGCGGCTTGCTTCTCCCTCCTTCCCCGGTGCTCGCGGGAGGTGCATGTCCTCCCAGCGCCCAGAGCTGTCTCAGGGCAGTGCCACGGGCTGGAGCACAGAGAGGACTCTGCGTGCTGGCTGGAACAGGCCCCTTAAGCGTCGTGGTTTCATGGGGAGGAAGTGTGAGTCACTGGGGCCTTTACAAGCCCCAGGTGAATGGAGGGGTGTGTTAGGGGCCCCGCAGCCATGGGATGGGGCCTTGGAGGGCTGGGTGTTCTGTTATCGCTTGGTTGATTTTACTGGAAGTTCTTTGAAGTGGTCTCCATGACCCAGTGGGGCTGAGTCACCGAGTAAACACAATTAGCAGGGGGCGGCCTTTTGGGAACAACGCAGACAATGCTTGTGGCCCAGGCCAGTCCCAGAGAGTCTGCCAGCTCTCTCCCAGGGCTTCTGCCATGGCTTCCATGTACATGCCACCTGCTGGCTCGGGTCAGCCTTGGTACCTTGCTTTCAGTCCCCACTGTGGGCTTGTTGGAAATGCAGAGTCTAAGGCCCCGCCCTAATCTGCCCAGTCAGAACCTGCACCTTGACCGGGGCTTCAGGTTATTGCTATGGTAGAAAACCCCCTGTATCATCACTCTGCTTCACATGGCCATGAAAACCTGGGCTCCTGTCCTGCTCTCTTTTTTTTTTTTTTTTTTTTTTTTTGCATTACGCGGGCCTCTCACTGTTGTGGCTTCTCCCGTTGCAGAGCACAGGCTCTGGACGCGCAGGCCCAGCGGCCATGGCTCACGGGCCCAGCCGCTCCGCGGCATGTGGGATCCTCCCGGACAGGGGCACGAACCCGCGTCCCCTGCATCGGCAGGCGGACTCTCAACCACTGCGCCACCAGGGAAGCCCTGCTCTCTTTTTCTTTTTCTTTTTCTTTTTTTTTTTTTTTTTTAATTTATTTATTTTATTTATTTTATTTTTGGCTGTGTTGGGTCTTCATTGCTGCATGCGGGCTTTCTCTAGTTGCAGCGAGCGGGGGCTACTCTTTACTGTGGTGCGCAGGCTTCTCATTGCGGTGGCCTCTCCCGTTGTGGAGCATGGGGTCCAGGCACACAGGCTTCAGTAGTTGTGGCTCGCAGGCTCAGTAACCGTGGCTCGAGGGTTCTAGAGCGCAGGCTCAGTAGTTGTGGCTCACGGGCCTAGCTGCTCCGTGGCATGTGGGATCTTCCTGGACCAGGGCTCGAACCCGTGTCCCCTGCACTGGCAGGCGGATTCCCAACCACTGCGCCACCAGGGAAGCCCTCTTTTTCTTTTTTTTTTAAATATTTATTTATTTGGCTGCGCTGGGTCTTAGTTGCAGCGTGCGGGATCTTTTTGTTGAGGCATGCGGGACCTAGTTCCCTGACCAGGGATCGAACCCGGGCCCCCTGCATCAGGAGTGTGGAGTCTTAACCACTGGACCACCAGGGAAGTCCCTCTGCTCTCCTTTTCTGGAAACGTTTCCCAATCATATGACTTTCTCCGGGTCCTCTCTGGACCTCTGCACAGGCCTGTCTGAGTTTGTGGTGACGGTCCTGAGTGGCAGTGCCCTGCTGCCCTGTGGGGCTCGGGGGGAGGCAGTGGGAGCAGAGGAGGCCGGCCCTCGTTCACCCAGGCCTCTGTGTGTGTGATGTGCAGGGTGTGCATTAGGGCCCGGGTCGGGGTGCAGGTGCCTTCAAGGGAGCTCCCACATGGTCCAGGGTGAGGGGCTGTGCGGGGCAGGAGAGCGTGCGCAGTGAGATGGGACCTCTGCCAGGCTCCAGATTGGATTGTGAAATCCCAGGGGTAGATTGACGACCGTCCCACCTCTCAGAAGCCATCGCTTTGAAAGGATACTGCGTGACTTCTGAGGAAAGCGACTCTTTTTGCCTTTTCCCGACAGTCCTGACCACACAGGCTTTTTAAGACAACAATAGCTGCAGAGACAAAGCATAACCAAGACAGCGTCGTCTTCGGGCCTTTTTTTTTTCCCTGAAGGACGTCTAAGGCCCTGGGAACATCGTAGAAACTGGGCCTTGTCCAATTTTAACCGTTCCCTGGCACCGCACCGCCCCCCCCCACCCCGCCAGCTCCCAGGAGCCCTGCCAGCCGACTCAGGGGAAGTAATGCCCAGAGATGCCGATAGAGATGTCACACCGCCCCCGGGTCAGGCCCAGAGCCCTGTCAGGATGTGGGGGACAGGGAAGGGGACCAGCGCGTGTCGGTTGGCCAGTTGACTCCTCCCAGCCAGGGGGGAGGTGGGAGGAGAGAGAGAAGGGTGTCTGCCAAGTTTAATTAACAGTGGAAACTTGCCACGGGGGAGGAGAGAGATGACTTGAAGGGGAGGGGCGGTTTACTGGACGATGGGGCGTTGCTGATGCCAGTAGTGAGAAAGGCGAGGCGTTGTGCAGGGAGCATCCGCCAGGGTGCAGGCTGTGGTGTCGCGAGCAGGGCTGGTCTGAGCTCACATCTCAGAGGTGTGAGTGGGACGGCGTATTTGTGCCTGCTTTTCTGAGCAGGCGTCTTTCAAAAACAATCCACCAACACACCAGCCGGCTAGCCTTCCTTGCCCTCACGTAACAACAACGAAAAATTATTATTATTATTATTATTTTTGCGGTACGTGGGCCTCTCACTGTTGTGACCTCTCCCGTTGCGGAGCACAGGCTCCAGACGCACAGGCTCAGCGGCCATGGCTCATGGGCCCAGCCGCCCCACGGCATGTGGGATCTTCCCGGACTGGGGCACGAACCCATATCCCCTGCATCGGCAGGCGGACTCTCAACCACTGCGCCACCAAGGAAGCCCACGAAAAATTATTAAGAAAATGGCAGTTGAGTTTAGAACATAGGCATTGTGTTACATTCTTGTTTTTTGGAGATACCGATGGATTGGCTGAATTGCACCTGACTTTATTTCATGGATCTTTATGCAGTGTTTAATGTTCATGATATGGAAAGAGAGATGCTTTGAGAAGTTTGTGATGCTCATTGTTGAGACAAAAACGCAGAGATGTGGAAGGGGCAGCAAGATGAGTAGCATGGATTGAACTTAAATACAGGCAATATCTCACTGAACACTGCTTACTTATTTTTTAGTAGGATCAAGGACTTTCAGGGCTGCACGGGGTTTTCTGGTTCCGTCTCCTTTCCTATGATGTGCGGGTGCCACCTCTGATATCTCTGCCAGGTGTGCGTGGAGTGAATGCATGTGCTGTGGGAGCCCCCTGCCACCCAGGTCTTCTCAGACCAAGGCAGCCCTGACCGTTAGGCCCCCTTCCTGACCTGCACCCACCAGCTGTGTCAGGGCTGCTGCCGTAGGCCAGTCGAACAAGTTGCATCCCTTCGGACAGTCCTGCCCACTCCCCGAGCCTTTCTCTTCCATCCACGCCAGACACCCAGAGGTTCTTAAGAGGTTCTTGGAAAATGTGATAATGAGGCCACTGGCCATTCCTGGCCACTGTCCCACTTCTTGCCATTACCAAAGTCCCTTTTTCTGGTTTTCTTTCTTTTCCTCTCTCCTTTCATCTCTCTGCCTCTCTGGTGGGTACACCAGCCAGCTCCTCTGCATGCTGACTCTTATGCCAGGGCTGTCTGTTTCCCTGACCTCTATGCGGTCTTCATCTTTCCCCCCCGACACCTTCCTCTTCCCTTCGGGGTCTCCCTTGTCCCCTGGTGCACTGCTCCCTCCCCCCCGTCCATGAGTTTCCCTCCTCCTCTCCCTCTCCCCTGCTTACCCCATCTCTTTATCTCTTTTCTTTCTTTCTTTCCTTCCTTCCTTCCTTCCTTCCTTCCTTCCTTCCGAGGGTGTGCAGGTATAGGGCAGCTAGTCAAGAGTTGAGATCGGAGAGAACCCCTTAAATTTGACCCCGCATTTCTGGTCCTGGAGCCCAAGGTCTCATTAGTTCTCGGCTGCTTTCTGACACCAAAGCCCTAAGCCTCATTCAAAGGCTTTATTGCAAAAATCTCATCTCTGGCTCACTCACTCTGCCCAGTACACACACACCTTCATTGTACAGTTCTTTCGGTTCTAAGAGCAAAACATTGCCTTCTTCCCATTGTCTTGTTTTATTTGACCCACCATCTCTGCATGTTGTGCTTTTTTCGACTCCCATTCAGCCTCTGGGTTGGGGTTCGCCTGCCCTCTTAACTTTTGTGTCATCTGTAGTCTTTTTTTTTTTTTTTTTTTTTGCGGTATGCGGGCCTCTCGCTGTTGTGGCCTCTCCCGTTGTGGAGCACAGGCTCCCGACGCGCAGGCTCAGCGGTCATGGCTCACGGGCCCAGCCACTCTGCGGCATGTGGGATCTTCCTGGACTGGGGCACGAACCCGTGTCCCCTGCATCGGCAGGTGGACTCTCAACCACTGCGCCACCAGGGGAGCCCCATCTGTAGTCTTGATAAGCAAAGCACAGCTTTGTTTCCATTAATCATGGAAAATGTAATCTCTGAAATGGGACAGGGGAGGAAAGGACCTTGTGAGCCATCTGGTTGAACCCCTTCATGTTACAGACTGAGAAACAGAGATCCAGAAAACTGAGGCCACTGGCCAGCTACTTGCACGTGGACGAGAACTGCACTCAGAGCTGGGTTTCTTGACCCAGAGGTTTTTCCTGATGCCGGGCAGGTAACAGCCTGGCTTGGAAGATATTTGAATGCAAACCAAACCGTGGTGGTTGTGTGGCTGCCACCAGGAGTTATTAACAAGTGTCAACACCTCCCCTCCCAAAACAAAACAAAACATGGGGCTCCCTGGTGGCACAGTGGTTAATCCTCCTGCCAATGCAGGGAACACGGGTTCGATCCCTGGTCCGGGAAGATCCCGTATGCCACGGAGCAACAAAGCCCGTGTGCCACAACTACTGAAGCTCATGTGCCTAGAGCCCGAGCTCTGCAACAAAAGAAGCCACCGCAATGAGAAGCCCACACACCACAACGAAGAGTAGCCCCAACTCGCTGCATCTAGAGAAAGCCTGCGCACGGCAATGAAGACCCAATGCAGCCATAAATAAATAAATATTTAAAAACAGAAAACAAAAATCAGAAAACAAAACAAAAAACAAAACATGTTACTCCCTAGCTTTGGTGACAGTGTGATTGCTTATAATTCTATCAGTAATTTTTAAGAAGGGGGCAGCCACTGCCTAAATCATTAAGGACTGAGCTTGAATACAGTTAGAACCTAAGAGCAGAACAGCCAGGCACAGAGAACGAAGAGTTCACAGATGTTTAACTTAGGCTCTGTTACCCTCTATGCGGAAGCCAGAATCACGCTGATACAAATCTGTAGGAAATCCCCAGACCCCTTGTTGCCCTGGGGCATGTTGCTCCCTTGCTGAGGCCTTCCCCAGATGTCCCAATAAGAAGCCAGCTGGCTGACTCCAAGCTCCCCTCTGCCCGTGCGTAGATCAGTCGGAGGGTGGCCGAAGGTGAGGCAGAAGCACCAAAGACTAGGCCCTGCCGGCAGCACCTCCCCTGCCCAGCCTGTGGTTCCGATGTCTGGTACCCCACATGGTGCTGGTTCTCAGCCTGGCGCTGACTGAAGTCATTTGGTCGGACAGTGGTTTGGGGTATAAGATGAGAAATCCCTTTGGGGTTAGTAACAAATGGCCTCTCTTTCTGTCTCCAGGCTCCACCTACAGTGTCTTGTCCATCATGCCCTCAGACTCAGAGAGCAGCAGCTCCCTCAGCAGTGTGGGTGAGTACTACCTTCCTGGGCACCCCTCCTTCCTGGAGGACACCGGCCCGTCGGGGGTCTGGGTATGAGCTGGGGTGGCACTGGGTGCATGGGGTGGGAAAGTTGACCCGCACCTGTCAGATCATTCATGGAGTCATCTTCTGTTGGTTCCATTCACATTTCCTCTCATTAGCACGTCCTCTTAATGGAGGAGGGCAGGGCGCTGTTCCTGGCGTTAGGAGGGAGGTGCGCGCACAGGTGCATGACACAGAGGCACCTGTGTCACCATGTTTTCACTTTGTCAGGGCACAGTGCTTCTCAGAGCGCCCATTGCCTCTGACCCCCAGGCCTCGTAGTACACAGTGACCACTATTCCAAGAGACTGGCCCCTTTGGGGGCTGTCGTTTGGGAGCAGGAATGGCTCACTGGGAGTGTTGTCTTGGGGGCAGGAGTCGCCAGTCCATGCCGAATTCGGTGTGTCTCTGGACATGGGTCCCAGGAGCCCATAGAGGGAGGCCGGCCCTGCTGTCTTCTCTGAAGACGTCCCAGAGGAAGGTTGTCATAGTCTCCCAGTCTTCCCGCACCTCTGTGGCCCATCTTCTGTGTCACATGCCCTCTATTTAATGCCCTAGTGTAGCTCTGTGTCCTGGTTTGACCTTGATGGATGGGTACACCTTCAGTGGTGTGGTGAGTCCTGGAGTTTTTGAGTTGGAAGGGCTCACAGAGGTCATCTGGTCCAATTCCTTCCGTTTCCTCCAGTAGACAGATGGGGAAATGGACACTCAGAGAAGGAAGTCTTGTGCCTGAGCTTCTAGAACCTGCCAGGGGCAGGCCTCTTATGTGTTAATTTGACTCATACAGGCCACCTCCAGGGGGCCAGAAGTGGGCTTGCGATATAGTGGTGAATAGGCAGACCTGGTCCTTGTGCTCATGGGTCTTCGGGTCTACTGGGGAGACAGTCAGATGAGTAGATACAGTAAGTGAGATCAGAGTGGTGAGAAGGGTACCAGTAGGGAGCACTGTATTTGTTTCCTAGGGCTGCCCTAGCAGAGTGCCATAAACTGAGTGACTTACGCAATAGAGATTTATTCTCTCACAGTTCTGGAGGCCAGAGTCTAAGATCATTGTGCCCTGAAGGCAACCAGGAACGGGTCTTTTCCAGGCCTCTTCTCCTTCTGGTTGTGTGCCGGCAATCTCTGATGTTCCTTGGCTTGTAGATGCATCACCCCAGTCTCTGCCTTCATTTTCACATGGTGTTCTCTGTGTGTGTGTCTCCAAATTTCCTTTATTAAGCAGGACACCATTCACATTGGTTCAGGGGCCCGCCCTACTCCAGTATGACCTCATCTTAGCTTGATCATCTCTAAAGACCAAATTTCCAAATAAGGTCACATTCACATTTACTGGGGATTAGGACTTCATCATTTGTTTGTGGGACACAATTCAGCCCCTCACAGGTCCCCTCGTCCTGTCTAGGGTTCAGGGAGGACTCTGCTGGGACCACAGTTCACTTTGTCCTGCCTGCTTTGGGTTGGTGAGACACAGGGATTGTATGATGGGGCTGCTGGGATTTTGAACACGGGGCTGGCTTTCAGGAAGTGCATGGGCCGGACAGGCAGTCAGGATGTGTGGAACGGTAATGTGGGGTTTTGTAAAACTGAGCTTGTTGAGCTCTGCACCTGTCTTGGCCTCACCCTTTTCCGGCTCCATATTCCGCTTGGGAGCAAGGTACAATGATCTGATATCTGACAAACTCATTCACATTGACCCTTCAAGGCTTAAAGTGTTACCTTTCTAGGAGCATTTGCATTTTAAAAGGAGATTCTAGAGAAAGATATTGTTTAAACCATAGCAAGTATTGTTAATGGTGGAATTTCAGGCCTGAGTAAGAAGGTATTTTTTTGTGCAGCTGGACCTTCGTATACTTTGGAAGAAAATCGTGTCAGTGACCTACCCTTTGGCCCTTGGGATGGAGGGGTCACCAGTGTCCCTGGATACTTGTTGGCAGGCAGGCTGCAAGCAGAGCTCTACTGTAACTTCACTGTCTGGGCCCCTATCTTGGATGCTCAAAGACCTGGTTGCATCCCTTCAGGTCAAAACCTCTCCAGTTCACCGGTAGCCAAGTTTTCCATCTCTTGCTTTTCTGTGTAGAGTTGATGTTGACCTTGGGGTGAGTAGCCCCATTTTTCTGCAGGCTGACTTGAATGTCCCCGTGGCTGTATTGGCCAGAAGGCCTTTGGCTGCAGCAGTAGGGAATACCTACTCATACTGCCTTAGACAGCAGAGAAATGTGTGATCTCACATGGTAACTGTGCTGAGGGTGGGCTGAGTACATTGGGTGCGGCTTTGCCGGGCCTCTGTGTGGTGTCTTCCCTTGGGCTGATGGCAGGTGTCAGCCATCACATCTAGACCTGACAGTGTCCAGGGCTACAGTGTTCATGGTGGGAGCCTCTAGCCACACGTGGCTATTTAAATTCCAGTGAAATAAAATTGAAATCACTAGTTTCAGTAGTTACACTAGCCACATTTCAAGTGTTCTATAGCAAGGGTCCCTAACGCCCAGGCCACGGACCGGTACCAGTCCGCAGCCTGTTAGGAACCGGGCCGCACAACAGGAGGTGAGCGGTGGGCAAGTGAAGCTTCATCTGTATTTACAGCTATTCCCCATTGCTTGCATTACCGCCTGAGCTCCGCCTCCTGTCAGATCAGCGGCGGCGTTAGACTCTCATAGGAGCGCGAACCCTACTGTGAACTGCACATGCGAGGGATTTAGGTTACACGCTCCTCATGAGACTCTAAGGCCTGATGATCTGAGGTGGAGCTGAGGCGGTGATGCTAGTGCTGGGGAGCGACTGCAAATACAGATTATTGTTAGCAGAGAGGTTTGACTGTGCAGAGACCATAATAAATCAATGGCCTGCAGACTCATATCAAAACCCTAGGTCTTCCTTGGTGGTACAGTGGTTGAGAGTCCGCCTGCCGATGCAGGGGACACGGGTTCGTGCCCCAGCCCGGGAAGATCCCACATGCCGCGGAGCAGCTGGGCCCATGAGCCATGGCCGCTGAGCCTGCGCGTCCGGAGCCTGTGCTCCGCAATGGGAGAGGCCACAGCAGTGAGAGGCCCACGTATTGCAAACAAACAAACAAACAAACAAAACCCTGTCAGTGGGTCTTCCCTGGTGGCACAGTGGTTAAGAATCCGCCTGCCAGTGCAGGTGACAGGGGTTCGAGCCCTGGTCCGGGAAGATCCCACATGCCGCAGAGCAACTAAGCCCGTGTGCCACAACTGCCTAGTCTGTGCAACACAACTACTGAAGCCTGTGCGCCTAGAACCCGTGCTCCGCAACAAGAGAAGCCACTGCAGTGAGAAGCTCGCGCACCACAATGAAGAGTAGCCCCCGCTCACCGCAACTAGAGAAAGCCCGCGCACAGCAACAAACACCCAACACAGCCATAAATAAATAAAACAAAACAAAAAAACCCTCTCAGTGAGTGGCAAGTGAAAACAGGCTCAGGGCTCCCACTGATTCTGCATTATGGTGAGTTGTATAATTATTTCATTATATATTACAGTGTAATAATAATAGAAGTAAAGTGCACAATAAATGTAATGAACTTGAATCATCCCCGAAACCGTCTCCCGCCCCCCGCCACCACCAGTCCGTGGAAAAATTGTCCTCCACGAAGCCGGTCCCTGGTGCCAAAAAGGTTGGAGACCACGGTTCTGTAGCACCTGTGGCTAGTGGCTACCGTATTGGACAGATCATATAAAAGAACATCTCCATCATCACAAATGGTCCAGAGGATGAAGGAGGCCGTCTCCTCTCGTGTCTCCTGACAAGCAAAGAAGCCTTCCCCAGAAGGTCCTCAGCACAGTCCCCAGTCCCCTGTCACTTGTCTGTGCCCAAACCATGGCTCATGCAGTGTGGTCCCTGGACCAGCAGCACCCAGGTACTTGATAGAAATGTAGGTTTCCAGGCTCCAGAAGCTCTGAGGATGGGGCTCAGCATCCATTTTAACAGCCCTCCTGGTTGGAGATGAGTTGATCTAACCTAGTCCCTGGCAAAAGCACTGGAATGTCTGTGGCTGGCTTGGACCAGCCCCTTGGAGTGGAATGAATGGAGGGTCATCCGTGGCCCACTGCAGCACCTCCTGGAGGAATCCCTCCTGGCTCAGCCTCACCTAATGATGGGCAGAGCGCTTCTTTTCCTGCCATCTCAGGCGCACCCCCCGACCGAGGGGCTGATGAGTCAGATGGAGACTGGCTGTTTCTGTTTGTTAGGTCTTTCTCCATGAACCTAAGGAAAGGCAAGGTCTTACAATAAAAACATTGCCTCCACTTTCCCACTTACGCCTCCCTAACTAAGAACGTTTGGGCAAAGAACAGCAAGTTATATTTAGCATAAGAGAAAATTGGTAGGTGGAGCCTTGGGTATGGTATTTTCTCTGCAACAGCTGGTACCTGGTTGCGCCTTCCCTCTTCCCGGCTGGCATTAGGTCCTCAGGTGGCCCGCCCATTTCACCTCTTCAGCCTGACCCTCCTAACAACAGACCAACAGCCTTAAAGTTTGCTGTGTCTTTCCAGGCAGTTTTCATCAGCCAAGCACGCCTGGCTTCTTTGATGCTTCCCCCCACCCCGTGTGGCCTGTTATTTGAGTAACCTGCCTGTGGGTAGACCCCATGGATCTGCCCAGGGGATGCACACTCATTTCAGGCAATCGATGTTTTTTTCCTCCCCCGTTCATCCTGATCTAATTTCTCAGGTACCTTTTTTTCCCCTCAACTTGGATAACTGGGGAAGTTTTAAGAAGAGGAGACATTCTTGGGCGGCATTTATAAAATGAGCCTTAAATTTCATGCAGATTGAAGTAACAGGAGAGCTTTCTTATTAAGGAGAGAGATCTGGTTTTGTTAGCAGGAGGATCTGGAGGGCTTCCTTCCTACCCCAGCAAAGATTCCTTGAAAGTACAGCTTCTAGTTGATAGAGGATGGTGGGGTGAATGAGCATGGAGGCAAGGCTGCACCCTGACCCCTTGCCCTCTGACCCTTCCTTCTCTGATCCTTTTGGATCTGGGGCCTGTTTCCTCCGGGAGCACCTTGTCCTCTTGGAGCCCGTGCTCGGCACTCATAGGGATCACAGGGGGGCCTGGCTCCGGGCCTTACAGGCTAGCCAGGTGTCTTAGTCTGTCCAGGCTGCTATCACAGAACACCACAGACTTGTCAGTTCAGAAACAACACACATTTATTTCTCACAGTTCTGGAAGCTTGGAAGTCCAAGATCAAGGCAGAGTCGGTGTCTTGGGGGGCCCGCTTCCTGGTTCATAGATGGTGCCTTCCCGTAGTAACCTCACATGGAAGGAGGGGGAAGAGCTCTCTAGGGTCCCTGTTATAAGGCCACTGGCCCCATTCACGTGGGCTTCACCTTCATGACCTCATCACCTCCCAGAGGCCCCACCTCCTAATTCCACACGGGGTGGGGGGGTAGGACCTCAACGTAGGAATTTGGTGGGGTACACCAACATTCAGACCAGAGCACCAGAGAGAGAAGTGACTGGCCATTTTGCCTTGTGTAAAACAAGGAGACAGAGGGGAAGGAGCAGCTCTTTCTAACGAGGGGTGTCACAGGAAGCTTCAGGGAGGAGGTGGCCTTCTAGTGGGGTCTTCCAGGAATGGCGCTCTGGATGTAGGAGCAGCCTGGAAGCAACAGGCCATCGTCACCTGTCTTGGTTTGGGTTTCGGCAAACTGACCCTGAGTCAAGGATTTGAGAGCAAGTAGCTTATCTGGAAGGAGATCTGGGAGCTGGGCAAGGCTGCAGCTACTGTGCTGGAGTCTAACCTCCTTCACATCCAAGTCCAGGAGGAGCCCAGCTGCAGTCCTGTGCTGACGAAGGAGGGCATCCCCTGGGCATCAATGGGCGATGCTTTTAAACGTAGTGGGTATTGGACAGCCAAAAAAACAAGGGATTGATAAGCCACTCTGGCCAGACAGTGCGACTTTGGTCCAGACCAGAGGTTCTCAAACTTTACCAGGCATCAGACTCACCTGGAGGGGAGTGCCGGCTTCTCCCCCAGGGTTCCTGATTCGGTAGGTCTGGGTGGGGCCTGACCTGTGCATTTCTAATAAGGTCTCCAGTGAAGCTGAGGTGCTTTCGGAAGCACTGGTTCAGGACGTGGGATTGTGTCTCCCCCTGACGGCTCTGGCTCTCCTGGGCTGGAGGCGAGGATGGCTTGGTTTTGCTTGCTGCAGCCTGTGATGACCATGGTCTGCTGTTTTGCTTCTCTCCTGACAGCCAGGGCCTGGAGGAGGCCAGGAAGTTTACCTGGGCATCCCTGCTCCACCCACCTGACCACTTTGGGCCGGTGCCCATTTTCTCCTTGGCCTCTGGTACCCCAGGCCCACAGGGCTCTGAAGCAGAGCTGTGACCTCTCTAGCTGTAAATAAGACTTGGTGGGGAAGTGGCCTTCAGGGTCAGCTGGAGTGTGGTGTGACAAGGGGGCTAAGGACAAAGGGCCTTACAGCCAAGAAGACTACCCAGCTGCCAGGCTCTGGCTGAGCCTCAGTGGTCTACAGAGGAGGCTGCACTTGCATCGGCCAGGGTGTCCGGGAGGAGGAGCCAGGACTTGTGAGGGCGAAGGGGTTCTGCTCCCCTTGGCTGCCGTTTTCCTCTTACACCAAGGCCCAGAGGAGTGAGAGCTCTTTGTCCAAACTCCAGGGCCTGTGCCGGCTCTCCTGGCATCTTCCAGCACTCGTTTTGGGGCCATTTTAGTCCAGTCCAAATCCCTTAACCCCGGAATCCCATCCTGAACATAAAAATGAAAAAAAGAAAATCTTTCTTTTCTTAAGTTTTTCCTTTTTTTATTATTAATTAATTAATTAGTTTATTTATTTATTTATGGCTGTGCTGCATGGCTTGTGGGATTTCAGTTCCCCGACCAGGGATTGAACCCAGGCCACAGCAGTGAAAGTGCCGGATCCTAACCACTAGACCACCAGGGAACTCCCCTGCCTTCTTTTCACGTGGGTTCCAGATTTGGGAAGAGGAAGGAGTGAAGTGGGGGGAGAGTGGACAGTTTTGCATTTGAGTCCCAAAGAACAACTGCACAAAGATAGAATTTGAGGCTTCTGTGGACAACTCACTTGATGTTAGTTTTGATTTTGCTTGTTCTTGAAAAGGTTTACTATAAACACAGTGACTGGTCGGGGGTGACAAGCCACTCCTCTTCATTGGTCACACCTCTCCTGGGATGGTCACTTCAGTTTAGGGCACCACAGTGTTGTTGTTTTTTTTTTTTTTTTAACTTCAGATTTTTTTAAGTCATGTTCCGTGAGGTATGAATTACGTACAGTAAAATTTATCCTTTTTGGTGTATAGTTCGATGAGTTTTGATGAACACATTGGTTATTTAACCACTTCCACAATTAAGATTAGAACAAATCCTCCACCCTGAAGAATTCCCTTCTGTGACTTTGTAGTCAGCCTTTCTTCCCTCTACCCCCAGGCCCTGGCAACCATGGATCTCTCTTCTGCCTCTGTAGTTTTGCCTTTTCCCAAACGTCGTGTAAATGGAAACATATGGTGTGTGGCCTTTTGAGTCTGGTTTCTTCCACTCAGCATAGTGCATTCACGAGTCCCTGTTCCCCTTACCCTCGTGTGTACAGGAGTTTGTATGATAGTGCCTTTTTGTTGCTGAGAAGTATTCCGTTGTCTGAATATAACACTGTCGTTTATTCATTCAGCAGCTGCTATAAACAGTTGTGTGCTAGCTTTTGTGTGAACATAAATTTTCATTTCTTTTGTGTAAATATACAGGAGTGGGATTACTGGGTAGTATGGTAACTGCATGTTTAACTTTATAAAAGACTGTCAAAGTGTTTTCTGCAGTGGCTGTATGATTTCATATTCCCACCAGCAGTGTTTGAGAATTCCAGTTTCAGGCATTTGGTGTTGTCACTTTTTTAAATTTTAGCTCTTCTGGTAGTGATAAAGGGATTTGGCAGTTGTTTTCAAATACTTGCATGTCTGTTGTTTAGAAGAAGAATTACAGTTGTACCTTGTGGCCTTTGTTTTTTTTTTTTTTTGGCTGCGTCGGGTCTTCGTTGCTGCGCTCGGGCTTTCTCTAGTTGCAGCGAGCTGGGGCTACTCTTCGTTGCAGTGTGTGGGCTTCTCATTGTGGTGGCTTCTCATTGTGGAGCACGGGCTCTAGTTACGTGGGCTTCACTAGTTGCAGCACGCGGGCTCAGTAGTTGTGGCTCGCAGGCTCAGTAGTTGTGGTGTACAGGCTTAGTTGCTCTGCGGCCTGTGGGATGTTCTGGGACCAGGGACTGAACCTGTGTCCCCTGCCTCGACAGGCGGATTCTTAACCACTGCACCACCAGGGAAGTCCCTACCTCATGGCCTTGGGGGGGGTAGATAGATCTAGGGTCAGTGGGAGAAATACAGATTTTAACTCAGTACATAGAATAATTACCTGGGGAGAGATTAGATGGGCTTTGCTGTGAAGTAGTGAGCTCCCTCACTGTGCAGGAGTTCAAACAATCTTGGTAGCTATTTAGGGGATTCTGGCAACCATTTTCTTGAAAGGACTGCATCATCTTGAAAATGTTTTTCAACCCTGAGATGCAAGTAAAAGAGAAAAACTTTATTTTTAATTGAATGGATATGGAAAGGGTTTTCTGCAACACTTGCTGTTATTTTGGAACTTCCTGGCTTAGCACATGTTGGGATTTTTCTTGAGGCCCCCTGTGGCCCTCCTCTGCCCTCTGCCCTTCTTATTGTGAAAGGACAGGGGTATCCAGGCAGCAGTTTCCCTAAGTCAACCTGCTATTTGATGGATTCACAGGCCTGGATGGCCTCACTTTTTGTGTGTTTCGTGTATGCTCAAGCCTTTGGGGCAGGGGAAGGGAAGCAGGAGGCCAATCCTGTCGGGAGGCCGTGCAGGGTAGTGGACGAGGCCCTGGGTCTGGAGGTGAAGCCGGATTTGCGTGGGTATCCACCGGCTTCCCAGCTGTGCAGTTTTGCTAGATGTCAGTTTCTCACTCGGTGATCACAGCACGTATCTGGGAGGGTACCGTGGGTATTAATGAAGTGAGAACCCAGGTGCGTTTAACACAGAACCCAGCGCGTAGGCTGTGCTCAGCAAATGACAGCACTCACGTCCCTGTGTGTGTGATCGGCTGCCCCCAGGTCCTACCAGCTGCAGAGCCAGGGGCCTCATCCTGCTGGAGACAGGCAGGAGGCGGTGGCTCTGTGTGGTGACAGGTCTGATGACCCCTACTTCTGTCCTGCTGCTGCTTCTCTCTCCAGCCTCCGCAAAAGCCAAGGGCTACATTTTTCTGTTGCTTCATTTTTAAAATGGGGTGGAAATTCTTTATCTCCCTGGAGGCAGATTGCTGGGCCTGGTGGTGCTTTTCAGTTCTGAAATTGAGATCTGATGTTTCTCTGATACTTACTGAACTTGACCGCAGGTCAAGTCATTCTCAGAGCATGGTCTGGTGTCCCTGAGGTCCTTTCATGGAGCCAGTGAGGTCAGAACTGTTTTCATAATGATCCTGAGATGTTACTTGCTTTTTGCACTCTCGTCCTCACACAGACTCTACTGTAGAGAGGAGTTTTCTACAGGTTCCATCCACGGTGTGTGATGTTGCACAGATGTGACTCTGGCTGTCTTTATTAAGCCAGATGTCAAACTGCATTACGCAGATGCAAAGCCATGCCCTTCTTTTCTCTGTGTTTTTTGTTTTGTGGTAGAAAGTGTAGTTAATTTTTCATGAAAAATCTTAATGTGACTATATAACGGGTTTGGTTATTTTAAAATTAGTAAATATTTTAAAATACCTTTTTAGTTTTAATTTCTAATCTGGTAGATATTGTTAGATATAACCCCTATAAGCAAAAGCTCTTTGGAGTCCTCAGTCATTTTTAAGAGTGTAAAGAGGCCCTAAAATCAAACCATTTGAGAACTTTTAGGTTGAGGCCTCGGGCACTGGGGTCAGGCAGAAGGCACTCCATACACCATGCTGTCTTTTACTGGCTTGGTGACCTGGACCCATTATTTAAGGTTTTGTTTCCTGATCTGTAAAATGGGAATAACAACAGTATCTTCCTTAAGGGGATGGAATGGGATGATGTGTGAAAAGCATCTCATAAACTGCCAGGCATGGAGTGAGTGCTACTCATGGTTGTCTTTGGGAGGCCTCAAGGCACAGCAGCAGAGAGCATGTGCTCCGAATTGGGTGCCTGGGCTCTCATCCAGGGCACCACTTGCTGTCTGTGGAAGTTTAAGTTGATTCCTTAAGCTTGCTGGGCCTCAGTTTTCTCACCTGTAAAATGGAGATGATAATATTCTTACCACCTCTGGGATTGTTGGGAAGGTTAAATTAATGCCTGGGGCATCTGTGTTGTGTGCTGTTGTGTGGTTGGTTGTGACTGTTTACATTGAAATCCTTCTTTTCTGGGTGCTTGTTGGGTCTGTTCATCCCACTGTCTTGGGTTTGTCAGTCCTCCACAGATCATGTCCCTCCCCCCCACCCCCCCGGGGCTGGTTAGATGCAGAGTTTTAGTTGTAGGCCTCTCCAGAAGGGGGTGTCAGGCACGTGTCCAGAGGAAGCCCCACGTGTCAGACAGCCGGGTAAGTTAGTGCAAATCAGATGGCCATCATAGAACTAGAGCTCATGGAAGTGCCTTCATTTGCCAAAGAGGAAGACGTTACACAGCCGCACAGAGCTGTAACCAGCCTGTTTTCCAAAACTCCTGGGGGCGGGGGTAAGGATCCAGGATCTTTGGGGAAAGGCGAGGGAAGGCTTTTCAGGCTGTGGACTAGAACCCATGGAGGGAGGGAGATGCTTGTGGGAAATGGTGATCCTGGGCCCCACCTTAAAGAACATTTTGGCTGCAGAGGTCTGGCCTGAGCACAGGAATCCCGGTTGTCACGGAGGTGCTGGCTTTAAAATAACATGCGTTTCGAGGGGTACTAGATTCAGTGGTTGGTGTACCAACATTGGATAACACTGAGCTGGGAGCTCGAGTCTCCTGCCTCAGACCATGGTCTAGCTTGTCACCCACAGTGTCGAATTCTCCGTCCTCCCTGCCACTCCTGGAAGATGCGAGGCCACACCTGAGTGCCTGTCTTGGGGGACACTTGGTTTGCACAAGCAAATCAGCCAACAACGGTCTGCTGCGGGGCAGCAGGATGACACAGAGTCAGAAGATGTTCGTCTTGCCTTTTACACGTTACAGGGCTACTGGGGAGACAGATACTGTGTCCCTGGGGTGAGTCAGCCTCTGGATCACATCCATAAACTGGGATGACTTCTGTGGGTTACTCTGACCCCACTGAGGATCTCTGAGGGTTAGAGGGCTCAGGGGAACACATGGGCGGAGTTAACTATAAAAGCACCATGGATTTGTCTCTTTTTCTGGGACATTTGAGTGAGGTGCATACTTCCTAGAAGCAGATTGGGATCTCGTCAGAGGTGCTGGTGGTGGCCACTGTTCCTTGGTAATAGCATAAGGCATGCGATTCCCTTCAGGACATGTCTAGTCCTAGGGACAAGTGATGAGGGCCTGGTGTGGGCTGGTCAGTTAGAGGTCCTGGGACTTACCTGCACCCCATCCCACTTACCTTGGCCATAGGCGGCTCTCCCTGTAGCCCCTCCAAGCTGCACACCTGGGCTGGTTGAGCAGGTGCTTTAGGCAGTCGGGCAGCTTAGAAGAGGGAACTGTGTGGAGTGTCCAGCCCTGATCAGGGGAAGACAGGACACGGCCCTTGGGCCTGGCTTTGGAGCTGGCTGCCTCTGTCCTCTGCCAGCTTCTCTGGGAAGCTGTAACTGTGTCTTCCTCTTCAGGCCGTGCCTTCCACCGTGCTCAGGCTGGCCTCTCCGTGCCCAGGGGTGGGTGACAGCTGGTGTTAGCAGAGCAGGCAAGGATGCAAAGATCAGGGCCAAAACAGTTCCATCCTGGAGGTGCCAAAGCTAGGTTGGAGGGAGAGAGGGGGACCTCAGGGTCCTCAGCCAGGGCCAAGGTAGTGGGTGCTGGAGCCAGACTGCCTGGGCTCTGGTCCCAGCTGTGCCTCTTACACTCTGACTTGGTGGTGTCCTCTGGGAAAGGGGGATGTAACAGGACCCACCTGGTAGGGTGATCGTGAGGAGCGAATGCAAGCTGAGAGCCCAGAACAGCGCCTGGCTGCTGGTGGGGGCCATGTGAACACGAGTTCTCTTTGTCACCTTCCTCCTGCAGGCACCACCGGGAAGGCGCCGTCCCCACCGCCGCTGCTCACTGATCGGCAAGTGAATGAGAAGGTGGAGAACCTCTCCATTCAGCTGCGGCTGATGACCCGGGAGAGGAATGAGCTGCGGAAGCGCCTGGCCTTCGCCACCCACGGGACCACCTTCGACAAGAGGTGGCGACCGTGCCCCTCCCCCGCTGGCCCGATGGACAGGGTCACCACCCTGATGCCATGGCACCCCCTGCCCCGAGGCGTACCCTTAGCTCCTGAGAGCCCTGCTGCCTGCCCGAGTGTCCTTCCCGCCACCTGCCCGTGTAGACCTGGATGCGGGGAGCGGGGCGGAGGCTTGTTATGCTTCCTCCAGATCAAAATCGGAGTCTATGGCCTGAATCACACAACTTGGGGATTGAGCAGTGTGCGTGGGTGTGTCCATCCTACACTTGGCTCCTGGCACTTGCGTGCTCTTGCGTGCGTGTGCGTGTGTGTGTGTGGACCGGCCTCACCGCCTTTGTACTGGCCTTGCAGATGGTCATTTGGTGAGTGGTCTGGGCAGCAGCTGGAGGCTCCTGGTCCCACTTTGGTGCCTCCTCCCTGGTTGGTTGGATGGCCTTGGCCTTGTCACCAGCCCTTTCCCAGTCCTCTCTGCCTTCCAGCCCTGGAGACAATATGCTTCTCTCTCTGTCCCCTGTTTGCTGCTGTGTGCAGCCCCTGCCCTAATAGAGATAGTCAGTCACCCTGTTGCTGAGCCTTTGACTGGTCTGTCCGTGGACAAGGGCACCGCTGTCTCCTGGATACCCCGGCCTACTTCATTGTTGAGTGGATCTTTATGTGCTTTGTAAACACGTTAGTTGTTTCCTGCCACGTGTGTTTTAGAAAGGGTTGGTCCCACCTGGCTTTTTTGTTATTTTGAAGAAAACTTTTGACGACTTCTTTTGTTGGGATTGAGAGGTAGATACCAGGGAAGGGTTGGGGAGGTGCTGGCAGGGGTTCTGAGGGGAGCAGCAGCAGGGCTGGTTTAAGCGCTTTCCTTCAGGAGCATCAGGGGTATGTGCCTCATCCTGGGGAGGATTTTTCTGGGGTGACGTCGAGGCTCAAAGCCTGCTCCTAGAGGTCGCTTTTATGAGGATGTGTCTCTCAGACAGACAGCTCGAGGGCAGGGCAAGTGAAGACAGTGTGCGAGTGTGTGCCGTCCACATCTGCTTTCATGCCACCAAGGCAGAGTAGTGGCTGCACAGAGACTGGCCCTTTACAGGGAAAGGTTGCTGAAGCCTGCTCTAGGGCAGGGATTCCCAGGCTTGAGCTTGCACCAGGGTCACCTGCAGGGCTTGTTAGAGCACGGATGGCTGGCCATTCCTCCCTCCCTCCTGAGTGTCCAATTTTGGAGGTTGGGGGCTGGCCTGAGAATTTGCATTTCTAACAAGTTCCCAGGTGACTACAGTGCTGCAGGTCTGGGGACTCCTGGTCCTGGCCACTTTTCTCAATCTTGGCTGCACATTGGAATCCCTTGGGGAGCTGAAAAATCTCCATGTCTGAGTCCTACCCTCAGGGATGCTGACGTAATTGGTCTGGGCCTTGTCTATTCGTTATGTACCCAAGACTGAGAATCTCCGCTGTGAGGAGAGGAGGAGCTTCATCCCAGGGACTGCTGGGCCCACTGCGTGCAGGCCTGGCGTGTGGCCTCCCGGGGGCTCCCAGAGAACAGGAGCACCTTCCCAGCTCTCCAGGCCCACGCAGGGAGTTCAGCAATCAAGGCCCTCCATCCTGGGGATTCGGATTCTGTTGGTCTGGCTGCGGCCAGGACACCTGGGCTCAGCAGGCACTGGGGGTGGCGGAGGGGGCGTTGGTGGTGGTGGTATGCAGGAGACCAGTGTTCGGGAACTGCTGGGCTGGAGTGACCTAGGACGTGGCTTCCCAGGGAAAGACATTCTTGTGATTGTGATCCCGGGGCCAGTGTTCACTGGGCTGTTTGCCGTCTGGGCCAGGCCCTACCACAGGCTGAATCCGGACTACGAGAGGCTGAAGATCCAGTGTGTGCGGGCCATGTCAGACCTGCAGAGCCTGCAGAACCAGCACACCAACGCCCTGAAGAGGTGCGAGGAGGTGGCCAAGGAGACCGACTTCTACCAGTGAGTGGGGCCTGCCTGGCCAGGGTTCCCAGCGTGCAAGGAACCGCTGCTTCTTGCCGGTCTTCAGTTCTGGACCTGGAGCCTGGGGTTCTGGTCCCATCCTGCCTCTGCCACATAGCAAGCGGTGGGCCTTAAGCACGTGGGTTTGTGGCTTTGGGCCTCAGTTTTCCATACCATCCATTGCCAGCTTCAGAAGCACGGCTGGTAGGAAAGTGGTTGAATGTGCGAGACGGTAGGCCAGGCAGGTCACTGTGGACCTCTGGGTCCCTGCTGGGGCTCCACTGCCACAGGAGAGGCAGATGCGGCATGTTCCCCTTTGGTCTCCTGGTGCCCCCCTGAGGGCATTTGCCTGCCCACCTGCTGACATTTGCCCAGGCCTCAGCACTTGGAGGTGCCAGGTCCATGCCAGGTAGGGGCTTATCTCCTTTCCTTGGCCTTCGCATGTGTGCCATTGTGGTGTCAGGCTCTTAAAAAAATAGTTTGGGTCTTCCTGGCATGTGGCTGACAGCAGGCTGTGGCCTGCCTCTGCACGCTGCTGACCTGTCTGGTGTGTTGGGGGTCCGAGGACCTGGAGGGGGTGCTGGTGCCTCGGGTGGGAGTTGGAGGCTGGCCGGGCTTACTGTGCCACATGGGATTTCAGCACGCTCCACAGCCGGCTCCTGAGCGACCAGACCCAGCTGAAGGATGATGTGGACATGTTGAGGCGGGAGAACGGACAGCTGCTACGGGAACGTAACCTGCTCCAGCAGTCGTGGGAGGACATGAAGCGGCTCCACGAGGAGGACCAGAAGGAGATCGGTGACCTCCGGGCCCAGCAGCAGCAGGTAGAACCGGGCTGGGCGGCGGGGGGTGGACCAGACCCAGGTCAGGCATTCACCCACTCACCATCCATTTACCAACACCCCGCCCCCCGCAACACACACACCTACCATCTCATCTACCCACCCGCCCACCCACCCACCCTCCCACCTACCTACCTACTGTCTACCCGCCTACCGCCCACCATCCACACAGTCATCTACCCGCCTACCGCCCACCATCCACATAGTCATCTACCCGCCTACCACCCACCATCCATCCATGCATCTGTCCCCTTATCCACCTACTCATCTGCCACCCATCCGTTCCCCACCCACTGTCCGTCTACTTGCTGACCTACACACACCCATCTTATCCACCCACCCGTGTGTCCATGTGATTACTTAGCAAGTATTTTTGGTGTCAGCCTTCTGTGAGGCATCGGGCCATCTGTGAGCAAACACTCAACCCTTGTTTTCCTGGACTCTGCAATCCAAGGGGGGATACAGATGTTAATCAAATAACCATACATATTCTGTATCGTTATGAATATCGCAAGGGCTACCAAGGAGGAGGTTCTATGTGGTATGTGTGCTGTGTCACAGGAATTCGACTTAGTCTGGGAGCTTTGGGCATCTATACCTTCTTTCCTTTGTATGGATTGTGTGAGATTACAGATGGAAAGAAACTTGCAAATATTAAAATCCTGTGCAAATACAAGATGGTAACAGTTACCATCGTTATTTTGGGATGAGAGTATGTCCTGCTGCCCGTGCTGCTCTCTGCGTTCGAAGTTAGTTTCTTCACTTTGCTCAGCTCTTGTTTCACGTTGACAGCAGTGCATGAGGAGCAGGCCAGTCAGAACACCGCTTCCTGTGGATGATGTAGGCCAGGGCCTCTTCTCTCGTAGCTTATGGTCTGGAACTGCCTGGGCTGCCCAGGGACGTGGCAGGGACTGACGATGCTCTGTGTCCATAGATGGTTGGACGTTTGGTGTTGGAAGACAGGCCCAGGCAGAGGCAGGGTGTACTGCTAGCATTGTAGCATGGGTCCAATTAAGCAGAGCACCTTCCCCCTCAGAAACATTTATGGTTCCCCAGTTAAAGCAGGACCGTTGGGGCTTGATTGACACAAAGCCAGTATATAACAATCTGAACTCACCTGGTAATTTAGCATGATGTTGCCTTTGTTGCTTTTGTTTTCATTTACAGTTAAAATTTTTTAAATTGTGAGATTATTGCAAACTTACAGAAGAGTTTCAAATACAGTACAAAGAATTTTTCTCCTGTATCATTCAAGAATAAGTTGCCAACCTGATGCCCCGTCACCCCTGAACATGTAAATGTGTACTTCTTGCAAACAGGGATATTCTCCTGTATAACAGTGACAGTGACACATCAGGAATTAACGTTGATATGTACTACTGTCTAATCGTCAGACCCGGGTCAAGTTTTGCCAGTTTTCTCAATAATGTCTTTAATAGGAAAATGATCCCATTCAGAATAACTCACTGCATTTAGTTGTCCAGTCTCTTTGGTCTCCTTCAGTCTGGAACAGTTCCTCAGGCTGTGACCTGCATGACCTTGATGTTTTGGAAGATTACAGGCTAGTTATTTTCTAGGTTGTCCCTCAGCCTGGATTTGTTGGATCCCCATGGTTGGGTGAGTTTTTGCATCTTAGGCAGGAATGTCACAGAAGTGATGCTGCCTTTTTCTCATTGCATCCTGTTGATTGAGACTTGGCTGGATACGACTTACTACTAATGATGTTCACTTTGATCATTTGACTAAAGTGGTGTCTCTAGGCTTCTTCTCCACTGTAGCGATACTTGTTTTCCCTTTATACACCCCCATACATACACACACACTCATGGTTTCCTGTTTTACTCAGTGGGTTGTATACCACTGTGGCCACGGGGAGCCCCTTCAAGCTTGCTTGTCTGTCTTTTTGACATGACCCCTGATTCCTTGAGCACTTTCTTGATTTCTGGCAGAAGAAGATGTTCCAGGTTCATTTTCTAATTTCCCTGCCCTAGTCCTGGAAATCAAACACTTCTCCTAGGAGTCCTCATTCCTTTTAGTGGAAAATGGTATTTAGAAGCATGATCTGAGTGCTGGGTGTAGTTGATGTACTCATTGCTCCTGGGGTGTAATGGCTCCAGGCCCTCTTAGTGGACAGAATAAGGAATATCTGAGTACACTGCCACCGCCCCTCCCAGCCCCTCGCCACCACACCCACTCACTCATACCTATTTCCATGTGTCTCTCCCTCTTCCTAATATATTTATACCTTCAATATGTAATATGTATATTGAAAACCATGAGTTCACACTGACATTTCCAGTTCCAGTCCAGTACTACAATATAACAGGGTTCATTCTTGTTTTCTTCCTTTCCATTTTTGTAACTCCATTTCCTAGTAGTGAGAAACCTGATTCTGAATATTCTTAATCTCTTTACTTGGTCGGTCTCCCGGGAGTACCTGCCTGACTTCCCCACTGCCGCCTCCCTCCCACGCCATCCCCCCATTCTGACCTGTAGTGGGACCCCCCATGCACCTATGCAGGGCCCCTCCTCATCCCATGCAGGCTCCGATGGTCACTCTGGGGCACCCCTTGCCCAATGGAGCCTCCTGCCCTACTCTGCCTTACCAAATGGCTGTAAGTTTAAATAGTTCAAAAAGGGGAAGGGAGATGAACAATACAATAACTGAAATGAAAACTACACTAGAAGGAATCAATAGCAGAATAACTGAGGCAGAAGAACGCATAAGTGACCTGGAAGACAGAATGGTGGAATTCACTGCTGCAGAACAGAATAAAGAAAAAAGAATGAAGAGAAATGAAGACAGCCTAAGAGACCTCTGGGACAACATTAAATGCGCAATATTCTCATTATAGGGGTCCCAGCAGGAGAAGAGAGAGAGAAAGGACCCGAGAAAATATTTGAAGAGATTATGGTCGAAAACTTCCCTAACATGGGAAAGGAAATAGCCACCCAAGTCCAGGAAGCATAGAGAGTCCCATACAGGATAAACCCAAGGAGAAACACGCTGAGACACATAGTAATCAAATAGGCAAAAATTAAAGACAAAAATTATTGAAAGTAGCAAGGGAGAAATGGCAAATAACATACAAGGGAACTCCTATAAGGTTAACAGCTGATTTCTCAGCAGAAACTGTACAAGCCAGAAGGGAGTGGCATGATATACTTAAAGCGATGAAAGGGAAGAACCTACAACCAAGATTACTCTACCCGGCAAGGATCTCATTCAGATTCGATGGAGAAATGAAAAACTTGACAAGCAAAAGCTAAGAGAATTCAGCACCACCAGACCAGCTCTACAACAAATGCTAAAGGAACTTCTCTAAGTGGGAAACACAAGAGAAGAAAAGGACCTACAAAAACAAACCCAAAACAATTAAGAAAATGGTCATAGGAACATAACATGTCAATAATTACCTTAAACATGAATGGATTAAATGCTCCCACCAAAAGACACAGGCTCGCTGAATGGATACAAAAACAAGACCCATATGTATGCTGTCTACAAGAGACCCACTTCAGACCTAGGGACACATACAGACTGAAAGTGAGGGGATGGAAAAAGATATTCCGTGCAAATGGAAATCAGAAGAAAGCTGGAGTAGCAATACTCATATCAGATAAAATAGACTTTAAAATAAAGAATGTTACAAGAGACAAGGAAGGACACTACAATAATGATCAAGGGATCAATCCAAGAAGAAGATGTAACAATTATAAGTATATATGCACCCAACATAGGAGCACCTCAATACATAAGGCAAGAGCTAACAGCTATAAAAGAGGAAATCGACAGTAACACAATAATAGTGGGGGACTTTTAACACCTCACTTACACCAATGGACAGATCATCCAAACAGAAAATTAATAAGGAAACATAAGCTTTAAATGACACAATAGACCAGATAGATTTAATTGATATTTATAGGACATTCCATCCAAAACCAGCAGATTACACTTTCTTCTCAAGTGCACAGAGAACATTCTCCAGGATAGATCACATCTTGGGTCACAAATCAAGCCTGAGTAGATTGAAGAAAATTGAAATCATATCAAGCATCTTTTCTGACCACAATGCTACGAGATTAGAAATGAATTACAGGGAAAGAAACCATGAAGAAACACAAACACATGGAGGCGAAACAGTACATTACTAAATAACCAATAGATCACTGAAGAAATCAAAGAGGAGATCAAAAAATACTTAGAGACAAATGACAATGAAAACACGATGATCCAAAACCTACGGGATGCAGCAAAAGCAGTTCTAAGAGGGAAGTTTATAGCTATACAAGCCTACCTCAAGAAACAAGAAAAATCTCAAATAAATGATCTAACCTTACACCTAAAGGAACTAGAGAAAGAAGAACAAACAAAACCCAAAGTTAGCAGAAGGAAAGAAATCATAAAGATTAGAAATAAATGAAACAGAAACAAAGAAAACAGTAGCAAAGATCAATAAAACTAAAAGCTGGTTCTTTGAGAAGGTAAACAAAATTGATAAACCATTAGCCAGACTCATCAAGAAACAAAGGGAGAGGACTCAAATCAATAAAATTAGAAATGAAAAAGGAGAAGTTATAACAGACACTGCAGAAATACAAAGCATCCTAAGAGACTACTGTAAGCAACTCTGTGCCAATAAAATGGACAACCTGGAAGAAATGGACAAATTCTTAGGAAGGTATAACCTTCCATGACTGAACCAGGAAGAAATAGAAAATATGAACAGACCAATCACAAGTAATGAAATTGAAACTGTGATTAAAAATCTTCTAAGAAACAAAAGTCCAGGACCAGGTGGCTTCACAGGTGAATTCTATCAAACATTTAGAGAAGAGCTAACACCCATCCTTCTCAAACTCTTCCAAAAAATTGCAGAGGAAGGAACACTCCCAAACTCATTCTATGAGGCCACCATCACCCTAAAAGGAAAACCAGACAAAGATGGTACAAAAAAAGAAAATTACAGACCAATATCACTGATAAATATAGATGCAAAACTCCTCAACAAACTACTAGCAAACAGAATCCAACAACACATTAAAAGGATCATACACCATGATCAAGTGGGATTTATCCCAGGGATGCAAGGATTCTTCAGTATATGCAAATCAATCAATGTGATACACCATATTAACAAATTGAAAGATAGGAACCATATGATCATCTCAATAGATGCAGAAAAAGCTTTTGACAAAATTCAACACCCATTTTATGATAAAAACTCTCCAGAAAGTGGGCACAGAGGGAACCTACCTCAACATAATAAAGGCCATATATGACAAACCCACAGCCAACATTGTCCTCAGTGGTGAAAAACTGAAAGCATTTCCTCTAAGATCAGGAACAAGACAAGGATGTCCACTCTCGCCACTATTATTCAACATAGTTTTGGAAGTCCTAGCCACGGCACTCAGAGAAGAAGAAAAAGAAATAAAAGTAATACAAATGGGAAAAGAAGAAGTAAAACTGTCACTGTTTGCAGATGACATGATACTATACATAGAGAATCCTAAAGATGCCAAGCAGAAAACTACTAAGAGCTAATCAATGAATTTGGTAAAGTTGCAGGATACAAAATCAATGCACAGAAATCTCTTGAATTCCTGTATACTAAATGATGAAAAATCTGAAAGCAAAATTAAGGAAACACTCCCATTTACCATTGCAACAAAAAGAATAAAATACCTAGGAATAAACCTACTTAGGGAGGCAAAAGACCTTTATGCAGAAAACTGTGAGACACTGATGAAAGAAATTAAAGATGATACCAACAGATGGAGAGATACACTGTGTTCTTGGATTAGAAGAATCAATATTGTGAAAATGACTATCCTACCCAAAGCAATCTACAGATTCAATCCAATCCCTATCAAATTACCAATGGCATTTTTGACAGAACTAGAACAAAAAATCTTAAAATTTGTATGGAGACACAAAAGACCCCGAATAGCCAAAGCAGTCTTGAGGGAAAAAAGTGGAGCGTGAGGAATCAGACTCCCTGACTTCAGACTATACTACAAAGCTACAGTAATCAAGACAATATGGTACTGGCACAAAAACAGAAATATAGATCAGTGGAACAGGATAGAAAGCCCAGAGGTAAACCCACGCACCTATGGTCAACTAATCTATGACAAAGGAAGCAAGGATATACAGTGGAGAAAAGACAGCCTCTTCAGTAAGTGGTGCTGGGAAAACTGGACAGCTACATGTAAAAGAATGGAATTAGAACATTCCCTAACACCATACACAGAAATAAACTCAAAATGGATTAGAGACCTAAGTGTAAGACCGGACACTTAAAAAAAAACTCTTAGAGGAAAACATAGGAAGAACACTCTTTGACATAAATCACAGCAATATCTTTTCTGATCCACCTCCTAGAGTAATGGAAATAATAGCAAAAATAAACAAATGGGACCAAATGAAACTTAGCTTTTTTTGCACAGCAAAGGAAACCATAAACAAGACGAAAAGACACCCCTCAGAATGGGGGAAACTATTTGCAAACGAATCAACGGACAAGGGATTAATCTCCAAAATATATATAAACAGCTCTTGCAGCTCAATATTAAAAAAACAAACAACCCAATCCAAAAATGGACAGAAGACCTAAATAGACATTTCTCCAAAGAAGACATACACATGACCAAGAAGCACATGAAAAGCTGCTCAACATCACTAATTATTAGAGAAATGCAAATCAAAACTACAATGAGGTATCACCTCACACCAGTCAGAATGGCCATCATCAAAAAATCCACAAACAACAAATGCTGGAGAGGGT
Organism: Mesoplodon mirus; assembly: GCF_964341445.2. NCBI lineage: Eukaryota > Metazoa > Chordata > Mammalia > Artiodactyla > Ziphiidae > Mesoplodon > Mesoplodon mirus. The sequence goes on along the minus strand of NC_138977.1, from coordinate 65,127,248 downwards.
GTGGAGAAAAGGCAACCCTCTCGCACTGTTGGAGGGAATGTAAATTGATACAGCCACTATGGAGAACAGTATGGAGGTTCCTTAAAAAACTAAAAGTAGAATTTCCATATGACCCAGCGATCCCACTACTGGGCGTATACCCAGAGAAAACCATAATTCAAAAAGACACATGCCCCCCAATGTTCATGGCAGCACTGTTTACAATAGCCAGGTCATGGAAACAACCTAAATGCCCATCGAGAGACGAATGGATAAAGAAGATGTGGTACATATACACAATGGAATATTAGCCATAAAAAGGAACAAAAGTGGGTCATTTGTAGAGACGTGGATGGATCTAGAGACTGTCATACGGAGTGAAGCAAGTCAGAAAGAGAACAACAAATATCGTATATTAACGCATATATGTGGAACCTAGAAAAATGGTACAGATGAACCGGTTCATCACAGTGTTTGGCAGAAATTGAGACACAGATGTAGAGAACAAACGTATGGACACCAAGGGGGGAAAGCGGCAGCAGGTGGGGGTGGTGGTGGTGGTGTGATGAATTGGGCGATTGGGATCGACATGTATACACTGATGTGTATAAAATGGATGACTAATAAGAACGTGCTGTATAAAGAAATAAATAAAATTCAAAAATTAAAAATAATTATGCATTTTGTAACAATAAAAGAATCAAACAATACAGATATTTAAAAAATAAAAGAATTTTTCGTGTAGTCTCACTCCACGGAAATAACTAACCGTAGCTGTGTTACTTCGAAAAGTTTGAGATTTATATCTGTACTCATAGAACCCTTTATATCTTGTTAACGTATTTGAGAAAATGGAATTGCACCGTTCCTTTTGTTGCTAACGTTGTTTTTTTTGCTGAATATGTCACATGCATCTTTCTATTTCAATACAGATTCTCCTTCCTTGTTTTTAACTGCTGCAGAGTATTGAGTTACATAGGGGCATCATCATTGATTTAACCAGTCTCCTATTGACTGACCCTTGGACTAGTTTCAGTATTTTCCCATTATAAACTATGTTCTGTTGAAAAATTTGTTTCTGTGCCTTATTTTGTTTCTCTGATATTTGTTGAAGCCTTATGTGGAGTACACAGTCCAGGCTCCGTGCAGGCCGCTAAGCTGGATACACTTGGAGATCCCTGGCGTCTTGTCCGCGAGCCCTCTGATTAGGGGGCTTGGTTGTGTGGGGGAAGTCTGGTGGTGGGCGTGGGTAGGCCTGGCCCAGCGGTGGTAACGGGAAGGTTCCTGGAAGGGGAGGTGAGTGCAGGCCAGGGCAGCAGGAGTCCGGCTGGGGCAGAAAGCCCTGCAGCACAGCAGGGGCGTCCGCAGCCTACCTGCTGCACTGTCTCAGAGAAGCAACTCTCACTCTCCACCTTCCTCTCCTCCGCCCTTTAACCTTCCAGCCCTGGAGGGGGCGGCGCGGGGGCGGTGCTCTGGGAGCATTGCTTGAAGGATGAAGTGAGGCACCAAGGAGAAAGTGCTGGACCTGCATTTCTTCTGGGGGTGGTGGAAATGTTCTGCGGTTAGACAGTGGCAGTTGCTGCACAGCTTTGTGGATTCACGACCTTGTGAATATTCCAAAAACCATTGAATTGTGCACTTTAAAGGGTGAATTATATGGTATGTGATTTATATCTCAAAATAAAAGGCTCCAGTTACCACTTTGTCATAAAAAACCAAAAACCTGCCCTCTTGAGGCATGATGTTTTATTGCCTCCCATTCTCTGACTTCCCTCAGGACCCAAACAGCTTGTATGCGCGTCCAGGCCAAGATGATGGCCTGCTGGGCCCCGCTTCCCGTCCCCCCACAAGTGACCTGGGAAGGCTTTCTCCCCAGTGCTTCCATCTCCCTCCTCGTCTCCTTTTCCTATAGTGCTGACCCTTGGGGGGGTAGTTGATTACAGTGGTCAGTGACTTTCCCCGGTTCTCTTCAGCTGGACCAGTGCCCCTTAGCAAGTGGCCTGGGGGCCACCTCAGGCCCCCCCACCAAGGAGAGGAAGGCCCAGTGCCTCGGGTGGGGGTGAGGGGTGAGGGGTGTGTCTGAGCTGCCAGGCCACCTGCTCTCCCCAGCCAGGGCCTTAGCATTTTCACCAGGTCTGGGACGGGTGCTGGGCTGTGAAAAGCTCAGGTCTTGGGTAGGGCAACAGCCGAGAAAGCAGGGCACATGGGGGTGGCCACAGGTCTCCTCCCTGCAGGCCCTGGGGCCAAAGGTTGACCTCACTGGACAAGGCCGGTTTTGTTGCCTGGTTCCTCCCACGCCTTGTTAACTTGAAGAGGCCCTTGCGGGGGTAAATGGTGCTGTTTGACTTGCATGTTTGCTTGAGGGATTTGTGGGCTCCCAGCCTTCTACATGATTTATCTCGGAGGAAATGAGGCAGCTGTGTGGGAGGGCACCGTGGGCCTGGGGCCTGGGACCTCTCCCTCTCCAGAGCAGCAGACAGGTGGTTTTTCTCATGTGTTTGCATGTGTGCGAGCATGCGTGTGTGCGTGCGTGCGTGTGTGTGTGTGGCCGAGGGGAGCATGGTATGGCAGTTCCATCTCCGGGGGACCGCAGTCACAATGCACCATCTGGATGCCCAAGTGTTCCGGGGCGGAGATGGCCAAGCCTTGGTGGGGGAGCAACGTAGAGGGTAGTTTTGCATCTCCTTTCTTTACAATAATGCATATTCTTTGGTTAAAAAACAAAAAACTTCAACAACAGTGAAGTCACCCACCCCCACCTCAGCCCTGGTGTCACTCCCTGGAGGTGACTGACCTCTCTGAACCACTTGGGATATTTCCTTGTGGACATTTGCTATGTCATACTTAACACACAAAGTTTTGTTTTTATTTTCTGCCACCTGCCTTTTTTTTTTTTTTTAACTGTGCAGTATATCATGGGTCTCCTTGTATTTTCTGTAAATTTGGAGCATACAACAAGATATTTCATAGTTTAGTTGTCAGTAATTTATTAACCCCATCCTGTGTGTGTTGGGAATCTTGGTAGTCTGCACTTTTTCCCGTTACAAATTATTTTTTGATGGGCACCCTTACACATGTCCTTATGTTCCTTTGTGCATGTTTTTCTGAAGTTTGTTTCTTAAAAGGTACAGTTGCCAGGTTCAAAACAGTGCTTTTCTTTTTTTAAAAAAATAGTTTCTGCCAATTTATTTGGGAAACTTAAGGCTCCAGGAAAGTTCCCTCTCCTCCTTCTGGCCCTGTCACCTGTCTTTTTTTTGTGGTACGCGGGCCTCTCACCGCCGTGGCCTCTCCCGTTGCGGAGCACAGGCTCCGGACGCGCAGGCCCAGCCGCCACGGCCCACAGGCCCAGCCGCTCCGCGGCACGCGGGATCCTCCCGGACCGGGGCACGAACCCGTGCCCCCCGCATCAGCAGGCGGACTCCCAACCACTGAGCCACCAGGGAAGCCCCCTGTCACCTGTTTTTAAATATACGCTTTTCTTTGGTGATTCAGGAAAGTTAACTTCTTTTCTCAGATAACCCAAGAAAGGGGTTTCTTAATCTTCAAAGAGCTTGGCTCTCAGAGAAGCCCAGAGTGTTTCTGACCAGTGTGGAGCAGGATATAAGGACGGCTTTGTTCTTGGCTTCCCTGAGGGGAGCAGCTCAGGCTGTAGCTGTCTTGGTGTGTGGATGGGACCAGACCCTGGGTTTGCACCTCCCCTGGGTCACTTTCACCCCCTCCTCACAGGCCGGAGGAGAGTCCTCTCTACAGACTGCTGCCTGCATGAGCTGAGAAGTTTATCACCTTTTTCGTTGTAGAATGCTGAGCCAGATGTCCATATGCTGTCTCTCAGACCACTGTTAGCCTTAGCTGGGAAGCTAAACATTTGACTGTTAGTGTGCGTGCACCTAACTGTCTACCAAGAACACAATCTTGTAAGAGTAAGAAGGAAAATTGTAGACTGATAGGATAGTTTTTCAAATTCTCTGGAGCTAACTGTGACTGTGGTTTTCCCAAATTTCTTCAGAGGCTTTTGATTACATTAGCACAGGCATGATTCTCAGCCCTGCTTGTAGAGAAAAGTTGAGAAGTATTAGGGGCCCCATGAGCCTCTGAATATCCGGGTGCTGTCATATGGGAAAGAGACTGTTCTTGTGACTCCAGGGCTAGGACGAGAGGTTAGGAGTTGAGGAAAATGGATAGCTCATAATAAGCAAGGCCTTCTCATGCAGAGCTTTCACCTGTGGAATGGGCAGCTGAGACAGCACAGGGTATCAGTCTGATCTCCCCAGGGTCATCTCTCCTGATCCCGGATCCTGCTGTGTTAGCAGGGCTGGGTTGGGCATCAGAAAGGATCCCAACCTTTCTGATTTTGTTTCTGGGTTTGTTCTGGGATTTTCTCTGATTGACCCTGTCTCACTGGGAAATTGTGACCCATCCTGGCAGCAGATTCACTCTGCCCTCAGTTGCCTCTGGACTGTCATACAGACCCCATCCCAAGCACCTCACGGTTGGGGCATTTGGGGGCTATTTCCCAGGGAAAGAGGCCAAACCGCAGTGTTGACTCCAGATTCTGTTGTGGACCAGTGCAGGTGGGCTCTGCTGGGCCAGTGCCCAGAACAGGGTTTTTCTTTGCATTGTTTCAAGGCAGTCTTTAAAATTAGGTTTTATTTTATTAATATGTGGGGTGATATTTAATTTATATTTTATTAAGTTTTTTTAAAAAAATTGATGTATAACTGACATGTAACATTGTATTAGTTTCAGGTGTACTATATTACGATTTGATATTTGTATACATTGTGAAATGATCACCACAGTAAGTCCAGTTAACATACATCAACTTATATAGTTACACATTTTTTTTCTTGTGATGAGAGCTAATTTGTTTCTTCTTCTTCTTTTTAAAAATATTTATTTATTTATTTATTTGGCTGCTCCGGGCCGGGTCTTAGTTGCGGCATGCGGGATCAAACCGAGGCCCCCCTGAACTGGGAGCATGGAGTCTTAACCCGTGGACCACCAGGGAAGTCCCAGAGCTAGTTTGTTTCTTGAATGAAGCTTGGAAGGCTGGACAACTGTGGGAGTGCATTTGGCTGTCTACTCAGGCCTGCCACCTTGTGGGAAACTCTGGGAATGGCAGCAGTGCTTTTGTTCTGTAGTAAGCCACACGGGGCTCTTTTGGAGCCTTGGGCTTCTCACCTGGCTTGGAGATGTTTAGAGAATAAAACATTTGGAGTGATTTTTAATTGGAATGTTTGAGGTACTGCCCACAAGACAGGGCAGTCTGGCCTAGAAGCTGGTTCTTTTCCAGATGTGACCCTGAAGGCAGGAGAGCTCTCCACTGGCGTTGTGTGTCCTGGGCATGTGTGGGCACGTCCTTGTGGGATGCCCTTCTCACCTCTCAGTGGTGGGCACTGTGTCAGCTGATGTCCTTGCTGTCCTCCAACCCTCATTGTCTGCACCTGGACAAATTCAGGGGTCCTCAGTTTGTCCTGCACTTGGGGACCCAGTTCTCCTTTGTCTTGTAATTTATGGAAAAGAATAATGTTATATCTCTATCTTGCAACATATACAAAAATATATTCCAATAGTTTAAATGAATAGTTTAAAGATTTAAATGTGAAAAGTAAAACTAACACTTTTTAGAAAAACTAATGAGAGAGAGTATCCTCATGATCTCAAGGTAGGAAGGAAAGAATTTCTTAAGTAAAACAGCCAAACCACAAACCATAAAGGAAATGATTGATAGATTTTACCACATTAAAGCGTGAAATTTTAGTAACAAAGGGCACTCAAGAAAATTTTAAAACCACATATTGGGAAAAGATATTTTTAATGAATATAACTGGAAAAGGATCAGTACCTGGAATTTAAAAATAAGTCCTGCAGAAAGAAAGGAAGGGAGAGGAGGCGGGGGGAGGGAGGGGCAGGTGGGGAAGGAAGGAGGAAAGGAAAATAAAGGATATGGACAGGCAATTCATAGAAGAGAAAGTGTATAGTCAATAAACATAAGGAGAGTTGCTCTGTCTTTCTAGAAATCAGGAAAGCAAGTTTTTAAAAAAAGAGATCTTATTTTTTGTCCATGAGACTGGCAGTACTTAAAAAAGAAATCTGATTGTTTCACGATAGCCAAGAGGTGGAAGCATCCCAAGTATCCTTTGATGAATGAATGGATAAGCAAAATGCAGTACATATATACAATGGAATATTTTTCATCTTTAAGAAGGAAGGAAATTCTGTCACATACTGCAGCCTGGATGAACCGTGAGGACATTATGCTAAATGAAGTCAGTCAGTCACAAAAAGATAAATACTGTAGGATTCCATTTATATGATTCTATTTGTAAATACTGTATATACCTCTAGAGTAGTTGTATTCATAGAAAACAAAGTAGGAGGCTGGCTGCCAGGGGCTGGGGGTGGGGGAACAGCTAATTGTTTAGTGGGGACAGAGTTTCAGTTTTGCAAGATGAAAAAGTTCTAGAGGTTGGTTGCACAACAATGTGAATATACATAACGCTACAGAAATGTATACTTCAGAGGTTGAAGAAGGCTAAGACAGTTTTGTGTTATGTGTATTTTATCACAAGTAAAAACTAAAAGAAAAACCTGACCATATGAAACCTTGGTGAGGATGTGTTGACGACAGTAACTTTCAGAACTCCTGCCCACAGGTGGTGAGATATAAATTGGGATAGCCACCCTGGAGAGCAATTTGCTATCATCCAATCAGCGGGGAAAAGTCCGTATTCTGATCCTTAGCTCTACTTCAAGGTGTCCACCCTAGAGGGGAATCTCACTGGTGTGGGAGAGGAGACGTGTACAGGGTTCACAAGAGTATCATTTATAACAGCAAAAAAAATGGAGACGATGTAAATAAACATCCATCCACCAGAACGAGAATGTGTGATGCAGGCATAGAGAACAGACTTGTGGTTGCTAAGGGGGAGGGGTGTGTGGGAGGGGTGGATTGGGAGTTTGGAACTAGCAGAAGCAAACTAGTATAAATAGAATGGATAAACAACAAGGTCCTACTGTAGAGCACAGGGAACTATATTCAATATCCCGTGATAAACCATAAAGGAAAACAATATAAAAAAGAGTATATATATATATATAGAGCTGAATCACTGTTGTATAGCAGAAATTAACAGAATGTTGTAAATCAACTATACTTCCATTTAAAAAGATCTATCCACAGTACAAAATAGATAACCAACAAGGGTCTACTGTATAGCACAGGGAACTATACTCAATATCTTATGATAACCTATAATGGGAAAGAATCTAAAAAAGAATATATATATATATATATATATATATATATAACTGAATCACTTTGCTGTACACCTGAAAGTAACACAACACTGTAAGTCAACTATATTTCAGTAAACATTGAAAACAAATCTAGACACGAACACCGTGTGACGTACTCCTGCAGTGAAGCACTAGCTGCACGACTGACTAAGCCTCAGAAGCAGCGTGGACTAGAAGGAAGCACGCGTAACACCATTAGGAAGTTCCATGAGGACAGAAGCAGTATAAGTAAAATATCGTGCATGGTGATGGTTGACAGCACGTTTAGGGGAGCAATTCCGGAGGGGAGAGAGGGGCACTAGACAAGAGAAGGCTGTATTGGGGGCTTTGGCTAAGCACCTGTACTATTTTATATCTTTGGAAAGCACTTTAAGACATGCGACAAGGTAAAGTCGGCCCTCTGTATCCGTGGGTTCCACGTCTGAGGATTCAACCAACCAGGGATCGGGGGAAAAAAAAAATCCAGAAAGTCTGAAAGAGCAAACCTTGAATTTGCCTTGCTGACGGCTATTTACATAGCGTGTTTGTTGTATTGGGTATTATAAGTAATCTAGAGATGATTTAAAGTATAGGGAGGATGTGCATAGTTCGTATGTAAGTACTACACCATGTTATATGAGGGATGTGAGCATTCATGGATTTTGGTATCCGTGGGGAGTCCTGGAACCGGTCTTTAAGATGAGAGCTAAGTGGTGGGTACTTAAAATTCTGTTACCTTATTTGCTGTGCTTTGCTGTATGTTTGGAAGATATTGCATTGTGTCTTTAAGAAGACTTTAAATGATCGAGTGAGGCTAAGTCAGTGGTTTTCTGACTATTTCTCAGCATGCAGTCCTGATCTGCAACAGTGACGCATTTTTGTAAAAAGGTGAAGATTTTAACTGCCCGAGGCACCTGTGTACCACTTTTTTTTTTTTTTTTTTTTTTTGCGGTACGCGGGCCTCTCACTGTTGTGGCCTCTCCCGTTGCGGAGCACAGGCTCCGGACGCGCAGACTCAGCGGCCATGGCTCACGGGCCCAGCAGCTCCGTGGCATGTGGGATCTTCCTGGACTGGGGCATGAACCCGTGTCCCCTGCATCGGCAGGCGGACTCTCAACCACTGCACCACCAGGGAAGCCCATGTGTACCACTTCTTAAAGTGAGTTTTGTAGTTTGGTGTCCTCGTAAGATTTCCTTTGAAGGAAAGAGTTTTGCCTTAAAAAAAAAAAAAAGAAAAGAAAAGAAAAGGAAAAAGACTAAAAGCCCTGAATGAGCTGATTTCTGAGATTCCCTTTTTCCCCATTAATCTATAGTCCTAGGAGCTAATGTCTCAGGGGAATGAACTCACTTTCCTTGTCTCTAAAAGATTCTGACATTTGAATTAGCTCTTTCCTGTTAATCATATTTATTGAGGGCTCACCCTCCCTCCACAGGGAATATTCAGTAGTTCCAGGTTCTGGTTCTCTGGGCTGCAAAGATCTTCTGATAACTCAGGGTCCATGTTGGATGAGCCAGGTGATTCCTGGACTGTTGGACCTGGAACGGTTAAGCAAGCCTTTCTGGCTCAGTCGTGTCATGGTGGGGGGCGGTGCTCAGGAGATGTGAGCCCTCAGCCCAAGGGCTCAGATCCCCTGAGGTGCTTAGCAGAAGTCAGCAGGCCCTGACCACCTCTTAACACATCTTGTATTTTGTTCTGTAGAGCAGCATCCTGAGTGAGCATTAGTACCCCCTGTAATTCAGAGTAGAAAGCTCTCTTGCTTAAACCCTCCCATGGTTCCCATCTCACTCAGGATACAGTCTTTGCTGTGAGCCTTGAAATTGTGCCCAATTCTCTGGCCTTTTTTTTTTAAAATCTGCACTCTTAACCTTATACTTTAAAAAAATATATATATTTATTTAATAATTTGGTTGTGCCAGGTCTTAGTTGCGGCAGGCGGGCTCCTTAGTTGTGGCCGTGGGCTCCTTAGTTGCGGCATGCCTGTGAGATCTAATTCCCTGACCAGCGATCGAACCCGCGCCCCCTGCATTGGGAGCGCGCAGCCTTAACCACTGCTTTCTGGCCATTTTTTTGAATCCACTTCTCCTTGTTCACTGGGTTCCAGTCACTCCTCCCTGCCCTCCTGTTTGTGCCTAGAACATGGCTGGTGATTCCTGCCTCAAGGCTTTGCACTTGCTCACTCCTCTGCCTGATGTGCTCTTGGCTGCTGGTCTTCGTTTGCACCCAAGCTCAGAAGTCACCTTCTTAGAAAGGCCTCCTCAGGCTATGGACTCTCTCACAAGCTACTCTGCTGCCCAGAAGTCTCTCTCCAGCTCGTTATCCTGTTTAATTTTTTACTTCCTTGACAGCTCTTATTATGCTCTCAAGTTATTTTATTTGGTCAATTTCTCTATCTACCGATATCTGTCTCTGTGTGTTTGTATCGTCCCATCAGGATAAGAGGTCCGCAGGCCACAGTCATTGTGTCTGTCCAGCATCACCAGCATTTAGAACAGGGCTAGAATATATTAGGTACTTGTGTCGGGGATCCTCAGCATCACCCTCAGGTTTGGTGATTTTCTAGAAGGACTCACAGGACTTAGCATATAATCCTACTCACAGCTAAAATTTATTTCAGCAAAAGGAAACAAAGCAAAATCAGCAAAGGGAAGAGGTGCATGGTGTGAAGTCCAGAGGAAATCAGGTGCTAGGTTCCAAGAGTCCTCCCGCTGTGGAGTCTCACAGGACAGACTTAGTTCCCCCAGTACCAAATCGTGACAACACGTGTGAAATGTAGCCAGGGAAGCCCATGAGATACTCTCTGCCCAGGGTTTTTACTGGGAGCTGGCCACGTAGGAACCCCCTGCTTAGCATGCTCTGAAATTTCAGACTCCCATAAGAAAGCAGGTGCTGAGCCTAAAACACACTGTTCATCCAGTCCAGGCGTGGGGAGCCCTTCCTCTCACTCGGTAAAGTTTTATATCAGTCCAGGGAACTGCTTACTGTTCACGTTCCCAGACGCCAGCTAAGGGTCAACTTGCAAGCAGGCCTTTCTGAGGATGGAAGTCTCAGGCCTGCTATGGTGACTCTTTCCTGTACACTACTTAAGAAATGTTTGTGAACGAATGAATCAACTCAGTGCGACTGCAGGGCCTGTGGAATCAGACCTCAAGACTCCTGAAGGCCAGAGAGTGTGACCTCCCCTCCCTTGTCAACAATCCTTCCCCCGGACAGATGGAGGCGAATTTGTCCTTCCTCCTGCCCTCAGACCTTTGGTAATCGTGACTCTCTGGTCGCCAGGTGTTGAAGCACAACGGGTCATCAGAAATTCTCAACAAGCTGTACGACACAGCCATGGACAAGCTGGAGGTGGTTAAGAAGGACTATGACGCCCTGCGGAAGAGGTATAGTGAGAAAGTCGCCGTCCACAGCTCGGACCTGAGCCGCCTGGAGCAGCTAGAGGAGGAGAACCAGCGCCTTCTGAAGCAGACGGAGATGCTGACCCAGCAGAGGGACACGGCCATCCAGCTGCAGCACCAGTGTGCCCTCTCCCTGAGGAGGTAGGAACCTAGGCCATCAAGGAGCGGAGCGAGCTGGCCTGTCTCTTGCACTCAGAGAATGGTCAGAGGGCCAAAGCATCCTCTCTGCCAGGGGCCACTCTCCTTTATGGGCTTGTGTATGCAAGGCTCTCCGCCACTTTCTGGGGGTTAAAAAAAAAAAAGCATAAGCAATTGAACTTTTTCAATCAAAAATTACTTATGTCCGGGAAACATTTTCCTGACACTGTCTTGGCACTTGTGCTCCTTTCTTCCATCTGAGCGACTCGAGCGTGTTCTGACCATCCTGTTTCTCAGGTCACCCCACAAGCCTCTCCCCTCTATGTCAGTCACCCACCTGGCAGATAGGAAAGTTAATTGTCCTAGGCATTGTTCTTCTAAAGTTGCACTTTCTATTAAGGTAGATAATCTGTAGGGATGTGACCCCTGCCCTCCAACAGTGTTTCTTAAGGTACGTTCCTGCAGAATACCTGTTCTCTGGTGTGCTTATCAGTTTATGTGAAAAGTGTTCTCTGGCTTTAAAAGGGTTTGGGAATTGCCGGGTTGCACACAAACAGGTGTCTGCGCTGCAGGACTTCTCAGAACCTTTACTCCGATACTGTGCCCTAGAATCTCCCAAGAGGGGACAGAATGCAGTGTTTTTGCCAAACATCAGTCATCAGAGAGCACACTTTTTTTAAATGGAGCTCTGTGCAGGATTGGTTTCTAAGGAACCCACGCTCAGAAATGCTGCTCTAGAGCTGCAGGCTGTAATTTGCAGGACCGCCTGCATGGAAGGTACTTCCTGGCCTGGAAGGACCGAGCGGTGCTCTCACGCTAACCTGGAGGCGCTGGGCCAGTCACCTGTGTCTCGAGGCCTTATCCCCTGTATCTGTAAAATGAGGTGCTCAGACTCAACGATTGTTCAGGCCACTTTTTTCTTTCATAGGCTGTGATTCTAGCATTGTTTTGTTCTTATTTTTAAAGATAATGTAGCTTGACTGTGGAAGAAATAACACTGTTATTTTCAGTAGAGCAGAGGGCATGAAATTCTCAGTCCATCTTCCAGTATTTGTAAAAGACTGAGAAAAATTCCCAGTCCACGGGCACTGGTCCTTCATGGCTTTTCTCTCTTGGGGGTGTGGAGAATGACCGTGTTCGAAACTTCACGCTCGACTGTGCGGCACAGCAGAGCTGGCTGGGCAGGTCCCCACACCCTCGTCCTGGCTGCCTCTCTCCGCCAGGTTCGAGGCCATCCACCACGAGCTGAACAAGGCCACGGCCCAGAACAAGGACCTGCAGTGGGAGATGGAGCTGCTGCAGTCGGAGCTGACGGAGTTGAGGACCACACAGGCGAAAACCGCCAAGGAGTCAGAGAAGTACAAGGAGGAGCGGGATGCGGTGTACAGCGAGTACAAGCTCATCATGAGCGAGCGCGACCAGGTCATCTCCGAGCTGGACAAGCTGCAGACCGAGGTGGAGCTGGCCGAGTCCAAGCTCAAGAGCAGCACGTCGGAGAAGAGGGCGGCCAGCGAGGAGATGGAGGCGCTGCGACAGGTAGGAAGGTGGCGAGGGAAAAAGGGCCGTGATGCACAGGTGTCCAGAGTAGCAGGGAGCAGCCTTCAGCCTGCTGCTGCCTGGGTTATTGGGTGCCTCCTGGGTGACTGCTGAGCTCACACTCGGTGCCCAGCTCTATTCGGGCTGCAGGGGACACAGGTGAGGTTCAGCTGTGCTCCTGGATGTCCAGAGCTGACAGCGTAGGAAGAAGATTGGATGACACGCACAGACACTCACCCACTCCTGTCGTGATGTGATGGTAGATCAGTCTTGTGCTGGAAGTCAGCTCAAGGGCTTGCTCATTAAGAAGCAAGATCCCAGGGCCACATTCCCAAAGCCATAGGTACCTTTGGCCATGTGAGTCCAGAAGGGCACACTCAGTGTTCCTTCACCCCAACATCTGAGAAGTCTGCTCTTTAGAGGGGTGGTCTGGGCTCCTTCTGGGAAGCTGTTCTACTAGGTTGAGCCCAATACTCTTCTCAAGCCTTGCTCCCTGGGTGGGGGTGGGGGGGCGCATGCCTCCAGGGTCAGGGGAGTGGCGCTCAGCAACATCGGAATTGAGGCACTGAGCTTGACTCCCGAGTGACCAGTGGGGATTCTCTGCATCTTTCCTACCTGACCAGCCGGGCCTTATCACTGACACTGCTTACCCCCAAGACCAGGTGTGCCCTGCTGGGGCCTGCACAGGCCTGGGGACTCCTCCTCTTTGACACTGCCTTCCCATTCGGTTAGTGTGTGTAGGGCTCTGTTTAGAGCTGCTGAACTTGAGAGCAGACTTTCTTCCCGTTGGAATAGTTCTCTGTTCATACCTCTCCGTTCTACTTTGTGCAGGTCAGTTAGAATGAAGGCTTTAAAACTGGCCTGTGAGAAGTGAAAAGCAAGGTGTTAAAGGTCGGGCAGCTTAGTAAGGGACGGTGTGTGTGTGGATTGTTGAAGCCAGGGCCCTCTGGACCGAGCAGGAGGCAGGGCTGATGCCCGAGGGGCAGCCAGGGCCTCGTGGGCCTCTCTGCGGACGGTGATGCTGCCTGATGTCCAGGCGGTGCTGGGGACTGTGTTTGGAGAGTGGACCTCCTCAGCCACGTGACCTCTTACCTCTCCCAGCTCTCTGGGCCTCAGTCTCCTTACCTACAACATGGAAGTGACGACAGCATCTGCTTCACAGCGTGGTCATGACAATTAGATGGTTTAACATTGAAAACACATTCAGGGTAATATCTGCATAAAGTAGGAATGATTTGAGTCTTTATTATTAGGATTATTTTTATGCCCATCTGAACCTTGCTACCCGGTTAGGATTACGGTGTGCATCCTATAAAATTGTTTTCATAGGCGAAAATGGGCCAAATAGCAACAGTTTCATACAAAGGGAGTGAGACTTCTCCAGACCATCAAGGTGAAAGCCATTGTGAAAAGGAATATTTTCTTTGATGCAATTTTTAAAAGACTGGAATGAAGAAATTCTTTTTTTTTTTTTTTTTTTTGCGGTACGCGGGCCTCTCACTGTTGTGGTCTCTCCCGCCGTGGAGCACAGGCTCCGGACGCGCAGGCTCAGCGGCCATGGCTCACGGGCTCAGCTGCTCCGCGGCATGTGGGATCCTCCTGGACCGGGGCACGAACCCGTGTCCGCTGCATCGGTAGGCGGACGCTCAACCGCTGTGCCACCAGGGAAGTCCATGAAGAAATTCTTAATGAGCAAATATAATGCGTTAAGACTTGTTAATTGCCCTGGAGAAAATGTTACCTCACTTTCACATTCTGGTTTGAGAGCTTAATTGTTGGGTAAAATGTTGATACCAAATAAGGAAAACAAAATGATGAAGAATAAAACATTAAAAATGTCTGAGTCAGTCAGTAAGCTAAAAAGTCGAGGACAGTGTGTTAAACCCGTAGAAGGTGGTGAGCCTGTGATAGGCCAGCAGCCCCCTGGAGGGGGCTGAGATGATGGATGCCCCCCAGGGAGCAAGGGGGGCAAAGAGCAATCGTGCTCTTTGTAGGAATGTGGAAGCACAGAGGAGGAGGAAGACCCCTGACTGCCCCGTGGTGCTAGATCTGGTGGCCTGTGTCACCCCCCTCCCATTGCTCATGTGTGCCTCCAGCCTGGAGCCAAGTTCCCGGGCCTTGGCAGGGGGGCCCTGGCAGCGTGTGAAGTCTGCCTGTCAGCTGAGGCAGGAGTCTTCTCTGGGCACCCATCCCAGTCAGCAGGCAGGAGAGGACAGCCCCAGCCCCCAACCCCTGCAGCTTCCAGAACTTAAACCCTCGGCTCCTTCTTGAGTTTATCTGGCTTCTGGGACACGACCACTCCCCGCCTGGCCAGAGTAAGCCAGGTCTGTGACCTGGGCCATCCTTGCTCTGAGGTGTGGGCAGGAAGGTCTTATCTCCCCGTGGCCTGCGAGACCCCTGGGGATTGATCCCGCCCCTCTCCAGCAGCCACTTCTTGGTGGGGAGTGGGGGTTTGGCTGAGATGAGCCTTCAGCCAGGCTAGCTTCCTGGTCTCAGAACTGTCCTCTTCCGCTCAGCCGGGGCATGGTTCTTTTTCCCTCTGACACCTGATGGCTTCCTACACTCTCCTCCCTTCTCTCTGTACCTCGCTCTTTATTTACTCTCTTTTCTCTGCCACTGCCTTCCCTCTCTCTACTGTCTTCTCCAGAGTGGGTTGTGCAAAGAGAGGGCCGTCGGGGGGGCCTGTCAGGGTCTTTGCTTCACTCTGGACACCAGGTCAGCTCTGACCCCTCTCTCCCCTGCTTCCCACCTTTCCGAGTGGGCACATCTAGGGGCTTCCTTCACAAGGGCCGGTGTCCAGACTCTGACCATGGGCAGGCCAAGTCCACTGAAGGTTCGCCGGCTTCAGGAGGACGTGGTTACCGTCTGGGGCAGCTGGTCCCTGCCACAGGGAAGCTGTGGGGTGCTGCTGCGTGTCACAGAGGTCCTTCCAGATACTAGGTCGCTTCCCAAGACAGGCCCTCTGACAGAGCTGCTGTCCCCTAGAAAGCCCAGCTTGGTCACTTGGACTGGCCGGTCTTTCTGCTGCCCCTGAATGCACTTGCATCTTCTGTGTCCAGTCCTGCTTGGGGAACTGAATTTGCTAGAAAGTGGGGGAGTACTTTGCGAGGGAGGAAGTACTGTGAGAGGTGGAGGATGAGCAGAGGCGCATTCTCGTGTTGCGTGTATTTTGCTTCTTCAGAAAGCCTTTGAGCTGGACTAGGAGTTATTCTTGCAATAGATGCTCACTTTGTCATTTGTCACAGTCTTCATTTTTCTGAGGATTATAGAGGCACAGAGGGAGCTTTCTGTATGAGTGCTTCAAAGAGTTTGATTTGAAATTTTAATGGAACGTGTAATGCTTTAGGGAGGGGTCCAGATGCAAATCCTTTAGATCTCAGCTTTTTAAAGGAACTGAAACACATAGGACTTCACCAGCAAATATAGTGGTGTATTTTCAGATTTAGAAATAACTCCATATGCTAGAGTATAAAAACTGTATTGTAGACACAGCGGGTGGGGAGCATGATGACCAGTGCTGCACCCTTCACTGCAGTGGGGCCTCATGTCACGTTTGTCACGAGAGCTCTTTAGGGAGATGTAGTGGGCTCTCGGCAAAACGTATACCATGTAAGTGGCAGGGCAGGGTCTGGCAGGAGCCCTCCAGGGGGCATTCCACCTGGGCCCCTGAGACCGGGCCATAGAGGGCTGGGCTTCCGGTTCTGGCTCTGTGGTGCTGTGAGAGTTTGGGCGGACCCTAATATAGCATCGCTAGGGGTCTGAACGTGGCTGTGGAGCATGTAGTCATGGGGGGCGGGGGGCGGTGTCGGAACGGGCTCTGGCTGAGACCCCAGTGTTTCCCTCCGTCCAGCTCCCAAGAGTCCAGCCCCAGCTCCTATACCAGTCAGAGGGCACTTCTGGGCCAGAAGAAGGCCTGGTAACCTTCCCCTCTGCTTGCCCCTCACCTCCGCCAGATCAAAGACACGGTGACAATGGACGCGGGGAGAGCCAATAAGGAGGCTGAAATCCTTCGAAAGCAGTGCAAGGCTCTGTGCCAGGAGCTGAAGGAAGCCCTCCAGGAGGCGGATGTGGCCAAGTGCCGGCGGGACTGGGCCTTCCAGGAGCGGGACAAGATCGTGGCAGAGCGGGACAGCATCCGGTATGGGGCGCCCCGGGGCCGCATGGGCTCGGGTCTCCCCGTGGTGCCCTGGGTCTGTGGGAGGGTCGGAGTCATAACCACTTACTTCCAGGTAAGGTGGGCGTGACCTGGGTCGTCCCTCCTCACCCTAGGTGATGCCCCAGCCTTGCCTCATAGTGAGAATTTTAGCATTTTCCATCATGTCTCGACTTCCCATTTCCCTTCACCCTAGAGGTCCGAGCACCGAGC
Source organism: Mesoplodon mirus (assembly GCF_964341445.2). Taxonomy (NCBI): domain Eukaryota; kingdom Metazoa; phylum Chordata; class Mammalia; order Artiodactyla; family Ziphiidae; genus Mesoplodon; species Mesoplodon mirus. The sequence continues at coordinate 65,110,555 of NC_138977.1, read as the reverse complement.
ACATGCTGTGTCCACAGCATGGACCCCGTGAAGTGGTATAAGGCCAGGCTTTTTTCTTAGGGGGTTTCTGTTGCAACTGACATTTCAAAAATGCGTTCTTTCAGCCAGATACTCATTGGGCGCCTACTGTGTGCCAGGATCTTAGGTCCCTTGAGCAAGGACACCCTGGGAGAAAAACAGCCTTTGAGGCTCCTGGGCACGTGTGATGCCCGTGAGGGGCCGGCACCGCGGGGGCCACAGGCAGCTTCGTCGGACAGGGTGGTCGGGGGGAGGGAGGTGCGTGAACAGTGAATTCATGGGGGCATGCAGGTTACTGGGGGACGGGTAGGGAGGTCTCCCCAGAAAGCGTGGCGTTTGTGCTAGAACTAAAGCTCGAGTGGCATTTTTCCAGGTGGAGAAGGGGGGATGGGTGTTGCAGCCTGAGGGACCATCATGAACAAAGGTGTATGGTGAACTCAGGGCAGAGCTGGGACTGGTTGTGGCATGAGTGGGTGCGCACTTGGTGAGTCACAGGAGAAGCGGCTGGCAGGGCTCCTGAGGGCAGGTGGTGAGGGCCTGTGAAGGGGAGCCCAGGAGTGTAGACTTGGCCCTTGGCCTGGAATAAAGCCAGGAGAGGCCCTGGTGGTGGTGGCGGTGGTGGTGATAATGATGATGGCGATAAGTGAGGACTTGGTCATTGAGAGTTTCTGCAAGATCCCTTGTGGCCATTTGGAGAGACTGATGTCCACCTGGGCTGGTCAGGAGATGAAGGTTCCGGATTGGAGGAGATTTGGGGCCATGGAGAAGTGGGGACCAGCCCTCAGGGTCCATCGAGTGGCAGGATGCCGTTCTGGAGGTGGCACAGAGCACAGCACAGACTCTCCTGCTGCCTGGTCACCTGTCCCCACCACCTCTCTGAGTGACTGAGCTGATCCTGGGAGCCCAGAGGCCACACGTCCGTTCGTAGAGAGCTGTTAAGCCTGCACTTTCCACCTGCACAGGGCTCCGGGCTGCAGAGATGCATAAGACATGATTTCTGTCCAAGTGGGGGTCTCAGTCTAGTTGTGGGGTGGAGGGCATCTCTAGAAAAGCCTGCACGTGGGTAGTTGTGCAGTGTCTGGTCGGTGCTGGCGCACAGGGGCTTGCCAGGTAGGCTGCGGGTGAGAGCATGGTTGTTAACCCCAGGCACACTGAGGCTGAACCTGTGGGACGAACACTGGACGTTCAGAAGCGGATGCTCGTTGCCTGGTAACCGTGGGGGTGTCTCCTCCGCCAGGTCCTTAGTGTCCCCTCTGTCCCTGTGTGGGATTGGCCTGGGTGGCCTTGCCTCCAGACTCTCAAGCACTCCATCTATGCATCTGGGAGTGAGGCAAGCACCTGGGGTGTTCGGGAGTACGGGCTGCAGGCCTCACTGCAAGCCGTGAGTCCTCCGTCCCCTGCCCCTCACAGTGACCTTGCCCTCTGCCCCCTCTGCCAGGACGCTCTGTGACAACCTGAGGCGGGAGCGGGACCGGGCGGTGAGCGAGCTGGCTGAGGCCCTGCGCAGCCTGGATGACACCCGCAAACAGAAGAACGACGTCAGCCGGGAGCTGAAGGAGCTCAAGTACGCTGGGGTGGGCGCCTGCTGGGCTGCGCTGGAGCCCGGGAGCGCGGTGTCCGCTTCCATCAGGTCAAGGCAGCCCCATGAGCAGGCCTGGCAGTCAGTCCCTTCACTCTGCCTCACTCGGTCAGTCCGTAAAATGTGTCCGAGTGTTGCCTCTCTGTTGAGAGTTAATTAGAAATCCTTAGACCAGCACAGAGCGTGGCAGCGGCCCTTTGGTGAGCGAGTCGGGGTGGGCAGGCACTGTGTGCCAGGGCTCATCGGAAGGAAGGTCCCTGCCCCGGGCAGTCCACTGGGGGACAGGCAGGCATGTGTCGTCCATTCATTCCCTCCCTCCCTCCCTCATTCATTCGACAACTCAACAAGGATTTGCCAGGTGCCTGCTGTGTGGGGGCCAGGCCCCGGGGGAGGCACAAGCTGCCGGGTCCCTGCTCTGTGGGGCTCACAGTACACGGAGACAGACCAAAGGCAGGGCCATCCGAGAGACCAGCATGCAGTCGAAGAGAATGATGACAGATTCTGATGCAGCGTTTTTGAAGGCGGTTGTGACTACCGCTCAGCAGTCTGTGCTCTTTGGGGTGTCAGACAGCGTCCCCTCAGTTACAGCGCTGCTCCCAGGGGTGTTACTTCAGACTTGGTGGCCCCTAGCAGTGTGCTGAAAATACAGAGATCCAAGTTGAAGAAGAGAAATCGGCAGATGCCAATCGTCAGTGCAGTCCAGAGCCAGACCGGGTAGTTGAGAAGCAGTGGCTCTCCGCCTGCTCGTGAGGGTTCCTGAACCGATAGGGTGGTTGGAAGCTGGTGAGCGTGCAAGCCTCGCACACTCGAGGGGCGCCTTCCGGAAGTGGGTGACAGCTTCCCCTTCTTCCCTGTTCAACAGAACCTCCTAACGTAAGGCAAACAGCTTCATTTACTCAGTGAAAACCCAGAAGCCCTGGGGCTTGAACCCTCTAAGAAAATCCCGGAGGTTAAGCGGCAAAGGGACAGACTCTCCAGGGACCCAGTTAGGGTCTAGCAGGTGGTGGAATCAAATTAGGGCAAAGCCTGGAGCCTCGGGGGCTTGAGCACGGGAGGAGGTTTTGCACGTTAATTGAGCTGGAGTTGCCTGGAACTTCTAAGAAATGTCAAGTTGCGTTTGTTCATTCAGCACGTTTGTATTTGTACCTTCTCTGAGCTAAGTTCTCTAACCAGTGGGATGCAGGTGAGGGAGTCCTTGCCACTGCCCAGGAAGCCCCCCGTCTGCAGAAGCAACAGATGTATGTGCCTAGTGGGTGAGAGGTGAGCCGTGTGCAGTGAGCATGAAGTGCAGAGCTGCTTCTCTGTCGGGGAAGAAAGCTTGGAGAAGACTACCCGTGGGCTGAGTGGCCTCCTAGAGCCGGCCACACATTCTTGAGCACGGTTCAGGCAAAGGTGTGGACATGGGAGCGTGTCCAGTCGAGCAGGAAATGACAGTAGTGAGGGGTGTGCCAGGAACCCACTGGGCAGTGCTGAGGAATTGGAGAGGCCATCTGGGCCCAGGTTCTAGGAAGAAGGATGTTACTGGGGGATGTTAACAGGTTTCTGAGTCTTTTTTCGTCCTCCTCACTGGGTCTTTCTGAGAACTAAAGCTTTTTATTTTGATCGAATCCGATTTACTGATTTTTATTTTTTTACTTTTAATGGATTGTGTTATGTCTAAGAACCCTTAATCCAGTCCTAGATCTCAAAGATTTTTCTCCTATACGTGCCTTCTAGAAGTTTTTTAGTTTTATGCTTTATATTTAAATCTGTGATAGGTCTTGCGTTAATTTTTATATAAGGTATGGGGTTTAGGTTCAGAGTCTGTTGCCAGGATGTCTGCTTGCTCTCATATCATTCGTTGAAGGCCGTCCTTCCTCTACTGAACTACTTCTGCACCTTTTGTACTTTGTGGGGCTATTTCTGGGTCCTCTGTTCTGTTCCGTTGATCCATGTGTCTTCCTGGCAGTTCCACACGGTCCTGATTTCTGTAGCCGTATAATAAGTCTTGAAATCAAGTAGAGTGATTCCTCCCATTTCATTCTTCATTTTCAAAATGGGTTTAGCTGTTCTAATTCCTTTGCCTTTCTGTGTATATTTTAGAATAGTCTTGTCCCTATCTACAGAAAGTCTTGCTGGCATTTCTGTAAGAATTGCATTAAACCCCTAGATAAATTAGGGGCAATTTTCTGAGACTTAAAAAAACAAAAACAACAAAACTATGAAAACTCACTGATACCCAAGAAGCCTTGGGTTTATGAGGCAGCTGATGTGAAGTATGAGGGGGAAGGGAACGGTCCACCTCATTTCCGAGTGGACTTTGGTGGGATGCTTTGCCTCCCAGAGGGCCGTTGCCATGGCTCTCTCTTTGTTCACAGGGAACAGATGGAATCCCAGTTGGAAAAGGAGGCCCGGTTCCGGCAGCTGATGGCCCACAGCTCCCATGACTCGGCCATTGACACAGACTCCATGGAGTGGGAAACAGAAGTCGTGGAGTTTGAAAGGGAGACGGTAAACCGCCCTTGTGTCTTCTCTCCCCAGCTCTCCTCAACGTGATGGCTCTGGATGGGGGAGGGAGAGGATGGCCCTCTTGCAGGGCCCCCCAGTTTCATGGCTGCTAGTCGGGAGGTCAGCTTTTTCTCCGAGGGTGTGGATGCCTCCTTTCCCTGCACTTGTCCAAGCCCCATGCGGTAGCAGCTTGGTCTCCTGTGTCACCTGGCGGATGCTGGCAGTGCATGGAAAGCAGAGGCAAGAGCAGAGCGCCAGGGTGTGTGTGTGTGTGTGTGTTTCCCGTGGTGGAAAGGGGATCACAGCCACTCAGAGGTTTTATCCTGGGGACCAGGTGTCCCGTCGGTGTGAAGGGACAACACCCGCATCGGAGTGAGTGTCTTAGGGGGGTGTAAGAGCCAAATGTTTCTCATCACTGCTGTAAAGTGAGCTGTTACTGCTTTTCTTTTGCCAGGAGGAGATTGACTTGAAGGCACTTGGTTTCGATATGGCAGAGGGTGTGAATGAGCCTTGTTTGCCGGGGGACTGTGGCATATTTGTCACTAAAGTCGACAAAGGAAGCATTGCTGATGGCCGCTTACGGTGAGTGTAGAGGGCTCCAGGCTCTGGAGGGAAGGTGGCAGTTTCCCTCTGACCTAATGCAGAGGACCTGGAGGGCCAGGTGGCATTTAAATGAACGCATCCCAGGATCTGGGGGCCTCACAGAGGCTGTTGAGGCTTTCAGGCTTAACTGCTAACATTGTTCTTAAAGGATGCTCGGATTCTGAATCGCCTCTGAATCTGATCTTTCTCCCATCACCAGGTGCTGCCTTTTGCTTCTCTGTGTAGTAAGGGGCTCAGGTGAAGTGTGTGAGAGTCTGGAATGTGCACTGCCTGCTCATCCCATGAAATAGTGATGATAATAATTAGCACCTACATAGTGCTTGGTATTTGCTAAGTTTAAGTACTTTATATAATTCATTAATCTTTACAGTCCCATGAGGTAGGTGCTTCTATTGCCCCCATTTTACAAATGAGCAAGCACACTGAGGCCCAGAGGGACTACGTCATACCGCTAGTAAGTGGTAGAGCTAGGGTTTGAAACCAGGCTCCAACCCTTGCCAGCTTAACCACTCCACCTTCCTAGAAGGGGAAACCTTTCTCTTTTTTTAAAAAAAAAAATTTTATTTATTTATTTGTTTTTATTTTTGGCTGTGCTGCGTCTTCGTTGCTGCGCGCGGGCTTTCTCTAGTTGCCATGAGCGGGGGCTACTCTTTGTTGTGGAGCACGGGCTCTAGGCGCGCGGGCTTCAGTAGTTGTGGCACGTGGGCTCAGTAGTTGTGGCGCTCGGGCTTAGTTGCTCCGCGGCATGTGGGATCTCCCCGGACCAGGGCTCGAACCCGTGTCCCCTGCATTGGCAGGCGGATTCTTAACCACCGTGCCACCAGGGAAGCCCCGAGGAAACCTTTCTGAATGTGTTTGTGGGGTACCTGCTTTCTGGTGTTCTGCTCCCCGAATAGGAGCAACAGGGGCCGGCCCCCTGGTCCCAAGGCCTCCGCTGGCAGTGACCTGGCTGCCCCCCTCCTCAGGGTCAATGACTGGCTGCTGAGAATCAATGACGTGGACCTCATCAATAAGGACAAGAAGCAGGCAATGAAAGCGCTCCTCAATGGGGAGGGGGCCATCAACATGGTCGTGCGTCGGAGGAAGTCCCTGGGCGGGAAGGTGGTCACACCGCTGCACATCAACCTGAGCGGGCATAAAGGTAGGGGCTGGGGAGGTGGGCAGGGCACCCTTTTCTCATACAGAGAGATTGCATGTGTTTTTGGGCACCCCTCATTCCCAGAACAAGGCGTTGATGTGGTTTCAGTGCAGCCCATGTGCTTCCCACTAGGGGGCCGTCTGGCTCCTGGGTCTTGCTTGGCTCTGATTGTTTGATTCGCCAGACCAGACTTGACCGGGTCCTTGGGTGGTGTGACCTGGGCGGGATGCTGGGATGGACAGGTCGCAGTCTGCCAACATCCTTTTTTAAAGTTTATCTCTTAAAGACAAGATGAGACAACCAGAGGGCCATGCAACCCGGGCGGGGGTTAACCGGGGACCTCTGGTTTGCAGACAGCGGCATCAGCCTGGAGAATGGAGTGTATGCTGCCGCCGTGGTGCCCGGAAGCCCGGCTGCCAAAGAGGGGTCCCTTGCCGTGGGAGACAGGATTGTGGCTGTAAGTCTCAGGGAACCCTTCCTCTGGTTCTAGACTCCCCATCTCCCAGTTCCCATCCTGAGGGCAACTACTTTTAACAACTCCTTGTGTTTTCTCCACCAAACGTTCAAAACTTATATCTCTTTTTAAACTTAGAGGTGATCCTAATATACTGTGCTGCTGCTAACCTTGCTTTTTGTTTTTAACAGCGTGCCTTGAGGTTCTTCCAGATTCACATCTTTAGATCTGTCTGGGTCATTTCAGTAACTGCATGTTCCTTAGTGGCCTTTGAGCCGGTCTCCTGATGGACAGTCAGGACATTTTTGCCTTTGCAATAGTGCTTCATGGCCACTGCTGTGTCCCGCCACAGGACAGAGTCCCGGGTGGGGGAATTGCTGGATCAGAGGGCATGAGCATTTAACATGTGATGTGATTTCCCTCCTTGTGCTTCAAAGAAGTCCCACCTGCCGTGTTTGGGGGAGCTCATTACTTCACTTCTTTGCCAGGGTTTTTCAGATTTGGGGGCGAGCTGGAGTTTGAAAGCAATATGGCCATTACAAAAAAACTCTTAAGATGTGGGGAAGTTATAAAGAAAAACAAAACCAACCAAATTAATCTACCACCCCAAGATAATCACTCTGAATATATATTTTTTTAACTTTCAACTTTGAAATAATTATAGAAATAATTATAATTCAGTTATAATGTTAAACAATATTAAAAAATAAAGTGGCAAAGATAGTACAGAAAGGTCCTACATACCCATCATCCAGTTAACATCTAATGGTTACATCTTACGTAACTATGAAATCTGTTATCACATTTTAGGATAAAAAAAATCAAGATACAGAGCTGTCCACTACCACAAAGATCTCCCTCCTGTCACCCCTTTCTATTAACCCCCGCAGTCCTAAGCATGCCCCCTCCCCGCCATCATAAGCCCTGGCAACTAATCTGTTCTCCAGCTCTATAGTTCTGTCATTTGGAGGATATTGTATAAGTAGAATCTACAGTACTTGCCCGTTTGAGATGGTCTTTTCCACTTGGCTTCGTGCTGTGAGCTCCATCACATGGTTGGATGTGCTGATGCTGTGGTCCTTCTCGAAGCCGGGTAGGACTCCATGGTATGGGTGCACCCCAGTCTCACCGTTCACCTATTGCACATACACTTTTAAAAAGGACTGGAACGTGTCTGAGAGAGGTGCGGACAGAGACTGAGGCGTGAGGGGCTGTAGGAGTCTTTGCGATGGTACTTCGTGTCCCGTGGGTCCAGCCTCCCACATCATGATCTCGTTTTCAGTCTCCTCGCGCCCCTGGGGGGCGGTTGTGTTTGTTTTCCTTTTTGCTCTAGAAGGAATTCTGAGCCGTGGTCCAGCATCACGCAGCAGGAAGCGGCAGGCCCAGGATGTCCCTCTGGGACCCGTGGTGTTCTGGTCCCAGTCAGTCAAAGTCACTTCCCCAGAGTGCTTTTAAGGCTGTGTGTTTCATTTGCCTCAGAAGCCCCATAACTGGACTTTGAGGGCCTTAACTGGGGAGTGGCTTTCTCTCCTTTGCCAGCTCCAGACAGGGGCACCTTACAGAACAAGGCCCACTGTCCAGCATGGGTCAGCAGCTAGGCAGAACCCCTATCCTGGTGGTGGGCCTGACGGGCTCTCTGTTGGCCCTAGATCAATGGCATTGCACTGGACAACAAGTCTCTGAATGAGTGTGAATCTCTGCTGCGGAGCTGCCAGGACTCCCTGACCCTCTCCCTCCTGAAGGTAAGGGCCCCCGCCCTGCACTGGCTCTGCTCTCGCCCTCTTTGGGGCAGGCAGAACCCCAGCTCCTTGTACCCAAGCCACTTCTCCACATCACTGGGATCCTTGGAAAAAAGGTCTTGATTTATAAGTGCAAGGTATGCATGAACCCTGACTGGATCCTGGTTTAAAAACCAAAACCAAAACCAAAAACCCAGAAACAAAAAAACCTAGCTATGAAGAACATTTTGGAGATGGGGGATACATTTGGATCTGGACTGGATAATTAGATGATCTTAGGGAATTGTTACTTTTCCTGGGTATAATGATGGTATTGGGGTTATACAAGAGAATGGCCTTATTTGGGAGAAATGCATGATGCTAAAGCTGTTAGGGTGAAATGTCATAATATTTGTAACTTATTTTTGAATGTTCTGCAGTATAAATAGATATAGACAATTGGGCAAAATATTGTTGAATCTAAATGGGTTTAAGGGCGTTTATTGTACTTTTTATCAGCTTTTCTAAGAAGGTTGGGAAAAGGCTCATCTACTTCATTAAGAGAGATTTTTAAAAATTATTTTAAAATTAATAGACTTTTTGGGGAACAGATTTAGGTTTACAGAAAAGTTGAGTTAGTACAGTGAGTTCTCATATTTTCTGCCCTGTAATATTGATGAGCCAATATTAATACATTAGTATTAACTAAAGTCTGTAGTTAATGTGAGGATTCACTCCTGGGGTTGTACATTCTACGGGTTTAGACAAATGTATAATGACATGTATCCACCATTACAGTATCCTGCAGAGTAATTTCAGGGCCCTAAAGATCCTCTGGGCTTCACCTGTTCATGCCTTCCTCCCCCTCAACCCCTGGCAACCATTGATCTTTTGACTATCTCTGTAGTTTTGCCTTTTCCAGCATGTCATATAGCTGGACTCATATAGTATGTAGTCTTTTCAGATTGGCTTCTTTAACTTAGTACTATGCATTTAAGGTTCCTGCATGTCTTTTCATGGCTTGATAGGTTGTTTCTTTTTATCACTGAATAATATTCCATTGTCCAGGTGTATTGTAAGATGTCTTAATAATGAATTTTTTATATTTACATTTAATAATTTTAAAAAAATAGGCAGGACACAGTGCAGGTGATTTCAGAAAGTGCTCAAAGTCAAGGGAACTTTGTGTCTTTCCTGTGGGTTCCCAGTGGCCTGGCTCTGAGCAAGCCTCACCTGTTGGTGAGGTGTACATGCCTGCACGTCTGTCCATCTGTCCAACTTTGGGGTGTGTGTGGCCCATTCCTGACCATCGCTCTACCTCCAGGGATGATTTTCAGTGGCAGCTCCAGGTCGTGCGGTCTCACCGGCTCTCTTCCTCACTCCTCTGCAACCCCTACTCAGGTGTTCCCTCAGAGCGCCTCGTGGAGCGGCCAGAACATCTTTGAAAACATCAAGGACTCTGATAAGATGCTGAGCTTCCGAGCCCATGGCCCGGAGGTCCAGGCTCAGAATAAACGGAATTTGATGCAGCACAACAACTCCACGCAGACGGACATCTTCTACGCCGACAGGCTGGAGGACAGGAAGGAGTCGGGCCCCCCAGGAGGCAGCAGCTCCTTCCTGCACAAGCCGTTCCCCGGGGGGACCTTCCCCGTCTCCCCCCAGGCCTGTCCCAGCGCCTCCGAGCGTAGCCTGAGCCCCTTCCGCTCGGACGCCTCGGGGGAGCGTGGCTCTGGGCCGGTGGACGTGCGTAGCCGGCGGCCACTGCTGCCCTTCGAGACTGAGGTGGGCCCCTGTGGGGAGGCAGAGGCCCGCCTGGACAAGGCAGAGCCCGAGAATGCCAACAGCGGCGGGACCTGGCCCAAGGCTGTGCTCAGCTCCACAGCAGGACCCGAGAAGCTCTCCGTTTACAAGAAGCCAAAGCAAAGAAAGTCTATCTTTGACCCAAACACTTTCAAACGCCCCCAGACGCCCCCCAAAATAGACTACCTGCTCCCAGGCCCTGAGCCTGCTTACTCCCCTCTGCCCTCCAAGAGGGTGGGACCTCTGACGCCCCCAAAACCTCCCAGGAGGGGTGACTCCATTAAGTTCCAGCACAAACTGGAAACCAGTTCTGAGTCAGAGGCCACTCTAGTGGGCAGCTCCCCATCCACCAGCCCCCCGAGCGCCCTGCCCCCCGACATGGACCCCGGGGAGCCCATGCACGCCTCGCCCCCTCGCAAGGCCAGGGTCCGCATTGCTTCCAGCTACTACCCTGAAGGGGACGGGGACTCCTCCTACCTGCCGGCCAAGAAGTCCTGTGACGAGGACCTCACCTCCCAGAAGATGGACGAGCTGGGGCAGAAGCGCCGCCGGCCAAAGTCTGCTCCCAGCTTTCGGCCCAAGCTCGCTCCAGTAGTGATCTCTGCTCAGTTCCTGGAGGTAGAGAGCCCTGGAGTGGGTCAGGGTGAGGTGGAGGTGGGGCGGGCCACACAGGGGCCTGCACCCGCCCGCACTGGCATCCCCCAGCTCAGGCTTAGCCCTGGCTCCTTTGCCTCTGCTCTCAGCACCTGCCCGGGGGAAGGGGGGGTGGGAATGGCAGGTGAGTGCCAGCAGGAAGCAGTCTCCCTTTAGGAGATTAGAAAGTAGCCTGGGGTGTGCATGATAGCGGTAATATGACGCCAAGAGGGCAACGCTTTCTTGGGTGTGGGGTTTGATTTTCTTATTGAGCAAGAAGCTTTTGAATTTGTATTGCAATAAACCCAAGTGGCAAGGACCCACCTCAAAGGGTTTAGGGAGTCAAGATAGCACGCGTGAATCTGTTAGCCGGCAGCAGGACAAGCCGGCTTGTTTTTGTGGGTGCTGTGGTTATTTCCAGAAGGGAGAGGTTGCTGTGAGCAGGAGAACAAATCCATGCTACTCTCAGCAGACACGGAGCTTCACACGGCTGGGCAGGTGGTGTGGAGTTGCTACATATGTGTGCCCGATGCACCCCTGTGTTCCACCCTCTCTACACACAAAAGCTGTTTATTTGAAAGAACAGATTCTTTCTGTGTGGTTTTCTCCCAAAGTATTTTTTTTTTTTTTTTTTTTTTTTTTGCTGTACGCGGGCCTCTCACTGTTGTGGCCTCTCCCGTTGCAGAGCACAGGCTCCGGACGCACAGGCTCAGCGGCCATGGCTCACGGGCCCAGCCGCTCCGCGGCATATGGGATCCTCCCAGACCGGGGCACGAACCTGTATCCCCTGCATCGGCAGGCGGACTCTCAACCACTGCGCCACCAGGGAGGCCCTCTCCCAAAGTATTTTTTTTTTTTTTTTTTTTTTTTTTGCGGTATGCGGGCCTCTCACTGTTGTGGCCTCCCCCGTTGCGGAGCACAGGCTCCGGATGCGCAGGCCCAGCGGCCATGGCTCACGGGCCCAGCCGCTCCGCGGCATATGGGATCCTCCCAGACCGGGGCACGAACCCGTATCCCCTGCATCGGCAGGCGGACTCTCAACCACTGCGCCACCAGGGAGGCCCCCAAAGTATTTTTGAAGGAAGTTGTTCTCTTCCAGATGTGTAAGGCAACGTGAATGAATAAACGAGTTACGATCTCTCCCCAATGTCACGTCATGAGTCTGAGTGGGAGAAGCTAGGTCGTAAGGGACAGAAATCGCTTGCAAATGCCTGTGTGTTTCCCTGTTTCCAGCCACTGCCTCTTGCCTTTGGTTCTGCAGGAGCAGAAGAGTGTCCCAGCCAGTGGAGAGCTCTCCCCAGATCTCCAGGAGTGGTCCCCTTACTCGCCAGGGCATTCCAGCCGGCACAGCAACCCCCCCTTCTACTCCAGCAGGGCATCTGTGGGTGAGCTGGCAGGGCAGGGCCGGGGAGGAGGGTCGATGCGGGGCCGCCCAGTCCCAGGGAGAGTGGAGACTGTCATTTCAGGGAGCTGCTGTGTGTCCTCAGCCCGGTGGTCCAAAGATCTAGCCACTGCTGACCTATCTGGAGTGTTCAGTCTTCTATCAGTGACATTTTTTAGCTTTTCAGAGTGCTTTCTCCCCATAGCAGCCTGGGAAATGGGAAGCATTAAAGAGGGTTCTCTTGGCTTACAGGTGGAGCAGGGCCAGAAGCTTGCATAGATCTGGGGCTGGCTGGATGCTTTGGGGCCACTGTCTCACCCTGCCCATTTGCAGGCACTGTTCCCCGCAGTATGACCCCAAGCACCACTGTGAGCTCCGTCCTGAGGAACCCCATCTACACCGTGCGCAGCCACAGGGTCGGCCCTTGCAGCTCTCCGCCTGTCCCCAGAGAGGCTGGCCCCCAGGGTTTGCATCCCAGGTATGTGAAGCCACCTGTGCTTCCCTGTACCCCAGCCATCCAAGCCCACCCGGGCATAAAGCCACTGTGTATAGAGGGGTTCCCTTGCCTAGCTGGGAAGAGGCCAGGTAGAGCAGCACTGGGACCCCGAGGAAAGTAAACTTTAAGGTCGCTCTCTTTATTTACCAGCGTGGAGCTTGAAAAGGTATTTGTAGGATGATGGTAGAGATGGCAGCTGATACCTGAGCGCTCACATGCCAGGCACTGTCCTCAGACCTTTATAAGCATCATCTCACTTGGTCGCCAGAGCCACCCTACTATTACTGTCTCTGGTTGATAGATGAGGAACTGAGCCTTAAGAAAATGAATGGATTGGCTCAAGGTCACTCATTCATTCGATTACTTGACAGGTTTTAATAGAGCACAGACTACATGCCATGGACTGCTATAGTTCTAGAGGGCTACAGTGAAAAATTAAGTAGACAAACTTCCTCTCCTGTGGCATTTGTGTTCAAGTGGCCGGGGCGGGGTGGGGGTGGGACAGAAAAAGAGAACAGAGTGATGCCAGATGGTGCTGAATGGCCCTAAAGACCCTAAAGTGTTGACAAGCTAGGCTGTGACTTGGAAGAGGGTGGCAAGTTATATTGGGTGGTGGAGAGGGCCCCGTGCAGGGGGATGCTACCATGACTAGAAGGCTGAGAAGAGGCCAGTTGTACACGACTTGGGGAGGAGCCTCCAGGAAGGAGGGCTGTAGGTGCTACAGCCCGGGCGTCTGAGAATGGTGCAGTGGGCTCAAGGGACAGAGTAGGGGAGCTTGGCAAAGAGACGGTGAGTCAGGAGGAAGGCCCACGTCGTAGGGCACAAACCCAGAGTTTGGGTTTTATTTTGCTGAGTACAGTGAAGACCACTGAAAGGCTCTAAGCAGGCAAGAGATGTAGTGTCACAGCTAGAAGAGGTCATCACTGGGCCTGACTGCAGGCCAGCCTGACGTGGGCAATGCGGGCTCCCTGCCCTCAGCTCTCCCGTTTCCTGGGACGGACTCTCCTGAGGGAGGCGCAGGACTCTGCCAGGTCCTCGGTGCTGTCCTGCCCCTCCCTGCCCACCCAGGATGCAGAGCCTCTGTTCGTCCCTGCAGAAAGCGCTCTGTCCCAGTGAGCCTGGTCCTGGCCTGGCGCTTGCAGGGCCCTCTGAGCGTGGCTGCGGGCAGTCGCCATCCTCGGCTGACTGGGAGCCGCTTCTGGGCCTCCCTGAGCTGGCAGAGGGCCTCAGGGAGGCCAGCCACTTGTTATCCTGACCTGGTCCTCCTCCCGAGCCCTTCACCTGTCTGCTTTTCGACAGTGTCCAGCACCAGGGCCGCCTGAGCCTGGATCTGAGCCCCAGGGCCTGCAGCGACTGCTCTGAGATGAGAGCCTCCCACGGGTGCAACTCCCTGCCCTCCAGCGCCCGCCTCGGTAACTGAGCCACTGGCGCCTTCTCGCCAGAGCAGGCACCAGCCTTTCTTCGTCTCCACCCACATCCTCGTGCCCAGACCTCCTGGCGGCCCACACACAGCCCCTCTCCCGTCTGGGTGCCGAGGCCGGCTCCACGCTGCACCCAGAGCCCTTTCCTGTGGCCTTCCTGCAGCTTCCCGCAGTGGCCGTGTAGTTGTTCTGGTGACCCCTGGCCCAGGAGCCTTGCTGCCTGACCCTGAGGTCATTCTGGGGGATGTCATGTTGCCGATCACTTACGGAAAACGCAGCCCAGAGTCGAGGCTAGCAGTTATATCTCAAAGAGACCCTGGTGGAGCTGCTTCCAGTGTTGTGGACACAAGGCCAGCAGCCGCCCCTGTCACGTGGGGTACTGTCTCTGTTCGGGGCTGGAAGCGAGACTTGTGGAATGCTGTTCTGGAGCAGCCGAGCCCTGCACGGTTTATTCACACACTGGGGCTAGGCCTCTGCTTTCCCTGACTGTTCCACGTTGAGACCCCCTCGGGGATAAATGGCAGGGCCCACTTTCATTCTGTCGTAACCGTGTATGTTTCCTGACTACTAGGATGGTGGTGAGGGAGTGAGGGGCGCTGTTTAACCACAGGCCTAAAGTTTTGTCCCCTTGTGGCACCACAGGGTCTTCGAGCAACTTGCAGTTTAAGGCAGAACGCATTAAAATCCCATCAACGCCAAGATATCCGCGGTCTGTCATGGGCTCTGACAGAGGTGAGAACTTCTCAGTGCCCTCCTCCCCCTGCTGACCCCCTCTGTCCTCAGGGTGGGGTGTCTGGGCACCGCTCACAGTTCGCTCCCTGTCTCAGCCATCAGTCATGCTGGCGGGGCCGGGCCCCGGGCCTGGCGGGCGATGCAGGGGAGTGCGAGGCACGAGGCACCTGCACGCACGGCCGTGTGTCTGGGCTGCGGGAGCGGAGGTGCAGGCCCGGCCCTCACCCGTCCCTCTCGGCAGGCTCGCTGTCCCACTCGGAGTGCAGCACTCCCCCGCAGTCTCCTCTGAATGTCGAAGGCCTGTCCTCCTGTAGCCCATCCCAGACCTCAGCCGCCACATTGCCCAGGATTGCCGTCAACCCCGCGGCCCTCGGGGAGCGCAGAAAGGACAGGTGAGCGGGCACAGGGGAGGACGGCGCGCTGCTGCAGCGGGCCAGCGCTCAGCCGCGCCCTCGGCCCCGGGCGTGGTGCGGTTTGGGGAGTTCCGACAGAGTTGACCTCCGGCGAGGCCACCGGCTTTGGGGTCGCCTAGCATCCCCTGGTGTCTTGCTCCAGGACGTCACGAGGAAGTCCTGTGGACACGTGATGCAGGAGGAGGGGCGCACGTGGATGGCCAGTTGGAGGAGCAGGGTGAGCTCCTTCCACTGAGTGCCCACGGGAGGAGGGGGGCTCCAGCACGTGATGCTGGGGACGACCTGACAGTGACCGTGACGGAGTGATGCCATTCACTGCTTCCCAGGCCCTTGTTTAAGCATGTTCCACGTAATAAGTCGTGAAATCCTCACATAACCCCGTGATCAGCGGCATCTGTCTGTGGTCACATGGTTAGTGACTGGCCTACCCTAATTAGAATCAGGACTCTTTTTTTTTTTTTTAAACTTTTGGCTGCGCCGCGCGGCATGCGGGATCTTAGTTCCCCAACCAGGAATCAAACCCCTGCCCCCTGCAGTGGAAGAGCGGAGTCTTAACCGCTGGACCATCAGGGAAGTCCCAGGACTCATTCTTATCCTTTTCTTTTTGGCCCCAGAACACAGCTGTATCGCTTGCTCCCTTCCCCCCACCCCCAAGCTTTTTATTGTGAGATAAAATACACATAGGAAAAGAGTATGTGAATCATACGTGTACAGCTTAGCCATTTATTAGTTCATTTTGAAATGCAGGCCGATCTCAGCTGTCAGTCCAGACGTGCCTCCTCTCAGGGCTGTTCGCTCCCTGCACAAGCTCTGCACGTTCTTCATCCACCTCTGGTGTTTTTCAGAGTGGGATTTACCAGATCGTATCTATATATTTAAAGTGGTCTGTCTAGATCCTAGTGGGAGATTGGATTAAACTTGAACTTACCTTTATCTAATCACTTAGAAGGACTAGAGCTACTCTCCTCCACTTACATCCAGAAAGCTGAGGGCCCTTGTAGCTGCAAGCCATGCAAGAGATGCTGCTGGGTGGGCCCATCATTAAGAAACTCTCATTTACGATCTGAACCTGTAAGACAGCACACGTAGCAAGTGTAAACTGGAGAACAGAGTGTACCCATAACCGCCAAGGCGCCTGGGCCTCCAGGGGAGTCAGCGCAGTTCACGTGGGTGTGTTCATTATGGCCTCACCTGCGTTGTGCAGACAGGAGCACAGACTGGCCCTGAGGGTGTGGGTGGGGGGGGGGAGGTTTTACTGAACCCCCCAGCTCAGGTCACTGAGAGAACAAGACCTTCCCCCCACTGAAGGGGGCTCCTTAGAAGCAGAAGGGGCCTTATCGCACGCGGTTCAGACATCCCCTTAGCTTCCTCGGCGGTGCACAGAGAACCGGTGTGTGTGTGAGCGAGTGTGTGTGTCGGTGTCGGTGATTCCTGCCTTCACAGCGCTGAGGTGACATAAACTTGAACACGTGTGACCTGACTGAAGAATGGGTTACTTACTAAAAATAGTCCCTCTTTTCCTCAGTCTGAAGTTAACTATCATTATAGAAAATTGGGAAAACTAGAAAAGTAGAAAGAAAACAAGTCACATAATCTCATCAACCCGAGGTTCAGTTGCTGTTATTTCACCTTCTGAGGTGTGTGTGTATGTATATATACAACTTAAATAGCATGCTTTATGTATGTTGTTTTACATACATCAACACTTCCTCCTTAATGCTATGTTTTAGGCTGTCGGTAGTGTTAAGTATACTTTATGAACTTCTTTTACAAAGCAGCCTTATTGTTCTGACAAAACTCTTGTGCATATTATAAAAAATTTAAGTCATTCGGGAGATTAAAAAGTGAGGATTCCTTCCAAAAGGGCCCCCCTCTGCCTGCCTGCCCTTCAGCACGTGGACCAACCCCCAACCCCCCGACATGTGCTCTGGAGGAGGGAGCCCTCGGCGGTGGCGCTCTGCTTGTCCCCTCCCCTGGCCTTTGGCTGCAGTCTTGTCCTGAGGAGGAGCTCGGGCAGCATGCAGCGGCGGTCCTGGCGGCTCGGGGTCACTTAACTGTCTGTCTGTCTGTCTGTCTGTCAGTCACGTTCCAGGCGTCTGTGGTTGTCTTCCTCCTCCGATCACCCCACTCTGCTTTCTAACCTTTTGCACCTTCCAGATGCCTCCACCACCACAGATCCCTCCTGAGACTGCCTGTGGCTGCCAGGCCCAGGTCCTCCTCCCTGAGGAGTGTGAGGTTGGCCCAACAGGAGGTCCCCACCCCAGCCCCCTGTGCCCCTTATCCCCCGCGGTGCGGTGGGCGGCTCCCTGGGGCCAGTGGGTGCATGGTGCCGCCTTGCTCCCAGCCTCCCTGCTCCCTTTTTAGTGCCTCGGGTTTGCAGCAGCTTAATCTCATGATCATTTTGCATCCTCCTGTGTACCGGTAAATATAAAAACTGATATTTTATGTTGTCCCTTCTTGGGTGAATATCATCCCAGAAAGCAGTCCTTTTTCCCCAAGGGCGTCTTGAGACGCCATTGGAGGTTTGTACATTGCACATTGTGAGGCCACTCCTCTCCTGTTAGGGAAACCTGCGTGCCTTTTCCCTGCGTATATCAGTGTTTATAGTTCACACAGACCCTTCTTGGTGTCTTTGGTACTGGGTGCTTCTGTGTCCATCCATGGGTGGGGGGTTGTGTCTGTATTGCATGGGGTTGTGTATCGCCGTCGTACAAAGGTGGACTTCATCGTGTTCCCATCCAGCTGTGTCATCATAGGAGCGTCTGTGCCCCCGGCCCTTTCTGCATAGTGATTGCATGCCTGACCTCAGATCTTCCCCAGGCCTTTCCTTTGAGTCTGAGTCCCCAAAACTGTTGGCTCTCTTCCAAGGCCCTACGTGGAGGAGCCACGCCATGTGAAGCTGCAGAAGGGCTCGGAGCCGCTGGGCATCTCCATCGTGAGCGGGGAGAAGGGCGGTGTCTACGTCTCCAAGGTGACCGGGGGGAGCATTGCTCACCAGGCCGGCCTTGAGTACGGGGACCAGTTACTTGAGGTGAGCGGGAGCTGCCGTCCTCTCCCTCCTCTCCTCTCCTCCCTCCCTGAGTCCCCAGGACCTCCTCCACGCCCTCCTCTCCCATCACTGAGCCCGCTCTCGGTGTGTCCTAGTTCAATGGCATAAACCTGCGGAGCGCCACGGAGCAGCAGGCCCGGCTCATCATCGGGCAACAGTGCGACACCATCACCATCCTGGCCCAGTACAACCCACACATGCACCAGCTGAGCGGCCACTCCCGGTCCAGGTGAGGCCCTGGCCTCCTAGGGGGCATGGGGGCCGCAGGAAGAGAGACGGGTGCGGCAGGTCCGTGGCTCGCTAGGGGGAGACCTACGTGCCAGCTGCAAGTTCTGGGGATTCTGCTGCCATGAGAGAGGAGTTGACCAGCCCTGGGTTTTGGAGAAGGGACATATGGAGGGATGGTTTTCCCTCCTGAAATAGGGTGTGGAAACAGGTGGCTGGGTCCTCCGTGCAGCAGGAAGCCCCGGCATGGGTATGTGGAGCAGCCAGGAGCTGCGGCCCCGAGCGGGCGCTCCCACAGAGTGGTCTGGCCCCACTCCACGAGCAGACACTGGACACCTGCCCCCATCTACCTCTGTGCTGTGGGTGGCAGGACAGGTGAGGAAAGGGTGAGACATGCCCCTGTCATGCAGCGCCTGTGAAGGGAAGGGCTGAAATGCACATGCAGAGGAAAAGAGAACGGTGAATTCAGGGGTCCCCAGGTCGACCCCTTTGCAGAGGATCCCCGAGTTGAGGACAGGCAGATTCTGCAGCTGGGTGACCGAGTCCAGGCTCCTGAGGCACCTGCTCTCCTCAGGGTTCGGGTCACAGAGCTGCGTGACCTGGTCCTTGTTCACATCCCAGACCTGGTCACCACCAGAGAGGGGGTGGCTCTGGCCGGCTGCATGCCACTCCTTACTCTTCCTGTCCTCTGTCCCCAGCTCCCACCTGGACCCTGTCAGTCCCCACTCCACTCTCCAGGGCAGCGGTGCCACCACCCCGGAGCATCCCTCTGTCATTGACCCACTGATGGAGCAGGACGAGGGCCCTGGCACCCCCCCGGCCAAGCAGAGCGCCCCCAGCTCCAGGTCAGCAAATGTGTGCCATGAGCCTTCCATCCGTGCACCTTGGCTGAGTGGGGTGGGTCCGGGGGGGTCATTGTTGGGGCCCAAGCACATCCTCTGAGGGACGTGGGTCCCAGCGCTGCCCTGCGCTGCAGACGGCACACCGGCTTGTCAGGATTTGGGGTGGGGAGCACGCCAGTCCTTTTTTCCTCCCTCCGTCCTGCCCTCTCTCCCTTTTTTTCTCTCGTTTTCTCACTGACTCATTCTTAGCTCTGCCTTTTTTCTTTCTCTCCTCCTTTTCTCACTCACTTGTTTTCTGGTTCTGTCCTTAGACAGAATCCCACGGTCATCCCCCAGCCAGGCCCTGGGCTCTGGCCATCAACAGCAGTGTTGCCCCCAAGGAGCTCTAGGTTTGAGGGTGGCAGACCAGTGTCCAGGCATGTGCAGCACAGCCGGAGTGCTGGGAGGGGCACCAGGGGCCACGATGGAACAGTCATGAGGAGCACGGCAGGGCAGTGACAGCTAAGTCACAGCGTTCCAGATGAGCAGGGGTTAGCCGTGCCAAGGGCGGGCGTGAAGAGATGTCCAGTGGAGGGAACGGCATTAGTGTGGGCAGAAGCTGGTGGGGAGGTGGGGGAGAGGGTCACACAGGCTGGGTCCTGAGGCAGTCACTCTGCAGTCTTGGACAGAGCCCTTTCTCGGGTACGACTTTAATGGACTGTTCACAGAAGTTTGAGGCTGGAAGCTGGGACATCTTCAGGGCTTTCCTACTTGTGACCGTTCACTGTGCCCATTATGGCTACACTTACCTGCAGCAAAATTTTCGTCACTGGCTGGCTCCCCCACTGAGGTCCTGCTCATTCGGTCCCATTGCTGTCCTGTCTCCTTCACTCAGTTTGTTTGCCAGCCTTTCAGTGTCCCTGTGCTGTGAGTTCCTTGATGGCAAGGGGCCCTGCTTCTTGGTTTAGTGCCATCTGGGCCATAGAAGCTGCTCAGTAAACATTTGCTGGATGAGTTGTGCCCTGGATGGTGAGCCTGGCTCTGCAGTTCTCTGCAGGAGAATAGTTAGGAAAACAAGTGCAGTCCAGGTGGGCAAGACATAGCCCATGGTGTGTGATGGACAGCTGGGCTGGAAAGCAGGGGCGTTGATTTCCACTCTGTTCCCAAGTGGCTTTGTGATCCGGGGTCATGTGTTCACCTCTACCAAACCTCAGCATCCTGCCTACCAACCAGGTCACTAGAACTAGAGGCTGTGTCGGCCCGCCTCCCGGCTCCTGTGGTTCTGAGAGCTTGTGAGACCGTGGCGGGGGCAGCAGAACACGGTTAGGGCATCATCACCACTGTTTCATCTTTCTCATGTCTTCCTCCCTCCCTGTGCACAATTGAAGAGCTTCATTTTCCTCCCCATAAGGATGGTGGGAGATGCCACCAAGAAGACCCCAGAACCACGAGTTGTCTTCATCAAGAAGTCCCAGCTGGAGCTTGGCGTGCACTTATGTGGTGGGAACCTGCATGGGGTGTTCGTGGCCGAGGTGGAGGACGACAGTCCTGCCAAGGGCCCCGATGGCCTCGTGCCTGGGGACCTCGTCCTTGAGGTGAGTTCTGCGCCCTCTGAGCAGCAGCCGGGCTGCTTTCTGCCTGCACGTCGGGCCTCCCGCCGTCTCAGTTGGCACAGGAGGTGGAGGAGCACAGCCTCTGCTGGCGACCGCTGTGTGTGGGCATTGGATGCCGCCCAGACCCCTGCTGGGTAGATCATGGGGAAGCGGGCAAGGGGGCCTGGTTTGGGCACTGGTGTCTGGAGGGGAGATGCTCCACTGTTGTCAGTGGCAGGAGTCAGGACTGGTCTGATGGCAAGGGCCATCTCCCTCTCACTGCGTCTCCTGTTGGATGGGGGGAGGTGGGTCATAGGTACTGAAAGCTAGCAAGGAGCATAAGCAAGGTGAAGTGCTGTGTTTCCAATAGGCCTTACTTGCTGGGGGACTAGAACAGGGTTTCTCCTGGGAGTAGCTGTCGAGGGTAGAGCAGACACTCAACAGAGGACTCAGCCTTACCTGCGGAGGTGGGGCAGATGGATGCCCAGTGAAGGGGATGCTGAGTCTCACCCTTACCCTACACCCGGCCTCTCGCGGGTGCCCAAGATGCCCTCTGACCCCAGTTCTCCGTCTCTGGGTAGTACGGTGGTCTGGACATGCGCAACAAGACGGTGGAGGAGGTCTACGTGGAGATGCTGAAGCCCAAGGACAGCGTCCGCCTGAAGGTGCAGTACCGCCCTGAGGAGTTCACCAAAGTCAAGGGCCTGCCTGGTGACAGCTTCTATATCAGGTACCCGTGGCCAGCGTTGCCGGGGACTTGGGGCTAGGGGAGGGGCTTTTGGTGGAGGCTGTTCCCTGTGAATGTCCCCATGTTTCTTGCCCCCAAAGGGTGGGGCCGTGAGCATTATTACTTGGGCCCCAAATTGGAAGCTCACGACGAGATGCTTGTGACTTAGAAAAACCCTCGAAAGCTCCCAGGGCCAGGTGGGGAAGCTTGAGACCACAGAGCCTCGTTTTCCTGTGGGCTAGGCTCCTCTCCTGGTCTCCTCTGACCCAGGTCTGCAGATCCCTCTGCAGCGTGTGTGGGTGTCAAGGCATCCACGGTACCCCAAAGTACTATATGCAGTGTGTGTCTGAGGCAGGCATCGGGCGTCTTCCGGGAGGTGCTCAGCTTTCTTCGTGTCCCCTAAGATCTGAGGCCACACAAGAATGGAAAGCACTGATCGACCATGTACCGTGAGGTGTGGGGGGGTCCCTGTCTCTAGGGAACCCCTCCTCAGTTGAGGATGGCATGTTTCCCTTCTGGGAAGTTTCTAGTCTGTAGGAACCGTCAGCCTTGACTCAGGGGAGGGACGCAAATGGGAAAGGCCCATCTGGAATGGAGATAATGGCCTTGGTCCTTGGCAAAAAGTCTTTTATGTGATGGGCATGAGGCAGCCCTTGTCTCCAGGGAGCCCGGTCTCAGGGGAGGAAAGGGCAGTCTCTGCCCTGTCGTGCAGAGCCCGGGCTCCCCTCTTTGGGAACCACTGCTAGGTTGGGGAGAGGCTGGTCCTGATCAGCCTCTGGGGTCTGGGGAAAGTTCAGAGCAGGAGAGCGGCTCTAGGAGAATGGCTGCAAAGGGCAGCCAGCGGCCTGACCTGTCCTCTCCATTGCCCGGTCCAGGGCCCTCTATGAGCGGCTGGCAGAGGTGGAGCATGAGCTGAGCTTTAAGAAAGATGACATCCTCTACGTGGATGACACCTTGCCCCAGGGCTCATTTGGGTCCTGGATGGCCTGGCAGCTGGACGAGAATGCCCAGAAGATCCAGCGTGGGCAGATCCCCAGCAAATACGTGTGAGTGTTCTCGAGTCTGGGCCTGGGGCTGGGGCGGGCGGCACCTGTGGGGATGCCCCATGGGATGCGGGCTGGGGCTCATGGGGGTTGCTTCTGATGCTCGTATCAGCTTCTGGTCTGTACGTTTTGCCACAATTGCTTGTCCAAAAAGCAATTTTGGTCCTAGTGTAGGTCAGTGCTGTACTTAAGTCAGTGCTACACAGAAGCACAGGGGCAACTTAAGAGACAGCACTTTTTTGTTTTTAACAGATTTGTTGAGACATAATTCACGTACCATACAATTTACCCAAAGTGTACAGTTCACTGGCTTTTAGTATTTTCACAGATGTGCAACCATCACCGTAGTCAATTTGAGAACATTTTCGTCACCTCAGAAAGAAGCCCCATAACCCTTTAGCTACCCCGCCTTGTCTTTCTGTCTGCCCTGCCCCCTCCTGTCGACCCTGAGCGACCACTGATCTTTCTGTCTCTATAGACTTCCCTGTCTGGACTTTCACGTGAATGGAGTCATATAGCACGTGGTCTTTTGTGACTGGCTTCTTATACTTGGCATGATGTTCTTCAGGGTTCTTCTGTGTTATATTGTCTATCTGTGCTTCGTTCCTCTTGGTGGCAGGAAGCATAACTTGTAGTGTTCGCGAGTGAAGCCTGTCTTAGCAGCTCCTTCTGACCCTCGTCTGACTATAGGAGGAGGCCCTGGATTCTGAGAGCTTGCCCAGCACTGGTGTGTGTGTATCACCCTCACAGCAGTGGCACCATGGTGTCCTCAGTAGCGTGGGTGGTGAAGCGGCCAGGAAACCTGTAGAGAATGTGGGAGGAGCCTGGAGTCCCAGCTCTGGCTCTCCTCGCGGCTGGGCATGCGGGGAGGTGATGGTCCCTGGGCCCTTCGCACCACTGCTGTACTCTTGTCCACAGGATGGACCAGGAATTCTCCCGGAGGCTCAGCATGTCTGAAGTCAAGGATGACAGCAACACCGCAAAGACGCTCTCGGCGGCTGCACGCAGATCCTTCT
This sequence comes from Mesoplodon mirus, assembly GCF_964341445.2. Lineage (NCBI taxonomy): Eukaryota > Metazoa > Chordata > Mammalia > Artiodactyla > Ziphiidae > Mesoplodon > Mesoplodon mirus. Next base: position 65,087,206 of record NC_138977.1, on the reverse strand, counting down.
TTCGAAGGAAACATAAGCATAAACGCAGCGGGTCCAAAGATGGGAAAGACCTCCTTGCCTTGGACACCTTTTCCAACGACTCCATTCCACTCTTTGAAGGCAAGTGGCTGGGCTGGCTTTCTCCAGCAGGCTCGCAGGATGAGGTGTGCTGTTGACCACAGAAGCCTCACCACAGTGACTTAAACAAGATAGAAGTTTGCTTTGCTTTCGCACATAACTGATCTAGGGATGTGTGTCTGGGTTGGGATGGTGGTGCTACTGTCTTCAGAGTGTTTACCACCTGTAGGGTGTGGCTTCCATCCTCAAGGTCTCCCCATGGTCATTGCAGCTTCTGCCATCACGTCCACGTTCAGGCAGTAGGGAGGAGGAAGGGGCACGGCAAAAGTGTGCCTCTTTAAACAGCTTACCTGGAAGCCCCACCCTTGGTCTCCCACTTATTCCTCATTGGCCGCTCAGCCTGCGAGGGACGCCGAGAAGGCAGGACTTTCACTGGTGACCTGCTGGCTTCAGTAACTAGCAGGTTCTGTTAGTAAGGAATAAAGGAAAGATGGGTATTGGGTGGGCAAAAAGCAGTCTCTGCCCAATGCATTGCTTCTAGTTTGTTTTTGGGTTATTACTGGCTGCTTGGTGGTGACCAAGGGCCACTGTGCAGATCTTTGGCCGTGTTTGGACTTACTCCTGTGTGTGTCCATTCTTTTTTTCTTATTTTTTTTTGGCCGTGTTGGGTCTTCGTTGCTGCGTGCGGGCTTTCTCTAGTTGCGGCGCTTGGGCTTCTCATTGCGGTGGCTTCTCTTGTTGCGGAGCACGGGCTCTAGGCGTGTGGGCTTCAGTAGTTGTGGCGCGTGGGCTCAGTAGTTGTGGCTTACGGGCTCTTGAGCACAGGCTCGGTAGTTGTGGCGCACGGGCTTAGTTGCTCCGCGGCATGTGGGATCTTCCCGGTCCAGGGATCCAACCCGTGTCCCCTGCATTGGCAGGCGGATACTTAACCACTGCGCCACCAGGGAAGTCCCCTCCTGTGTCCATTCTTCCAAGATCCTCCCAGGGCCAGGCGCCGACCCAGTCCTGGAGTTGCGTATTAGGCAGCATCAGACATCCTTTGGTAGATTGCCCCGTGGAAGGGTGCATTTGTCCTGTGAAGCAGGAGCCTCCTGTGAATGCTGCTCCGAGGACCCCCTTGTGTGTCCACTGTCCTAGAAGGTGTGCCCTCCCTGGTAGCAGGGTGTGGAGGTGGCAGTGGGCCTCAGAAGGTGAGACAGCTGGTTTCCTCCTCCTCAGCTTCCTTATTTATTGTTTCAGTTAGGGCCTTAGTCCCAGTGAGTTGAGTGAGTTCCACCTTTGTTCATGGCCCACGGGTCACTGTCAGTGAGGAGAGGGGTTGGCAAGCCATAGCCTATGGGCCAAGTCTGGCTGTTTTTATATGGCCTTCGAGCTAAGAATGGGTTTTTACATTTGTAAATGTAAAATAGACTATTCACCTTTTGGCAATAATAGTTGCTTGATTCTCCCTTCCCTTTTCTTCTGTAGACACTATCTCTGGTGTATTTGGTGTATGTCTAGTGGATGTCTTTGGAAAACAGCCATATGTCTAAGTCTTCCTTTCAGTTCTTCAGTGGGTTTTTTTTTTTTTCTTTCATTATGTATTTTGAAGTGGTCTTTAAATTGTTATTTCTAAATTGTTATATCTTACTGTTAAATTGACTCTTTTATCATTATGTCCTTCTTTATGTCTAGAAATGTTTCTGGCCTTAAAGTCTATTTTGTTTAAGTATTATTATCACACCAGTTTTCTTTTGGTTAAGTGTTTGCATAGTTTGTCTTTTTCCATCCTTTTATACTTTTCTGTAGCTTTATATTTACATGGCTCTGTAGGCAGCATGTAGGGTTTTTTCAACCCACTGTGATACTTCATCTTTTTTCATTTTATTGAGATGTAATATATGTATAGAAAAGCGCACATACATCTACAGAAAAGTGTACATCCTGAGGCGTTTTCACAATTTGAACACACCTGTGACAATCTTTATCGTTTAATCAGAGTATTTAATCACTGATGAAATCATGACTGATACATTTACACTGATACATTTACATGTTCCGGTTTGTTTTCTATTGTCCTGCCTGTTCTATGTTCCCTTCACTTCCTTTTCTTCCTTTTGGATTAATCAAGCATTTTTATTATTCTGTCCCCCCATCTGTTAGTTTTTAGTTAATCATTTTGTGTTACTCTTTGGTGGTGGGGGGGTGGATTACAGCAACCCTCATGATATATATCTCTGACTTACTGCCAACGTGAATCATTGCTTTGACCGCTTCTCTAATAATTCTAAAACATGAGAGCACTGTGACTTCTTTACCTCCCTCCCACCTTTTACATTATCATTTTCATTTTACATATATTTTAAATCCAACAGTGTTACTGATTTGCACGTCAGTTATTCACTTATATTTATCCTTTCCATTATTCTTCATTCCTTCCTGCAATTCTCTTTCCTTCTGATCTTTTCTTTCAGCTGAACACTCCCTTCAGCATTTCTTTTTTTCCCATCTTAACTGAGATATAACTGGCACATAATATTGTGTGAGTTTAAGGTGTATAGGATGATAATTTGATCGGTGTATATGTTGCAAAAGGTTTACCATAATAAGGTTAGTTTAACACATCCTTTACCTCATATAATTACCATTTTCTTGATGTTATTGTGACCTTCATCATTTCTTGCAATGCAGGTTTGTTGATGACAAATTCTCTCTTTTTTTTTTTTTTTTGGTCTATTTTCCCATCATTTTGGAGATTTTTCACTGGATATAGAATTTTAGATTGATAGGTGTTTTTTTTTTTTTTTTTTTTTTTTTTTTTGTGGTACGCGGGCCTCTCACTGTTGTGGCCTCTCCCGTTGCGGAGCACAGGCTCCGGACGCGCAGGCTCAGCAGCATGGCTCACGGGCCTGGCCGCTCCGTGGCATGTGGGATCTTCCCTGACTGGGGCACGAACCCGTGTCCCCTGCATCGGCAGGCGGACTCTCAACCACTGCGCCACCAGGGAAGCCCTAGATTGGTCGATATTTTACTTTTGCATTTTAAAGATATAATTCATTATCTTCTGGCTTTCATTGTTTATTCGTTTCCTGGGGCTGCTGTAACAAATGTCACAGACTTTGTGGTCAGCACAGCATACATTTATTCTCTCACAGTTCTGGAAGCCAGAAGTCCAAAATCAGTACCATTGGGCCAAGATCAAGGTGCTGACAGGTCCACACTCCCTTGGAGGCTCTAGGGGGGAATCTGTTAGGTCCATTGGTCTGTAGCGTTGTTCAAGTGCTGTTTCCTTATTGATCTTCTGTCTGGGTTGTACTATCCATAACTGAAAGTGGGGTATTGATGTCCCCTACTAATACTGTGTTGGTGTCTGTTTCTCCCTTCAGTCTCATCAGTGTGCACTTCACTTATTTGGGAATTCTAACGTTGGGTGCACATGTGGTTATGATTGTTTTCTCTGTCTGGAGAAATGACCCTTTTATCATGCTGTCATGTCCTTCTTTGTCTCTTGTGGCAGTTTTTGTCTTAAAATCTATTTTGTCTGATACAACTATGGTCACCCCTGCTCTCTTTAGGTGCCCGTTTGCATGAATTACTTTTTTCCTATCCTTTCACTTTTAGCCTATGAATGACCTTAGAGCTTAGGTGAGTCTCTTGTAGACAGCATATAGTTGGATCCTTTTTATTTATGTATTCAGCCAATCTACGTCATTTAATTGGGGCATTTAATCCATTTATATTTAAAGTAATTACTGATACGGAAGGACTTCCTATTGCCATTTTGTTAGTTGTTTTCTGTATGTCTTGTTGCTTTTTTGTCTATCTTTTCCTCCTTTGCTGCCGCCTTTTGTATTTCATTGACTTTTTTTTTATAGTGACATGTTTTGATTCCCTTCTCATTTTCCTTTGTGTATATTTTATAGATATTTCCTTTTTGGTTACCATTGCAGTTACATAAAACATCTTAAGGTTATAACAATTCGTTTTAAACTGATGGTAGCTTAATTTCAATCCTATATAAAAACTCTACTTTACATCTCTGGGATTCCACCCCCCACCTCCTTTATGTTATGGATGATACCAATTACATCCTTTTTACATTATGTGAACATTAGCGTAGATTTATTATTACCTTTATGCTCTTGGTTTTAGTATCTATACCAGTTTTAAAAGCAGTTTACATAACTACATTAGGTTACTTCCAGATTGTCTATTTGTCTGTATATTTACCCTTCCCAGGTAGATTTTTATTTTCTCTGGACCTCTGACCTTGTTGGATTTAGTGCTCGCGAGATGCTCTGTAGCCCCCCTATGATTCTGTAACTATGAGGACTTCCAACAAAGCAGATTATTCGGGGAGGAAAAGGAATCTTCTAAATTGGTGCCCCTCAGTGTGGAATGTTAATAATCATTCAGGGAGAAGATGATTCTGTTCAAGTTAAGTTGAAGACATAGTGACTTAGTGTCTGTACACAGGGCAATGGATAAATAGGTGCAGGGCGTCCATCCCGTAGGGTGTTCAAAAGGAGTTAGGGAGATCAATGTGCATCACCAGGGATGCGGTTCGGAAGCATAAGACTGAGTAGAAGAGGGAGTTGCGGAATGTCGCATGTGTCATGTATTTTTGCATGTATCATGATACAAAAATGTATCTTGTTATTTTTGTTGAGCACATGGAAATACATAACATATTTTCTAGGTATTTTGAGCCCGTAAAAGTCAACAAGTAAGAATGACATCTGGAAGAGGATGTACTTTATATCCTTATAACCAACTATGACGGTGGTTATGAGGAAACTGTTGAGGACCAGGACTGGAGAAGAGGTGTTGGAGAGGATGCCTGGCTTTATCTGTAATGTTCAAAGTTTTAAAAGAGGGGATGTTTTTATCTCTTCCTGGAGGAAGTTTTTTGCCCTGGCACTCCACAGAGCCTTCAGTCAGAAGTGTGCGGGGGTCTCGGACAGTCAGTGTGATCACCAAACCCTCCCCCTGCTTTGATAACGGATCATCTGGTCAGCAGGTTGAGAAATGCTGTTTAGGAAGCCATATAGATGTGCCTGGATAATCATCAGACCGAAAAAATGCCTGCGGTTCTGCCTGTGAGCTCGGCGTTTGTGGAGCTGAGGCTGCACCGAGCACCGCCCTGTGTGTTCACTTCTAAAGCTCTGCCTCTGGTCTGTCTTTCTTCGTCTCCTAGTCACGGGCCTTCCAGGCCGGACCTCTCATTGACCCTTCCTCACAAGCCCACCTCAGGCGACCCTCACCTCAGCTCTGCCCCTCCTCATCGCCACTCCCACCCCCCGAGGGTGAGGCTTCTTGTCCTGCTGCCTGGAGCTGGCAGGCAACTCTTGTATGGTTGTCTTGTTTCTTACCTGTTGCCGTCTGTGAGCCTGGTTAGAGCATGAGCTCTGCAGTGGCAGGGACTGTGCTTTCTACTCTTTTTAAAAGTGTTTCCGAGATGCCAACACAGTGATTGGTACAAGGGAGGTGCCAAGAAGATATTTGCATGCTGGTTTTTTAGGCGGTCACTTCCTGCAAGGATTTTTTTTATTCATTTGGTGGAAGGAGAGGTTTTTACTACATGTATCAACTAGGATATTGGTTTGACTGCTGTAACTGAGACCAGACGACAATGGCTGAAGCATGATAAGAAACTTATTTCCCTGCCACATAGAAGTCTGAGCTGGTGGGGGGAACCCCTGGGAGGCAGCTCTGTTCTGGGGATCATAAGGGAGCCAGGTCCCTTCTGTCCTGTGGCTCTGTCATTTCCTGAGGGTTGTTCTCATCTGCAGGATCAGAGCTGGCTCACTGCACCCGGTCCTGTCCATTTCAGCTCATGGGAAGGGGGAGAGTTTGCTCACCCCATGGGGCAGGCCTGGGTCACATGACCACACCTACCTCAGGGGAGATTACCTCTCTAGGGAGTAGAGAGTATATACTAGGGGTGAGGGGAGGGCGCCTTGGACACATGCGGAAGAATTTGAGCAGGATGAAGTACTGCAGTGTCTTGGGTGTCCGTGGAGCAGGGACACTGTGCTGGACTCCAGGAGCGGCCGTGCCCTGGTGTGCCCGGGGTGTGGGACTCTCAGTGCTACAACTGGGCAAGTCCCAGACAAACCAGGGTGAGCTGGGTAGCTGGCTCCGGATTTGTGGAGTGAAGGAGGTGGGCCTCCCTGGGGTAAGCAAGGTCAGGGGAGCAGTGGGTCCCCAGCCCCTCCGTCTGCTCCAGGTGGGTGTCCATGACACTGCTCCCCTCTCTCCTTCAGATTCGGTGAGCCTTGCCTATCAGCGGGTCCAGAAGGTGGACTGTACCTCCCTGAGACCCGTCTTGATCCTGGGGCCTTTACTGGATGTGGTGAAGGAAATGCTCGTGAACGAGGTGCCCGGCAAGTTCTGCAGATGCCCCCTTGGTAAGGGATGCCCTCGTGCCTGCTGGGCTGTGTCTGTTCCTGTGTTTGTGTTCATCCCCCTGTTCCCGGGGACGGATCCCAGGATGTTTCAGAGTCCCATGGACTTGGCTCAGATCAGTGTGCAGCCTCTGGTTCTTTGTCCAGGAGCGAAGACAGTAGGGCTGGGTTCCTAAAGTCTCTTCTGCACAGCGTTCCTCCTGGCACGTGCAGTGACGGCTCATGGTGCCAGGGCCTTCCTGATTCCTGTGTCTATGCTTTGCAGAGGTGATGAAGGCCTCCCAGCAGGCCATCGAGCGGGGCGTCAAAGACTGCCTGTTTGTCGACTATAAGCGGAGGAGCGGCCACTTTGATGTGACCACAGTGGCTTCCATAAAGGAGATCACAGAAAAGGTACCTGTTGCTTCAGACCAAGGGATGGGGGCGCCTCTCTGAGTCCGGGGTTTGGACCCCAGTGTGTGTGTCCGGGCTCTGTACCTTTGCACATCTGCCCTGCATGTCTCTCGGACCTTCATGAGCTCGCCTGTGTCCTGTTAGTCTGAGTTAACCTACTGGGGGCTGGCCCCCATTGCTTCTTGTGCTTCCGCTTTCGTGAGTAGGAAGCTAGTCCTGGGCAAAAGTCACCCTGTGCATGTGTCACCTGCCCCTCTCTGAGGGGCTCTGACGAGAGCTTTGAACTCTAGGAAAGGCCCCTCACAGGGGTTTCTACAACAGGGTCCCAGAATGCATCTGCTGAGCTTGTGTGCTGAGCTGATGTGCCTTATTCTAGGGACAGGGGCACAGCTTCCATCAGGGCCACGACCCTGAAAGGATAAGAGCCGTTGCCATGTGCCTTTAGGTTTGTGAACACGCTGGGGTCTGTTTGCCAGATAGTATGAGGGGAAGTGGGGAAATCTTTTGGAAAAGCATCCCTCACAAGTCTGAGGATGTGGGCGCTTTCTGGGCTCCATCCTTCCTGGGTGGTCAGTTTACCTCGCCAGGCTTTGGATCCTTCCTGTTACGTGAGGGAGTTGACCTCTTACACCTGTCAGTGAAGACTGCCCAGTTGAAGTGGACGAGCTCCAGTCAGAGGTGCCCCAGGATGTCAGAAAGCCTGCCAAAGGGTGGACCCCCTCAGTGGAGCTTTCAGGGGTCAGGGAGAACCACAGGCAGGGTGCCCGTGGCCTGCCTTTGGCTCATACTCTGCCCGGAGGCTCAGGGGATCCATGGGATGCATTTCAATCACAACCACGCAAAGACCCACACACTCCCCCCTCCCCTGCTTCAGCCCCCCGCCGAGTCTCCGTATCTTCTTTTGCCCAGACTGGCAGAAGTAAGGTTCCTGAGGCCAGGTGGGGTAGCGCTTCAGGAAGTTCCTATATCTGGGTAAAGGCAGGAAAGGGAGTTTGGAGTGGGGTCGTCCAGACCCCGCTTGGCCCTGGTTCCCAGCCTGGACCATCATCACAGCTGACGGCTTGTGGGGAGAGATCTTCCCAGATGCAGTTTCCCCTCCGTGTATCGTGTGTGGTCTTAACGAAAGACTGGTTTTGCTGCCTTGTTCGTTGGTAGAACCTTGTATGTTCACTTACAGGGCAAGGCAGGGCAGTGTCAGGGGAGGGGTGGGGCCCATCGGTGTCAGAGGAAGGCTGGTGTGTCCAGTGCTCCCGAGGCCCCGGCCCCGCACCCGCCCAGGTGTTCACTCTCTCCCTGCCCCCAGAACCGGCACTGTCTCCTGGACGTCGCCCCCCACGCCATTGAGCGGCTGCACCACATGCACATCTACCCCATCGTCATCTTCATCCACTACAAGAGCGCCAAACACATCAAGTAGGTGACAGGCTCCTCGGGGGCTTGGCTTGGGGCCTTGCTGGGGAGGCACTGCTGGCTCAAATCCGTGGGGCGAGGGGCCCCTTGGCCTTGAAATAGGCATCCCATGTAGGAGCGGCCTTCCGCCTCGAGCCCGCATCTCACACTGAGCCAGGCATGTGAACCCAGCACAGCCCTCCCTCCACACCACTCTCCGCGCTGTTTGGATGCTACCACCGCTCCCTGAGGAGGTCCAGCTTTGTCTGCGTAGCTCCCCTCCTGACCCCCAGCCCCTTTTCCCTTCTCCTGCCTCTCAGCTGGACATTCACAACAACACAGGAACTGGGTGGCCTGGCCTGGGTCCAGCTCTGCCAGGAGCTGGCTTGTGGTGTGGATGGGCCTTTGCTCCCACTGGGCTTGAGTTTCTGTGCGGGTTGGGCTAACGGCTTGCCAAGGCCCTCCTCCACTTTGCCTTTCTGTGCTTCCAGGCTTCTGATACCTGCACTCGGGGGCCAGCTGAGGTGTCTGGTCTCTGTGTGCACACACTCGGGTTCCCACCTTCCCCCTCTCTGCCCGGAGCTCCCCGTGGAGCCTGCAGGCTGTGCTTTACCAGGGGAGCACATGGGGGCCCTGTGGTGGTGGAGACCCCTGTTACTCTGGACAAAGAAGCAAAGAGGAGGGAGGGCCTGGGGGGAGGGGAGAAGCTCAGCCTGGTTCCCTGGATGTCCCAACAGGGAGCAGAGAGACCCCATCTACCTGAAGGACAAGGTGACTCAGAGGCATTCCAAAGAGCAGTTTGAGACGGCTCAGAAGATTGAACAGGAGTACAGCAGGTTCTTCACAGGTAGGTGTGCGTCAGGCCTGAGGAGGAGCAGGCAGCGGGGACGGTTACAGGCTTCCCAAGGACGTCCTTCTTAGAAGTGGTAACAGCCCGCACTTCCGGGGAGCCTGGTGGATGCCGTCACGTGAGCACTTTCATCACAGATGGTCTCATGGCAGGCACAGGGCAGCGTCAGGAAGTTGCAGGTCCAAAGGTAAAAGTTCACTAATTCTGGCCTTGGGTCACAACCTGGCCCTGTGTGGCGGCTGCACAGGCACCATGTAGCACAGCTCCAGCGTTCCCTGGGCAGGTAGCATGGCGGTGGTGGCTGTGACCATCTGTCCCCAGCACCTTCCAGGTCAGGCCAGTTTTGCAGTGAAGTTTGAAGATAAGCTTCACCTTTACTATCTCTGGTCTTTGAAACAAAGCAAACCAGAAGAAGCAGGTTTCCAGTTTACCAACTGCCATTTTACTTTGCGACTTTCAACTTCTTCCATAAAATCAGTCATTTGTAGGGGGCATAATAACACTGTGGCCACAGAGAGGTGGAGACAGTGATTTTAATGAACTTGTAGAGAGTGTTGTGATCTAGTTTGGCGCTTCTCATGCAACATTTGGCCTCAAAACCCAGCCTTGGTGCTTCTGTCTATGTATGTGTTATGTGTGTTTGTGTTTTAATTTCCAGTCCATTACAGACCAGTATTTCAGTCAGATACATGAACAATTACTAGAGAAAAGAACATTAAAAACTCCAAAACTTAACAAAATGCAAGCCTTGGCTTTTTGTTAGATTCAGCAGATGTAAAATTACTCTGTCACGTTTCCATAGCCGTTTCTAAACCCTCGCTGTCCATTTCTGTGGCAAGCAGCCAGCGCTCGGCGCTGTTCCGTGGAGCCCGCAGAGAGCCCTGGTCTAGTGTCTGCCGGGCTGTAGTCCTGAAAGCCTGCAGAGCAGGCCTGAGAGCTGGAGACATTCCATCATCTTTGCTGGGAATCTTCTCTGGGCCATGGGATGCCCAGCTTCCGAGACCCAACCTTGTCACCTGTAGAATCCTGCTGCCGATTGGACCATCACAACACAGCCCAGACTGCCTTCCAGTGTGCTGGGACTCCCCATTGCATGACTAGGCAAAGCAGCCCAGAGCATCCTTGCAGTGGGGCCTGGCAATTCATGGGTGTGGTCAGATCCTGTCATCCCTGTTACAGGGACCAGGGCAGCCTGGCAAAATGGGACACCAGCCTTCATTTGAGCGTAAAATTTTAACATCCTATGGAACAGTTGCCGAGAGGGATAGGTAAAAAGCCGAAGTGGTTTGCACTCAACTATTTTTTCTTTTCCAATTTCTCACTGATGGAAGAGAGTGAGGCGGGAGTGGGGCAGGAGGGCCAAGTAGCTCAAAACAGGCAGAACGCCAGGAAGAGTAAAAGATGTGTTTATTTGCCTTCACCCTGGAGTCTTCCTCTGGGCCAATGACGTGTGTGTTTGGGGGCTCTCTTGCAGGGGTCGTCCAGGGAGGAGCCCTGTCGAGCATTTGCGCTCAGATCTTGGCAATGGTCAATCAAGAGCAAAATAAAGTCCTGTGGATCCCAGCCAGCCCTCTCTAGAACTCGGTGCTGGGGACGGCTGCAGCTTGGCCGCCGGCGTGACTGCCTGGCTCAGCCCTTTTTAGCAACTAAAGATAGACGTCTCTGTATATAAACGTGAAGGGGAAGGATCCATGAAGCAGGATTCCAGAAGCACCTCCTTTGTAGACAAGAGGGCCGCTGACTCTATTCCTCTCCCTCGTGCGCTGTAAGACAGAAGACTCTGTAGAGGGGCTCGACACCAACCTTTCTCGTAGCCAGCTCGTCAGAGATGCTGCAAAGAGAACCTTTCAGATCACAAGTTTACAAGCCTTTTCTAAGTATTCGGTTGTTGATGTTTACTTGAACGGCTCCATGTTGTCGCTGCCCAGCCCCTGCCCTTTCCTCACTGTCGCTTTGGTGTTGGTTTTGTGCTGTTTTCAGCGAGACGACTCTGGAACCTCGCTGGGGGCCGCTTTGCTTTGGGAGGTTCTTGTCAGTGGGACCAGAGCTTTGACAAACTTCATGCTCCTTGGTGGCACCTCTCCTGGAAGGACCTGCGACTGCGGACGCTTCGACCATCGGCGGGCGCGGAACCAGTGCCTTTGTGGGGCAGACTCTCCAGCGGCAGTGTACTCCCCTCCTGCACGGAGGAGGGCGACTCGGGCCGTCCTGCGGACGCGTCCCTCAGACTTTGTCCCCTGCCCTCTGCGTCCTCTTCTCGTCCACCTGCGTTCATTATTCCAGCGTTCTCTCTGGTCCTCGGAGCTTCATGGGTTCACTGTGACACCGCCAGTTCCAGGCAGGGTGTTAGGCTGGGGCTGATGCATGCCACTGGGTCCTCTTTAGGTTCTGTGAATCGTGACAGCCTTTACCAGTGCAGATTTTGCAGGGTAATTCCTAAGCGCTCTAGAGTGGGGCGGGCACATCAGCTCTACTTGATATAAAAACATTTCAGACTTTGAGCAGAGAACTCTTAGGGAAGCTTAAGGATTAGTGCAGTCACTGTCAAAACTCAGAAGAAGAGAAACTGGGATCTGCCTAGTCTTGGCTCCAGCGCTTACAGCATGAGCAGTGCTCCACGAGGATGGCTTTGTTTGGGGTTTGTGTCTCTTTTTTTTTTTTTTTTTTTTTTTTAAACCGCTTCTGACGCTGGATGTTTCTGGCTGAAGGTTTGATCTGGTTCCTCCTTAAACTGTGCGTCCTCTTAATAATAGGTACTGTACGGGGCTCCGGGTAAGTGTCACTGGGGTAGGACCTCTATTTTAATACTGTTCCTAACATTTCATTTTACTAGCAAGAAATCGCCGATTCCATTTTATTCTTTGTAATTCTAGACACTAGATTATAGTTTAGCCATAGTGACATTTTTTAAAAAGGGATATATTTTCTTGCACAGTTGTTCGAAAATAGACACGTTTCAGCCCTCAGTGCTGCCCTTCGTTTCACAGGTACACGCGTTCTGGCTCAGACAACTAGGACCCCCTGCAGGCTGTCGAGGGGTCTCACTGGCGCCCTGCGGGGCTGCTGCTCTGGGCGGCGGGGGTGGGACGGTGATGGTACAGTGTGCACAGGTACTGTTCGGACAGACTGGGATTTTCTGTACTAAAACCTTCCTTTGTATCGAAAGTTAAATAGACTTTAGTACAATAAATAAAGGTCAATTTCTGTAACTTGTGGTGAAGAGGCCTGCATTCATTTCATTTCCACCTTTCCCTGCTTCCTGCCCTCTCTTTGTTCCTAAATTTGAGGCAGCCTTCCTCCCTGGCGGCAGGTGGCTGGAACTGGCCGCCACGTGAGGTTCTCGCCAGCTCTCCTGATGGTCAGGAGCCCCTCTTCCCTGTGGCCTCAGCCCCTCTGACTCTCTCCTTCCCTCTCATGTGTCCCTCTGTCCAGCAGAGCTGTGGGTAGTGCTTACAGCCAGGCAGCTGATTTGTGCAAGATTCAGATCCTAATCTGGGGGCTCCCGTTCAGATCTGCAGGTTTGGGCTGGGCCGAGAAAAGCAAAGGGGGTTTGAAGGACGCCAGTATCCCCTCATGTTCTCAGTCAGGTCCCTGTCTGCCAGGGGGTGAGGCCCAGACCGGGCCCCCGGGGTGAAGAAGGCAGAGCCTGGCCCAGGGGCTGTAGTGCAAGACCACCCACAGCTCTCCTGGGTAGCCACTTTGGGCCTGAAAGTCTGTTCCAGGGTGGCAAGAAGGCTGGGAGAAGTGGCCAGGAGGCCAGGGCTGCCTCACTAGCGCCCCGAGGCCCAGGTCAGATCAGAGCCCTCCTCCTCTGCTCTGTTTGCTTGGAGGAGCTTGAGGGCAGACTCTCATGGAAAAGCCTCACACTGCGCCAGAGGCTGGGCCAGCGGGGGCAGACTCGGCGCCAGTGCCTCCCTGGTCATGGCCCACGGGTGCAGCTCCACTGTGGACCCTGCAGTCTCACCTGCAGGTCCCTCTGGCCTTGCCTGCAGCCACAGGAGTCGCCGAGCTGCGTCGGACTGTGACCATGGAAAGGAGGGGAGGGCCTGTGCAGCTGGCCGGGTCCCAAGCCCGCCACTCCTCGGCCTGTGTGAAGCCAGCCACAGGGTCGCCTACATCTTCTTGACAAACTCAGCACTGACCTTGGGGGAGGGGATGCACCGTGGCCTGGATCCTGTGACCCCACCCAACAAACGCTTGTTTTAGGAAATGGTTTCTTTTAAAAGAGGTCCATGACGATGCCAAAGCCATAGCAGCTCACACTTGTTGCATTATGAGTGAGTTTTATTTTCTTCTTTAGACTTTTCTGTACTTTCCAAGTTTTCTACAGGAAACTTGGTTTTCTTTTACAATTGCAGGGTAAAACCGCTACACCTCTTTAAACGGAGGGCAGTTAGGTCGCTGAGCTCATAGACTGCTTGTTTCTGGATGCGCCGAGGCCTTGCAGGGCTGCCCCTGGGACACCGCTGAGTGGCACTGGGTTGGGGCGGGGATGTGCAGTTGTGTTTGTCTCTAAACCATGACAGGGGCTGGAGGTGCGCAGCCTTTGCCCCCAGTTGGTGTCTGTCTCACGCAGGCTCAGATCCTTCTGGAAAGGCAGAGCTGACTTTCAACTCCAGCCTTGAGGCCTTGGACAGATCTCGCCGGGGCCTCCAAAGACAGTGCAGACGAGATGACCTCTGAGGCCCCCTCCCATGCTGACATCTGCGTTATGGGTGGGGAGTGGGACTTCCCTCCTGGCCTTGCAGAGCCTGAGCAAAACCCCAGCTCTGGGAGCCTTGGCACACGTGACTTTCTGAGACTGGAGGAGTCCTTGATGCCTAATGCGCAGGAGCAGAAACCGAAGGGGTCTGGACCAGGAGCCAAGCACTGGCCCAAAGTCTTGGGCCTCTGGCCAGAACAAGGCTCTGAGGCTGACCAAAGTGGCTGGACAACTGGAGTTTGGGGCTGGGAAGCTGAGCTGCCGCCCCTCTCGGGGTTGACAGGGCAGAGGGCCACCCGGATCACGGATGCCAAGGACAGACGGAGAGAAATAACGAGGAATTGCCGGGTGGACTGCAGAGCAAGCATGATCTCACCGTTGGGAGTGTGGCTGGCATGGGGACGATCATCTTCTTGCAGGGGATGGGGCTCCGAGGCCCGAGCCTGGACAGCCGGGCCTTCTCCCTTGCTCCCTCCTGCTGCTCTTCTCCCTGTGGCTTTCCTGGACCTTATTTCAATCGTGCATACTCTTTCTTTCATGTGCTCGTACCTTCCAGAATGCAGTCTCTCTGGCTTCTTGATGGTTTCCCCTTCAGTTCTCCTTGCTATTATGAGTTTATATCTTTTTTTTCAACCGTGAAATGTGTCATACATACAGAAGAGCATATACAGTATAAATATACGGTCTAAAGAATAATGAAATGGACAGTGCGTCCACTGTTAAGGAACACTACCACTACCGTAGAGGCCATCTTAACACCCAACAGTAGCTGAATTCTCCACCTTTTCCCCCAAACCAAGCACTGTACTGACTTGTGGTTTAATGATTTCCTTGCTTTTTTTTTTCTATTTTCACCCCCAGTGGAGGTGTTTTGAAACAATGTCGTGTGTGGTTTTGAAAACACTGGGCCTCAAGCACACACTGAGCTGTGAGGGCACAGGGCAGCGCTGCCACTGTTCAATGACATTGGCCGGACAATATAATGGGCTCTCTGGAGCAGGGCGAGCCTCCGCTTCCCTGGGAACTTTGAAGAGCCCTTTCCCCTTGGGGAAGTCAGTGAGCAGGGACTTGAATGAGTCCTGGGGATCCCGGGGCTGCCACACTCGGGGTGTGTGGCCGTGCTGTGTCTGGCAGAAATATGGTCAGAGGGCGTGGACCGCTGACTGCAGTTTTCAGGCTCACCACAGCCGTCCTCTGGATTTCAGCAGTAAGCCAAAGCTGAGCACGTCTGTGGGAGGAAATGCTGGTTTCTCTTGCTGATCTGGAGAGCAGGAAGGTCTCCAGCTCATGTCGATAAAAACCTAGGAGAAATAAGACCCGGGGCTGGGATCACCTTAACGTTCTGTTCTTAGCTGAGCCCTATGAAACGAGCAGAGACTTTGGTGCTAACATCTGTGGGCATTTCTGTCTGGAGTCCCTGCTCCAGACCAGACTTCTTGTCCTCTTGGTCTGGTGCCAGCCCTCATCCTGGTACCTCCTCTACTTTCCTGAGAATTTCCTGGGAGTTTTCTTGATTTCTTTCTTTGAGTTTCCTCTCCTCTCTTTTGATGGATCTCCTGTTTCTTGTGCTGCTTGTGAGGAGAAAGGATTAACCCCTGATCCGAATTCTTTCTTCAGAGGAAGATGACTCCATTTACCTTCTCCTAGGATTGTTTTCTAGAAAAGTTCTGGATTAAGAAAAAGGCAAGGTCTGTATTCACCATGGTCTGCTGATTGGTGCATCTGGGTTGGGAGGCCTGAGGG
The DNA here is from genome assembly GCF_964341445.2 of Mesoplodon mirus. Taxonomy (NCBI): domain Eukaryota; kingdom Metazoa; phylum Chordata; class Mammalia; order Artiodactyla; family Ziphiidae; genus Mesoplodon; species Mesoplodon mirus. Next base: position 65,071,686 of record NC_138977.1, on the reverse strand, counting down.
TCAAAGTAAAATAACAAATAACTTGCTGTCAGGTTTCCTCCTCATCCTCCCTCCTTTCTGGAGCTTCCATTATTTATACGTTGCACACCCTGGACAGAGTCCCTCAATTTCTGATCTCCTATTGGCATCATTTTGTCATTTTGCTCCTTTTTTTGAGGGGATTCACTCAGCTTTATCTTTCGAGCCCTTCTGTTGAGTTTTTCAGCTTTGCTATCCGGTTTTTAATTTCCAAGAATTCTTTCTGAATGTCATTTTTTTATATCATTCTATGCTTGTTTCTTGGCTGTAATATCTTCTCACATCTGAAGATAGATATTTTTTCTTCTCACGTAATTCTAATTCCTCCAAGGTTTAGGTTTTTTTATTTGCTTGTGGCTTATTTATTTATTTTGTGGTCTGGGGGATACTGGGACTGGGGATACCTTGTCTTGTATATTAGCGCTTTAATCTCAGGTATCAGGTAATCCTTTTATGTCAGCTAATGATTAATCATGGGCATTTGATTTAATGGTCCAGAACAAATGGGGAGGTGTGTAGTCTGAGTTTCTCTGTAGAGTGGCCTGGTTGGGCTGCTCACTGGGGAATCTTAGTGATGATCTCCTTAGGTCTGTCTTCAGATTCCCCAAAGGAGTCCTTCCACTCCTGATAGGATGGATCGGCCTGGAAGCATCCCTGAGCCCACTGGGGAAGAAGGCAGGGAGACTCTTTGCATTCAGGATTCAGTACGGCAGCATCCAGTCCCTTAGTCCTTTTCTCTGCAGTATGGTACCAGTTCTCTGATCTGTGCCTGGTGTCCCTAGTCCAGGAATCCTCTCTTACATTCTCCAGGCAAAAAAACCTCCCGGCTTCTTTAGCGTTGAAGGCAATGCGGTAGCCCTGTAGCTTGGATTGAATCATGCCTGCCCAGATTATCCAGGGTGCTCCCTTACTCTTTTTTTTTTTAAATTAATTTATTTATCTTTGGCTGTGTTGGATCTTCGTTGCTGTGCACGCAGGCTTTCTCTAGTTGTGGCGAGCGGGGGCTACTCTTTGTTGTGGTGCGCAGGCTTCTCATTGCGGTGGCTTCTCTTGTTGCGGAGCACGGGCTCTAGGCGCACGGGCTTCAGTAGTTGTGACACGCGGGCTCAGTAGTTGTGGCTCGCGGGCTCTAGAGCACAGGCTCAGTAGTTGTGGCACACAGGCTTAGTTGCTCCACGGCATGTGGGATCTTCCCGGACCAGGGCTCGAACCCATGTCCCCTGCATTGCCAGGCAGATTCTTCATCACTGCGCCACGAGGGAAGCCCAGCCCTTACTCTTAATGTTGACTGATCGGGGCTTTAATCACATCTGCAAAATGCCTTCACAGTAACACCCAGCTGAGTGTTTAACTGAATAACAGGACTGTGGCCTAGTCAAACTGACACATCAAAAGAACTGTCACAGGGCTTCCCTGGTGGTGCAGTGGTTGAGAGTCCGCCTGCCGATGCAGGGGACACGGGTTCGTGCCCCGGTACAGGAGGATCCCACATGCCGCGGAGCGGCTGGGCCCGTGAGCCATGGCTGCTGAGCCTGCGCATCCAGAGCCTGTGCTCCGCAACGGGAGAGACCACAGCGGTGAGAGGCCCGCGTAACGCAAAAAAAAAAATAATAAAAGAACTGTCACAGTGGGTTTACCAATAACTTACCTAAGCAGTTCCCAATAAATGGGCATTCAGATTAAGTTTACTGTTGTTGTGTTTGTATATAGACTCACTTAACTTGATAGAAGCTTCTGTGTGGGGTTTATGGCTTACAGATAGGACATCAAGGCTTTGGGCAAGTTATAGGAGATTGCCCCAGCCCTTTCTTTTTGCTACGTTGCCTTTGGGATAAAAGCAGACTTGTGCTTAGTTTGGAGATGATCTTAGCTTCTCACAGATGCTACCTGCTCTGAGGAAGTTCACCATCTAAGAAGCTGCTTTATGCATACTTATGTCAAAGATGGACAGAGATGCCCTGAGGACTAAGTGACTGTGGGACTAAGAAGAGGGGCTTGTGGGGCCAGGCTGCCCCCGAGCACGTCATGGGTTGTGGCTGGCATCTGCCATGCATCTCAGGACACACAATGATAATGAACAGAATCAAGCAAAACCTGCTTTGAGCCCAGCAACGGTGTGTGCTGGTGTTGGTTCTCCATGGGAATAAAAATGATAAATATAAACTTGCAAGACATTTTGCTAGAAATGACAGTGGCTATTTTTGACCAACAGCTTATTTTTATTAAGATTATCTGCTAATAATTAGAGTGAAGATAATATATGTTTAATTTGTACATTTTACAAGTTTACATTTTCCTTGAAGTACAGTAAGTTGTTTTTACATTTTTGTGTTTGAAATATGTTAAATACTTCTGATAACATTTTATAATTTCTAAACAACTCCCTTGTTCCTAAAAACCAGTGTATTTTTTAAAGTTAGCTTTTGTGACATCCTGTGTCATCTCTTGTTTCTGTGTGTTGCAGGGTCTAGACTAAGCAGGTGATTCTCTAGGATGCTGCTGCTTGAGGTCATCTTCATTTATGGGAAGTACAATTGTTTGTTTAAAACCAAAAATCTCAGAGTTGAATCTGAAAGGCATGTGTCTGTACAAGAAGGTCCTTGTTTCAGGTTACAGCCCAGGTAATTGGCCCTCTAAAATGCAGAAGAACATGGGATGGAAGCCCATCAGAAGAGCTTCTCTGGGTCCCTCGCAGGCTGCACACTCGTTTCCCCAACAGTCCAAGGTTGAGGGCCCAGGGATTGGGGAACTCGAGACTGTTGGCCTCCATGCCAAAGCAGTGCTTCATCCTTCAGTCCTGTAAGAGCAGACTTGACCTCCTATGGGATATATGGGTTATATGACGCTCTTGACGCTGCTGGTATCCCCAAGAGGTCAGGCATTACTGCTTACCATCCGACGACCCAGTCAGCAAGAGTCAGAGCGACAGCCATTCCGCACAGGATGGGAGCTCAGGATGACAGGCAGTTGAAGTTGCATTGATATGTACATGTGTTTCTGATACATTCTTCGGCATTGTTGTCGGATCTGCAGAGAAGATCATTGCCAGTACTGATCACCTTCCAAGAGCATGAAGGCCTTTATGGTGTCTGTCCACAAGCAGGACTCTTGACCAAGTCAGCAATCTGATCACTTACAGCTCTGCCCCAAATATCGACTGGATCAGCGTGCAGCCCTGAGTCATCCTCGTAGTGGCCGCCATCATGAAGTCACGCCAGTCCCCGGGGAAGTTACTAGCTGGGCAAGTCAAGATGTGGCTGCATTGCCCAGACAACAGCAGCTAATGCAGTTAGGGGGTACCAAGACCACTGTAGGGATGGGGCAGTTGCAGCCCCCCATGCAGCAGAGATTCAACCACCCTTGGCTGCAGAAGAAGAGGTTAAGGCCCATAAGTAGGCACTATCAGCTACCCCTCAGGGATTAAACGCTCATCCAAAAGGTTTCCTGAACTCCCTACAGCAACCAACTGGTGAGACAAGAAGCACTCACCATCACGTGCTAGGTTCAAAGCCCTGGAAGGACACCAGGAGCTACAGTCACAGCACCCAGGCTCGTCACTGCCTCTGCTGGCAGGATTGAGCATGTGGGCTCTAATTAGGGGTGAAGACACCCCCAGGAGGCAGTCAGTGCCCTCAAGCCAGTTCAGATAGTTGGATATGAAGCTGAACCAGTCTTTGGGGGGAAAAAAATGCAGGGATGAGAAGAAGCCAGAAGCCCACAGTCGGGGAGTTGCATGTCCCCCTGTCCTGAGCACCCTCCAGCCAAGGATTCTTGGATTCTTTGTTGTGGTTTTGCCCCTGAAGGCCTCAGGTGACCCTGTAGGACCAGGTGGAGGCCTGTCTTCCCTGTGGCATGAAAGAACATGGCGTGAAACACATCAGTGATGGAGTGGGGGATGGGTGGATAAAGGGTTTCAGGATTCCAGTGGGTAGGACTGAAAGTGCCTCCTTGGCTTAGAAGACCCTGTCTGGAAGGATTTGGTGATCAGATCTTGGAGTTTTGTTTTTTTTTTTTTTTTTTCCTCTTTTTGCTTCAGAAGTAGAAAAGACAGAAAAATGTATACGCTGAGATGTCTAATTCCACCCATCCCAGAGAGATAACACATTTTTTATGTTTCTCTTTACTGCTTCTTGATGCAGCTACCAGCTAAATCAAACTCTCCCTTCTCACCCAGGAGGAGTGAGCACAGTGCTCCGTTGCTTAGTTTTCTTTACGTAACCCGAGATGCTAGTGTAGCCTTTTGCCCTGTATCGCAGTCACTACTGCAGTGGCAAATGGAGCTGTTATAGTTGAGACCAAAAATGCAAAGGACCGCCAGGCAGGCGAATAGCCTAGACGCAGGCAAATACAAGCCCAGGTCAGGTGAGCACAGGGATTCAGTCCCATCACGTGGAGCTTGTTTCTCTGACAGGAGGCGCTACTAAAATGCTACACAGCCCCTCAGAGAAGGTCGGAGATTGGGATAGGTGTTTGTCGGGGGGTAGAGGGGGCATCCCTGGGGCTCTGTGTGCTGCTATCATTTTCTGGTTTTCTTAGGCAGTTGAGAACGTGGAATGTAGCTTTTAAAAAAGGAAACAGGTTTTAAAGATGTTTTATGTCGGGCCAGACTGGAAGCCCTGCTTTGCGCCCACACTGTGGGGTAGGGCACAAGCCCTGCTTTGGGGTTTGTGGGTAGTCATTTCTGTGCATACCCTGGGGTTACAGGAAGTAGAGATTTTCTGCTGGCATTCAAGATGTAAGCGTGCCCACCTTGCCTGACATCTTTGATCCTCACATAACTTCCTGAGCCTTGTGTACTGGCTGAAACCTTGAGGCACGCAGGGAGGAGCTTGGAGAGAGGGACCCCAAGTGTTCTTCTTCAGGGGTCTTGGGACGTGAGTGGAAGAGTGTGTAATGGCCACCCACACATGAAAACGGCGATGCTGTTTCCTCGAAGCACTACGAGGGGTTGTTGGTCCTCTGGCAGTGATGCTGCGTGTGGGATGGCAGGGCTGGCCCTAAGGATGCACTGCGGGTCATGACTGAGCATAACCTGAAAGGAAAAGGGCTTCCCTTCAGGGGTCCTGCGCCGGGTGCACCACTGGGGGGATGGGCCCTGATATTTGCAGAACACCCTGTGTGCCATATGTCATACTAACCGACTTTCATATGCTCTATACTATACATCTTCCCAGGGTTAAAGTTCTTTATTATTATTTTTAATGGTTAGTGTTTGATTGTAGCATTCTTTTATTCAAATTAGATTAAGATTAAATTCATTCTCATGAGATCAGTTTAACTGACTACATGTTTAACGAAAAGAGGGCCAAACCCTGTCATTTTAAAACAACAAACCAGGGCTTCCCTGGTGGCACAGTGGTTGAGAGTCCGCCTGCCGATGCAGGGGACACGGGTTCGTGCCCCGGTCCGGGGGGATCCCACATGCCGCGGAGCGGCTGGGCCCATGAGCCATGGCTGCTGAGCCTGCGCGTCCGGAGCCTGTGCTCCGCAACGGGAGAGGCCACAACAGTGAGAGACCCGCGTACTGCAAAAAAAACCCCCCAAAACAAAAACCCATTATTTCGATACATTGAGCCAGAAGTGTAAAGGTTGACAAAAAATTGCATACTTTGGAAGCATTTACTTAAGATCAAAGTAAATTCTAGGTGCAAAATTAAACCATCTTTTTCTTGCAAATATTAATGAAGGCACATGGCAAAACAGGCAAATGTTATAGCAGGACATGAATTGAAAAATCAGATTCCATTCTCTCTGACAATATAAGAGATTATAAGGTGGCTATTACCACCTTAAGTGTGATCGCACTTAGCATCAGTAGTAATTGTGGAAAGAAATAGAGACCGCTCAAATTAGAACAAGCAAAGGCTATTTATTCCCAGCTTGCTATAGCAAAGGAGTCAGCCGCCATCACTTGCCTTTGGCAGACACTCAAAGGCAGGTGGTAGAGTGAGAAAGCTTTATAGTGGAAAAGGAAAGTCTTCAGGTATGCCCTGATCAGAGTCTGTTAGCCTGGGGAAGCTGTTAGGTGGGTTGACTAGCAATGGGGCATCCTATGTGTTTGGTTCGGAGTGCATATCTGGCTTTCTCTGGTTGGTCCTACTAAGCTGGAAGCTGGGGCAAAAATTAGGGAAGCCGGCAGGTATTGATCAAGTCGTGGCCGTTTGGGGCCAAGTGTTAGAAGGGTTGTTTGGCTTCCGGAATTAGCCATTAAATCCAGCTGCTGGCTTAGAAGAAGTTAGGGAATGAAGAAACATCAGGAATGTTCTTCGAGACAGTGACCCCAGTCCCTTGGATGCAAAGTATGAAGAAAAGGTGTTTGTTGGGATAGATGGGTGGAGGTCCTGTTTTAGATTAAAAGAATCTTAAGAGACTTTTATAGTCAAATACAAGAAAAAAAGTTGTAAGAGACATTTGGGAAACAACTGAGATTTGAATATGGATTCAGAGTTAAAAGACAGGGAATTGTATATGATGTTAGGGTGCCAATGGCCTTGTGTAGGGGTTATGTGTGGCAATGCAATCTTAACTCTTTGGAGGTGCAATGTCTGATTTCCCTTGAAATGGTTCAGGAAAATGTAGATGATGCAACATCGCGAAATGTTGTAGTTTTAGATCTAGATGGTGAGTACATGGGTTTTCATTGCAGAAAAGCAAACTAGTCTATGTTTGAACTTACAATAATGCTTAGAATGGAGTCTGTTTTGATCTAGCCTTATTAGTTCTACTTACTTCATGCAACCACCATTACAGTTTAGGCCTACACAAGCGAAAAATAGATTTGTGTTTCCTTTCATATTTTTACCTAGACAAAATCATAACTTAACTACTTGGGTTTTTCCCCCACCCAATGCCATGGGGTTTTTTCCATATCAGAGTATGTGGATCTGTTTTTCTTTTTATGACTACACACAATATTTATTTGGATGAGTAAACTTTTTTTTTTACACCATAGGTTTAATTTTAAAACTTAGTTTTTAGACTTAGTTTTTTTGTAGTTTTTCTGTTAAAAGCATTGTCTAATTCTACTGTCAAGGAAACTGTGAAGGAGGTGTTAATGGAAATAGGCTGGTTTCTTGAACAAAGATGCACAGCCAAGTAAGAGAGAACCAGGCTCTGAAGCCACGTTCGTGTTGTTTCCAGAGCTCTAGAAATGGGGCTCATAAAACTAGGGCTTTCTCTAGCAACCCCCTTTGGGGACTGATTTATCTTTGGCCTCTGAGAGACTGATCTGTCACCTGGTGTATAATTTTGGGGCACTTACTTGATCTAGAGTCGAAAAACCTCAACTACTATTTTGTATCTAACAATGGTTGAGTTACTTTAAACAATTACCTCTGACTTTCAGTTTCCTTTTCTGTGAATGGGGCTGCTACTTCCTTACAGCCAATAACATAATATCTTTGAATGATGAAGAACAAGCAGAGACCACTGCCACCAGTAGAGACTTCGTCCCACACAGTGCACTGCTCTCATTCTGATTCAGGTTTCTTGCAGGTGTGTCTGGCAGAGGCATCTGCCTGCCTCTAGCTGCAAGGGAGCCTGAGAAAACAAATTTGGATGTCTAGCTTGGAGAGGCAGGACCCACTAATGTGAGGACTTTCCCACATAGAGGAAAGATATTCACAAGTTGAGCAGCTTCAAGCATAACAAATCTATACCATGAATCTAAATGTCTTTAAATAAATAATGGTGCATTCATAACATGCAATATCATGCGGCCATTTTATAACATATTTTGAAGAACATTTAACAGCATGTGAAAATGCTCAAAATGTTTTATGAAAAGATATGCAAAACCATACGTTGAGGATGGTCTCAATTTTTAAAAGAATGCATAGGGGAAAAGCCTTGTGTCTATTTGAGTCCCCTGAGAAGCAGGTGCCAACATGGGATTAGACATACAAGAGGGGGATGTGAAGGATGAGGGGGAGGGAGTTGGGCATATGCAAAAAAGCCTTCAGACTGGAGGCAAGTCTGCCTCCCGTGAAAGAAAAGAGGAAGCAAGGGCTGAGTAGGAAAAGCCTCAAACCGCAGCACAGTTCAGAGAAAATCTCAGCCAGGCCAAAGGTCCTGAGCAGAAGCTGCTCTTTAGAAGAGTCCCGTGTTTGGCAGGAGTGGGCCAGCACTACGACTGACCTGTGCCTCGCCCTGTCACTGCCTGGGAGCAGCCCAGGGGAAGCGTGGCCTCAGGGTCACGGGGCTGTAGCTGGAAACTGTCAGTCTGGGGGACTGTGTGCCCATAGCAGGCTCTCTTGAAGGAGAGTGAGAGGCACACCTCCCTGGCCACCACAACACGCTGATAAAATGAGGGTGACTTTTGAGCTGTGCTTTGCACACAAGAAATACCATGTAGCAAACGACAGTTATTACAACTGCCTGAGTAACCCATTTGCTACTCTTTTGACCCCCTTATTGCTGGGAAATATCACGCGTGTGCACAGTGTACATAGATTACAGGTGTGTGGACAGCAATCACCCGGCAAGCATCCGTGTAACCAGCGTCGGGTGGAAAGCAGAACACTGCCAGCCCCGTCCCCGGAGCCCAAATGGTCCCCTTCTGTGGACACAGGGATGGCCCCGGGAGGTAGAGCAGTTGCTTCTGTGCTTCCTTAATAGCTTTACCACCTGCGTTTGCTCTCTTTCCCCATGTACCACTGTTTAAAATTCAGTTTGTAATTCGGTTTTTATGAAAATTTGCCTTAAAAGAGAGTGAGAAGGTTTCTGAAAACACTAAAGCTGTTTTCTACCGTTCTTTAGCTTTGAGCTATACGTCTTGGTGCTTTGGACAAGTGAGTGTCAGTCATCTGGAAAACTAGACCATTTGTATGGAGGACCTCATTTTGTGACTCTGATTTTAATTAACTCGGATTTCAAACTCTCATGTCTTCTGAGGGTTTCTTCTTCTGTCAGGCAGATCCCACCGTCCCTGAGTTTAGGTTCTGTGGATTATAAAGATCCAGAGGTAACTCGGGGACCCTTTAGAATAAGCCAGATCCTAAAATGTCAGTACTTAAAGGAAACTGGAGATTATCTGGTCCCAGCCTCACAAATTAGGAATAAGGAAGAAAGCTTCTGGAGAGAATTGTGGAGTTGCCTGAGGTCTCAGCCCTCGAAGGCTTCTGCTGCTTCCTAGGAGACGTGGTCTCCTGGCCTTCCTGACATCAGTGTGACCGCAGGGTTAGTGGGGTTGGCTGTGCTCCTTTTGAGGTCAGGTGCGGGCTCCCTATCCCTTGTCAGCTTCCACCCCGGGACAAAAAGAAGTGTAGGAGAGGTGAGATCCTTGGTAAGGGCAAGTGAGTCTCTCTGATCTCTGGGTATCCAGTCAGAAGCTCTCATAGTTGTACGGCACAGCCATGGGCAACTAGAGGGACGAAGAGCTAAGATGTCCTGAGGAATCAGTAATAATAGCAATGAAGGCAGTTATGTGGGCTGTATCATGTGCAAGGTACTTCCCTAAGTAGTTCATATGTATTCACTTCCAACCCTATTTTATAGGTACTATTATCCCCATTTACAGATGAGGAAACTGAGGCACACAGAAACCGAGAAACTTGCTTAAGGTCATACACTAATCAGTGGCAATGCCAGAGTCTGTGTTCTTAACTCCTCTTTTGGAACACCTGCCAGGCAGTTGAGAAGGTGGTCATTCCCAACCCAGACCTGGGTGCCTGGGCCAGGCCCGGGAGGAGGTCCCAAGATGTAGGTGGTTGTGCTAATCCAGCAAAGGACAAATCTTGGCCAAGGGAAGTGGGAGCTGGAGGAAAGGGCAACCAAGCAGGAGCAGGAGGCTATCCTCAAACTCAGCTGGTCCTGCTCCAAAGTCATGCTTAGCTGTGGGGCACGTGATCCCCTGCGGCAGTTCTCTGCTGGCTGGCTGATGCCATGGCTGGAGGCCTGAGATAGCCAGCCTTGCCAATGTCCACTTCCAACATGGAAGCAGGCTCGGCATGGGTCATTAGGGAAGGGCCAGAGAGGCTGTGACCCCATGCCCTGGTCATTGTGGCCCAATCTGCGGACAGAAGTATCTGTTCAGTTAGGACAGTGACACCAGTACTTAAAGTGTCATCTCACGAGAGGCCCTCAGCTTTTGAAACTTGCCAAGCTTGATGGCCTCTTCCCTCCCACTCCTCTGGCCCTCGCCCCCCGTGGACAATTAGGAAGTAGAGGTGATCCATTTCCAGAGTGGACACCATTGACTGTGAAAGAGGTAGGCTCCTTAAAAATCCTTTTAAAGAATTATTTTCAAGAACTTCTTTTTTTCAGAACTTAACTAGAAGGGACTGCTAGAAATATACCGTCGGTTGCCTAGTAGAATATATGTATTTTTCAAATGTTTTAACAAAGCTGCAATTTTCAGGTGTCTTGCTACTGCTATGTGTAGGTAAGAGCCCAAGTCAGGATCTTTGCTTGGGTTTCAACCTCCCAAGAAGCCCCTCTTAGCTGTATCCATGTGAGATCAGTAACAGCCTTGCCTCCGTGTGTGTAAAAGGTCTCGAACAAAACTTCCAAGCTTCCAGGGACCAGGTGGTTCAATGTGCATTCCTCTGGGGAGGCAAGTTACTTGGATTTGCCCTTAGCCTTAAGCCTCTGCAGCAGAAAGCCACTGTGAAGAAAGGCTCTCCAGGGAGATGATGTCATGGTGAGGGCTCTGGCTGGCCCCAAGGACAAGCTGAGGACACGACAGAGCCACTGAGGGTACATGGGATCTTGGTATCTGCTTGTGACCTCGGTGGGGATCTGAACCGTCAGGAACACCATCTTATTTGTGGGCAAGAGTGTGTCTTACTGTTCGGGGTCAGTGGTCAGAGGCAACATTGTATAGAAGCAGCAGAAGTCATGGAAGCTAAAAATGGCAGCTGATTCCTGATTCTCGCCGCCAGGAGGCTGGGGAAAACAGGCTGAGCAACCTCGAGATTCTTGGGCAACTTTAAGGTGATAGTTGGAAGAGATCCTGGGCAGGCCTACTAATCTGGAAAGCAAAAGGTCAGGTGTAGGTCTACATAAAAATGCTACAATAAAATGTACTGCCACCCTGATTTCATAGAGCAGGCCAAATGCTCACACAGAGGTAGGAGATAGACAGTCAGGTTCCCCGAGTCCCTGGGCTATCCTCTGAAGACTTTGCACAGTTCAGCCCTACAGCAAACCCTGATGATGAATCCTAAGACTTTTTAGGGAGACATGATGCTGAGCTTCAAACATCTGAAGGACCATTAGAACCGGGCCCAAGGAGAGAAGTTCCCAGAGGGAGAGGAGATTTCTGCTCAGTGTGGAGAAGAGCTTCCCGGCCACCACACCTGTTTCATGGTGCAGCGCAGTGCTGAGACCCCAGGCCGGGTGATGGCTGGCCCGTGAATCAGCTAGGCCATGTGTTCCCCATACTGCCCGCCTCACCCTGGGCCCATTCCTGGCTGGGTTTTCAGGTTGCCACTCCCAACCTATACACAAAACTAGTCTGGGGAATCACAACAGCTCCAGACCCCATTCCCCAGATGTTCCTCCATGGCTCCTTTCAGGTGGAAGGACCCCATGTCCAGGATGACATGGGACCCTTCTGTCTGCTCTCTGGGATCCCCAGTCCCCAGGGCAGGACTGCTTCCATCAAAGGGAACCCAAGATGAGACAGACTTCAAATTCTCTCCTGCATTGACTCTTGGGAATGCATGTTTGGGTCCCTGAAGATAAGCCCTGTTGGGAGAAGCTGAGAACATAGCCTAGGATGACCAATTAGTGCCTACTTCTTAAAAATGACTTCTTAATGAAGTCTGAATGACATTCCTTGGAACTAAGAGAAACAGCAGCAAAGAGGATTGTTGGTATGTTTCCACCCGAGGCTGCATTCTAGAGAGAGACTCAAAGAATGACTGATACCTGCTGTCCTGGCTTCCTTAATAAGCCTGACTAAACTAGAAATTAGTGGGAATTCTGACCTAGCTTAAGGTATGTATATTGAGTAAACCATTTGAATTTTCTCTTTTGTATGAAGCATTGAAATATTGCTGAAAACAGACATCCCTTCTAGATGCCAGAACTTATTCTTTCTTTCAAGCCAAGGGAGTTGGTGTTAAAAAGGGTTCTGCCTCTGAATCACTGTGACCTTGATAAAGTCACCCCAGTTCTTTGGGTCTCAGTTTTCCCATCTGTAAAAATAGGGTTTGGGGAAAGGGAACATGGAAGACTCCCCCTAGGTGAGCAGTCAGCCTCGTGAGGAGTCCTTGATGTGGAGTCTGGGGAGGAGCCCATCGCCAAACTGATGCTGATTGCCCACCGGCTCAGGGGCTGCTCGCCCTTCGGATAGGGTGGCTGGCAGTGATGGTAGTGATGCCTCTTGGCCTGGACTGGGATGGGTTGAGTTGGGGTCATGGGGAAAGTCGTTCGGGGTTGAGCTGGGTCTCAGAATAGGGTCTGCCTGTAGCAGCTGCACTCTGACTAGGGCTAGGCCTCCCTCCTGCATCCCCTGTGCTTGGCTCCAGAGCCTTAGAGCAGAGCTGGCACTCCACTCTCTCCCCTCCCAAGGCCTTATTGCAGTAGGGGCAAGTCTTCCACTTCACTGGCTAATTTCCTCCTAAGGTCCAGTGGGCTGAATGAGAGTCTGATTATGACTCCTACACTTTTTCACGACTTAAGACACAATTTTGTGAAAATAAAAGCACTTCCCTGCCCAAGTTATACTGACCAGCAAAAAATTATTTCTGATCCATGATACATTTTGAGTTAAACATACCCCTCTGAACTTATAACAATATGGCCTGAGTGAGCTTCAATTTCTGATTCTTTTTAAAATTGGATTTTTTTAAATCACAGAAATAACATATGCTTACTGTGGAGCATTCAAATAACACAAAAGAGTATAGTGTGAAGCAGTCTCCCTTTGTTTCCAGAACCTTCCAGGACGCTCCTTTCCCACTGTGACTGCTATAAGAGTTTGGTGGGTACCTGCCCAGATTGTCCCAGTGCTTTTACATGCATATGGTCTTTTTACACTTATGTGGGATCATACTTTACTGTATTACTTGCTCTTTTTTTTTAAATAAAGCAAACGAAATTTATGTGAACTCACTGCAGTAAGAGAGACCATCACTTTGACAATCTTAGCAGTGTCTCAGAAGGGGAAAGTCAGAAGTTGGGTAATTGTAAAGCTTTGGCTCTAGGCTCAAGTGGTTTAAGACAGACTGGAAACTCAGATTGGCACAGTTCATGGGACAATAGTTTAAGATTGGTAACAGTGAGGAGAGAGTCTTGAAATGAGTCTGGATAAGTAAATTGTAAAGTAATTTGCAACTGACTTGAATAAATTGACTTGCAGGAATTTTTCTTTCTTTTCACCATTTCCGGCACTTCTTGTTTCTTTGTGTAGATCCAAGTTTCCATCTGGTATCATACTCCTTCTGCCTGAAGAATTTCCTTTATAGGTCTGATGACAATGACTTTTCTTAATTTTTGGTGACATGTAAAAGTCTTTCATCTTCTTTAAAAAAAATTCAAGTGAATTTAATTGTCATATTTTCTTTGTGGTAATTTTAAAGCCAGTCAGTGTTTGTGAAGCTACTTCTGAGGGTATTTATCTATTAATGACATAGATATGTCTTTTCACAGTGTTCCATACTATAAAGCTTAAGTACCTGTACTTAGTTATTTCAAAGCGAGGAATTATTTTTTTGTCTCTGATTTTCTCTGTCTTTTAAAAAACTGAGGTGAAATTCACATAACATAAAACTTACCATTTTAGAGTTACAATTCAGTGACATTTACTATATTCACATTGTGTACAACCATCGCCTCTGTCTAGTTCCAAAACGTTTTCATCATCCCCAGGCAGTCACTCCCCATTCTCCCTCCAGCCCCCTGGCAACCACTAATCTGCTTTCTATCTCTATGGATTTACCTATTCTGGATATTTCATATAAATGGAATCATACAGCACACGGCATTTCTGATTTCTTTCATTTAGCGTAATGTTTTTGAGGTTCATCCACATTGTAGCATCTATCATACTTCATTCCTTTTATGGCTGAATAATATTCTATTGTATGGATATACCACAGTTTATTTATCCATTCATCCATTGATGGACATTTGGGTGGTTTCCACTTTTTGGCTATTATGAATAGTGCTGCCATGAACATTCTTTTACAGATATCTGTTTGAATACCTGTTTTCCATTCTTCTGGGTATGTATCTAAGAGTGAAGTTTCTGGTCATATGATAATTCTGTGTTTAACTTTTTGATAAACCTTTTTTTTTTAAAGAAAGAAATGCAAAATTTTATTTGAGTCAAATTGAGGATTATAACCCAGGAACAGCATCTCAGAAAGCTCTGAGAACTGTTCCGCCGTTAGAAGTCAAGGCACAGTCATATAAGTTTTTTGAGACAGAGGGCTGTACATTAAATGATGTATTATTGACAGTTTACACACCCCAGATTTAAGCGTCATCTTGGCCCCTTACAAGATCAAGAAGGAATGTTATCTTTTAAGGAATTGTTTTGTTGATGCTGGGAGAATGTTGCTCTTCATGGTTGAGTAGGTTCTCATCTTCCTTTTGTTTTTAATATTTGTTTATTTATTTGGCTGCATCGTGTCTTAGTTGTGGCTGGTGGGACCTTCATTGCCATGTGCGAGATCTTCGTTGCGGCACATGAGATCTTTGGTTGTGGCATGCCAACTCTTAGTTGTGGCATGTGGGATCTAGTTCCCTGACCAGGGATCGAACCCAGGCCCCCTGCATTGGGAACTTGGAGTCTTAGCCACTGAACTACCAGCAAAGTCCCTCATCTTCATTTTTGAAAGATGTTTTCATTGTCATAAAATTCTAGGTTGATAGTTTTGGGATTTTTTTCACTTTCTGCTTTAAAGATGCCATTCTGTTGTGTTCTGAGTTGTCTGGGTTTATTGGGTATATGATTTGTTGCCATTAATTTTAGAAAAATTTTGACCATTAGTTCAGATATTTTATATGTTCTTTTTCTTGTCAACTTCTATTATGCTAGACTGATGTTATTCCACAACTTTTGAATGTTCTCTTCTGGGTATTATTTTTTCCCATTCTCTTTTCTCTTTGTGTTTCAACTTAGACCATTTCTGTTGACCTGTTCTTTGAGTGCAATGATGCTTTCCTCAGCTGTATATAGTTTTCTATGAGCCTGTCAAAGCAATTCTTCATTTTTGACATTAGTTTCTTATATCTAACATTTCCATTTGACTATTTTACAGTTTCTTGTCTCTGCTGAAGTTCCCCATCTGCTCCTGCAGGTTTCCACCTTTTCCATTGGATCATTTAACATATTAATTGTAGTTATTTTAAATTCTCTGATAGTTCCAAGATCTGGGCAATTTCTGAGCACAGATCTGAGGATTACTTTACTCTTTTGATAACAAGTTACTTTATCTTCCTTTTAAAATGTGTCTTGACATTTTTAATTTAATGCTAAACATCATTTTAGAAGACTAGAAGAGACTAGATAAGCAGTATTTGTGCCCAAAAATGGGCATGCCTCTTCTGTCAGGTTATTAGTATGGTACGTGGAGTCAGTCTAATCATGAGATGGGCTAGGTTTTGATTTCTTTAGTGATGTTATTCCCCCGGTGTATCACAGACTTCAGATTCCTTTAGCAGTGGGCTGCTGTTAACTTCTGCTGAGAATGGTTTCTGGGGTGCCAGAAGGTTTTTCTCAGTGTTCCTGCTGTACCATCAGGTTTGAGAAGTCCCTGCATACGCATGACACAGAGAGGGGATTTCTCCATGCATTGCCTCTCCTTCAGTGGTAGACTGATGTTACTTATTACCTGGTGCCAGGTTCATGTTGGGAGTGGTAGGGGGATTTCTGTTTCCCTGGTCATCCTTAGTCTTAGACAGGCTCTGTGTGTGTGGATTGGGGACTGGGTTTTTTTTCCAGCATTCCCGCTTCTCTTCCTCAAGGCAGCCAAACTCTGCCTTGTATCTGCAGTTGGTCATGGGCGGAAAAGAGTTTCCTGCTGCTCTCCTGGTGGTAACAGATGTGTGCTTGATATAAGCCTAGGATCTGGAGTTCAGAAGGGTTTTCTTTTTCATTGCTGCCTAGTATTCTAATAGTTTGGGTGTGTCCTAATCTAGTTCATTATTCCCTTACTGATACAGACATTTTTGCCATAAAATGTTATAAAAATGGTGCAAGCTACTTTATCTACCGTGAATGTTTCCTTAGAATAGATGCCCAGAGTGGAATTTCTGGGTTGAATGGTATACAGTTTAAAGTTTTGATAGATAAAAACTGAATTCCTTGATTTTTTTTTTTACTTACTATATTTATCTTCCTTCAAATTAGTATATATAAAAAAAAGCTTTTGGGCTTCCCTGGTGGCGCAGTGGTTGAGAGTCTGCCTGCCGATGCAGGGGATGCGGGTTCGTGCCCCCGTCTGGGAGGATCCCACGTACCGCAGAGCGGCTGGGCCCGTGAGCCATGGCCGCTGAGCCTGCGCGTCTGGAGCCTGTGCTCCGCAACAGGAGAGGCCGCTATGGTGAGAGGCCCGCGTACCGCAAAAAAAAAAAAAAAAAAAAAAAAAGCTTTTATCAGAACGCCCATATAAAACTTATATGTGCCTCTGATATAGAAAAAAGGAGAAATTGTCATTTAATGGGGTTTTTGCGACATTGCCATTCCATGTCCTAAAGCGCTATGTGATGTTCTTACCATCCCTCTTGATGTCTCTTCTGTACACCCTGCTGGTTAAGTGCAGAGCCTCCAGGTCTCATTCTCTGATGGCCTGGACCCTGCTTGGAACACCTGTTTCCAGAGCACCTCACCCCTTATCTCCGTGATGGCTAGTGACAGTTCAGATCTGTTTGAATTTTTTTATACCATTACTTTAATTAAAAAAAAAAACTTAGGATCCCTAGTTTATATCATAGTTGAGAATATTTAACAACACCTCATTTGTATAAAGATTCTTTTACCTAGCAACCTCAGTTGTCTGAAACAGTCAAAAAAGGAAAAGGAAAAAAGCAGTGAAAACAGATGCCACAAAGCCCATGCACTAAACTTCATGACACTGCATTAAAAAATCCCAAACCCTTCCAGGCAGAAGTGTGTTTGAAATAGGCCCTGACCTATGCACATAGCATCTGGTAAGAGGATAGGAAATGAGAAGCAGTCTCTGGGGATAACTATCAGAAGCCCAGCTCTCTCTGTTCCATCTCTTGGACAGCCTGTCTTCACGCTGGGCTGGGTGGACCGGGTTGTTTTTTATCGCCTAAATCTGCATTGCCTCTTCCATCCAGAGACCCACTCAGTCCTGGTTGATGGTGCAGATTTGGATTAGAGAATCCTTCCTTGTCATGTCCCACCCTCCCTGGTTCCTAACTGGCCCTTCCAAGTGCCAGTCATTGCTCTTATTCATTGAACACCTGCATGTGCTGGGCACAGGGGAGCAAAGGTGAATAAGACATGGTCCCTGTCCCGAGGAGCTCACAGCCTTGTGGGGAGACAGGCCTGCCACACAGCTATGCATGGACGCCTGGGTGCCATGGTAGAGCTCTGTTGAGGATTGTTCCAATTCAGGGATTTTCCAGCTGTCCTGTTTATGCTGGACACGGGACAAGGGCCCTAGAGCCATGATGGCTCCTCCAGGCAGGATCCCTGAGTGCTTCTGGGCAGAGGTTCTGTCACAAGATGAGTGACAAGCAGGAGATGGGGTGGGCAGCTCCTGGAACCAAGGGCCTGTGAGGCACTGGGCAAGTGTTGTAGCCCATCTCTGCAGAGAGAGCCCCTCCTTGCCAGCATTATTTGAGGTGCTGGGGGCCATGGTAGTTGAAAGAATACAGAAATGGGGCAGGATGATGGATTGCTTGTCTGGGGAAAGGGATTCCTGTGAGTTGGGTGAGTTTTGGTCAAATATAATCAGCCATCCTTAACGTGAATCAACTTAAATGTGTATTCAATACAGCATCTTTTCTTTAAGAAAAGTAAGAACTCAAGAGACGAAGAGCCCAAGGGCCCATGGTTAACCCCAACAGACATTCTCTACAGAAAGATGAGATCAAATTTCTTGCTCAAAAATGTGCCCGTGCACTTTGGCAGAGATTGGCTGTGGGGTTTGGAACACATAGCCACATGCACACCACCCCTACAAAGCAGGAAGGTAGTTTAGATACCAGCATTTGGGGTTAACTCTTGGGTTTTTGTTTTTTGTTTTTTTGGTTGGCAAACAATATTCTTTTTTTTTTTTTTGGCTGCATTGGGTCTTTTGTTGCTGCGCGCGGGCTTTCTCTAGTTGTGGCGAGTGGGGGTTACTCTTCATTGCGGTGCGCGGGCTTCTCATTGAGGTGGCTTCTCTTGTTGCGGAGCACGGGCTCTAGGCGCACGGGCTCCAGTAGTTGTGGCGTGTGGGCTCAGCAGTGGTGGCTTGTGGGTTCTAGAGCACAGGCTCGGTAGTTGTGGAGCACAGGCTTAGTTGCTCCGCGGCACGTGGGATCTTCCTGGACCAGGGCTTGAACCTGTGTCCCCTGCATCGGCAGCTGGGTTCTCAACCACTGCGCCACCAGGGAAGGCTGGCAAACAATATTCTAAGGACAAAGAATTGGAATGGCTGTAAGGAAAGGTTTTCTAATAGAAATGTTTGAAAATGGTGCAGGATTCCTTGAGAGGTACTGAGCTTTCTATCCCTGTAGGGATTTAGGTGTAGTCAAACACTGGATGGGAAGAGTAGGGCAATTAATAAGTTTGAGCTTCCCCACCAAACTTAGATCTAAAATTAAAATCCTATATACAGGGCTTCCCTGGTGGCGCAGTGGTTGAGAATCTGCCTGCTAATGCAGGGGACACGGGTTCGAGCCCTGGTCTGGGAAGATTCCACATGCCGCGGAGCAACTAGGCCCGTGAGCCACAACTACTGAGCCTGCGTGTCTGGAGCCCGTGCTCCGCAACAAGAGAGGCCACGACAGTGAGAGGCCCGCACACCATGATGAAGAGTGACCCCCGCTTGCCACAACTTGCACAGAAATGAAGACCCAACACAGCCAAAAATAAAAATAAATAAATTAAAAGAAGGCTCACATTAAAAAAAAAAAATCCTATATACAGCCTTGAGAGGAGACTCTAATTTCCCTACTGTTAGAAAGGATTCCTTTTCAGGATTAAGCATGGGAAGCAAACACATTGTTGAGATAATAAAGGATTCTCTACCTGACCTGCAGGAGACTTCTTGTTCTAGGAGTTACTTCCTAAAATAACCAACCTGGAATATTTGTTCATCTAGTAAAGTATTATCCTTATCAAATAATATTTATAAATAAAAAGTGCTGTGCTTGCTGTTACGTAGAAAGGAATATCTGCCTTCTAGAAGCTTGTGTTTTAAAACAAACTTTTTTGAAGACTGGAAAAGTTTTCATTTTTTTTTCAAATTCAAATGTGTACCAGAAAGCTACTTTTGGACTTGGGCTTCTGAAAGATTGAGCATGTGGCTCAAACCCTGGTGAGGGTTCTCTCTTCTCCTTCTCCTACCTGCCTGCCTTGAATGTGGACTTGCAGAGCTAGGAAACTGAAGGTTATACTGGGCTGGGGGAGCGGGTGTCACTCCATTGCTTCTGGATGGACCTTTCTGTGTTGCCTGGGTAACGCATCATCCAGCTGACATTTTGATGGAGCACCGACTATGCCAGGATCTCTTCTGAGTACTCAGGAGGCAAGGGCCCTGGCTTTAAGATCCTGGCAGCTATCTGAGGCTGGTGATGCCAGAGGGTCCATCACCATACACAGAGTCATGGTGGACACTCAGCCAATCCATGGCATTTTTCTCTTGAGGTTGGGGAAGAGTATCTTCAGATAAAACTTCAGTTTAGGTTGCCCAATCAGGAGATTAGGAGGAATGTAGAAAACAACCAGGTGCGTAGTTGAATGCATCTGCTTTTCTCCTCTAGGTCTGAGACATGTATCAGGAGCTGAATAGGGCCTCAACCCAGATCCAAGTCTTGGGGCAGGATATGGAGCTACTGACATTTGTATAAAAGGACCTGAGATCCAATCTGGGCAAGACCCATCGAAGAGAAGGAGAATTTGTAAGGGAAAGGGAGTTGTCTTTTGAGAGTGGAGTTCAGATATCCCTGGCAATGCCCCTGCACCCTAAAGAGTGAGTGGAATAGCATCAGCCAGCAGAGGTCTGGGTACCATCGTGAACAGCAACGTCTGTGAGACTGAAATCCACGGAGAGAGGAAAGAGAATTTAAGATGGGTGGATGGGACATCTTTGGGCAGAGGGGGCTTTTAGCTTTCTTTTGCTTTGTACAAGAAAGTCACTTGAGGCACTCAATGAACCTTCACTGAGGGGAGTCGAGGCAACTGGCTTTGTGCTCGTGTGGAAGGAGCTAGGATACAAAGATGAACAAGGCGTAGTCTCTGCCTGAGCCCACTGGTGAGGCAGGCATTACAAAACATGTAAAAATGGCTACACTCGAGCCCTGTGAGAGAGAAACGTGCAGACAAAGCCTAGCAAAGCTTCACATTTAAGCTCAAACTTAAACACAGTCAAATTGGCCAGGCAGAGTGGGGATGGGCCAGTGGAACAGCTGGTACACAGATCTGTTCTCATGGAGAAGCAAGGTGCCTTGAAGAGCTATGTCTAGAGAGCTGGAACCAAGGGCCCAGGAGAGAGGGGTAGAGAGGGGTAGACACAGGGACAAGATTTGGAAGTACATTCCATAGGCTATCATTTGGAAAACTATTGCAGTTTTAAAATGAGCATGGCAGGATCAGATTTTTTTTGGGGGGGGTTGTCTTCCCAATGGATTGGAGATGAGTGACGCTGGGTCAGAGGAAGGAACCAGTTAGGAAGCTACTGGTAAGACAAGAATAAATTGAGTGTTCCTAATGATGACACCTCAGTGATGAATCTGTTTAGAAATGCAATATCTTATGGATTCGGGGTGGCTGGCAAACTTTTTCTTCCTTCCTTGTGGTTTCCTGGCAGTTCTTCCTTTCTGACCTTTTTTCTTCCCTTATTTTCTCTTAGTATTTCCTGATACATAAGCATTAAAAACAAAGAATTTTCCTCTGAGAAATCCTGCTTTCAACCCATTTAAATATATAGTGATTCTACTCTCAGAGTAGTTGCTCATTATAGTCTTGATTTTGTTTGCTGCTTGAGGAGAGACTTTTAGACTTCTGTTTTCTTGTCATTTATCTTGTTTTAGTGTTGTTGAGACTTCAGTTATTTATGACTAGGTCTGTAATTTTAGCCTCAAAAGATTGTTGCATTTTGGAATTTGCGGTTTTCTGTGGTCTGATATTTAGTTCTTGAGTCCTTTTTAACAGTATTGCGTGCATATGGTCAAAACCCAAACATTCTGAAGAACATGCAGTTCAGATATGCTTCCCTTGCTCACTCTTGGGACTCAGCCCCCGGTCCTGTCCCCTTCCCCAGAGGCCACCATGTCTCAATGAGAACTGCTTATGTTTCCAGGGAATTCTTCAAGAGAGAGTGCATGCAAATGGCAAAAAGCAGATGTGTGCCCGAATTCCTTGGTTACCTAACTGGTGTTTTTGTTTGTTTCGGTTCCTGATGTCTATCATGCCTTCACACCTGAGTGGGCCCTCTGGGCCCCGGGCTCCAGGAGGTCAGACAAAGGCAAAGTCCTTCTTGGGAGGTAGAAAGTGGTGGTTGGAAGGGGTCAGGTAGACTTCCCAGCTGAAGTGTGTTTGAAATAGGCCCTGACCTATGCACATAGCATCTGGTAAGAGGATAGGAAATGAGAAGCAGTCTCTGGGGATAACTATCAGAAGCCCAGCTCTCTCTGTTCCGTCTTTTGGACAGCCTGTCTTCACGCTGGGCTGGGTGGACCAGGTTGTTACTTATCGCCTAAATCCGCATTGCGTCTTCCATCCAGAGACCCACTCAGTCCTGGTTGATGGTGCAGATTTGGATTAGAGAATCCTTCCTTGTCATGTCCCACCCTCCCTGGTTCCTAACTGGCCCTTCCAAGTGCCAGTCATTGCTCTTATTCATTGAACACCTGCATGTGCTGGGCACAGGGGAACAAAGGTGAACAAGACATGGTCCCTGTCCCGAGGAACTCACAGCCTTGTGGGGAGACAGGCCTGCCACACAGCTATGCATGGACGCCTGGGTGCCGTGGTAGAGCTCTGTTGAGGATTGTTCCAATTCAGGGATTTTCCAGCTGTCCTGTTTATGCTGGACATGGGACAAGGGCGGGCCCTAGGATCACGATGGCTCCTACAGGCAGGATTCCTGAGTGCTTCTGGGCAGAGGTTCTGTCACAAGATGAGTGACAAGCAGGAGATAGGCAGTGGGCAAGTGTTGTAGCCCATCTCTGCAGAGTGAGCCCCTCCTTGCCAGCATCATTTGAGCTGGTGGGGGCCATGGTAGTTGAAAGAAGGTAGAAATGGGGCAAGGTGGTGGATTGCTTGTCTGGGGAAAGGGATTCCCGTGAGTTGAGTGAATTTTGGTCAGAGACACCCCTTCGAGACAGGTCATTCTGCTGTGATGCCCTAGTCGGGAGAGGGGGGTGTCTCCCAAGGGCTCACCAGCCTTCTTGGTTTGTGTCTTTTCTTCTCTTTTTTAAAGTCACTTTTGGGACCCCAAAGGACAAGGACCATCAAAAGGGGACACTGACCGTGATGACAGAAAATTACTTCCATCTGTCTGAGCCAGTTTTAGAAGTTTTCACAGGGAAGCTAAAACTTCCTGGATGACACATGAGACAAGTGAGAAGGGTTTGCTGCACCAACAGTGAGGCCGGGCGGGAGGGGTAGTGAGGGGAGGGCAGTGCAGGTAGAAAGGCCAGGAGGGCCAGGGCGTTGATGGGGTCAGGAAGGAGCCCAGCTTTAAGGATGGTGGGGCAAAAGCATGTACAAGGGAGAAAATGGGATAATTAACGGTGACAGACAGAAATGTGGCGTTTTCCCTAGGAGTCTAAGAATTTCACGGCGATGAGTGAGGGGACTTATACAATCACATTTGTGTTTCAGAAAAGCTCCTGCCAGGTTAGAGCTAATGTTTGTCTATTTCAGAGCTCAAAATGCTCCTTCCTGGAACTCCCTGCTTCCTCCCTTCTCTTCCTGGCCTCCATATCTGTAAACATTGTTTTGAAAGGCTACGCACAGTGTGCTGTTTGCGCTCAAGGGGCCAAGTCCAGTGGCAGGAGGAACATCACTTCAGAGAGACTCCACAGGAGACAAGGTATGATAATAACAGAAGAGACGGGCTCCGTGGTGCCCCTTCAAGGTTGGGGCGGCAGCCGGGGCAGGCACTCTGCCATTAGCATTTGGAGTGGGAAGAGGCCTTGAACCCAAGCTGATACCGCCTAGCTGCATTTCAGCTCCTGCAGGCTGTCACTTTCTAGAGGCCCTGTGCTCTGGGCTCAGCTCTCCAAGCACATAGCATCACGAGCTCAGTCATGGCAAAAACCTTCATGGAAACCACAGTGGATCAGGGTGGGAAAAAGCTGCACGAGAAGAGCAGTTGGTATCATAGGGTAACTTGTAGCTGACAAGTGTGGGGAGAAAACATAAGCCAAGGGGTGGGGACCTGTGAGCCCTGAGAAGGGGCAGTGCCATCAGTGCCATGCCCATTTCAGGGTCTCCACCTGGACTGCCAGCCCTGGTGGCTATGGGTAGAGGGTTCAGAGCCTGCCCCATCTCAGGGCTCTCTCTTCTCCTCCTGCCACATGGCTGCCTTGAACGTGGACTTGCAGAGTCGGGGATTTGTAGGTTATGCTGGGCCGGGGGAGCGGCTGTCACTCCATTGCCTCTGGACGGACCCTGCTGTGTTGTCGCCCAGGTCATGCATCCTCCCGTTGGCTTTCTGATGGAGCGCTGACAGTGTGCCAGGGTCTTTTCTAAGAGCTGAAGATACAAGGGCCCATGAATCAGACATGAGCTCTGCCCTTGAGTTGCAGACAGCTCCTTGATGATCCCGATGCTAGGAGGGTTCATCACCCTCACACAGAGAGTCATGGGGAAAGCTCAGCCTCTGTTGAGACCGGAATGTGCACTTCATTTAGAGATGAGCTCCCAGCAAAAACAGGCCTTTTACTGAGCATCACTGTCATCTTCTATAAGCTTGAGATTGCAAACAAATGTATAGTTATTTATGGAATCACTCAGTGTAGTTTAAAATGATGCATGGGAATTAGCAAGGATTTAGTGGTTACTCTCAGGGAGGGAGGGAATAGACTAGGGGAGGGGCACACAGTTCTTAGGGCCTAATTCTGCTGCATAACAGGAGCAGTTGGTATCCCACAGCAGGGGCATCTTGTAGCTGAAAAAAGTGGAGGAAGGTATAAGCCAAGGGGTAGATTGTTTCTTTCAGTGTATTACGGCCTGGACTATGAGCTCATCTTTAACAGGGCTTTATCTGTGGGATCCTTGTAAGGCCTAGCTTGTGGGTGGGTCCTGTACAGAGATACTTCATTCGCTTCTGCCCGGTAACCTAGGGACATCATCGGCTCTGTGTCAATTTTTTGAGTTCCCCAAATACGAGGGGAGTGTGTATTTCAACTCCAAAGCCTCTGAGTCCTAGACCTTGGTTAAGAATTCTCTGGGGACTGTCTTCCCGTGTGAACTTTTCTAATTTCCCCTTTATCTGAGAGTAAGTATTGCTTTTAGAGAGTCCCAATTTTCTGTGTCTGTGTGAGGAGGGTCTTGGTCCAACACCCCCTGGCAAGGCCAGAGGCTCTGTCTCCTCTCCCTGCATGGGCACTGAAGGTCAAGGTTCCTAAAACATAGCCCTTCCTACGACATTCTCCCACCTTAGGCAGCTACGTATGGCAGCTGCTTATGGTCAGTGCTCTAGACTTCCGTTCCCTTGGTGCTCCAGCCCCCCGGGGTGTTACCTTCTTGCAAGCTCAGCTATGCATTAAAATTAAGTTTTCTAAATTATACCCAACATTTTCTAGGTGTTTTGTTACAGAAAGCTCTTCTGGTTATCTTGTTTGCCCTCATGCCAGAATAGAAGCCTCATGGGCACCGGCATCTTACTTTAAAAAAAAAAAAAAAAAAGATCTGAACCATAAGAGTAAAATAGTTGGGTTTGCTAGAGTTAGGTAGGGGTGTGTGGGCATTCCTACTCAGTATTTTTCAGTTTGTTAAAACATTTCCTACTCAGTAAACAGAGGGATCCTACTGCATATCGAAGGCCCCTTTCTGTTTCCAATTAGGAAGAGCTTTAAGTCTGTGAGCAACTTTCCCCCTGCAGCAGGAAGGGTAGGATTCTTTGGTGTGAGCAATGTTTCAAGGCTCAGGACAAGAAGCTTGGCTTTGTGGATACAGGGCAGTAGAAGTTACAGGCAAAGTCCCTGGGACCTTAGCCCCTTATCTCTGGCTGAAGGAGTGGGAGTTGATTCAGCACGCATCACCGGGTATACATTCAACTGTCCAAGAAGTAACCAGCTCTTCTCGTCAGATGGGCCATCTCTCCATCAATATGGGGTGTGACCATTTGGGGAAATGACAGCAAACCCTCATCCTACTCGCAGCCTCAGCATCAGAGTGTACCCTGGTGGCCAGGTGGGAATAAGTGGCAAAATTAATTTGATTGCTACTTCCTTCCTTCTTCTGATCCCTCCTGTCTTCACTTTATTCAGGGCAGGTAAATAAAACTCCTAAAGAGACTAAAGGCATCCAAGGAGACACAGAGTCAGGACAGTTAGATGTGGCATCTCCAGGAATACTACCATCTCTCAGGTATGTTTGGGAGGTCTGCAGTGAATCAGTTTTTTTCTTAAAAGTGTGAGGACACACTGCTTGACTAGCAATTAAGAGGAAAATCAAGCCCTGTCGATTTCAGATTGCCCTCTAAAGTGGCTACTTTTAAATGTATGTGTTATACACATTCACATAAAAAGTTCAGGAAAGGGTATCATGAACCAAGGAAATTGAAACACATACTTCAGTGATAGAAGTTAAAAAAAAAAACCCATGCAGGAGATCATCTCTATTCATTTTAAATTACTGCAAAAACAGCTCTGGTGAGCTCGCTGCTAAGAAAACGTCTTCAGGGTTGAATTTGGGAGTTTCAATTCACTGAAATATCTTGGAATTGTTGCCCATTCCTCCCGGGACCTTGTTGCTCCTGCCTGCCCACCTCTGGTCCTCGTTTCCCCTTCTTCGTTTCCCATGTTTTCTTCTTGGTGAAGCCTTTCCAGACAGAGGGAGCAGCACGTGGAAATTCAGGAGAGCTTCCCCGTGGTCTCACGTCACCTTCCTAGGGGACGTCTTCTGTGTTTTAACACAGCTGCCATTGGGAAGACTGTTTCCTCCTCCTAGTAGCTGAGGTTTTGGGGTTGAAGACAATTTCCCAAATATCAGGTTGCTTTCTAGCAGATGGCAGTTGGCAGTTATCTCTTAGGGCCAGGTCTGCCCTCCCCCTCCTTCCATTCCACTGAAGCCAGCCCCTCAATCACTTAGGACTCAGATCCAGTCCCACCTTCTCCAGGGTCCAAGAGCGTTGCCCCAGCTGTGCCTCCTCTCATGGGGATTTCACCGTTCTGAGAAGTGGCATCGCTTTTATTGTCTGCACCACTCATTTTACTCAAGGGACCCTTGACCGGAGGACAGTTGTGGCCTCTGGGAACACTGTTCTCTTCAGACAAGTCTGCCATTTGGGGAGGAACGAGTGGAGTGGAGGAGAAGTAAGGGGATATCCACATGACAGCGAGTCACTTGAGCAGAATACTTTCTAGAGAACAACACAGTGACAAATGTCACAGCCAGTCCCCCACCCGCACCTCCAGGTTGCTCATTTGTAGACACAACAGACCTTGCCTTACTCAACTAGTTTCACCTCTGTCTCTTCTCTCTTGAGATCCTAAATTTAATTCTTCGGAGGGAGGGAACACTTTCATCTTTTACATTCCTTTGACACCTAACACAGGGTTGGGTGTGCCAGAGGTTACCAACAAATGCATCTTGAATGAATGACTCAATGAATGAATGAATGAGAGCTCTGAGTACCAATGAAGAACTCTGTTCCTCAATTCCCAGGCATCAGGTGACCATCTCAACATCCATAGTTTTTTTTATTTAATCACCTCAAATCCAGGATGTCTCAAATTCTCCTCTTCTGATTTTCTCCTTCGAATCTGCCCTCCTTCCTGACTTTCCGAGAAGAACCCTCAATAATTTTGGAATCCTTCCTCTCTTGGTACCTAAATCACCAAAGCGCATCGAGTTGGTTATTTTCTTTTGCTTCCATACAGCCACAGCCTAGGTTCAGGCTCTTATCACCCAAGCCTGGACTCTTGTAAAAAGGTTTCTGCTTCATTGCCTTGTACAATTCAACTGGGCTAATCTTCCTAAAACATTTCTTTATTCAAGTCACTCAACCACATTTAAAAAATAAAAACATTGACAGCTTCCGTTACCAGCGAAATACCATTCAGATGCCTTAGCCTGCACTCAAGGCCTCCCCAGTCTGACTAGCTGGTTCCTAGCCTCCCTCTCTGTACCTGTACTTTGCAAAGTTCCTGTCTGGCTGCACTGGTTTGCTCACTGGCTCCCCCAGCAGGTCTCTGGCATTCTTACACCTCTTTCTTACATCTCATCCTTCCACACCGCCCTTTTTGTTGGGTCTTTCCAAAGGCTGCCCGGTCAAGGGTCAGCAAGTTCAGGTCCCATCTCTTTAACCCCCTTAGCGCCAGCCACTTGCAAAGACCACAGGCTATTTACCCTTGAAGTTTTTGAAGCTTAACCTTCAGGACCCCACACTCCCAAGCTCTGGGCCTTATTTTATATTTGTAATCTTACATTATTTTTCTTAGAGAAGATCTCCCAATTTTATAAACTTCCAGCCTCCACCAAACCCACACCCATCTCTGCTCCTGACCATGGGAAACTCATTTGCTGTGTAACTGATCGCACAGTTACACAGCAAATGAGTAACTGTGGGGCTGAGTTTGCTTACAAGTGTCTTATTACAATAGGACTGGAACTTCTGGAAGCTCAGAGCTCACAGTCTCCTATTTCTTTTACTTCCGTTTGGATCAAAGCCCCAAGAGTGTGTTGACATGTATTTTGTGCAAAATTTCAGAGCTCCTGGATGGAGCAGAGATATGGACGATTTTGCCCTTGGCAACAAGGGACATATTGTTGGGAAGATTAAGTACACATGATTATGAAAGGAGGAGGGAAGGTAAGTACCATAAGAGGACTACACATAGTGCACTCCTGGGCCTGGTGTTGTACCCACAGTATCCCCACATCCCAGCAGGGCATCCTGAATATGCTGGGAGGGGGCAGATCAGCAGCCAGGCCTCAAGACTGACAGTAAGGTAGTCGGGGGAGACTGAGCTTCTTCCTGGTGCTGGGCCCACCACCCTCCAACCCTGGACCCCTCCACAGTAGCTCATGAGGCCCTGTGTCCCTGGCCTTGCCAGCCAGCTCCTTCCTGGCTTCCCCAGCAACTCATGGTCCGAGGTCAAAGTGTTTCCCAGGCTAGCTTGCCAATGTGCCGGGCTTTTAGGAGAGCACTTACTGCTTTTGCTTTTTTTTTTTTTTTTTTTAGTTTCTGCTTTATAACAAAGTGAATCAGTTATACATACACATCTGTTCCCATATCCCTTCCCTCTTGCGTCTCCCTCCCTATACTGCTCTTGCTTTTGTTTCTAAATCCCGTTCTGTGCCCATGCATCGATTTGAGTTTGTAAAATCAGTGAAAGCAAAACACCAAATTTCTACAGTTTTCGTTGGACAGACAGAAAAAGGAGAGAGAACTTGGGGAGAGGCCCTATGTGTGTGGGGTTTTGAAGTTAAGCTTCATTAGCTTCAAGGCTGTAGCCTCTAGTCCACCTCGTTCTTCCTCTTGAGCTAAACTGATCCTCATTTCCCTTGATTTGAAACCCCTCACTATCATCTCTTTGAAGAGTTCCCTTTGCTACCGATGCTGAATCCCCATTTCAAGTGGAAAGAAATATAAGGAGAAGCTGTGGCTTGCCGTCTTGCTTGGGAGTCAGGAAATCAATTTCCTTTCCTAAAAAATTGGTACTTATGCTGCCTTCTACTAGGGAAGTCGAAGAGTCTAATGTCACCCACCTGCTCCTTTCTCTGCTTTCACTGCCAAGAAGCTCAGAGCTGCATTTTGTGCGCAGTTAACTCCAGTCCCCTGAGGCTAACTCTTTGGCATTTTATTTCTCTACTCCCTCTCTACCACCTGGCTCCCCCCGCACTGCCCCCCATTTTGTGTTAACAAGCTTTGGTTCTGTTATATTTTAATAGATTTGTATAGGTCCATTTGAAGCTTTTGCTGAATCCTCATTTCACCATTCCCCATGCCTTTTCATGTACTCCCTTTATGAGAAACCTGGGCCCACCCCCATCTGGGGACCCATGGTGGCATAGCTTTCTTCCCTTCAGGACTGAGAGGGTTTTCTCCTCAGCAGTGGCTTCTCATGGCGACTCCTTCCATGCCTGACAGCAGCTCTGAGGCTTTCTTCCGACCCAGCTTCTGGAAAACAGCTTTAGGAGGCTTTTGCGTTTGTGGGACCCATGTTAGGCCCTGGCTCCCTAAACCCTTGAAAGGACTGCCTGTTTCCCTTTCTCCCCATCTCCCAGCGTCTTTTCTGCCTTGGGGGGGAGAACAGCACCGTGAGGGCTTCTTTGTAAGCTCTTCTTGCTTGCCTTCCTCTCTCTACTGGTGACTTGGGCCTGGGAGGTGGGGCCAGTCTCAGCAGGCCTGGTGGCCCTGGCAGCATGGGTGGGGCTAAGCCTACCAATGGATGAGAGTTGTTCAAAAACTTTCAGTTGGTCAGCACCACTTAGAAAGGTTGCCAGGGCAGCAACTCTAACTACATTTCACAGATCAGAGTCATTCAAGCTGGGATTAAAATGAAGAGAGTGTATCACACTATCTGCCATGGTAGCTCCAGTATCACCTCCTGCTGTAAATTGGAAATGCCAGGCCTGAGTAAATCTCAGAGATGCGCTTACCAGATGGCCAAACATGGTCTTATTCTGATCCAGGAGAAAAATCTAATGCCACAGTCCACTTAGGGCAAGTCTTCCAAAGTGTGGACTTGAGGTTGCCTGAGTCAGAATTACCTAGAATGCTTGTTTCAAATGTCAAATCCCAGGCCCCCTACCTACTCCTGGGGATGGGCCTGGGAAGATGAATTTTTAAACAAGCCTCCCAGGTGACTGCTGTTTTGAGGACCACAGATTTGGGGGATGATATATCTGCATATATAGATATGTAGGGATGAGCAGAAGATTATAATATTTACAGTTACTTTTTAAAGATCAACTTTATTGAGGTATAATTTACATACAATAAAATATGACTATTTAAAATGTACAGTTTGAAGGGCTTTGACAGATGTTTACGCTTTTGTAACCATCATCACAATCCAGATAAAGGACTTTTCCCTCATTCAGTCATTCCCCACCATTCACCCCCAGCCCTAGACCCACTGATCTGCTTTCCAGTCCAACAAATTAGCTTTACCCTTTCTAGAGCTTCATATAAATAGAATTATGCAGTGTGTCCTCTTTTGTGTCTGACTTCTTTGCTTAGCATGATGTTTTTGAGATTCATTCATGTTGTTGAATTTATCAATAGTTTGTTCCTTTTTATGGCTGAGTGATAGTCCATTGTTTGGATATACAAGACTCTGTTTATACATTCACTTGATTTGGTTTGGGTTGTTTCCAAATACTGGCTATTATGAATAAAGTTGTTATAACCATTCTGCAATCCATCCAAAGTTAATTTTTGTGTGTGGTGTGAGGAAAGGATTGAGTTTCCCTTTTTTTCCCCTCAGCTAGTAAAGGTGTATAGTTGTTCCTGCACCATTTATTGAAAAGACTCTCCTTTCCCCCATTGAAAGTCAATTGACCATATTTGAATGGAGTCCATTTCTGAACTTTATGTTCCGTCAATCACATGGCTTGCCCTTAAGCCAATCCCCCACATTGTTTTTTTTTTTTTTAATAATTTA
The DNA here is from genome assembly GCF_964341445.2 of Mesoplodon mirus. Classification (NCBI taxonomy): domain Eukaryota; kingdom Metazoa; phylum Chordata; class Mammalia; order Artiodactyla; family Ziphiidae; genus Mesoplodon; species Mesoplodon mirus. The sequence goes on along the minus strand of NC_138977.1, from coordinate 65,040,750 downwards.
TTTGTTTTTGGCTGCGTTGGGTCTTGGTTGCTGCGTGCATGCTTTCTCTAGTTGCGGCAAGCGGGGGCTACTCTTTGTTGTGGTGCGCGGGCTTCTCATGGCAGTGGTTTCTCTTGTTGCGGAGCACAGGCTCTACGTGCGCGGGCTTAGTAGTTGTGGCACGTGGGCTCAGTTGCTCCGCAGCATGTGGGATCTTCCCGGACCGGGGCACGAACCCGTGTCCCCTGCATCGGCAGGCGGACTCCCAACCACTGTGCCACCAGGGAAGCCCTGTAAAGTGTTATTTTGCCCAGTGTTCTTCAATTGGCTTTGTCTGATATTTTCTCCTGACTAGGTTGAGGTTATGTAGTTTTGGCAAGAACACTGCAGAAGTCATGTTGTGCCTCTCAGTGCATTTTATCAGGAGGTACAAGGTGTCAGTATATGTTATTACTCGTGTTGTTAACTTTTAACATTTGCTTAAGGCGTTGTATACCTGGTTTGTCCACTGTAAAGTTGCCATTTCCCTTTTACAATTAATAAATATCTTCTGGGGACTTTTTTTTTTTTGGAATTTTTATTTTTTATTTTATTTTATTTTTTTTAACATCTTTATTGGAGTATAATTGCTTTACAATGGTGTGTTAGTTTCTCCTTTATAACAAAGTGAATTAGCTATACATATACATATATCCCCATATCTCCTCCCTCTTGTGTTTCCCTCCCTCCCACCCTCCCTATCCCACCCCTCTAGGTGGTCACAAAGCACCGAGCTGATCTCCCTGTGCTATGCGGCTGCTTCCCACTAGCTATCTATTTTACACTTGGTAGTATATATAAGTCCATGCCACTCTCTCACTTCGTCACAGCTTACCCTTCCCCCTCCCCATGTCCTCAAGTCCATTCTCTACGTCTGCGTCTTTATTCCTGTCCTGCCCCTAAGTTCTTCATATCCTTTTTTTTTTTTTTAGATTCCATATATATGTGTTAGCATATGGTATTTGTTTTTCTCTTTCTGACTTACTTCACTCTGTATGAGAGACTCTAGGTCCATCCACCTCACTATAAATAACTCAATTTTGTTTCTTTTTATGGCTGAGTAATATTCCATTGTATATATGTGCCACATCTTCTTTATCCATTCATCTGTTGATGGACACTTAGGTTGCTTCCATGGGGACATATTTTGAGACCAATGAAATATCTCCTTTTTTATCATACTTTTTAGCACCCATTGAAAGGTTTTGCCAGCAATAATTATTACCATGGTATTTCCCAAATGATTTTCTATTTTCATTTCTTCTACATGTATAAATTGGAATTTTACTGAAAGGAAGAGCTAGCCCTTCTCCTTCATTTATTCATTATAGCTATGTGGACTCAGGGATATTTATTTCATTCTATGCATTATAATCCATTACTACTATTATATTTTGTTATTTAAAATATCCCTGACCTGGCCTTTGGGTGCTCCTTTAATTTGGCTCCTGACAACTTGACGTGCTCCCATCATATATGTGATTTGGGTTTTTCTTTTCACTAACTGATTTTCCCCCTTATTATGGGTAGCACTTTCTTTCTTCTTCATACGCCTAATTTTTTTATTGCGTATGACATTTTAAATCTTGTGTTTAGTAGTGCTTTATTTTGTTGCATTACTTTAAAGAGTGTTTGGTTTTGTTGTAGCAGGCAGTTAAGATACTCATGGTTCGTATCAATCCTTTTCAAGCTTATCTTTAAGTTTTAAAGGGCAGGTCTAGATTTTCCTGTACTGTAGGGCTATTTTAGCCACGCTATTAGGACATGACACTTATGTGATTTCTACTCAATCCCCTATGTATTCAACAAAGTTCCTCCACCTATTGTAGGAGCTAAAATGATTCCCAGCCTTGTGTGAGGTCTGAGAATTGTTTGGCTTAGAGCTCCCTGGAAAATTGTCTTTCCTTGTTAGTTGTTTCCTACCAGCCTCATTGAGTTTTACCCTATGCATGCTCAGATTTATATTCAGCCAAAGATTTAGACGCCTCTGCAGATTTTTGGAGCTCTTTCTCTGCAAAGCTCTCTCCTCTCCAGGACTCTGCCGTGCAAATTCTAACTGCTTCAGCCTCTCCATGTCCTAAAAGCTCATTATGGTCTTAATTTGCATTTCTTTGATGGCTAATGATGTTCAACATCTTTTTATGTGCTTATTTGTCATCTTTATACGTTCTTTGCTGCAACTTTTCTTCATGTCTTTTGCCCATTTTCTAATGGGATTATTTGGCTTTTTTATTGTTGAACTTTGAGCATTCTTTATATACTTAGAGATGAGTCCTTTGACAGATATGTGATTTACAAAAATTTCTCCCAGTGTATAGCTTGTCTTTTCATCTCTTTAACAAAAGTTTTTCATTTTGATAAGTCCTGTTTATCAATTTTTTTCTTTTGTGAATTGTCATGTCTAAGGACTCTTTTTTGGTGTTATGTCTAAGAAGTCTTCACCAAGCTCCAAGTGCTGAAGATTTTCTTCTGTTTTCTTCTAGGAGTCTTATAGTCTTACATTTAAATCTATAACCCATTTTGAGTTACTTTGCACATAAGATGTGAGGTTTAGGTCAAGGTCCATTTTTTTTCCTACGGGTGTCTTAGTTGCTCCAGCACCATTTGTTGAAAAGACCATCCTTCCTGCATTGGATTGCTTTGACATTGAAAAAAGTCATTTGGCTGTACTTGTATGGGGTTATTTCTGGGAGCTCTATTCTGTTCCATTGATCTTTGTGTCTGTTACTCCAACAATATCACACAGTCTTGATTACTGAGCTATGTAATCAGTCTTGAAATTGGGCAGAGTTACTTCTCCCACTTTATTCATCATTTCCAAAACTGTTTTAGCCATTCTAATTCCTTGGCCTTTCCATACATTTTAGAATAAGTTGTCTATATCTGAAAAAAATCTTCCTGAGATCTGGATAGGAATTTCTTTCTTTCTATCTATCTATCTATCTATCTTAACACTGTGTTGAGTGTACTAATCCATGAACATGCTATGTCTATTTATTTAGAACATTCTTAATTTTTTTCATCAGCATTTTCTGTTTTATATTCAGTCCTGTATGTTTGTTATATTTACACTCAAGTATTTAAAATTTTTTAAGCAATTGTAAATAGTATGGTATTTTTTAATCTCAGCTTCCATAGCTATATAGTAATACAATTGATTTTTTTTTTCTTTTTTTTTTGTGCTACGTGGGCCTCTCACTGCTGTGGCCTCTCCCATTGCGGAGCA